>NC_090266.1:548480664-549103850 GCF_040414725.1 Anabrus simplex | reverse complement strand
GTCAACAACATAAGCTCAAGTTTTTATTGTTCTGGCTCCTCTGTGGATACATTTAAAAGTCACTTACTTCTATTGCATCAAACTTCTTCAATTATATTTTCTTTTAGCCAGTCTTGTAGTACTGAATGATATTCTTCGTATCTGTTCTCGGAGACAAGTTTTGAAGTCATCGATGCAAGTCTTTTCTCTGCCACCATTCTGTTATTCTCAAGATCCTCTCTTCTTTCACTCCAGGGTAGGCAGACTTCATATCTACCATCTTTGTTAACAGCGACTGTTCTCTTGAAATGATTCAGAACTGCTAACTCCACCTCCTCTCTGTTTTTCCTGTCTGCTGGATCTGTAATCCCGAGCACATCTAACCTCCAGAGTCTTGCCAGATCTTCACTATGTGTTAGTAAGGATGTTACCAAGTTAGCCATATTACCATGCCCTGTAATTTGTGTTGATCCCATTATCACCCAGCCAAGACGAGTTTTTGTGCCACTAAGCCACACTGTAGTCCTACCATATTTCCCGTGAATAAGCTTCCTGCATAATCAGCTCCAATTAAAATTTCAATAGTAGGATGACCAGCTCCAGTGTCAGAGACTACAATGCCCTTCTCTTTTAATTCTTGCAGGCAAGCACTTTGATTAATGCGAGGAATTGAACCACATATAGAAACTTGATCTAAGGCTTCAATCTCACATGAATAATTTCCTGTCATGCTCTGAAGTGATACTCGATATCTCTTGTGTACTTGTCTTTGCGACGAGATTCCCCCAAACAGAACTTGTATGAGATTCTCAGATCCAACACAAGAACAAGCCATTTCCAGAGCAGTCTTCTTTAGAATATAGGAACGCTGGGATCCAGTATCTATTATCGCCCTTACCACACGTTGACCACCCTTAGCTGTGATAACTACCATTAGAGTCTGCAACAGGACGTTTGGAGAACAACAGTGGTTTGCACCAACGACACTCGTGTTTTCCCTCCTATTTTCTTCTGACAATATTGGTTTCTCGTTATTTATAGGCAGATCAGAACACATTATCGGATAATGTTTTTTTCCCACAGATCAAACATTTTAGTGAGGATTTACACCTTACAGACCTGTGTCCGGGTTTTAAACATGCGAAACAAGCCCGTTTAGATTTTAACATGTCTGTCTTTTCCCTAAGAGACATCCTTTGGGCTTTAAAACACTCCTTACTCTCATGAAACTTCTCACAAAATACACAAATATTTGATCGTGTATTCTGTTTTTCACTAGTCAACAGATTATATGCAGTAGGTACACTTTCATCCTCTGAATCTTTTCTTTCATTGGAGGTTTTACCTGATCTATGAGTCAATTTAAACCCAGTTTTAGCTAACATTATCATCTCCTCTCCTTCCACCTCAGCCTTTAGAAATTCTAGCAACATCTTCAATTTTTCACTGTAATCACTTGCCTGAGTCACACTTGAACTACTCCTCATCCAGATTCTCAAAAGCTCCTCTGGAATGCTTTATTCAACAAGTGGAAACAAAATTGCCGCATGCTTGTCAAAAGTCACTTCAATGGATTCCAGCGCTCTTAAGTAACACTCAAGTTTATCGTACAGTTGTAAAGTATGTTCCTTACCTTTCACACTGGTGGCATTTTTTATGACCAAACCTAGGAGCTCTCTGATGTAGAACTCTGTCAGCAACTCCTTCTTACCAAATCTTTCAGTCAGTCCTTCCACTGCCTTCTGATAGTTTTCTGCAGTCGGTGGATAGCTGTCGATGATTTCTCGTGCTCTTGTTCCTGGAACTGTCGCCTGGATCAGGTACTGGAATTTGTCTTCCGCTGCTATGTCTTCATCTTCATGAATTCTGCGAAATTGACTCCAAAAGGAAAGCCAGTCCTTTATGTCACCGCTAAATTTAACCAACTCTATTTTTGGTAATTTCATCTTCTTTTTATGTGACTCAACAGAACATGCCATCTCAAACCTATCATTTTCTTGGGTTACATCTAACCTCTGAGTGTGTGCTTCTATTTTGAATCTCACAGCGTCCATTTTATCCCTATATTCTTCAATATTGGCATACTCATCTTCATATTTCTTATCACTGCCTTCTTCTTGCAAAACCAAGTCCAGTATTTGCTCATCTAACACCGAAAGTTCTTGAAATAACCGTTCCAATTTTACGGACATTAACCTAACATCTTCGTCATTTATCGCGTCTTTATTTAGCTCATCTAGTAAAAGTCGGGAGGTTTTCGTGAATGATATCCTCACAGGTTTCCGTTTCTTACACAAATTCTCCATTGTGGCACGTACAGTTATACTTATCACGTCGGGGTCACCAAATTGAATGTTGGGTTAGACACTCGCGCACTACCCGTGTCACAGATCCTTGCACCAACATTAAAAAACTACAGAACGTCATCTATACACGTAAACACAGTTCTAAACACAGAACATACTTTCACACGAGATTTAATTCTCCAGACATCTACAAACCACAAAGAATCACACCATTTTCTTTTTACACACTCCCCGAGTCCTCCATTTCCAAAGAGTACATAACCAAGTTCAAGGAAGTAAACAACACAAAGAACACATATTACTGGTTTCCCACACCTGCTGCCTTCCTCGGATGTGGTAGCCGTCTCTCAGGCTCCCTCTCCGGAATCGAACACTGATTCCCCGTTATCCGTTACAACCATGGTAGGCGCAGAACCTACCATCGACAGTTGATAAGGCAGATATTTGAAAGATGCGTCGCCGGTACGAGGACCGTGCGATCAGCCCAAAGTTATTCAGAGTCACCAAGGAAAACGGACCGATTGATTTTGATCTAATAAAAGCGTCCCTTCCACTTCTGGTCGGGACTCTGTTTGCATGTATTAGCTCTAGAATTACCACAGGTATCCAAGTAAACGATACCACAAGGTTCCTATTCTAGCCGCACCACAAATATACTAGATCCTCATCACCAGGCATATGTGCCACCCCATGGCTTAATGGTCATCATGCTGGCCTTTGGTTCAGTGGGTCTCGGGTTACATTCCCGGTCGGCTCTGGGATTATAACTTTCGTTAGTTAATTCCTATGGCCCGGGGACTGGGTGTCTGTGACGTTTTCAGCAATAGATTTCATCTCAGATAGGGCTCCAACCTCACAGACGCGCAGGTACAGCGGCCATGTGAGTTGATTGTCGGAATTGTCAGTCTTGTCTAGAGACGAGCACAATGTACAGCAGTCATGTGAGTTCATTGTGCGAATTGTTAGTGTACCGGGCGGTACACCTCCACGCCGCTAATTTAAAATGTGCGCCAGTTGAAACTCCTCTGCTGGAGGAAGTCTGAACTTTATCCACGCTATTAATTCTCTACTTTCTCAGAAGATGTCACCACGTGGAAAAGTTTGAGTTTTTGAACTGTGTCATTTTTGATGTGTTTTTGTTTCACTTGAAGTAAGAAGTGTGAACTTTCTCTTCTAGAGGACACTACTGAAGATCAACAATAGTGCACCCTAGTGCGGAGTGAAAGAACTATTTGTTTTGGAGAAGTTCTTATTTCAAAAGTTTGTTTCTTGTTATATTTCTTTCTGTTATTGTTTAAGTTGGCTGTATACCCCTCTCTTTCCCCTTGTTTTGCATTTGACCAATCCCGAATTTCTGTTATTAATTTCTGACCAATCATTGGTATCTTCCCCCAACTTGAATTTGTTTCTATACCCTAGCCAATAAAAAGTTTGTTGGAGGGTGTTTTCTTTCCCCTAACACCTAGAACCTTCCGCGAGAGGATATAAACTGCTGATTTTTGGGTCTCCGGCCCACTTCTGTTCCATCTTTCAGTGTATAAAGTACATAGCAGGAGGCGGGAAGCGCCTCTTTCTTCGGCAGCGGTCAGCAATAAGGTAATGGCCGATTAATAAATTCTTTCTTTGCTAGCTCAGCAGTTTAACTCTCGGGGCGGGTGCGAAGCGTTCTACCATGTAACCTTTCCTAAAATGTAACTACTCTTTTCGTCTATTCTCTTGTAAAGCTACATTCTGGGATAGAGAGTGCTAACCCTCTCGAGCTCCCACTCATATTGTTTTGAGGTGAACTTATTTTTCTCAACCTATTCTTCTTTAATGTAAAACAAATCGTTCTCTTCTTAAGTCACCTCTTTAGTATGGGATTAGCCCTTGTATTAACGGCCTAGCGCCAAGTAGGTCTTAATCAAAGTGTATTAGGAGTGCAAGTTCGCCTCCTCTCAAAATGTTAGAGGTCATGTAATCAACCTGGGAGAGGCTTAAATTTGAGAGCGAGTGGCTCTTTTGAAAATTGTATGTTGTATGCCTCGAGGAGGCTTTTCAGTGTAATTTGGAGCAGGGGCTCCTAGGTATGAATGGGGTTTTCTGCCCCTCTGTTAAAATTGTGTTTGGGGTAAAACTGAGCTGATTGCCCAAGCATTGTGAATTCGGGGCGCGAAGCCCAACTTCTCTAAATATTGTAACTACCTTATTTGACTTGCTACTCTGTACCTGCCATGCTTGTTACTTATTTATTTTGAAAAGAAAATATAACCTTATTAAATTTTAAATTTAGTTTACATGCACTATAATTTCGTAGCTTGAGATCCATTCACACCCGCACCTTCTTTCACCTCTACCTACCGCTAAAACACGGTAACAGTTAGTCTTGTCAAGATTCGAGCACAATATACAGCGGAAATGTGAGTTGATTGTGGAAATTGTCATTCGTGTCTGGAGACGAGCACAATGAACAGCAGTCATGTGAGTTGATTGTGGGAATAGTCATTCTAGTCTAGAATGGAGCACAATATACAGCGGAAATGTGAGTTGATTGGGGGAATTATCAGTATTGTCTAGATTAGAGCACAATGTACAGCAGTCATGTGAGTTGATTGTGGGAATTGTCAGTCTTGTCTAGAGTCGAGCACAATGTACAGCGGAAATGTGAGTTGATTGTGGAAATTGTCATTCGTGTCTGGAGAAGAGCACAATGTACAGCAGTCATGTGAGTTGACTGTGCAAATAGTCATTCTAGTCTAGAATGGAGCACAATATACAGCGGAAATGTGAGTTGATTGGGGGAATTATCAGTATTGTCTAGATTAGAGCACAATGTACAGCAGTCATGTGAGTTGATTGTGGAAATTGTCAGTATTGTCTGGATTCGAGCACAATATACAGCGGCCATTTGAGTTGATTGTGGGAATTGACAGTCTTGTCTGGAATCGAGCACAATGTACAGCAGTCATGTGAATTAATTGTGCGAATTGTCAGTCTTGTCTAGATTCGAGCACAATATACAGCGACCATGTGTGTTGATTGTGCGAATTGCCAGTCTTGTCTGGATTGGAGCGCAATATACAGCAGTCATGCGAGTTGATTGTGCGAATTGTCAGTTGTCTGGATTTGCGCCCAATGTACAGCGGCCATGTGAGTTGGCTCTGCAAATTGTCAGTCTTGTCTGAGAAGAGCACAATGTACAGCAGTCATGTGAGTTGACTGTGCAAATGGTCTGTCTTGTGTAGAGTGGATCACAATGTACAACATGCATGTCTGTTGGCTGTGCGAATTGTCAGTCTTGTGTAGAGTGGATCACAATGTACAGCAGTCATGTGAGTTGACTGTGCAAATTGTCAGTCTTGTCTAGAATGGAGCACAATATACAACGGAAATGTGAGTTGATTTTGGGAATTGTCAGTCTTGTCTGGAGAAGAGCACAATGTACAGCACTCATGTGAATTGACTGTGCAAATTGTAAGTCTTGTCTACATTCGAGCACAGTGTACAGCGGAAATGTGAGTTGATTGTGGGAATTGTCAGTCTTGTCTGGAGACGAGCACAATGTACAGCAGTCATGTGAGTTGGCTGTGCAAATTGTCAGTCTTGTCTCGAGAAGAGCACAATGTACGGCAATCATGTGACTTGATTGTGCGAATTGTCAGTTTGTCTGGATTCGAGCACAATATACGGCAGTCATGTGAGTTGGCTGTGCAAATTGTCAGTCTTGTCTCGAGAAGAGCACAATGTACGGCAATCATGTGACTTGATTGTGAGAATTGTCAGTCTTGTCTAGATTCGAGCACAATGTACAACAGTCATGTGAGTTGATTGTCAGAATTTTCAGTCTTGTCAAGAGTTGAGCACAATGTACAGCAGTCATGTGAGTTGGCTCTGCAAATTGTCAGTCTTGTCTGGAGAAGGGCACAATGTACGGCAGTCACGTGAGTTGATTGTGCGAATTGTCAGTCTTGTCTAGATTCGAGCACAATGTACAGCAGTCACGTGAGTTGATTGTGGGAATTGTCAGTCTTGTCTAGATTCGAGCACAATGTACAGCAGTCACGTGAGTTGATCGCGCGAATTGTCAGTCTTGTCTAGATTCGAGCACAATGTACAGCAGTCACGTGAGTTGATCGCGCGAATTGTCAGTCTTGTCTAGATTCGAGCACAATGTACAGCAGTCACGTGAGTTGATTGCGCGAATTGTCAGTCTTGTCTGGAGACGAGCACAATGTACAGCAGCCATGTGAGTTCATTGTGCGAATTGTCAGTCTTGTCTAGATTCGAGCACAATGTACAGCAGTCACGTGAGTTGATCGCGCGAATTGTCAGTCTTGTCTGGAGAAGAGCACAATGTACGGCAGTCACGTGAGTTGATTGTGCGAATTGTCAGTCTTCTGTAGAGTCGAGCACAATATACGGCAGTCATGTGAGTTGACTATGCAAATTGTCAGTCTTCTGTAGAGTCGATCACAATGTACAGCTGTCACGTGAGTTGATTGCGCGAATTTTCAGCCTTGTCTAGATTCGAGCACAATGTACAGCAGTCATGTGAGTTGGTTGTGGGAATGGTCAGTCTTGTCTAGAGTCGAGAACAATGTACAGCAGCCATGTGAATATGATTTTTGGAAATGTCAGTCTTGTCCAGAGACGAGCACAATATACAGCGGAAATGTGAGTTGATTGTTGCAATTGTCAGTCGTGTCTGGAGACGAGCACAATGTACTGCCGAAATGTGAGCTGAGTGTGGGAATTGTCAGTCTTGTCTGGATTGGAGCACAATGTACAGAGGTCAGGTGAGTTGACTGTGCATTTTGTCAGTCTCGTCTAGAGCCGAGCACTATGTACTGCAGTCATGTGAGTTGATTATGGGAATTGTCAGTCTTGTCTAGATTCGAGCACAATGTACAGCGGAAATGTGAGTTGATTGTTGGAATTGTCAGTCGTGTCTGGAGACGAGCACAATGTACAGAAGTCATGTGAGTTGACTGTGCATATTGTCAGTCTTGTCTAGAGCCGAGCACAATGTACAGCAGTCATGTGAGTTGACTGTGCATATTGTCAGTCTTGTCTAGAGCCGAGCACAATGTACAGCAGTCATGTGAGTTGACTGTGCATATTGTCAGTCTTGTCTAGAGCCGAGCACAATGTACAGAAGTCATGTGAGTTGACTGTGCATATTGTCAGTATTGTCTAGAGTTGAGCTCAATGTACAGAAGTCATGTGAGTTGACTGTGCATATTGTCAGTCTTGTCTAGAGCCGAGCACAATGTACAGAAGTCATGTGAGTTGACTGTGCATATTGTCAGTATTGTCTAGAGTTGAGCTCAATGTACAGAAGTCATGTGAGTTGACTGTGCATATTGTCAGTATTGTCTAGAGCCGAGCACAATGTACAGAAGTCATGTGAGTTGACTGTGCATATTGTCAGTCTTGTCTAGAGCCGAGCACAATGTACAGCAGTCATGTGAGTTGACTGTGCATATTGTCAGTCTTGTCTAGAGCCGAGCACAATGTACAGCAGTCATGTGAGTTGACTGTGCATATTGTCAGTCTTGTCTAGAGCCGAGTACAATGTACAGCAGTCATGTGAGTTGCTTATGGGAATTGTCAGTCTTGTGTAGATTCGAGCACAATGTACAGCAGTCATGTGAGTTGATTGTGGAAATAGTCAGGCTTGTCTAGATTCGAGCACAATGTACAGCAGTCATGTGAGTTGACTGTGCATATTGTCAGTCTTGTCTAGTTTCGAGCACAATGTACAGCAGTCATGTGAGTTGATTGTGCATATTGTCAGTCTTGTCTAGATTCGAGCACAATGTACAGCAGTCATGTGAGTTGATTGTGCATATTGTCAGGCTTGTCTAGATTCGAGCACAATGTACAGCAGTCATGTGAGTTGATTGTGCAAATTGTCAGTCTTGTCTAGTTTCGAGCACAATGTACAGCAGTCATGTGAGTTGACTGTGCATATTGTCAGTCTTGTCTAGAGCCGAGCACAATGTACAGCAGTCATGTGAGTTGACTGTGCATATTGTCAGTCTTGTCTAGAGCCGAGCACAATGTACAGCAGTCATGTGAGTTGACTGTGCATATTGTCAGTCTTGTCTAGAGCCGAGCACAATGTACAGCAGTCATGTGAGTTGACTGTGCATATTGTCAGTCTTGTCTAGAGCCGAGCACAATGTACAGAAGTCATGTGAGTTGACTGTGCATATTGTCAGTCTTGTCTAGAGCCGAGTACAATGTACAGCAGTCATGTGAGTTGCTTATGGGAATTGTCAGTCTTGTGTAGATTCGAGCACAATGTACAGCAGTCATGTGAGTTGATTGTGGAAATAGTCAGGCTTGTCTAGATTCGAGCACAATGTACAGCAGTCATGTGAGTTGATTGTGCAAATTGTCAGTCTTGTCTAGTTTCGAGCACAATGTACAGCAGTCATGTGAGTTAATTGTGGGAATGGTCAGTCTGTTGTAGAGTTGAGCACAATGTACAGCAGTCATGTGAGTTGATTGTGGGAATTGTCAGTCTTGTCTAGATTCGAGCACAATGTACAGCAGTCATGTGAGTTGATTGTGGAAATTGTCAGGCTTGTCTAGAGTAGAGCACAATGTACAGCAGTCATGTGAGTTAATTGTGCGAATTGTCAGTCTTGTGTAGAGTCGAGCACAATGTACAGCAGTCACGTGAGTTGATTCTGCGAATTGTCAGTCTTGTCTGGAGAAGGGCACAATGTACAGCAGTCATGTGAGTTGATTGTGGGAATTGACAGTCTTGTCTAGAGTCGAGCACAGTGTACAGCAGTCATCTGAGTTGGCTGTGCAAATTGTCAGTCTTATCTGGAGAAGAGCACAATGTACAGCAGTCATGTGAGTTGACTGTGCAAATTGTCAGTCTTGTCTAGAATCAAGCACAGTGTACAGCGGCCATGTGAGTTGATTGTGCAAATTGTCAGTCTTATCTGGAGAAGAGCACAAAGTACAGCAGTCATGTGAATTGACCGTGCAAATTGTCAGTCTTGTGTAGAGTCGAGCACAATGTACAGCAGTCATGTGAATTGACCGTGCAAATTGTCAGCCTTGTCTGGAGACGAGCACAATGTACAGCAGCCATGTGAGTTGTTTGTGCAAATTGTCAGTCTTGCCTGAAGACGAGCACAATGTACAGCAGTCATGTGAGTTGTTTGTGCAAATTGTCAGTCTTGTATGGTGAAGAGCACAATGTAGAGCAGTCATGTGTGTTGATTGTGCGAATTGTCAGTCCTGCCTGAAAACGAGTACAATGTACAGCAGCCATGTGAGTTGATTGTGCGAATTGTCAGTCTTATCTGGAGAAGAGCACAAATTACAGCAGTCATGTGAATTGATTGTGCAAATTGTCAGTCTTGTCTAGATTCGAGCACAATATACAGCGGAAATGTGAGTTGATTATAGGAATTATCAGTCGTGTCTAGAGACGAGCACAATGTACAGCAGCCACATGAGTTGATTGTGCGAATTGTCAGTCTTCTGTAGAGTCGAGCACAATGTACAGCAGTCACATGAGTTGATTGTGCGAATTGTCAGTCTTCTGTAGATTCGAGCACAATGTACAGCAGTCACATGAGTTGATTGTGCGAATTGTCAGTCTTCTGTAGAGTCGAGCACAAATTACAGCAGTCATGTGAATTGACCGTGCAAATTGTCAGTCTTGTCTAGATTCGAGCACAAAGTACAGCAGTCATGTGAGTTGATTGTGCGAATTGTCAGTCTTCTGTCGATTCGAGCACAATGTACAGCAGTCACATGAGTTGATTGTGCGAATTGTCAGTCTTCTGTAGAGTCGAGCACAAATTACAGCAGTCATGTGAATTGACCGTGCAAATTGTCAGTCTTGTCTAGATTCGAGCACAAAGTACAGCAGTCATGTGAGTTGATTGTGCGAATTGTCAGTCTTCTGTCGATTCGAGCACAATGTACAGCAGTCATGTAAGTTGATTGTGGGAATTGTCTGTCTTGTCTAGAGTCGAGCACAGTGTACAGCAGTCATGTGAGTTGGCTGTGCAAATTGTCAGTCTTGCCTGAAGACGAGCACAATGTACGGCAGTTATGTGAGTTGTTTGTGCAAATTGTCAGTCGCGTCTGTTGACGAGCACAATGTACAGCAGTCATGTGAGTTGTTTGTGCAAATTGTCAGTCTTGCCTGAAGACGAGCACAATGTACAGCAGTCATGTGAGTTGTTTGTGCAAATTGTCAGTTGTGTCTGGAGACGAGCACAATGTACGGCAGTCATGTGAGTTGTTTGTGCAAATTGTCAGTCTTACCTGAAGACGAGCACAATGTACAGCAGTCATGTGAGTTGTTTGTGCAAATTGTCAGTCGTGTCTGGAGACGAGCACAATATACAGCAGTCATGTGAGTTGTTTGTGCAAATTGTCAGTCGTGTCTGGAGACGACCACAATATACAGCAGTCATATGAGTTGTTTGTGCAAATTGTCAGTCGTGTCTGGAGACGAGCACAATGTACGGCAGCCATGTGAGTTGTTTGTGCAAATTGTCAGTCTTGCCTGAAGACGAGCACAATGTACAGCAGTCATGTGAGTTGGCTGTGCAAATTGTCAGTCTTGCCTGAAGACGAGCACAATGTACAGCAGTCATGTGAGTTGTTTGTGCAAATTGTCAGTCTTGCCTGAAGACGAGCACAATGTACAGCAGTCATGTGAGTTGATTGTGGGAATTGTCAGTCTTCTCTAGATTCGAGCACAATGTACAGCAGTCATGTGCGTTGGCTGTGCGAATTGTCAGTTGTCTGGATTCGCGCACATTGTACAGCGAACATGTGAGTTGATTGTGAGAATTGTCAGTCTTTTCTAGATTCGAGCACAATGTACAACAGTCATGTGAGTTGATTGTGCGAATTGTCAGTCTTGTCTGGAATCGAGCACAATGTACAGCAATCATGTGAGTTGATTGTGAGAATTTTCAGTCTTGTCAAGAGTTGAGCACAATGTACAGCAGTCATGTGAGTTGGCTCTGCAAATTGTCAGTCTTGTCTAGAGTCGAGCACAATGTACAGCAGTCACGTGAGTTGATTGCGCGAATTGTCAGTCTTGTCTGGAGAAGGGCACAATGTACAGCAGTCACGTGAGTTGATTGCGCGAATTGTCAGTCTTGTCTGGAGAAGGGCACAATGTACGGCAGTCACGTGAGTTGATTGTGCGAATTGTCAGCCATGTCTAGATTCGAGCACATTGTACAGCAGTCATGTGAGTTGATTGTGGGAATGGGCAGTCTTGTCTAGAGTTGAGCACAATGTACAGCAGTCACGTGAGTTGATTGCGCGAATTGTCAGTCTTGTCTGGAGAAGAGCACAATGTACGGCAGTCATGTGAGTTGATTGTGGGAATTGTCAGTCTTGTCTAGTTTCGAGCACAATGTACAGCGGTCACGTGAGTTGATTGCGCGAATTGTCAGTCTTGTCTGGAGACGAGCACAATGTACAGCAGCCATGTGAGTTCATTGTGCGAATTGTCAGTCTTGTCTAGATTCGAGCACAATGTACAGCAGCCATGTGAGTTGATTGTGGGAATTGTCAGTCTTCTGTAGAGTCGAGCACAATGTACGGCAGTCATGTGAGTTCATTGTGGGAATGGGCAGTCTTGTCTAGAGTTGAGCACAATGTACAGCAGTCACGTGAGTTGATTGCGCGAATTGTCAGTCTTGTCTGGAGAAGAGCACAATGTACGGCAGTCATGTGAGTTGATTGTGGGAATTGTCAGTCTTGTCTAGTTTCGAGCACAATGTACAGCGGTCACGTGAGTTGATTGCGCGAATTGTCAGTCTTGTCTGGAGACGAGCACAATGTACAGCAGCCATGTGAGTTCATTGTGCGAATTGTCAGTCTTGTCTAGATTCGAGCACAATGTACAGCAGTCATGTGAGTTGATTGTGGGAATTGTCAGTCTTGTCTGGAGACGAGCACAATGTACAGCAGCCATGTGAGTTCATTGTGCGAATTGTCAGTCTTGTCTAGATTCGAGCACAATGTACAGCAGTCACGTGAGTTGATCGCGCGAATTGTCAGTCTTGTCTGGAGAAGAGCACAATGTACGGCAGTCACGTGAGTTGATTGTGCGAATTGTCAGTCTTCTGTAGAGTCGAGCACAATGTACGGCAGTCATGTGAGTTGACTATGCGAATTGTCAGTCTTCTGTAGAGTCGATCACAATGTACAGCTGTCACGTGAGTTGATTGCGCGAATTTTCAGCCTTGTCTAGATTCGAGCACAATGTACAGCAGTCATGTGAGTTGGTTGTGGGAATGGTCAGTCTTGTCTAGAGTCGAGAACAATGTACAGCAGCCATGTGAATATGATTTTTGGAATTGTCAGTCTTGTCCAGAGACGAGCAAAATATACAGCGGAAATGTGAGTTGATTGTTGGAATTGTCAGTCGTGTCTGGAGACGAGCACAATGTACTGCCGAAATGTGAGCTGAGTGTGGGAATTGTCAGTCTTGTCTGGATTGGAGCACAATGTACAGAGGTCAGGTGAGTTGACTGTGCATTTTGTCAGTCTCGTCTAGAGCCGAGCACTATGTACTGCAGTCATGTGAGTTGATTATGGGAATTGTCAGTCTTGTCTAGATTCGAGCACAATGTACAGCGGAAATGTGAGTTGATTGTTGGAATTGTCAGTCATGTCTGGAGACGAGCACAATGTACAGAAGTCATGTGAGTTGACTGTGCATATTGTCAGTCTTGTCTAGAGCCGAGCACAATGTACAGCAGTCATGTGAGTTGACTGTGCATATTGTCAGTCTTGTCTAGAGCCGAGTACAATGTACAGCAGTCATGTGAGTTGACTGTGCATATTGTCAGTCTTGTCTAGAGCCGAGCACAATGTACAGAAGTCATGTGAGTTGACTGTGCATATTGTCAGTCTTGTCTAGAGCCGAGTACAATGTACAGCAGTCATGTGAGTTGATTGTGGGAATTGTCAGTCTTGTCTAGAGTTGAGCACAATGTACAGCAGTCATGTGAGTTGATTGTGGGAATAGTCAGTCTTGTCTGGAGACGAGCACAATGTACAGCAGTCATGTGAGTTGTTTGTGCAAATTGTCAGTCGCGTCTGTTGACGAGCACAATGTACAGCAGTCATGTGAATTGATTGTGGGAATTGTCAGTCTTGTCTAGATTCGAGCACAATGTACAGCAGTCATGTGAGTTGATTGTGGGAATTGTCAGTCTTGTGTAGATTCGAGCACAATGTACAGCAGTCATGAGAGTTGATTGTGGAAATAGTCAGGCTTGTCTAGAGTAGAGCACAATGTACGGCAGTTATGTGAGTTGTTTGTGCAAATTGTCAGTCGCGTCTGTTGACGAGCACAATGTACAGCAGTCATGTGAGTTGTTTGTGCAAATTGTCAGTCGCGTCTGTTGACGAGCACAATGTACAGCAGTCATGTGAGTTGTTTGTGCAAATTGTCAGTCTTGCCTGAAGACGAGCACAATGTACAGCAGTCATGTGAGTTGTTTGTGCAAATTGTCAGTCGTGTCTGGAGACGAGCACAATGTACGGCAGTCATGTGAGTTGTTTGTGCAAATTGTCAGTCGCGTCTGTTGACGATCACAATGTACAGCAGTCATGTGAGTTGTTTGTGCAAATTGTCAGTCTTGCCTGAAGACGAGCACAATGTACAGCAGTCATGTGAGTTGTTTGTGCAAATTGTCAGTCGTGTCTGGAGACGAGCACAATGTACGGCAGTCATGTGAGTTGTTTGTGCAAATTGTCAGTCGTGTCTGGAGACGAGCACAATGTACAGCAGTCATGTGAGTTGATTGTGGGAATTGTCAGTCTTGTCTAGAGTCGAGCACAGTGTACAGCAGTCATGTGAGTTGGCTGTGCAAATTGTCAGTCTTGCCTGAAGACGAGCACAATGTACGGCAGTCATGTGAGTTGTTTGTGCAAATTGTCAGTCTTGTCTAGAGTCGAGCACAATGTACAGCAGTCACGAGAGTTGATCCTGCGAATTGTCTGTCTTGTCTAGATTCGAGCACAATATACAGCGACCATGTGTGTTGATTGTGCGCATTGTCAGTCTTGTCTGGATAGGAGCACATTATACAGCAGCCATGTGAGTTGATTGTGGGAATAGTCAGTCTTGTCTAGAGTTGAGCACAATGTACAGCAGTCATGTGAGTTGATTGTGGGAATAGTCAGTCTTGTCTGGAGACGAGCACAATGTACAGCAGCCATGTGAGTTGTTTGTGCAAATTGTCAGTCTTGCCTGAAGACGAGCACAATGTACAGCAGTCATGTGAGTTGTTTGTGCAAATTGTCAGTCTTGTATGGTGAAGAGCACAATGTAGAGCAGTCATGTGTGTTGATTGTGCGAATTGTCAGTCCTGCCTGAAAACGAGTACAATGTACAGCAGCCATGTGAGTTGTTTGTGCAAATTGTCAGTCTTGCCTGAAGACGAGCACAATGTAGAGCAGTCATGTGAGTTGGCTGTGCAAATTGTCAGTCTTGTATGGTGAAGAGCACAATGTAGAGCAGTCATGTGTGTTGATTGTGCGAATTGTCAGTCCTGCCTGAAAACGAGTACAATGTACAGCAGTAATGTGAGTTGTTTGTGCAAATTGTCAGTCTTACCTGAAGACGAGCACAATGTACAGCAGTCATGTGAGTTGTTTGTGCAAATTGTCAGTCGTGTCTGGAGACGAGCACAATATACAGCAGTCATATGAGTTGTTTGTGCAAATTGTCAGTCGTGTCTGGAGACGACCACAATATACAGCAGTCATATGAGTTGTTTGTGCAAATTGTCAGTCGTGTCTGGAGACGAGCACAATGTACAGCAGCCATGTGAGTTGTTTGTGCAAATTGTCAGTCTTGCCTGAAGACGAGCACAATGTACAGCAGTCATGTGAGTTGGCTGTGCAAATTGTCAGTCTTGCTTGAAGACGAGCACAATGTACAGCAGTCATGTGAGTTGATTGTGCGAATTGTCTGTCTTGTCTAGATTCGAGCACAATATAAAGCGGACATGTGAGTTGATTGTGCGTATTGTCAGTCTTTTCTGAAGTCCAGCACAGTGTACAGCAGTCCTGTGAGTTGATTGTGCGAATTGTCAGTCTTGTCTAGATTCGAGCACAATGTAGAGCAGTCCTGTGAGTTGACTGTGGAAATTGTCAGTCTTTTCTGAAGTCCTGCACAGTGTACAGCATTCCTGTGAGTTGATTGTGCGAATTGTCAGTTTTGTCTAGAGTCGAGCACAATGTAGAGCAGTCATGGGAGTTGATCCTGCGAATTGTCTGTCTTGTCTGGATTCGAGCACAATGTACAGCAGTCATGTGAGTTGATTGTGCGAATTGTCAGTCTTGTCTAGAGTCGAGAACAATGTAGAGCAGTCATGGGAGTTGATTGTGCGAATTGTCAGTCTTCTCTGAAGTCCAGCACAATGTACAGCAGTCATGTGAGTTGATTGTGCGAATTGTCAGTCATGTCTAGAGTCGAGCACAATGTAGAGCGGCCATATGAGTTCATTGTGCGGATTGTCAGTCTTGTCTAGAGTCGAGCACAATGTAGAGCGGCCATATGAGGTCATTGTGCGGATTGTCAGTCTTGTCTAGAGTCGATCACAATGTACAGCAGTCATGGGAGTTGATCCTGCGAATTGTCTGTCTTGTCTAGATTCGAGCACAATATACAGCGACCATGTGTGTTGATTGTGCGCATTGTCAGTCTTGTCTGGATCGGAGCACATTATACAGCCGTCATGTGAGTTGATTGTGGGAATAGTCAGTCTTGTCTAGAGTCGAGCACTTTGTACAGCAGTCATATGAGTTGATTGTGGGAATTGTCAGTGTTGTCTGAAGTCGAGCACAATGTACAGCAGTCTTGTGAGTTGATTGTGGGAATTGTCAGTGTTGTCTGGATTCGAGCACAATGTACAGCAGTCATGTTAGTTGATTGTGCGATTTCTCAGTCTTGTGTAGATTTGAACACAATGTACAGCAGTCATGTCAGTTGATTGTGCAAATTGTCAGTCTTGTGTAGAGTCGAGCACTTTGTACAGCGGCCATGTGAGTTGATTGTGGGAATTGTCAGTCTTGTCTGGAGTCGAGCACAATGTACAGCAGTCGTGTGAGTTGATTGTGCGAATTGTCAGTCTTGTATGGTGAAGAGCACAATGTACAGCAGTCACGTGAGTTGATTGTGGGAATTGTCAGTCTTGTCTGGAGTCGAGCACAATGTACAGCAGTCGTGTGAGTTGATTGTGGGAATTGTCAGTCTTGTCTGGAGTCGAGCACAATGTACAGCAGTCGTGTGAGTTGATTGTGCGAATTGTCAGTCTTGTCTAAAGTCGAGCACAATGTACAGCAGTCATGTAAGTTGATTGTGGGAATTGTCAGTCTTGTCTGGAGTCGAGCACAATGTACAGCAGTCGTGTGAGTTGATTGTGCGAATTGTCAGTTTGTATGGTGAAGAGCACAATGTACAGCAGTCATATGAGTTGATTGTGGGAATTGTCAGTGTTGTCTGAAGTCGAGCACAATGTACAGCAGTCTTGTGAGTTGATTGTGGGAATTGTCAGTCTTGTCTAAAGTCGAGCACAATGTACAGCAGTCTTGTGAGTTGATTGTGGGAATTGTCAGTCTTGTATGGTGAAGAGCACAATGTACAGCAGTCACGTGAGTTGATTGTGGGAATTGTCAGTGTTGTCTGAAGTCGAGCACAATGTACAGCAGTCTTGTGAGTTGATTGTGGGAATTGTCAGTGTTGTCTGAAGTCGAGCACAATGTACAGCAGTCTTGTGAGTTGATTGTGCGAATTGTCAGTCTTGTATGGTGAAGAGCACAATATACAGCAGTCATGTGAGTTGGATGTGCGAATTGTCAGTCTTGTATGGTGAAGAGCACAATGTACAGCAGTCACGTGAGTTGATTGTGGGAATTGTCAGTCTTGTCCAGAGTCGAGCACAATGTAGAGCAGTCATGGGAGTTGATTGTGCGAATTGTCAGTCTTGTCTAGAGTTGAGCTCAATGTACAGCAGTCATGTGTGTTGATTGTGCGAATTGTCAGTATTGTCTAGAGTTGAGCTCAATGTACAGCAGTCATGTGAGTTGATTGTGGGAATTATCTGTCTTGTCTAGATTCGAGAAAAATGTTCGGCAGTCATGTGAGTTGATTGTGGGAATTGTCAGCTTTGTCTGGAGACTAGCAATATATACAGCGGAAATGTGAGCTGATTGTGGGAATTGTCAGTTGTGTCTGGAGACGAGCGCAATGTACAGCAGTCACGTGAGTTGATTGTGCGAATTGTCAGTCTGGTCTAGATTTAGAAAAATATACAGCATTCATGTGACTTGATTGTGGGAATTGTCAGCTTTGTCTGGAGACGAGCAAAATATACAGCGGAAATGTGAGCTGATTGTGGGAATTGTCAGTCTTGTCTAGAGTCGAGCACAATGTACAGCAGTCATGTGTGTTGATTGTGCGAATTGTCAGTATTGTCTAGAGTTGAGCTCAATGTACAGCAGCCATGTAAGTTGATTGTGCGGATTGTCAGTCTTGTCTGGAGTCGAGCACAATGTACAGCAGTCATGTAAGTTGATTGTGCGGATTGTCAGTCTTGTCTAGTGTGGAGCACAATGTACAGCAGTCATGTGAGTTGATTGTGGGAATTATCTGTCTTGTCTAGATTCGAGAAAAATGTTCGGCAATCATGTGAGTTGATTGTGGGAATTGTCAGCTTTGTCTGGAGACTAGCAATATATACAGCGGAAATGTGAGCTGATTGTGGGAATTGTCAGTTGCGTCTGGAGACGAGCACAATGTACAGCAGCCATGTGAGTTGACTGTGCAAATTGTCAGTCTTGTCTGGAAAAGAGCACAATGTACAGCAGTCATGTGAGTTGACTCTGCATATTGTCAGTCTTGTCTAGATTCGAGCACAATGTACAGAAGTCATGTAGTTGATTGTGGGTATTGTCAGGCTTGTCTGGAGACGAGCAAAATATACAGCGGAAATGTGAGCTGATTGTGGGAATTGTCAGTCGTGTCTGGAAACGGGCACAATGTACACCAGTCATGTGAGTTGATTGTGCAAATTGTCAGTCTTGCCTGAAAACGAGTACAATGTACAGCAGTCATGTGAGTTGTTTGTGCAAATTGTCAGTCTTGCCTGAAGACGAGCACAATGTACAGCAGTCATGTGAGTTGTTTGTGCAAATTGTCAGTCGTGTCTGGAGACGACCACAATATACAGCAGTCATATGAGTTGTTTGTGCAAATTGTCTGTCGTGTCTGGAGACGAGCACAATATACAGCAGTCATATGAGTTGTTTGTGCAAATTGTCAGTCGTGTCTGGAGACGAGCACAATGTACAGCAGCCATGTGAGTTGTTTGTGCAAATTGTCAGTCGTGTCTGGAGACGAGCACAATGTACAGCAGTCATGTGAGTTGATTGTGCAAATTGTCTGTCGTGTCTGGAGACGAGCACAATGTACAGCAGTCATGTGAGTTGTTTGTGCAAATTGTCAGTCTTGCCTGAAGACGAGCACAATGTACAGCAGTCATGTGAGTTGTTTGTGCAAATTGTCAGTCTTGCCTGAAGACGAGCACAATGTACAGCAGTCATGTGAGTTGGCTGTGCAAATTGTCTGTCGTGTCTGGAGACGAGCACAATGTACAGCAGTCATGTGAGTTGTTTGTGCAAATTGTCAGTCTTGCCTGAAGACGAGCACAATATACACCAGTCATGTGAGTTGGCTGTGCAAATTGTCAGTCGTGTCTGGAAAAGAGCACAATGTACAGCAGTCATGTGAGTTGGCTGTGCAAATTGTCAGTCGTGTCTGGAGACGAGCACAATGTACAGCAGTCATGTGAGTTGTTTGTGCAAATTGTCAGTCGTGTCTGGAGACGAGCACAATGTACAGCAGTCATGTGAGTTGATTGTGCGAATTGTCAGTCTTGTCTAGAGTCGAGAACAGTGTAGAGCAGTCATGGGAGTTGATTGTGCGAATTGTCAGTCTTGTCTAGAGTCGAGCACAATGTAGAGCAGTCATGGGAGTTGATCCTGCGAATTGTCTGTCTTGTCTAGATTCGAGCACAATATACAGCGACCATGTGTGTTGATTGTGCGCATTGTCAGTCTTGTCTGGATCGGAGCACATTATACAGCAGTCATGTGAGTTGATTGTGGGAATAGTCAGTCTTGTCTAGAGTCGAGCACTTTGTACAGCAGTCATATGAGTTGATTGTGGGAATTGTCAGTGTTGTCTGGAGTCGAGCACAATGTACGGCAGTCTTGTGAGTTGATTGTGGGAATTGTCAGTGTTGTCTGGATTCGAGCACAATGTACAGCAGTCATGTTAGTTGATTGTGCGATTTCTCAGTCTTGTGTAGAGTTGAACACAATGTACAGCAGTCATGTCAGTTGATTGTGCAAATTGTCAGTCTTGTGTAGAGTCGAGCACTTTGTACAGCAGTCATGTAAGTTGATTGTGGGAATTGTCAGTCTTGTCTAGATTTGAGCACAATGTACAGCAGTCATGTGAGTTGGCTGTGCAAATTGTCAGTCGTGTCTGGAGACGAGCACAATGTACAGCAGTCATGTGAGTTGATTGTGCAAATTGTCTGTCGTGTCTGGAGACGAGCACAATGTACAGCAGTCATGTGAGTTGGATGTGCGAATTGTCAGTCTTGTATGGTGAAGAGCACAATGTACAGCAGTCATGTGAGTTGACTCTGCATATTGTCAGTCTTGTCTAGATTCGAGCACAATGTACAGAAGTCATGTAGTTGATTGTGGGTATTGTCAGGCTTGTCTAGAGTCGAGCACAATGTACAGCAGTCACGTGAGTTGATTGTGCGAATTGTCAGTCTTGTCTAGATTTGAGCACAATGTACAGCAGTCATGTGAGTTGATTGTGGGAATTGTCAGTCTTGTCTAGAGTCGAGCACAATGTACAGCAGTCATGTGTGTTGATTGTGCGAATTGTCAGTATTGTCTAGATTTGAGCACAATGTACAGCAGTCATGTAAGTTGATTGTGCGGATTGTCAGTCTTGTCTAGTGTGGAGCACAATGTACAGCAGTCATGTGAGTTGATTGTGGGAATTATCTGTCTTGTCTAGATTCGAGAAAAATGTTCAGCAGTCATGTGAGTTGATTGTGGGAATTGTCAGCTTTGTCTGGAGACTAGCAGTATATACAGCGGAAATGTGAGCTGATTGTGGGAATTGTCAGTTGTCTCTGGAGACGAGCACAATGTACAGCAGTCATGTGAGTTGACTCTGCATATTGTCAGTCTTGTCTAGATTCGAGCACAATGTACAGAAGTCATGTAGTTGATTGTGGGTATTGTCAGGCTTGTCTAGAGTCGAGCACAATGTACAGCAGTCACGTGAGTTGATTGTGCGAATTGTCAGTCTTGTCTAGATTTAGAAAAATATACTGCATTCATGTGACTTGATTGTGGGAATTGTCAGCTTTGTCTGGAGACGAGCAAAATATACAGCGGAAATGTGAGCTGATTGTGGGAATTGTCAGTCGTGTCTGGAAACGGGCACAATGTACAGCAGTCATGTGAGTTGATTGTGCAAATTGTCAGTCTTGCCTGAAGACGAGCACAATGTACAGCAGTCACTTGAGTTGTTTGTGCAAATTGTCAGTCTTGCCTGAAGACGAGCACAATGTACAGCAGTCATGTGAGTTGGCTGTGCAAATTGTCAGTCTTGCCTGAAGACGAGCACAATGTACAGCAGTCATGTGAGTTGTTTGTGCAAATTGTCTGTCGTGTCTGGAGACGAGCACAATGTACAGCAATCATGTGAGTTGTTTGTGCAAATTGTCAGTCTTGCCTGAAGACGAGCACAATGTACAGCAATCATGTGAGTTGTTTGTGCAAATTGTCAGTCTTGCCTGGAGACGAGCACAATGTACAGCAGTCATGTGAGTTGGCTGTGCAAATTGTCAGTCTTGCCTGAAGACGAGCACAATGTACAGCAGTCATGTGAGTTGTTTGTGCAAATTGTCAGTCTTGCCTGAAGACGAGCACAATATACAGCAGTCATGTGAGTTGTTTGTGCAAATTGTCAGTCTTGCCTGAAGACGAGCACAATGTACAGCAGTCATGTGAGTTGGCTGTGCAAATTGTCTGTCGTGTCTGGAGACGAGCACAATGTACAGCAATCATGTGAGTTGGCTGTGCAAATTGTCAGTCTTGCCTGAAGACGAGCACAATGTACAGCAGTCATGTGAGTTGGCTGTGCAAATTTTCAGTCGTGTCTGGAGACGAGCACAATGTACAGTAGTCATGTGAGTTGTTTGTGCAAATTGTCAGTCGTGTCTGGAGACGAGCACAATGTACAGCAGTCATGTGAGTTGTTTGTGCAAATTGTCAGTCGTGTCTGGAGACGAGCACAATATACAGCAGTCATGCGAGTTGTTTGTGCAAATTGTCATTTTGTCTGGATTCTAGCACAATGTACGGCAGTCATGTGAGTTGATTGTGCGAATTGTCAGTCCTGTCTAGCGTTGAGCACAATATACAGCGGACATGTGAGTTGATTTTCGAATTGTCAGTCTTGCCTAGAGTCGAGCACAATGTACAGCGGCCATGTGAGTTGATTGTTGGAATTGTGAGTCTTGTCTAGTGTTGAGCACAATGTACAGCAATCATGTGAGTTGTTTGTGCAAATTGTCAGTCTTGCCTGAAGACGAGCACAATGTACAGCAATCATGTGAGTTGATTGTGCGAATTGTCAGTTGTGGGGAGTCTAGCACAATGTAGAGCAGTCATGTCAGTTGATTGTGCAAATTGTCAGTCTTGTGTAGAGTCGAGCACTATGTACAGCGGCCATGTGAGTTGATTGTGGGAATTTTCAGTCTTGTCTAGAGTTGAGCACAATGTACAGCAGTCATGTGAGTTGGCTGTGCGAATTGTCTGTCTTGTCTGGAGTCGAGTACAATGTACAGCAGTCATGTGAGTTGATTGTGGGAATTGTCAGTCTTGTCTAAAATTGATCACAATGTACAGCTGTCATATGAGTTGATTGTGGGAATTGTCAGGCTTGTCTAGAGTCGAGCACCATGTACGGCGGCCATGTGAGTTGATTGTGCGAATTGTCAGTCTTCTCTGCAGACGAGCACAATGTACAGCAGTCATGGGAGTTGATTGTGGGAATTGTCAGTCTTGTCTAGATTCGAGCACAATGTACAGCTGTCATATGAGTTGATTGTGGGAATTGTCAGTCTTGTCTAAAATTGATCACAATGTACAGCTGTCATATGAGTTGATTGTGGGAATTGTCAGTCTTGTCTAGATTCGAGCACAATATACAGCGGCCATGTGAGTTGATTGTGCGAATTGGCATACTTTTCTGAAGTGTCGCACAGTGTATAGCAGTCACATGATTTGATTGTGCAAATTGTCAGTCTTTTCTGAAGTCTTGCACTGTGTACAGCAGTCATGTGAATTGATTCGCGAATTGTCAGTCTTGTCTAGATTCGAGCACATTATACAGTGGCCATGTGAGTTGATTGTGCGAAATGTCAGTCTTCTCTGGAGACGAGCACAATATACAGCATCCATGTGAGTTGATTTTGCGAATTGTCTGTCTTGTCTAGAGTCGAGCACAATGTACAGCAGTCACGTGAGTTGATTGTGCGAATTCTAAGTCTTGTCCTGCCCGAGTGTTCGCGCCGAGGTTTCCAGGTGGAATGGTGGTGGTGGTGGATCAGTCAGAGCCATCTCATTGGAGCAGGTTTTTTTTTTTTTTTTTTTTTGTAAGCAAGTGGGTGGGAGCCCCGGGGCGAATTTTGCCCCTCTACTCATCTGTTTCCGTGGGATACCGATGAGACGGAAAATCACTGTTACTTGCACTAGGGGGGGGGGAGCGATCTGTTTTAGGGGAGTTTAAGCCCCTAAATCAGTAGTGAAAACCCCCAAACATCGATAATATTGCTATAAAATATGCGCAAGAGGGGAGGGGATACCAATGCCTTCTTAACAAACGGGCGTTTTCAGGGCAGTTTTCTCTTATTTATTGTTGGTTAGTGAATTTGGAATAGACAGAAATTCATTGTGGATTATAAACGAGCCAAGGGTCTCTGAATTTGAACCGGGTATTCGGCTTCTTGGTTTTTAAAATCCGTTTCAACAAAGAGATTCCTGGATCATTTGACTGGGTCGAGAGTATTCTAGACTTGGCCATCCTAGTAATTTTGTTAATTTGGAAACGGATTGTGGGAATACGTAAGTCGTGCCTGATCTTTTTATTGGAAATATACCAGGGAGGCTTTATCATTCGTCTTAATGTTTTATTCTGAAATGTTTGTAACCTGCGCACATGAGTTTTTGCAATGTAGCCCCAGGCCTCACAGCCGTACAGGAGGATGGGTCTCACACATGCTAAATAAATATTTCTCTTTACGGTGGGAGAGATATATTTATTTTGAAGCAGTGGCTTGAGACAGGCCCCCCTCGCTGATGCTCGCTCTAGGGCCTGGTTCACATTGTTGCGCCATGTTAATTTACGATCGAGACATAGGCCAAGATATTTGACAACACGGGCCCAGGGTAGGACCGTATTGCCAATTCTAAGATGGTCAAGTCTAGGTGTCCTCCAAGTAAACGGAATAGCCTGAGTTTTGTCAGCGTTAATTTTGACTTTATTAATTTTGCACCAGTCCCTAAAACGATTTATCCAGGACCGCAGCTGCCGAATGGCATCACATCTCCGTCGTTTCGTAGTATAAACGGCTATGTCATCAGCATACTGCTGTATCTCCACTCCCGGAATTATCGGTAGATCGTTCACATATAGGCCGTACAATGTTGGGGATAGCGTTCCACCCTGTGGTACTCCTGCTTTTAGAGACCGAGGGGTGGATTTTTCACCGTTACAATAAACGTAGAATTTTCTATTATAGAGGTAGGAGTGAATAATTTTGACTAGGTAGGAGGGAACGTGATATTTATCCAGAAGTTTAGATATTAAGTTATCATGCCACACTGTGTCAAAGGCTTTTTCAATGTCAAAGAATACCGCGGGTACTGTACGGCGTAAATTGAACGACCTAGTAGCATATTGAGTAAGGCGGAGCGCCGCAAGAGGGGCACTCCGCCTCGACCGGAATCCGAATTGCTCCGGTCTCATTATGCCCTGTAGACGAAGATGTCCATTGAGTCTTTTGAGAATAAGTCTCTCAAAGATTTTAGATAAGTGCGATAACAAGCTTATAGGGCGATATTTTGTGGGAGCAATCTGTCCTTTCCAGGCTTGGAAGAACAACTATTTTAGCTGTTTTCCAGAGATGAGGAAAGTATCCCGTAGTAAGACAGGCCGAAAAGATGGACGCTAAAAACAATACTGCTTTATAAGGCAGGAATTTAATTTCTTTGTTGGAAAGCTTGTCATCGCCAGGAGACTTATTCTCATTTAGGCCCTTAATAATTTTGCGGACCTCTGCAGGTGTTACTTTCTCAATGTCATTGTCAGGAGTCCATTGTCTTATGAAAGTTGAGACCTTTCTTTGTGCGGCACGGGTCCGTAGTTCGTCATCGTCATCGTTAATATTGTCATGTCTCACACATTGATTCTCAATAGAATCTGCAAAGGCCTCAGCTTTATCATAAGGGGAGAATACCAGGCCCCTAGTGCCGTGAATAGCTCGGCTAGGTTCCCGGATTCAAGTCAGACAGCGGGTGGTTCTCCAGAAATTGCGATCTGGCTCATGTTCTGTAAGAGAGCGGCATAATTCTTCCCATTTTTCAATCTTGCGCTCCAGCAATCTTTTGCGAACTTCCCGGGTGAGTTCGTAGTATTCAGCCCGGTCAGCAGGGTCGCGGTACAATTGCCATCTTTTCCTATATCTGTTTTTAATATAAATTAGGTCTTTAATGATATCAGGAGTACTATGATCATCTGAGCTAGTCATATTCCCGCCATGACGGGCGGGAGTATGAATGCCATTGTTGTGAGTTCCATTGTTGTGTACACCATTGTTGCGTGCTTGGCCGGAATGGAATTTTGTGTAACATTCGAAGCATACTTACGAGCGTTCCCCATCTTATTATAAAGATGTTGAATAGTCCGGTCAATATCCTCTCTGCTACGTGGTTCGAAAGGTTGTAGATTTTTATTGACGTGCCACCTGAACTTATTATAATCAATTGGTATGTGGTTAACAATGGGAGATGGCGCATGTAGGCGGGACCAAGCAAGGTTGAAAAGAATGGGATTATGGTCTGAATTTAGTACATTAGGTACTGTAAACGTGATATTCGGAGAGAAATATTTCGTAATAGCAATATCAATAACATCAGGGCCTCCGCGGGCCGGATAAATAGTGGGCTCCGTCAGACCATGAACTTTTATATTACTGTCCCTTACATGACGTTGTAGTATTCTCCCGTTATGATTAGTCACCCGTGAATTCCACTCAAGGTGCTTGGAATTGATGTCGCCACAGATGATAGATGGAACGTGCTCATTGTTATTTAGTATAGTGTCAATTTCTAGGGTATGAAGGGGGGCGTTAGGTGATAGATAAGCGGCTATTAAACGATAGTGAAAGTTTCCATGATGGAGTTCAATTCCTAGGGATTCAATTACACCCTAAGGGAGGGGGTCGATGAGGTGGTGAGTAAGGCTAGATTTAATCAGCACCGCCACGCCCCCAGCCTCAGTGTGGAGGCGGTCTTTGCGATACATTGTTAAATTTTTAATTTTGAAAGCATGCGGAGGTTTGAGCCACGTTTCACCTAGCAACATGATGTCAATATTGTAATCAGAAATAAACGACTCGGGTTCGTATTTCTGATTAACAACACTCTGACAGTTCCAAGCACAGACTGTCAAGTCCATTGTCAGAACAATTCAAGAGTCTAAGGTTCCGAGAAGTACTGCAATGCACCACCTATCAGAACAGTGATCTTATCGAATGTGTTCTGGCACTGTTTCAGTTTAGTAGTGGTATCACGTAATATGGGCATTAATTTTGAGAAATTAACCTGCCTACAGAGATCTAATATTTCCTTAAGTCCTAACAAGACAGACCCCAAGGAGGACGATGAGGGGGTGGATTCAGTTGGGGGGGGGGGGGAGGGGGGTACCGCCAGTTACTGCATTAGCAAAGGTAATGTTCGGATTTATTTCCTTTGCTAATAGAGCACGTTTTTTTCTGAGCTCTCTCGTACTCTATAAGCATTTTTGCCTCCATGATATTCTTAAATAGGGAACAACCTCTCCAGGAGGCTGGATGTTCACCTGAGCAGTTGGCACATTTAGCCTTGGCTTCTGGTTTTAGAGGGCAGGCCGCTGCGTTGTGGTTTTCACCACATTTGACGCATCTCAAAAGCATATGACAATAATTGGCGGTGTGGCACCTTTGGCACTTGAAACACTGAGAGGGACCTTCTCTCCCCTGGTAAGCCTCAATGGTAACCCTCGTATCACACAGATATCTCAGGGAGTAAATGGTCTCTGAAAATTTCGTTTTGGGGAGGGTTACGCTCATGACGCTCAAGGAAATTTGTTTCTTAGAGCTGGGGTCTTTCCTCGTGAACTGATAGATATCACGGGGCTCGTAGCTGAGCGCCATGAGGTCATCTCGCACCCAGTCGACACCAACTGTTGGAACAATATTTCGTATGATTACTTTGAGCAGTCTATTGACTATTAGCCTCCTCGAAATATTGTTTCATCAGGTGGTATTTTATGGAATCTCTTTGGTTTACTACTTTAACTTCCCCAGTGCATTTAAAGTGATGCTGATAATTAGATTTGTCAAATACTACTATCGGGTGAACAGTGATTTTCTGAGGGACTACCTCCATAGTCTCGCTTACAACAACACCAGGGTTCGAGCCCTCTTGGGTCCCAGTCTGAGAGGCGTCAGGTTGGGACTGCGAGGAAGTGCTCTGTTCAGTTACAGTACTGGAATTAGACTGAACTACAGGAATCAAAGCAGCACTATCAGTGTTACCACTGGTGGGTAGATTAGAGAGCACTTGAAAGCTGTTACTCAAGGGCACGGGAGCAGCTATGTTCCTGGTTTTCAGCTGCTTGGAACGTTTCCGTTCTATCTCCGCGACCTTGCGCTTAGCTTTCGCAAACATTTGAAAAGCAGGAGCACTAGGAGAGGAAGAGGAAATGTTATGCGTCTTACACGTAGTGTCGATGACGGCTTGGAGCAGGCTGGGATCAACATTAGGTAGCACATGAATCCTGGACTCGGGAGCGGAAGCAGGCCATTGATGAAGGGATGACGTCGAAGAGGAAGCGCTAGATGGAAGAGATCCTAGAGGGACCCCGCCTCCCGGCGGGGCAGACGCCATTAATAGGAAGGCTCAGGCAAAGGAACACAGGAATACAGCAAGGACGAAAGCAACACGAACGCCAGACAAAAATGCAACTTCAACAATACACTACGTCCCCACGCAAAGACCAATCACCACGGAGCTACCAGACACAACCGTTCACGTCAAAGATAAGGCAGGGAATGATGCAATCGTGCTTTTTGTTGTTGTTGTTGTTGTTGTTGTTGTGAGCATTGAACTGGAGAGTCCCAGGGCGAAAACTATGCCCTTTTACTCATCTGTTTCCAAGGAGTAGCCGATGAGTCGGAAAATCGCAACCATGCACTGGCGGGGGAGAAAGCGATCTGTCTTGTAGGCCTTAAGCCTACAAGTCAGATGAGAAAACCCCCTCTTCGCTAGGTAATTGTTGTCAGTTAATTAATTTATTAATGTAAGCGGAGAAGAAGAAAGAGCATTCTTAAGAAACGGCGCTTTTCAGTGTGTAATTTCTAGGTATTTATTGAGTGGGTGAAATTATAATTTGGAAAAGGCCGAAATGGTTTACTTAGGACCGGTCATACAGGAGCCAAGGGCCGCGATACTTGTAACGAGTATTCGGCTTCTTGGTCCTTATGACCTGTTTTAGCAATGCGATGCCCTGATCAGTAGACTGGGCTTGGAGAATTCTAGCCTTGGTCATCTTGGTTAGCTTATTTATCTGAGTTCTAATAGTCGGAATACGGACTTCCGTGCGTATCTTTCTGTTAGATCTCAGTAGGGGGGCACTTGTCATCTTTCTCAATATCTTGTTTTGGAATATTTCTAATTTTGAAAGAAGAGTCTTGGGAATATAGCCCCAGGCCTCACACCCATAGAGCAGTATGGGCCTGACACATGCTAAATAGAGCTTTCTTTTGATGGAGGTCGAGTTGTATCTATTATAAAGCAGAGGTGCCAGGTTTGCCACACGAGCCCATGCTCGTTGCAGGGCCTGTTCTATGTTCCCTCTCCAGATAAGACTTCTGTCCATTGTTAAGCCGAGATACTTGATTTTATTAGACCAGGACAGTGGGGTATCGGGTAAAATAAGAAAACCAAGGCTAGGCTTTCATCGAGAAAAAATAATTGCTTGGGTCTTGCCGGCATTTATTTTAATTCTGTTCCGAAGGCACCACTTCTCGAACAGAGAGATCCAAGATTGCAATATATGATGGTATCTCTGTTTCTCCTTCTAGAGGCATAAACAGCTATATCATCCGCATACTGCTGGATTTCTACTCCCTGCCACTGGGGTAGATCATTTACGTATAGGGCGTAGAGTATGGGGGAGATTTTTCCACCCTGAGGGACTCCAGCTCGTAGCCTCCGAGGGGTAGATTTTTCTCCGTCCACTGTTACGTAAAATTTCCTATGTGTTAGATAGGAAGTGATAATTTTGATAATATAATTTGGAATGACATTTAGGTCCAAAAGTTTGGCTATTAAATTTTTGTGCCAGACGGTGTCAAATGCCTTCTCTACATCAAAGATTACCGCTGGCACGCTACGCCGTATGTTAAATGATCCACAAATATACTGCAGGAGGCGCAGCGCCGCTAGAGGAGCACTGCGCTTCGACCGGAACCCAAATTGCTCCGGCCGCAGTATATTGTGGGCGTTCAGGCAAGCATTGAGGCGGTTTAGAATAGGTCTCTCGAGTATCTTAGAGATGTGGGATAATAGGGGTTAGGTCTGTAATTTTGAGGGAACAATCTGTCCTACCCCGGTTTAGGAAGGACGACCACTCGGCCCGTTTTCCAAACCTTGGGGAAGTATCCCTGTTTAAAACATGCCGAAAAAATGGTTGCCAAAAAGATGACTGCTCTGTAGGGCAGAGATTTAATTTCTTTATTGCTAACCCTATCATCTCCGGGAGACTTCTTCTAGTTAAGATCTTAATAACCCTGCGGACCTCTGCAGGCGTTACATCAGATATGTCATTGTCAAGCGTCCATTGTTGTATAAAAGATGAGACCTTTCTGTGTACCTCACGGGTCCGTAGTTCGTTATCGTCGTTGTCACCGTCAGAAAGATCGTGAGGTACACTTTGACTTTCTATTGTATCAGCGAAGGCCTCAGCTTTATCATAAGGGGAGAACGCTAATCCATTGCGGCCATGAATTGCGCGCCTGGGGGGGGGGGGGAGGGGCGATTCAGAGAACGAGTAACCCTCCAGAACTCGTGATCTGATTCGTTTTCAGTGAGGGTACGGCAGAATTCTTCCCATCTTTCCACCTTTCGTTCCAGTAGACGTTTACGGACTTCTTGAGCGAGTTCGCGGTATTCCGCTCTGTCCGTAGGGTCCCGAAATCTTTGCCATCTTTTACGATGTGCATTTTTAATTTTAATTTGATCTATAATAATTTCTGGGGTTTAGTCATCTTGGCAGTCTGTGCGGGGTCCCCTATTATTATTATTATTATTATTATTATTATTATTATTATTATTATTATTATTATTATTATTATTATTATTATTATTATTATTATTATTATTGTACCGGGTGGTACACCCCCACGCCGCTAATTCAAACTTTGCGCCAGTTGAAACTCCTCTACTAGAGGAAGTCTGAACTTTATCTACTGTGTTAATTTTCAAGTTTCTCAGAAGATGTCACTACTTGGAAATTTTGAAGTTTCTGAACTGGGTCGTTTTCGATGTATTTTTGTTTTGCCTGTAGTAAGAAGTGCGGACATTCTCTTCCAGATGGCACTACTGAAGAACTACAATTGTGCACCCTAGTGCGAAGTGAAATAACTAGGTTTTTTGGAGAAATTTTAATTCATAAGTTTGTTCTTTGTTAAATTTCTTTCAGTTATTGTTTAAGTTGGCAATATTAACACTTTCTTTCTGCCAGTTGTGAAACTGGCCAATCATAATTTTCTGTAATTAATTTTCCACCAATAAGGTGTTTCTTCCTCATCTAGTGTAGGGGTTTTTCGTCGTTAACCAATAAAATTTTTGTGGGAGGGTGTTCTCATTCCTGAAACGCCTCGAACTTTCCACGAGGGTATATAAACTGCTGATTTTCGGATCTCCGCGCCACTTCAGTAACATCTATCAGTGCATAAAGTACGTAGCAGGGGGCGGGAAGCGCCTCTTTCTTCGGGCAGCAGTTCAGCCACCAGGTAATGGCCGTTTAATAACTTATTTTCTTGTCAGCTCAGCAGTTTAACTCTCGGGGCAGGTCCGAAGCCTTTCCGCCATGTAACGTTTCCCCTAAAATGTAAAGACACTTAGTATGTATTCTATCTTTTAAACTACATATTGGGATAGAGAGTGCTTAACCCTCTCGAGCTCCCACTCATATTGCATTGAGGTGAACTTATTTTCACAACCGTTTCTTCCTTAACGTAATGTAAATTGTTTCCTTCTAAAAGTCACCTCTTTAGTATGGGATTAGCCCTTGCAGTAACGGCCTAGTGCCAAGTAGGTTTTATATAAAGGGTATTAGGAGTGCAAGAACGCCTCCTGTCTAGTTGATATTTTAGAGGCCATCTAATTTACCTGTTTCTTAACTTAATAGGCCTCAGTAGGTTGGGTATTTTTGCCCCTGTTTTCATGTCCTTGGAGGACAACTTGAATGTGGAGTTTGGTGTGGCCTTTGATAGGCTTAAATTTTGAGAGCGAGTTGCTCTTTCTTGAAAATTGAGTTGTTGTATGCCTCGAGGAGGCTTTACCGTGTAAAGAGGAGCAAGTGCTCCGAGGCATGATTGGGGTCTTCTGCCCATTTGTTGAATTCTGTATATCGTAAGGTTGGGCTTATAGCTCAAGAATTGTGTGTCTGGCTCTCGGAGCCCAAATCCTGTAATCACTGTAATTGTACATTTCCGAATTGTGTTTCGGCTACTGAGTACCTGTTCAATTTGTTATTTCTTATTCTTGAAAAGAAAATATAACCTTCTTAAATTTTATCTTAACTTTAATTTCGTATTTTGAGACCTGTTCACCCCCGCACCTTCTTTCACCTCTGCTAAACCACCAAACCACGGTAACAATTATTATTATTATTATTATTATTATTATTATTATTATTATTATTATTATTATTATTATTATTATTATTATTATTATTATTATTATTATTATTATTATTATTATTATTATTATTATTATTATTATTATTATTATTATTATTATTATTATTATTATTATTATTATTATTATTATTATTATTATTATTATTATTATTATTATTATTATTATTTGTATGGGGGGTATGACGCATCGGATTCCCGCCATGTTGTGTGGGCATACGATTGTCATCGTTGCCCCTAGTGCTATTAGATGAATTTCGAGCTGCGTTCAGGATGTATTTACGGGCGTTTTGCATCTTATTGGTAAGATGCTCCACGGCCCGGTCAATATCATCCTGGCTGCTAATGTCGAAAGTTTTAAGATTTTTATTAACATGCCAAGAAAACTTATTGTAGTCCAATGATGAGTTCAACAATGGAAAAGATGGCTCAGATAACATAACCCAGGAAAGATGAAAAAGTATGGGATCATGGTCCGAATTTAATTCTCTAGGAACAGTAAAGTCTATAGGATGATTATAAAATTTTGTCACTGCCACGTCTATGACATGAGGACGCGAACCATTGCTGGGATAAATAGTAGGTTCGGTGGGGGCAAAGACCCCGATGTCATTTTCCCTCATGTATTTATGTAGCGTTCTTCCCTTAGGATTTGTCACTCGTGAATTCCAATCTGGATGCTTGGCGTTTAAGTCACCAATGGTGAAAGAGGAGACTCTGGACGGGTTGTTTAATAATAAATCTAATTCCGCTGTATGTAGCGGGGTTTGGGGGGGATAATAGGCCGCAAAAATACGATAGTGATAATTTCCATGTCTAACCTCAATACTGAGGGACTCAATAGCACCATGAAGAAGGGGGTCTAACAGGCTGTGCGTAAGTTTGGACTTAATCAGCACCGCCACGCCCCCGTGCTCATCGTGAAGTCTGTCTTTACGATAGACAGTAAAGTTTTTAATTTTGAAGGGCATATGAGGTTTTAACCAAGTCTCTCCTAACAGCATTATATCAATATTGTGGTCGGAAATAAAAGCCTCAAGCTCATATTTCTCACCAACAACACTCTGACAGTACCAAGCACAGATTGTTAAGTCCATGTCAGAACAGAATGATCCTTAAAATTAGGGCTCAGAGAAATACTGCATAGCAGCATTTATCAAAACCGTAATCTTGTCCATTGTTGTCGGACATGATCTTAGTTTGGTCGCAGTGTCTTTTACAATTGGTAACAATTTGGGGAAGTTAACTTGCCTACAGAGGTCTACGATATCCCTCAGTCCCGAGAGGTCGGACGTGAGGGATGCCGCCGCTTGAGGGTCAGGGTCTGCTGAAGGCGCGCTAAATGCGGCAGGGGCGGGGGCGGGGGCGGCTCCTCCTGACTCTTGAGCGAAAGAGAAGTTGGGATCAACTACTCTTGAAGGAGGGAGAGTCTTATTTTTCTTAGCTTTTAAGGTTTCCCTAGCCGCTTTTTGCTCCATAATGGAGAAATACACGGAGCAGCCTCTCCAAGAGGCTGGGTGGTTTCCGCCGCAATTTACGCATTTAGCTGGAGCATTGTCCTGAAGAAGACACGTTGCAGCCATGTGGTTTTCGCTGCATTTAACGCACCTAAGTAACATATTGCAATAGTTGGCCGTGTGGCCCCATCTCTGGCATTTATAGCACTGAGATGGGCCCTCACGGCCCTTAAATGCCTCGATCTTAACCTTCGACCCACACAAATAATGCACGGAGTAGATGGTCTTTGAATACTCAGTATTCGGGAGGGTAAGGCTCATGACGTTTAGGGGTATTTCTTTCTTTGTCGTGGCTTCACGACGGGTATACTGGTGGATGTCCTGAGGTTCATACCCCATCTCCATGAGCTCTTCCCGAGCCCAGTCTACTCCTACAGTTGAAATGATATTTCTTATTATAACTTTAAGGAGCCTGTTGCCGGGAATGGTGGGTGCAATAGTTGGCATTGGACTCCTCAAAATACTGTTTGATCAAGTTGTAATCGTCAACGTTATCTGCGTGATATTTCAGGGCATCGCGCGTGTTAATTACCCTGATATCGCCAGTGCATCGGGGTTTCAAAAATTTATAGTCACGCTGGTAGTCACTTTTGTCTGCAACTACAATGGGGGGGATTGCAATTTTCTTTTTTGGAGCATTCTCCATTTCAATGTCCACGATACCAGCGGACGCTGAGCTGGTTCCAGGTTGCGCCTCTGGGGACTGAGGTGGAGCCACGTTTTCGGGCTGATTCGCAGCCGTGTTACTTATTAAAGGCTGCAAATGAACAACCTGGTTTACAGACATAGCTAGAGGTTGAGATGGGGGAGGTAGAGGAGGAACTTCGCCGCTAGAGGGGAGGGTCGCTAAGGCACTAAATCTATTTTCAGTAGTCACTGGTCTCTAAGCCTCCTTAGCCGCCTTACGGAGGCGCATCTTAGGGGCGGATTTCCTCCTTTCCTTCAACAGGGTATGCCATGCAGGGATGGATTACAGGTTAGCCACCACCGAGGATACGTTCCCTGTGTTAACTAAGTCCGAAAGAATTTTGGGATCAATTTTACTGATTTCCGGGAGTACCGTGATACTACTAGTTTCCATGCTATTAGTAAGATCGCTGGCAGGCCCAGAAGAACACTGAGGGTAATCATTTGCGCATGCAGGAGTGTCTCAAGCCATATATACGAGTTACACAGGCACTTAAAACATGCAATTACCCAACAACACAAGACAAGAATCCAGCAAGACAACAAACATGCACAACACAGCACCACAACACAAACACTAAGGGCACAATTACCGCACACAAGGTAAGGATATCGAAACCCACTGCCAGGTACAACTTCCCGCTCACATGCAACAATGCACTTTACAACAATGCACAGGATTGATAAGGGAGCCAGAACAAACACGTCCCTCCTCTTTAATGCCAAGATAAGGAGTGCAATCATGCTTTTTTCTGTGAGCAAGTAGCTGGGAGCCCCGGGGCGGAAATTTTGCCCCTCTACACATCTGTTTCCGTGGGATACCGATGAGACGGAAAATCACTGTTACTTGCATTAGGGGGGGGGGGAGAAACGATCTGTTTTAAGGGGAGGTGAGCCCATAAATCAGTAGTGAAACCCCCGAACATCACTGAAATATTGTAGTCAACTAGCGGCAAGAGGGAGGGGATACCGCTGCATTCTTAAGAAACGGGCGTTTTCAGGGCGGATTTCTAGTATTTAGTGATGGTGTAGTAAAATTTGGAAAAGGCCGAAAATTATGGATTATAAGTGAGCCAACGGCCTCTAAATTTATACCGGGTGTTAGGCTTCTTGGTCCTTATAATCCGTTTTAGGAGAGAGACTCCTGGGTCGTTTGACTGGGCCGAGAGTATTCTAGACTTGGCCATCCTAGTAATTTTGTTAATTTTGAAACGTATTTTTGGGATACGCAAGTCATGTCTAATTTTAATATTAGAAACATACCAGGGAGGCTTAGTCATTCTGCGTAGAGTTTTGTTTTGAAATGTTTGTAACTTGCGTATGTGGGTCTTGGCAGTGTAGCCCCAGGCCTCACAGCCGTACAGGAGGATGGGTCTCACACATGCTAAACAAATATTTCTCTTTATGGTAGGAGAGATATATTTATTTGAGAGCAATGGTTTAAGACAGGCCACCCTTGCTGATGCTCGCTGTAGGGCCTGGTTCACATTGTTGCTCCAAGTTAATTTCCTATCAAGATGAAGGCCAAGATATTTGACAACACGAGCCCAGGGAAGGACAGTGTTGCCAATTCTAAGATGGTCAAGTCTAGGTATTCTCCAAGTAAATGGGATTGCCTGTGTTTTATCGGCGTCAATTTTGACTTTGTTAATTTTGCACCAGTCCCTAAAACAATTAATCCAGGACTGCAGCAGCCGAATGGCATCACATCTCCGTCGTTTCGTGGTGTAGACGGCTATGTCATCGGCATACTGCTGTATCTCTACTCCCGGAACTATAGGTAGGTCGTTTACATATAGGCCGTACAACGTTGGGGGCACCCTGTGGTACTCCAGCTTGTAGAGACCGAGGGGTGGATTTTTCTCCATCACAAGACACGTAAAATTTCCTATTATATAGGTATGAATGAATAATTTTAACAAGGTAGGGGGGAACATGGTATTTACCTATCAATTTGCCAGACTGTATCAAAGGCTTTTTAAATATCAAAGAACACTGCAGGGACTGTACGGCGTAAATTAAACGATCTAGTAGCATACTGAGCAAGACGTAGCACTGCAAGAGGAGCGCTACGTCTTGACCGGAATCCGAACTGTTCCGGTCTCATTATGCTATGTCGCAGAAGGTGACCATTGAGTCTTTTGAGAATAAGTCTCTCGAAGATTTTAGATAAGTGCGATAATTTTGCGGGAACAATCTGTCCTTTCCAGGCTTGGGACGAACAACTATTTTAGCTGTTTTTCAGAGATGAGGAAAGTATCCCGTGGTGAAACAGGCCGAAAAGATGGACGCTAAAAACAGTACTGCTTTATAAGGCAGGAATTTAATATCTTTGTTGGATAGCCTGTCATCGCTCGGAGACTTATTCTCTTTTAGGCCCTTAATAATTTTGCGGACCTCTGTAGGCGTCACTTTTTCGATGTCATTGTCTGGAGTCCATTGTCTTATGAAAGTTGAGACCTTTCTTCGTGCGGCACGAGTCCGTAGTTCGTCATCGTCATCGTTAATATCGTCATGTCTCACACATTGATTCTCAATAGAGTCAGCAAAGGCCTCAGCTTTATCATAAGGGGAGAATACCAGGCCCCTAGTGCCGTGAATAGCTCGGCTAGGTTCCCGGGTTCGAGTCCGACAGCGGGTGGTTTTCCAGAAATTGCGGTCCGGCTCATGTTGTGTAAGGGAGCGGTAGAATTCTTCCCATTTTTCAATCTTGCGCTCCAGCAGTCGTTTGCGGACTTCCCGGGCGAGTTCGTAGTATTCCGCCCGGTCAGCAGGGTCACGGTACAATTGCCATCTTTTCCTATATCTATTCTTAATGTAGATCAAATCCTTCAGGAGATCTGGTGTACCATTATCGTCCCGATGGCGCGTGTTATTATTATTATTATTTTTATTATTATTGTTACGGAGGTTTCCGTGGTAGGTAGAGGTGATAGAAGGTGCGGGGTGGTGAATAGGTCTCATGCTACGAAATGAAGTGAAATTAAAATTTAACAAGGTTATATTTTCTTTTCAAAATACCAAAAATAAAGAATGGCAGGTACGGAGTAGCAAGGCAACAAATTACAATTACAATATTTACAGGTTTTGGGCTTCGAGCCCTGAGTTCACAATCCTTGAGCAACTAGCCCAACTTCACGGTATACAAATTTTAACAAAGGGGCAGAAGACCCCAATCAAACCCCGGAGCACTTGCTCCAAATAACACAGTAAAGCCTCCTCGAGGCATACAACACTCAGTTTTCAAAAAAAAAAAAAAAAAAAGAGCCACTCGCTCTCAACTTTAAGCCTCTCAAAGGCCACACCAAACTCCACCTTCAAGCTGTCCTCACTGGACATAGATACAGGGGTAAAATACCCAACCTACTGAGGCCTATTAAATATGGATAAAGGTTAATTACATGGCCTCTAAACAAAATACCAATTTAGAGAGGAGGCGATCCGCACTCCTAATACCTTTGTTTTAAAACCTAATTTGGCTCTAGGCCACTAATGCAAGGGCTAATCCCATACTACAGAGGTGACTTAAGAAAATAACAATTTACATTACATTACGGAAGAATAGGTTGAGAAAAATAAGTTCACCTCAAAACAATGTGAGTGGGAGCTCGAGAGGGTTAAGCACTCTCTATCCCAATACGTAGCTTAAAAGATAACAGACGCTAAGAGAAGTTACATTTTAGGAAAAGGTTACATGATAGAAACGCTTCGGACCCGCCCCGAGAGTTAAACTGCTGACCTAGCGAGAAAAGATGTTATTAAAAGGCCATTACCTGGTTGTTGAACGGCTGGAGAAGACAGAGGCGCTTCCCGCCCCCTGCTATGTACTTTACACACCGAAAGATGGAACAAAAGTGGCCCAGAGACCCAAAAATCAGCAGTTTATATACTCTCGCGGAAGGTTCTAGGCGTTAGGGGAATGAGAACACCCGCCCACAATCACTTTATTGGAGAAAAAAAAGAGAAACCCGTACACAAGATGAAGAAGAAACACATTATTGGTGGAAAATTAATTTAAGAAATTCGGGATTGGCTAGATTTAAAACAAGGGGAAGGAAAGGGTTAATATTGCCAACTTAACCAATGACTGAAAGAAATTTAGTAAAGAACAAACTTTTGAAATTACATTTTCTCCAAAAAAAAAAAAACAGTTCTTTCACTTCCCACCAGGGTGCGCTATTGTTGATCTTCAGTAGTGTCCTCTAGACGAGAAAGTTCACACTTCTTACTTCAAGCAAAACAAAAACACATCAAAAATGACACAGTTCAAAATCTCCAAGATATCCACGTAGTGACATCTTCTGAAAAACTTGAAAATTAATACCGTCAATAAAGTTCAGACTTCCTCCAGCAGAGGAGTTTCAACTGGCGCACATTTTAAATTAGCGGCGTGGAGGTGTACCGCCCGGTACAATTATTATTATTATTATTATTATTATTATTATTATTATTATTATTATTATTATTATTGTTACGGAGATTTCCGTGGTAGATAGAGGTGAAAGAAGGTGCGGGTGTGAATGGGTTTCAAGCTACGAAATTATAGTGCAATGTAAAATTAATTTAAAATTTAACAAGGTTATATTTTCTTTTCAAAACAAAACAATAACAAACATGGCAGGTACAAAGTAGCAAAAAGGGTAGTTACAATCTTTACAGGTTTTGGGCTTCGCGCCCTGACTTCAGCAATCAGCTCAGTTTTACCCCAAACACAAGTTTTAACAGAGGGGCAGAAAACCCCATTCATACCTAGGAGCCCCTGGCTCCAAACTACACTGAAAAGCCTCCACGAGGCATATGACACTCGATTTTCACAAGAGCCCCACGCTCTCAAAATTTAAGCCTCTCAAAGGCTACACCAAACTCTACCTTCAAACCGTCTTCAACGGACATAAACACAGGGGTAAAATACCCAACCTACTGAGGTCTATTAAATGAAAGGAAGGTTAATACATGACCTCTACAATACAATTGGAGAGGAGGCGAACTTGCACTCCTAATACACTTGCTTAAGACCTACTTGGCACTAGGCCGTTCATACAAGGGCTAATCCCATACTACCGAGGTGACTTAAGAAAATGACAATTTACATTACATTACGGAAGAGAAGGTTGAGAAAATAAGTTCACCTCAAGACGATGTGAGTGGGAGCTCGAGAGGGTTAAGCGCTTTCTATCCCGATATGTAGTTTGAAAGATAGAATAGATACCAGTTGTTTTTACATTTTAAAGGAAGGTTACATGGTGGAAGGCCTAGAACCCGCCGCGAGAGTTAAACTGCCGACTCTAGCAAGAAAGATGTTATTAAGAGGCCATTACCTGGAGTTGAACAGCTGGTGAAGAAAGAGGCGCTTCCCGCCTCCTGCTATGTACTTTACACACTGAGAGATGGAACAAAAGTGGCCCAGAGACCCAAAAATCAGCAGTGTATATCCTCTCGTGGAAGGTTCTAGGCGTTAGGGGAAAGAAAAACACCCTCCCACAAAGATTTTATTGGATAGGACCCCGCAACAGATTCAGGTTGGGGGAAGATACACTAGATTGGACAGAAATTAATCAAAGAAATTCGGGATTGGATACATCTAAAACAAGGGGAAAAAGAGGGGTATACAGCCAACATAAACAATAACTGAAAGAAATTTAGCAGAGAACAAACATTTGAAATAAAAATTTCTCCAACAAAATAGTTCTTTGACTCCGCACTAGGTGGCACTATTGTTGATCTTCAGTAGTGTCCTCTAGAAGAGAAAGTTCACACTTCTTACTTCAAGCGAAACAAAAACACATCAAAAATGACACAGTTCAAAAACTCAAAGTTTTCCACGTGGTGACATCTTCTGAGAAATTTGGGAATTAAGACCATAGATAAAGTTCAGACTTCCTCCAGAAGAGGAGTTCCAAATGGCGCATATTTTAAATGAGCGGCGTGGAGGTGTACCGCCCGGTACAGACCTCCCCCCCCAAAAGTTCCTCCAGGGGTGACACATGAAATCAGTTTGAAACAAAGTCCAAGTCTTGAAGTAGAAATGGAGATTAATTGCCGAAAAATTTATAAGATTGTCTTAATTTGGTTGTTTTAGTTTCAAAATTTTGTTGTTGCAGGTGAAGTAAAGTCTTTATGGTTGTAGAAGTTGAAGTTTCTGAAGATAAACTTTTAATACTTAAAAGTGAAGGAAAGATCGGCAATGTCCACCAAATATTGCTGTTGAATTCCCAAGGGTAGTTATGTTGATTGTAACAGTTCATGTAGTTAACGATGATTAAGTTGGGTGGCCAGACCGGCCGTTGCAGCTTGCGTCCAAAGGAGGCCGCTCGGACCCCTCAAGTACCCTGAGATACCGCTCGCCCGCACTATGAGGGGAGCAGAGGTGTTGAAACACGCCGCGCCCGCAGTGAACATATACAGGCTGCGGGCAAGTAGCAGGTCGTGCGCCGCACATCAGCCTTGGCCGAGAGGAGAGCTCCGGCTCGCCGGGCACATGTCGTCTTCGCTGGAGAGGAGGGGGCCCATCCCCCTCCCCAGATGCTGCACGGCGCTGCGCGGCTGCGGGGGCACTGAAACATTAAAACTAGGCGGCAGAATTGTGTTGGACCATCATGTTTCTTTGAGGGCACAGGCTTTATGGAGAGGTTGAGGGGCCAGCGGCGTGTAGATATCCATGGCGTTTAATATTATGAAGCCACAGTGTATATTGGAGCAGGAGACGGGAGCGTGGTAATGGCCATGGCAAGGACAGGATGGCAGTTTAACAATCGGGGGAGGTTTACAGAAATGCTTACATATAAAATACAATAGAAGGAGCAGAATGCCTTAAGAGTGGAACTTTAAAAAAAAAAATATATAACCTTCATATTCCTATCAAATTATATGAAGCAAGTTGACGCAAGGTTTACACCGGTTTCACCTGGGACAGGTGAACTCTAAATATCCTCTCGGTAGCTGGATTACTTAACAATAAGGTAACCGGTGTAAGGAAATCGAGAATGACACAAGGCCCATGAAATCTGGGAGCAAGCTTGCCCGCGGGAACAAAATTCTTGACCATTACTTGGTCACCTACCTTCAAAGGGGTGGGCCTCCGTCCACGATCATACCTTTCCCTAACCTTTTCATGAGATACTTTAAGATTAGCTTTAGCCTTCTTCCAAAGATCTTTAATGTTGTCCGGATCTATTGTCTCGGGCAGAATGTCACTCAGAGACCAGAGGTTCGAGAGCGGCGTGTTGGGAACGAACTTAAACATCAAAGAAGCTGGAGTAAACTTGTGTGATTCATGAACCGCCGAATTCAAAGCAAAAGCTATCCAATGCAGGGACGTGTCCCACCTGGACTGATCTTCATGATGATAGGCAATAAGTGCGGACCTGAGATTACGGTTAACCCGTTCAGCCAGAGATGGTTGAGGGTAATAAGCAGAAGTGGTTACATGAGAGATGGACAAGTCAAAACAGAATTTACGAAAAAGATTTGATGTGAACGCCTTAGCATTATCAGATACAATGTATTGGCACGGACCAAATGAAGCAAAAATAGAATTTAAGCAGGTAATGGTAGACTGGGCGGTAGCCAGCTTAGTCGGAAATAACCAAGAAAATCTTGTAAAACCATCTACACATACAAAGATGAACTTATTAGCATTACCCTTTGACTGGGGGAAGGGTCCTACATAATCGATATACAGGCGTTCCATGGGGCGCGACGCTTGATGCGAAGACAAAAGGCCTACCTTGGTGGACATGGTGGGTTTACTAAGCAAACATGATTTACAAGCTTTTACAAGTTCACGGATATCACCGTCCATACCTTTCCAGATAAACATCTCACGAATTCTTTCACGAGTTTTAAAGATACCCAGATGCCCTCCTAATGGGGTCTCATGATAATACTTGAAGATCATAGGTACCAGAACAGCTGGAACGACAACTTTCATCATCTTATCATGCCTCGAAGGGCAACATAAAACACCATTCCTCAGAACATAAGGGACAACATGTTCCCCAGAAGAAAGGGTTTCCATTATCGGAGCCAGCGTCGGATCTTCCCGTTGGTATTTCTCAATATCTCTAAAAAGCATGGGAGCATCTGTTAAGATGGCATTAACACCAGATAGTATGGACTTGGGAGGTGATGAACTATCGGCCGGTTCCTGGGTCCCGACGTCGTTAGAAAACATACGGCTGAGTCCATCAGCGACAACATTTTCGGTACCTCGGATATGCCGGACATCGAATTGGAAGGCAGAGATACGGATGGCCCAGCGGGCTATACGACCAGTACGACGCGGCCTACCTAAGACCCAGCTTAAGGCTTGATTATCTGTCTCCAGGTCGAATTTGACATGTTCCAGATAGAGACGGAACTTTTCTACGGCAAATAAGACTGCCAAACCTTCGAGCTCATAGATGGAATACTTGGCTTCTTGAGCCGACAATGTCCTAGACGCATAGGCGATGGGTCGCCTCCCTAGTTCAGTCTCTTGAAGAAGGACTGCAGCTACCGCCGACGACGACGCGTCGGTTTGGACGATGAATTTCTTCGAGAAATCAGGCATAGCAAGTACAGGGGCATTACAGAGAGCTAATTTAAGGTCTTCAAAAGCGGCTTGTTGAGAAGGTCCCCACTCAAATTTGATGCCTTTCCTACGTAGAAGGTTTAAAGGCGCCGCTCTATTAGCAAAGTTAGGAATGAACTTCCTGAAGAAATTCACCATACCGATGAACCTGGCGATACCTTTAATGTCCTTGGGAGGTTTAAAATCACGGATGGCCTGTGTTCTAGAATGATCGACTGCTACTCCATCGGGTGACACAATATGCCCTAGGAATGACATAGAGGGCTTAGCAAAGGCCACCTTGGACAACTTAACAGTTAACCCAGCCTTACGAAGGCGATCGAGAACTTCTCGCAGATGATCTAGATGTTCTTCAAAAGTCTCTGAAAATACGACGACATCATCTAAGTAGTGATGTAAGTACTCGAATTTGATGTCGGAGAAGACCCTATCTAGCAGCCTAGTGAGTACAGCTGCTCCCGTAGGGAGCCCGAAAGGCACATGGTTGTATTCATATAAATTCCAGTCCGTGGCAAACGCTGTGAGATGTTTAGACTCTTCGGCAAGGGGAATTTGATTATAGGCCTGATTTAAGTCCATGATGGTGAAGAACTTGGCCTTACGAAACCATGAAAAACAAGAATGGAGGTCAGGAAGGGGCACAGATTGCAACACCACCTTCCGATTGAGAGCCCTGTAATCAATGACAGGCCTGAAGCCTCCTTGGGGTTTCGGGACTAGAAAAATAGGCGAAGAATACGCTGACTTAGAGGGCCTAATAATACCGTCCTTCAACATCTGATCGATGATTTCCTTTAGAGCCTTCATTTTAGGTGGAGATAGCCTATAAGGAGGAAAACGGACAGGAATCGAATCCGTGACCTCAATTTTGTATTCAATAAGGTCAGTAACACCAAGAGTATCAGAGAACACCTCGGGAAACGACTGACATAATTTACGAATACTATCAGCCTGCTCCTCAGGTATATGTCTAAGGTCTAACAACATCTCATCCTGGGTAGGCGAAATAGATGAACATGACACAGAATTACACTTTAACAAGGGAATTTTACAAGTGGACGCAAACTTGAATGTGCACGACTTACTCTGAAGATCGAGCACAAGACCAGTGTGAGAAATAAAGTCCGCTCCCAGTGTGATGGGGCAAGACAAGTGCTTAGCCACCAACAGTTTAATTTTCCATGTAAATTTAAAAATACGAATTTTGACCAGTACGAAACCTAGAATTTCTAATGGAGATGAATTAGCCGAAACATATTGAATAGGAGATGAGACATAGTCAGGTAGTTTACAAACAGATTTCAATTTAGAATACCATTCAGCCGAAATAATCGAACAAACACTGCCTGAATCTAAGAGAGCAGTTATAGGCTCGTTATTTAACTCAATCTTAAGAAAAGGAACGGGTGCGGGGGTATCCGCCGCAATCCTAAGACATTCTTTAGGGCATTCAAAAGATGAATTTAAAGGCTGGTCGTTCTCTGCATTTACAACCTGTTTACTAGGGGCTGAGTCTCGGGAAGATGGATTAGTCGGCTCAGCCGACGCCACTAGTCACTTTTTATTATTGGCATAGCTGGAATTTGCACCAGAAGTTGAGCAGGAGGGGGTGCTATTTGAGTTTGGGCAATTCTTGGCGATATGTGAGAAGGCCCCACACTTAAAACAGCCTTGTGACGACCCTGCTCCATTCCTTGTCCCACTTGACTTGATCAGAGGACACTTATTCCGCAGATGGTCGGGCGACCCGCAAGCATAACATTTACGGGGATTGACTGGTCGGCGAGGTGGAGGCCGAGTGTTACTAAAGGAAGGCGGGGGTTCTTTCGCGACACGCAAAGAATCGGCGTATCTAACTCCTTCCGCTGAGACGGCCAATGCTTCAAGTTCCGAGAAGGTTTGTGGGCACGCCGCGAAACACAAATATGACCTATAGGAAGGTGAAATTCCCTCTACAATAGCTTGAACAATTTGATCTTCAGGAAAATGAAGTGCAAACACCCTAGTGTAAAACTTGATGTCCTGTATGAAATCAGCCAAGTTTTCGTCCAAGCGCTGTACACGGTAATAGTACTTCTGAATCAGAGATGACCTCGCGCGGGCAGGAATAAAATTTGCAAGCAGATGTGCATGGAAATCTTCGATAGATGACTGTTCAGCTATGGCTCTTACTATTTTATCAGAAAGAATACCAATTGCATACGGATAGATAATTTGCAAAATTTGACATGGCGAAAGAGAAAAAACAAGGGCATGATCCTGAAATTCAACTAAAAACCGTAAAAAAGAAATAACTTCACTGGTGGTGTTGACGGAAAACTTAGAGATACCTCTTAGCAACATTGCCAATGGATGAGGCAAGCTGCTGAACCCGGGTGACATAGTAGGCAAAGGTTTCAATGGCAACGAAGTTAATTCAGAACGGATATTACTCAATGATGCACGGCGTTCAGATTCGTCGTCCAATGGGGCAGAGATAGTTTGAGCAGCGACGGTTATTCTATTGACTTCTCCCTGAGGAGGCGCTTCATCACTACCTACATTCACCGTGGCGGGTGGATCAGTTTTGGGAGGAACTTCGCCGGTTAGCAATTGAGTGACCTTATTAGACAATTCAGAAATAGTTTCAAGGAGCGTATTAGCGTCCTTCCTCTGAACGTCATTCACCTTGAGAGACAACAGATCATTAACTCTATTTGCAAAGTGATACAGCCTGCCTTGCACACGCTTAATTTGATTAGGAGACGGATCATTTTCATCAAAAAAGCTGACTACAGATGCTAGCCCAGTAATATTCTCGACGATCGTGGAAAGAGAGTCATCAATTTCTTTCTCTCCCAAATTGGGGATGGAAATGGGCAAGTCAAGGGACTCTCTAAGCTTGTTTGTGTCGATTGCAACCGTGCCTCCAGATTGCACATTTCTGATAGTTAATTCATAGATCAACTCCTCTTTGCGCAAATAGTTAAGGAGGAGAACATCGCGAGGGCCAGGCATGATGACAGAACAATTTTGAAAAACTCAAAAAAATTCCAGCAACTGAGAAAATGGTTAGAGTTCGGATCAAAACAATGTCTAGCCGTCAAAAAGGGGCTAAATTGAGACCCATTCAACCACGCTCTGCTACCACTTGTTACGGAGATTTCCGTGGTAGGTAGAGGTGAAAGAAGGTGCGGGTGTGAATGGGTTTCAAGCTACGAAATTATAGTGCAATGTAAAATTAATTTAAAATTTAACAAGGTTATATTTTCTTTTCAAAACAAAACAATAACAAACATGGCAGGTACAAAGTAGCAAAAAGGGTAGTTACAATCTTTACAGGTTTTGGGCTTCGCGCCCTGACTTCAGCAATCAGCTCAGTTTTACCCCAAACACAAGTTTTAACAGAGGGGCAGAAAACCCCATTCATACCTAGGAGCCCCTGGCTCCAAACTACACTGAAAAGCCTCCACGAGGCATATGACACTCGATTTTCACAAGAGCCCCACGCTCTCAAAATTTAAGCCTCTCAAAGGCTACACCAAACTCTACCTTCAAACCGTCTTCAACGGACATAAACACAGGGGTAAAATACCCAACCTACTGAGGTCTATTAAATGAAAGGAAGGTTAATACATGACCTCTACAATACAATTGGAGAGGAGGCGAACTTGCACTCCTAATACACTTGCTTAAGACCTACTTGGCACTAGGCCGTTCATACAAGGGCTAATCCCATACTACCGAGGTGACTTAAGAAAATGACAATTTACATTACATTACGGAAGAGAAGGTTGAGAAAATAAGTTCACCTCAAGACGATGTGAGTGGGAGCTCGAGAGGGTTAAGCACTTTCTATCCCGATATGTAGTTTGAAAGATAGAATAGATACCAGTTGTTTTTACATTTTAAAGGAAGGTTACATGGTGGAAGGCCTAGAACCCGCCGCGAGAGTTAAACTGCCGACTCTAGCAAGAAAGATGTTATTAAGAGGCCATTACCTGGAGTTGAACAGCTGGTGAAGAAAGAGGCGCTTCCCGCCTCCTGCTATGTACTTTACACACTGAGAGATGGAACAAAAGTGGCCCAGAGACCCAAAAATCAGCAGTGTATATCCTCTCGTGGAAGGTTCTAGGCGTTAGGGGAAAGAAAAACACCCTCCCACAAAGATTTTATTGGATAGGACCCCGCAACAGATTCAGGTTGGGGGAAGATACACTAGATTGGACAGAAATTAATCAAAGAAATTCGGGATTGGATACATCTAAAACAAGGGGAAAAAGAGGGGTATACAGCCAACATAAACAATAACTGAAAGAAATTTAGCAGAGAACAAACATTTGAAATAAAAATTTCTCCAACAAAATAGTTCTTTGACTCCGCACTAGGTGGCACTATTGTTGATCTTCAGTAGTGTCCTCTAGAAGAGAAAGTTCACACTTCTTACTTCAAGCGAAACAAAAACACATCAAAAATGACACAGTTCAAAAACTCAAAGTTTTCCACGTGGTGACATCTTCTGAGAAATTTGGGAATTAAGACCATAGATAAAGTTCAGACTTCCTCCAGAAGAGGAGTTCCAAATGGCGCATATTTTAAATGAGCGGCGTGGAGGTGTACCGCCCGGTACAATTATTATTATTATTATTATTATTATTATTATTTTTATTGGGATGGTAACCAGGGCCAGTCGCGTTCCCGCCATGATGGGCGGGAGTACGAATGCCATTGTTGCGTATCCCATTGTTGTTATTATAGGCCGGAAGGGAATTTCGTGCTGCATTTAGAGCATATTTACGAGCATTCCCCATCTTATTATAAAGATGTTGAAAAGCCCGGTCAATATCCTCTTTGCTGCGAGGTTCGAAAGGCTGTAAATTTTTATTAACGTGCCATCGGAACTTATTAAAATCCATAGGAATGCGGTCAACAATGGGAGATGGCGCCTGTGGGCGGACCAGGCAAGATTGAAAATAATAATTTCATGGTCAGAATTTAGTACATTTTGAACAGTAAATGTAATATTAGGTGAATAATATTTTGTAACAGCTATGTCAATCACATCAGGACGTCCGCGAGCCGGATAAATAGTGGGCTCAGTCGGACCGTGAACTTCAATATTACTATCCCTTACGTAATGTTGTAGTATTCTCCCCTTAGGATTTGTCACACTTGAATTCCAGTCAGGATGCTTGGAATTGATGTCACCACAGATGATAGATGAAACGTTCCCATTGTTATTTAATAGTGTTTCAATTTCCAGAGTATGAAGGGGGCGTTAGGTGATAAATAAGCTGCTATAGGCCGGTAGTGGAAGTTACACTGGTGGAGTTCTATCCCTGAATATTCTATTACTCCCTGAGGGAGGTGGTCAATGAGGTGGTGAGTAAGGCTAGACTTAATCAGCACCGCCACGCCCCCAGCCTCAGTGTGAAGCCGGTCTTTTCCATACATGGTAAAATTTTTAATTTTTAAAAATATGTGGAGGTTTGAGCCACGTTTCACCTAGCAACATGATGTCAATATTGTAATCAGAAATAAACGACTCGAGTTCGTATTTCTGATTAACAATACTCTGACAGTTCCAAGCACAGACTGTCAAGTCCGTTGTCAGAATAAATTAAAAGACTTAAGGTTCTGAGAAGTACTGCAAAGCAGCACCTATCAGAACGGTAATCTTGTCGAATGTGTTCTGGCACTGTTTTAGTTTTGAAGTGTATCTCGTAATATAGGCATTAATTTCGAAAAATTTATCTGCCTACAGATGTCCAATATTTCCTTGGTGGTGGGTGGTGGGTTCAACGGGGGGGGGGGGGAGGGGTAGCGCCAGTCACTGCATTAGCAAAGGTAATATTCGGATTTACTTCCTTTGCTAGGTTAAAGGGCACGCTGCGGCATTGTGGTTATCACCACATTTCACGCATCTAAGAAGCATGTGACAGTAATTGGCGATGTGACCCCAACTTTGGCATTTGAAACATTGTGAGGGACCCTGTCTACCCTGGTAAGCCTCAATGGTAACCCTCGTGCCACACAAATATTTCAGAGAGTAGATGGTCTCCGCAAATTTTGTTTTAGGGAGGGTCACGCTCATGACGCTCAGCGGTATTTGAGTATTGGAAGTTGGGTCTTTCTTAGTGAATTGATAGACATCACGGGGTTCGTAGCTGAGCGCCATGAGCTCTTCTCGAACCCAGTCAACGCGCACGGATGGTACAATGTTTCTAATTATTACCTTAAGTAGGTAGCCTATTGCTTGGTAGTTGATGAGTGTAATGATCACTACATATATCCTCAAAGTATTTCTTCATCAATAAATAATCCTCCTCATTCTCCGCATGGTATTTCATGGAGTTTCTCTGATTTATAGCCCTGATTTCCCCAGTGCACTTGGTCTTCAAGTAGTTAAAATGTCTCTGATAATTAGATTTATCGTAGACTACTATGGGAGGAACAGGGATTTTAGGAGGGGCAGTTACCTCCATGCTTTCGTTCACAGCCCCACCAGGGTTCGAGCCCTCTTGAATACCACCCTGAGCATTCTCAGGATGGGATTGCGAGGAAGCTGGCTGAGATTCAGTCACATTTCCGGGGTTTGACTGAGTAGGAATAAAAGCAGCACTGTCAGTATTACCACTGGTGGGTAGGGACTCTAAAACTTGAAAGCTATTGCGCAAGGTTAGGGGAGCAGCTGTATTAGTTTTCCGCTGCTTGGAGCTTTTTAATTGGGCCTCAGCAACCTTGCGCTTAGCATTGGCAAATATTTTAAAGCAGGAGCATCAGTAGTAGCAGGAATATTGTGCGACTTACATGTTTGGTTAATAACTGCCTGGAGCAAGGAAGGGTCGACGTCCGGAAGCACATGTATTCTGGAGTCTGGGAGAGGCGGCCACTGATTCAAGGAAGCACAAGAGGAAGACGCACTCGAAGAAAGGGAGCTAATATTTCCCCCGCCTAACGGCGGGGCAAACGCCATGGATAGAAAGACACAGACAGGAGAGGAAACACAGGCACACAGCAAGGACGATAAGCACCACGGAGCCAGACAACAATGCAAGTCTCACAACAATACACTACATCCCCACGCAAACACCAATCACCACGGAGCAAGACACAACCGTATCAGTCAAAGCTTTGGAAGGGAATGCAATCATGCTTTCTCGCGTGAAACTTTGTCATGGCCGGCTTCAGTTATTGTGCAGCGCGAGCCAGTGAACAGATCGTTTACTCGTGTGCAACTCTTCTAAAAATTCCATTGGCCTCTGCTGGCTGTCATCTTTGAATTTGACGTATTTCGTTTTCCAAATAAATATTGTTAATGAATGAAGTGCTATATTAACCTTTTTGGAAATACTATGGTGCATTCTGAGACTATGACCGTCCCACCCGCTCATAAGTTAGGGTCGGGAATGATGCCTGACCCCTCACTTCCTCCGAGCATCACCTTCACCGTAACAAATCTCCCGGTCTGAGGGGCGTCGTCAGCGTCTAAGAGGTCAGCCACCCGGCCGATTAAAAAGATGTGGGGTTTCGTCTACGAAGATCTGTGATGTCCACGGGAGAGAGGTCTCTAATTTCAGCGGCTGCGGGGGCGGTTGTTGTGGTGTCCATTGTGATGCTGCGGTTGCTACGTCGTCAAAATACATAGGACTGGGTTCCACACGGTTTCGCTGACGGTTAAGTTATCCTCCGTCGTTGATGATTCGCTGAAGGACGTCTGGTCGATAGAGGTGAACAAGGATCCCACGGGCAGGCACGGTAACATGGATACGCTCTCAACTGCGGTGTTGTGTGAGGATGGCGTAGTCAGGGAGTACGGGATCAACATCATGGATCACACAGCTGGACATGATGGGAGGTGTCAGCCTATGGGCTTTATTGAAGTCGGCGACTTAGCAGAAGTATCGATGTTGAGCCACCCCGTCGAGAAAAAAAAACTAAGGGGAGTTGCGCAGAGTATTAAGCAGTCCTGCTTAGAGAAGTCGATGAAAGACCCGATTTCATCCCTCCGCTGCAATGCGACCGCTACTTCCCCTTGGGATTCTCAAAACAATCTTGGGTCTCATAATCTTCTTAAGCTTATTGAGGCTCCTAGAGCATACCATTTGATAAAAAAAAGAAGGTTTTAGTTTTATTAGATAAGTAAAATTCATTTAAAATCAATAGAAATCGAAGGAAATGGAAGGAGACATGCAATATTTAAAAATTATTCGGCAAGTGCAATAAGTATTGTACCGGGCGGTACACCTCCACGCCGCTAATTCAAATATTGCGCCAGTTGAAACCTCTCTACAGGAGAAACTCTGAACTTTAAAATCTGTATTAAATCAAAGGTTTCGCGGAAGATGTCTCTACTGTAAATTTTGAAGTGTTCTGAACTATGTCTGTTTCGATTTGTGTTTGGTTGCTCTGTAGTAAGAAGTGTGAACATTCTCTTCTAGATGGCACTACTTAAAGCTACAATTGTGCATCCTAGTGCGAAGTGAAGGAACTTTTTTCTTTTTGAAGAAATTTGGTATTCGTAAGTTTGTTCTTTGTTAAATTTCTTTCATTCATTTTTTGGGTTGGCAGTATAACCCTTCTCTTTCCGCCAGTTTTGAATTTGACCAATGAGTAATTTCTGTAATTAATTTTCTACCAATAAGGTGTTTCTTCATCGTCATGTGTAACAGATTTTGCTGTCGGCAAATAAAAGTTTGTGGGCGGGTTGTTATCATTCATGAAAGGTCTCGAATGTTCCACGAGGGTATATAAACTGTTGATTTTCTTGTCTCGTGGCCACTTCAGTAACATCTTTCGCAGTGTGTGAACATATATAGCAGGGGGCGGGAAGCGTCTCTTTCTTCGGGCAGCAATTCATCCACAAGGTAATGGCCGTTTAATAACTTTATTTCTTGCTAGCTCAGCAGTTTAACCCTCGGGGCAGGTTCGAAACTTTTCTCATGTAACCTATCTTTAAAATGTAATAGACATTTTGTAAAATTTCGTCTCATTAGCTACAAATTGGGATAGAGAGTGCCTAACCCTCTCGAGCTCCCACTCATATTGTTTTGAGTTGACTACGTTTTCATAACCGTTTTTCTTCTCTTCGTAATGAAATTAAATTTTCTTATCGTGTCACCTCCATAGTATGGGATTAGCCCCTGTATAACTGGCCGAGTGCCACCTAGGTTTTAAGAAGTTTCATGTAGGAGTGCAAGCTACGCCTCCAGTCAAGTTGGTTTGTTGGGCCATTTAATTAACCCAGTGTTTGTTTTCTTCATGTGAAGGCCCTGTAGGTTGGGTACAAGATACCCCCGTTTCACTGTATGTGTGCCTTAAGGGCAGTTAGGAATGAAGGTTGTTGTAGCCTTTGACAGGCTGGTAAAATTGAGAGCGGGTCGGCTCTTTTCATCTCAACATTGTAATTAGGAGCAAGTGCTAATTGTACTTCAGGTGTTTTCTGCCCTGTAACTATTGTGGTGGTGAGCTGAGAGCTCAGATATTAACCTTGGGGCTCTGTAAATTCTTAAATTGTTAACCTGCTACTTGGTACCTGTCAGATCTTTGTTATTTGTTGTCATTTGTTGATTCTGAAAAGAAAATATAACCTTTCTTAAAGTTTTAAATTAACTTTAATTTTGTAAGTTGAGACCTATTCCCGCCCGCACCTTCTTTCACCTCTAACTACCACGGATAACTCCGTAACAAGTGGTAGCAGAGCGTGGTTGAATGGGTCTCAATTTAGCCCCTTTTGACGGCTAAAGTTTGCTTTGATTTGAACTCTAACAATTTTCTCTGCGCTGGCATTTTTCGATTTTTCCAAATTGGTATTCTTCTGTCATCATGCCCGGTCCTCGCGATGTCCTCCATCCCGCCTATTTGCGCAAGGAGGAACTATTTTACGAATTAACCATTAGAAATGTTCAATCTGGAGGCACGGTTGCGGTAGATACCAATAAGCTAAAAGACTCCCTTGATTTGCCTATTACCATCCCGACCTTGGGAGAAAAGGAGATCGATGACGCTCTCTCCACGATCACTGATAATGCTACTGAGCTAGCATCGGTAGTTAGTTTTTTTGAAGGGGGTGATCCATCACCTAATCAACTTAAACGTGTACAAGCTAGATTGTACCATTTTTCCAATAGGGTCAGTGATCTATTGTCTCTTAAATTGAATGATAATCAAGGGAAGGAGGCTAGTGCCGTCCTTGAAAATCTAACCGATTTATCCAGTAAGGTTGGCCTTCTGTTAACGGGGGCAGTGCCTCCCAAAACCGATAATCCCACTCTGGGAAACGTTGTCAGCGAGGAGTGTTCTCCCACCGGGGAAGAAAGTACTAAATCTGTTGGAGCCCAACTAACCTCTGCTCCATTAGAGAACGAATCGGAACGACGTACCTTTTTGAATAATGCACGTTCTGAATTAGCTTCTTCGCCACTTAAACCTTTACCTACTATGTCACCAGGGTTCAGCAGTTTGCCTCATCCGTTAGCAGTGTTGCTCAGAGGTATTTCTCAGTTTTCTGTTAACTCTACCAGTGACGTAATTTCATTCTTAAGGTTTGTAGTTGAATTTCAGGATCATGCCCTGGTTTTTTCTTTCTCCGTGTCAAATTTTGCAGATCATTTATCCCTATGCAATTGGTGTTCTCTCAGACAAGATAGTTAGGGCAATAGCTGAACAGTCATCAATTGAAGATTTTCATGCACACCTTCTTGCAAATTTCATTCCTGCTCGTGCGAGGTCATCTCTGATTCAGAAGTACTATTATCGAGTACAGAGACTGGATGAAAATCTTTCGGATTTCATACAAGACATTAAATTCTATACCAGGGTGTTTGCTCTTCACTTCCCTGAAAATCAGATTGTACAGGCCCTTGTAGAAGGAATTTCACCACCGTACAGATCATACTTGTGTTTTGCGTCGCGTCCGCAAACTTTTGCGCTTGCGGGTCGCCTGACCATCTTCGCAATAAATGTCCATTGATCAAATCTAGTAGGACAAATAATGGAGTAGGTTCATCCCAAGGCTGTTTTAAATGCGGCGCGTTTTCACATATTGCCAAGAACTGCCCTAATGCTAGCAGCACCCCACCTGCTCAACCTCTGGTGCAACTTCCACCAATGCCAAAAGTAACAAGTGACTAATGGCTTCGGCTGAGTCGACTAACTCCTCTTTCCGAGGCTCAGCCCCAAGTAAAACCGCCTAAGTCCCAAGGAAAACTCAGTCTTCGCATTCATCTTTTGAAGGCCCTAAAGAATGTCTTAGGATTGCGGCGGATACAACCGCACCTGTTCCATTTCTTAAGATTGAATTGAATATTGAGCCTGTAACTGCTCTATTAGATTCTGGCAGTGTTTGTTCAATTATTTCGGCTGAATGGTACTCTAAATTGAAAACTGCTTGCAAATTTCCTGATTTTTGTTCGACTTTGGTACAATATGTTTCGGCTAATTCTTCTCCTTTAGAAAATTTAGGTTCTTCAAATGCCAAAATTCGTATTTCTAAATTTACTTGGAAGGTTAAACTGTTTGTGGCAAAGCACTTGTCTTGCCCCATTATATTGGGAGCAGACTTCATGTCTCACTCTGGTCTAGTGCTCGACCTCCAGAGTAAGTCGAGCACATTCAAATTTGCTGTTAATTGTAAAATCCCCTTGTTGAAATGTAGTTCTGTGTCATGTTCATCTATTTCGCCTAATCAGGATGAGATGTTGTTAGATCTTAGACATCTACCTGAGGAGCAGGCAGAGAGTATTCGTAAGCCGTGTCAGTCGTTTCCAGAAGTTTTCTCCGATACTCTTGGCTTTACTGACCTTATCGTATATAAGATTGAGGTTACTGATTCCATCCCTGTGAGATTTCCACCCTATAGACTATCTCCACCCAAAATGAAGGCTCTGAAAGAGATCATCGATCAAATGTTAAATGATGGTGCTATTCGGCCCTCTAAGTCGGCGGATTCTTCGCATATTTTCCTTGTTCCGAAACCCCAAGGTGGCTTCAGGCCTGTGATTGATTATAGGGCTCTCAATCGGAAGGTGGTGTTACAATCTGTGCCCCTTCCTGAACTTCATTCTTGCTTTTCCTAGTTTCGTAATGCTAAGTTCTTCACCATCTTGGACCTCAACCAAGCTTATAACCAGATACCGTTAGCAGAGGAATCCAAGCACCTGACAGCGTTTGCCACAGATTGGAATTTGTATGAATACAACCGCGTGCCTTTCGGACTCCCCAAGGGAACAGCTGTGCTCACTAGACTGCTAGATAGGGCATCAAATTTGAGTACTTGTATCATTATCTCGATGATGTCGTATTTTCGGAGACCTTTGAAGAACACCTCGATCATCTGAAAGAAGTTCTCAATCGCCTTCGTAAGGCTGGGTTAACTGTGAAGTTGTCCATGGTAGCCTTCGCTAAGCCTCCCATGTCATTTCTAGGGCATATTGTATCGCCCGATGGTGTCGCAGTAGATCATTCTAGAACACAGACCATCCGTGATTTCAAACCTCCTAAGGACATCAAAGGTATTGCTAGGTTCATTGGCATGGTGAATTTCTTCAGGAAATTTATTCCTAACTTCGCTAACAGAGCGGCGCCCTTGAACCTTCTTCGTACGAAAGGCGTCAAATTTGAGTGGGGACCTTCTCAACAAGCCGCTTTTGAAGATCTTAAATTAGCTCTCTGTAATGCCCCTGTTCTTGCTATGCCTGATTTCTCGAAGAAATTCATCGTCCAAACCGACGCGTCGCCGTCCGCAGTAGCGGCAGTAATTCTTAAAGAGACTGAACTAGGGAGGCGTCCCATCGCCTATGCCTCTAGGACTCTATCGGCTCAAGAAGCCAAGTATTGCATCTATGAGCTCGAAGGTTTGGCAGTCTTTTTTGCTTTAGAAAAGTTCCGTCTCTATCTGGAACACGTCAAATTCGACTTGGAGGCAGATAACCAAGTCTTAAGCTGGATCTTAGGTAGGTTGCGTCGTACGGGTCGTATAGCCCGCTGGGCCATTAGAATTTCTGCCTTCCAGTTTGACGTGAGGCATATCCGTGGTACTGAAAACGTGGTTGCTGACGGACTAAGCCGTATGTTTTCCAATGATGTAGAGACCTCTGAACTGGTTGATAGTTCTTCACCTCCCGAGTCCATACTACCTGAGGTTTATGCTATTCTTACAGATGCTCCCATGTTGTTTGGGGATCTTGAGAAATATCAACGTGAAGATCCAACGCTGGCCCCTATCATGGAAACCCTTTCTTTTGGGGAACATGTTGTCCCTTGTGTATTGATGAATGGTGTTTTATGTTGCCCGTCGTGGCATGATCAAAAGATGAAAGTTGTAGTTCCAACCGTTCTTGTGCCCATGATCTTCAGGTACTATCATGAAACCCCAATAGGGGGGAATTTAGGTATCTTCAAAACCCGCGAAAAGTTCCGGGAGATGTTTATTTGGAAAGGTGTGGACGGTGAGATTCGTGAAATGGTTAAATCTTGTAAATCTTGCTTGCTTAGTAAACCCACCATGTCCACCAAGGTAGGCCTATTGTCTTCTCATCAAGCATCGCGCCTTATGGAACGTCTGTATATCGACTATGTCGGACCCTTCCCCCAGTCAAAGGGGAATGCCAATAAATTCATCCTGGTGTGTGTAGATTGCTTCACTAGATTTCTTGGTTATTTCCGACTAAGCTGGCTACCGCGCTGTCCACTATTTCTTGTTTAAATTCTAGTTTTGCTTCTTTTCGTCCGTGCCAATATATTGTGTCCGACAATGCTAAAGCTTTCACTTCCAATCTTTTTCGTGAATTTTGTTTCGATCTATCTATCTCTCATGTAACAACTTCTGCTTACTATCCTCAACCATCTCTGGCTGAACGGGTCTATTGTAATGTGAGGTCGGCGCTGATTGCATATCATCATGAAGTTCATTCTAGGTGGGACACCTTCCTGCATTGGTTAGCTTTTGCTTTGAATTCGGCGGTTCATGAATCTCATAGTTTACACCAGCTTCCTTGATGTTCAAGTTTGTTCCCAACACGCCGCTCTCTAACCTTTGGTCTCTTAGTGATATTCTACCTGAGACAATAGACCCGGAGAACATTAAAGATCTTTGGAAGAAGGCTAAGGCCAATCTTAAAGTGTCTCATGAAAAGGTTAGGGAAAGATATGATCGTGGACGGAGACCCACCCATTTGAAGGTAGGCGACCAGGTTATGGTCAAGAAGTTTGTTCCCGCGGGCAAGCTTGCCCCCAGATTTCATGGGCCGTGCGCATTTTAGATTTCCTTACCCCGGTGACGTTGTTACTAAGCAATCCAGCCACCCAGAGGATATTTAGGGGTCACCTGTCGCAGGTGTAATTTCCGTGCTAACTTGGTCCTTATAATTTTGTAAGAATCCTGAAGGTTATATTTTTTAGTTCATTTTAAGGCCTTCTGCCCCTTTTGTTTTACGTTTGGTTGAATCTGCCTTGTATAAGTTGTGTGAAACCTTCCCTCAGGTTACTCTGCTGTCCTCTCCATAAGGTCATTACCAAGTTCCCGTCTCCTGCTAAACCACACCAGTGGCTAATTAAAATGAAACGAAAACTTCCACGCCGCTGGCCCCTCAGCCTCACCACAAAAACTGTACCCTGAAATCATTATGGTCCATCAAATTCTGCCACCGAGATCTTAATGTTTCAGTGCCCCTGCAGCCGTGCGGCGCCGTACCGCCACTGAGTTGGGATACGGGCCCGCTCTACTCCAGGTCAACCAGTGTACGGCGAGTCGGAGTCCTCCTTCCGGCCAAGGCTGACGTGCGGCGCACCACCTGCTAAATGCCCGCGGTCTGTAAACAATCACCGCGTGTGCGGCGTGCTTCACCACCACTACCCATCTCATAGTAGCGGGAGAGGTGTATCTCAGAGTACTTGAGGGGTCCGAGCGGCCTCCTCGGGACACTAGCAGCGGCGGCTGGTCTGGCCGTCAAAGTAATCGGCAACTAATGTACTTATGCAGCTACGTGTACATACCATATCCACAATTACTACGTTTGTGGATTAAACTTCAACATCTGGTGAACTTAGGGAAAAAAAATTCTCTTCTTCCAAGAATTAAAGTTTTCCTGTGGAATTCAACTACTACAACCATAGAGACCTTTTCATCAAATCTACTACAAAAGTTTAAAAACTGGATTTTATTTAATCCCATTAACTTCTGATTTTCTCTTCTAAATTCTTCAACTCCTCAACAAAACTTGGACTTTTTTTAAACAAATTTTTTGTTTTTGTTTTTGTTTTTGTTTTCTCCTGTGTCACCCCCTTGGAAGGACTTTTTTTTTGGGGGGGGGGGTAGGTCTGTACCGGGCGGTACACCTCCACGCCCCTAATTCAAATATTGCGCCAGTTGAAACCTCTCTACAGGAGAAACTCTGAACTTTAAAATCTGTATTAAAACAAAGGATTCACGGAAGATGTCTCTACTGTAAATTTTGAAGTGTTCTGAACTATGTCTGTTTCGATTTGTATTTGTTTGCTCTGTAGTAAGAAGTGTGAACATTCTCTTCTAGATGGCACTACTTAAGAATTACAATTTTACACCCTAGTGCGAAGTGAAGGAACTTTTTTTTGAAGAAATTTGGTATTCGTAAGTTTGTTCTTTGTTAAATTTCTTTCATTCATTTTCTGGGTTGGCAGTATAATCCTCCTCTTTCCGCCAGTTTTGAATATGACCAATGGATAACTTCTGTAATTAATTTTCCACCAATAAGGTGTTTCTTCATCGTCTTGTGTATTAGTTTTTGCTGTCGGCCAATAAAAGTTTGTGGGCGGGTTGTTATCATTCATGAAAGGTCTCGAATGTTCCACGAGGGTATATAAACTGCTGATTATCTTGTCTCGGGGCCACTTCAGTAACTTCTTTCTCAGTGTGTGAACATACATAGCCGGGGGCGGGGAGCGTCTCTTTCTTCGGGCAGCACCTCATCCACAAGGTAATGGTCGTTTAATAACTATATTTCTTGCTAGCTCAGCAGTTTAACCTTCGAGGCAGGTTCGAAACTTTTCTCATGTAACCTATCTTTAAAATGTAATAGACACTTTGTAAAATTTCGTCTCTTTAACTCCAAATTGGGATAGAGAGTGCCTAACCCTCTCGAGCTCCCACTCATATTGTTTTGAGTTGACTACGTTTTCATAACCTTTTTTCTTCTCTTCGTAATGAAATTAAATGTTCTTATCGTGTCACCTCCATAGTATGGGATTAGCCCCTGTATAACTGGCCGAGTGCTACCTAGGTTTTAAGAAGTTTCATGTAGGAGTGCAAGCTACGCCTCCAGTCAAGTTGGTTTGTTGGGCCATTTAATTAACCCAGTGTTTGTTTTCTTCATGTGAAGGCCCTATAGGTTGGGTACGAGATACCCCCGTTTCACTGTATGTGTGCCTTAAGGGCAGTTAGGAATGAAGGTTGTTGTAGCCTTTGACAGGCTGGTAAAATTGAGAGCGGGTCTGCTCTTTTCATCTTAACATTGTAATTAGGAGCAAGTGCTCCTTGTACTTAGGGATTTACTGCCCTGTAACTATTGTGGTGGTGAGATGAGAGCTCAGAAATTAGTCTTGGGGCTCTGTAAATTCTTAATTTGTTAACCTGTTACTTGGTACCTGTCGGATCTTTGTTATTTGTTGTCATTTGTTGATTTTGAAAAGAAAATATAACCTTTCTTAAAGTTTTAAATTAACTTTAATTTCGTAAGTTGAGACCTATTCCCGCCCGCACCTTCTTTCACCTCTAACTACCACGGATAACTCCGTAACAAGTATGTTGATAGACTGCAGGGGTTTTTAGAAATTCTGAATGCAGGCAGCCTATATCTGAGGAGAAGGATATTTCTGTTTGATTTAAGTCAGTATTCTACAGAGATGATTGCAACTTTGTAATTTAGAAGATTGGAAGTTGGAGTAGATGCTGATAAACTACCGCCTCAAGGAATTAGGAGGATATATGGGATCTAATAACATGTTATTGATACGTTCTAATATACCAGAAGATTGGATTTAGGATACAAGTGTTTGTTGTTGTAGAATTGGTGGAAGGGTATTGAGGTACTTCTGAGTTGCTTCTTTAGTTGATGGTTGATTGATGTTAGTAGCGGAAGATCTCCGGTCTAGAAAGCCAAGAATAACGGCCGAGAGGATTCGTCGTGCTGACCACACGACACCTCGTAACCTGTAGGCCTTCGGGCTGAACAGCGGTCGCTTGGTTGGCCAAGGCCCTTCAAGGGCTGTAGTGCCATGGGGTTTGGTTTGGTTTAGAGGAAGATCGAGTTTGATTTCGAGTGGTTAAAGGTAATTGGATGGATTTATTAGCTGATTTTGGAATGAGATTAGTAGAGATGGGTTCATTAGTAGATCTTGGTTGAGTGTAGGTGTGAAAGGAAGTGTTTCCTGTGGGGTTCTTGATGAAGGAAATTCACTGTCAATTACTTGAAATGCAGAAGGTTCTTTATGTCTGGAGGGTTTAGATTTTGATAGACGCTGGCGTTCTTAATGGCAGGACAACCTTTATAATTTGCCATGTGGTTCGCACCACAGTTGACACAGGTAAACTTTGTTATTTCTTGTACGGTAGGCCCAGGGCATTTCACGCACCTCGGCGTTAAATTGCAGTTCTTTGCCGAGTGTTCTGTTCTTTGGCATCTCTTGCACTGCCGTGGGTTCATGGATTTTGTCAGTTTTTCAACTTTGATTTCAAGATCAAAGAGAAGAGGTAGTTTAAAAATTCTGTGGACGTATTCACAGTCTTTCATGGTTATAGCGAATAGCCGAATATTTCTTCTTTCGAAGCTTTCCTGGTGGGCAGGGGATTTCATCAACATTTGCATTTAATGGTAATTGTCGTAGGATGATGGTAAACAATTCACTCTTTTCGGTAAACTGTGTGTAGAATTGTACAGCATTTTCCTTTAATGCAGCCATTAAAGTTTTATGATCTTCTTTACTCTCAACCTTGAATTGAATCACATGATAACGGAGCATTTTGCGGTAAATTCCCCATTAATGGTTTCTTTGATATATTTTCGCCTTTGCATGTATGAGATGTGTCATTTCGAATGGTGATGGCTGGTAATCTCCTTGGGGTGATGTTAGGAGGACCTTAATCGTGATTTTTGGCAACTTCGTTGGTATTTAGGTCATTATCGGTTTCCATGTCGTCTTGTAAGGACGAATAGTTATTAGCTGTAGGCAGGGGTTGTGTTAGATTAGACTCTGCAGCTTGTTTGTTGGCCTTCTTAGTAGGAGGAAACAGAAAACCATCCTCACCTGGAGTCTGTCTTTTGGCATTTTCGAGGGTCTCATAAGCGGTGCTGGCGCTATGTAGACCAAACTTGGAGGCTGCTAGTTTGGGTTTTTGCCCTGGCTTGAAGGTAGGTTGTGTTTTCATTTGTGGGGATGGTTTGTGGCGTGCGGTTGAAGTAGTGAGTGGGAGGGGGTTGAGTTTGAGGTCCAGTACGGGTGAAATTGCTGGTATGTTGGTTCCGGCTGAGTGTAATGTTTGTGCGCTTATATTGCCTTCTTGAGGAACGGGCAACCTGGATAGTAAGCGGCGTGTTTGTGCTTGTCCCTTGGAATTGGGTAGGTTGTGATGGTGATGGTCACTGCAACTTTTGCAGCGGATCCCGTTTGTACAATTTGCCGCGGAGTGGTTCGACTGCAGGCATTTGTAGCCCATGTGGATGAGAGTGGATTGTAGGCGCGGCTTATTTCGAGTTGATCTGTTCTCATTTGTGGTGGATTGACTGGCTGGAAATGAGGAAGTTTGTGGTTGTGGTGTGGGTAGGGGTTGTTGCGGGATTTTAGTGTCGTTTAGCTGTGAGGAGAGGGTATTTTTGGGTATGGCTTGTGCCGGTTGTATATTAAGAGGACCTGGTTGGTTCTGGTCTTGTATATTTAGGGGTGTGCTTTGGGTGCTGGCATCAGTGAGAGATCGTTGTTAAGTGATTTTAGAGCCGCATACACAGGTTGAAGGGCCATCCTCTGTTGTTTTATCTTCTTCAGAGTCTTCATATTCTTCCTCTTCTACATCATCAGGTTCTTCTGGTTTGGGAGCGGAGGATTGGGGGCGGAAATAATTAGGCCTTGGAGTTTCCTTCAGCGTGCTGATTCTTGAGTATAGGTCGCTCATATGTTGTTCTTGAAGTGGAGTGATCAGTGGGATGTTGTTATGCGTTTCTTCAATTAACGCGACGTGAGTGGGGATAAGGTCCTTGAAGGCATAAAGTGTTGTATTGCGGTTCAATGGGGTAGGTCCTGTGAGGCCAAGAGGAATTATCATTAGGCTACTGTATTTGTGGATGATATGGGGAGTATTGGATCATTACTGTTGTAGATGTAGGGGTGCTCAAAGTTATGGTTCTCGATATTGGAGTGGTAGCTGGTTGCACCGTCAGAATTTATTGATGAAGCTGGCGATGGGAACGGCTGGAGTTTTGGGGAGGGGATTTCTTGGTTGTCTTCTTGCTTCTGATGCTGTAATTGTTGGGTGGGGGCCAGGTTACTCGATCCACCGGGCTTATTCCGAGATCTTAATTTTTGAAGCATGGCGGGGATTTTCTTGTCTGAGGATTGGTTAGGGAAGTTTCAGAAATTTGGAGATGAAATCCTGGCTCGTCAAACGCACTTGCGGACCGGGCTATGAATTTCAACTTGTTGCCGGAGTCGTGTCAGACTAGTTTTTAAGTGGATTACGCCACCGGCAAGACACGAACTCAGGACACCAAACGTACTGACAAATGCTCTGGGTGGCAGCTATGGTCTTCTTGGTTGGTAAGGCTAGCGGGTGCTAGCGTTGGCTTGGCACCGGAGACTGTCGAAGGCTGCAGAAAGTCCGGACCGCGCTGTGAATACTTGATAGGTGATCATGTTGCAGGGGTTCGCTGTATGTGTCCGCAGACTTGTCGCTTGACGGCGAGCGATCGCGTAACAGGGAGCAGGCTCGGCACGTTGGCTCTCTCTGGTGCGCTCCGTACGAGCGCTTGATACGTTCTAATATACCAGATGGTTGGATGTGGGACACGTTACAAGAGTTTGGTATTGTAGACATGTGGATGGATAGAGTGGTACTTCTGAGCTTCTTCTTTAGCTGAAGGTAGATTCATGTTACTAGAGGAAGATCTAGTATGATTTCGAGTGGTTGGAGATGATTGGGTAGGTATAGTTGTTGGTTGAAGAGTGCGGCTGGTAGAGATGGGTTCCTTAGTAGAACTTGATTGAGGTGCAGGAGTGAAAGGAAGTGTTTCCTGTTGGGTTGGTAATGAAGGAAATTCACTGTCAGTTGAAAGTTAGAAGGTTCTGTATTTTTGGAGGGTTTAGCAATAGAAAGACGCTCGGCGTTCTAAATGGCAGGAGGACCTTTATAATTTGCCGTGTGGTTGGCACCGGAGTTGACACAGGTAAGATGCACTCCGCCGTAGCGTGAAGCCCAGGGCATTTCACGCACCTAGACGTTAATTGCAGTTCTTAGCAGAGGTATCATGACCCAAGAATACTTGCGTATCCTTATGTCCAGATACGCATTAAGACACGAAAATGCTATCCTACGATACATTCACATTTAATAACATGAGAACCATTTGATTGGTAAGAAAAATCCCTACCCGTGATTTTTCTTATTTTAAGCAGGGAAGGGATGTGACCGTTCACAAAGTCACCTATGGTATGTAATGATACCCGGGAAATGAAATATGCCATTTTACGCGTCATTCTGCGATAAAAACTGTCCAAGTTAGAATTTTTCCACCTACTACGGGACACGATTTGCAGTATCCAGAGTCGCGCGACAGAACTCTAGTTGCAGGTAATTAGCAGCAAGGAGGTGCAAGAGCACTTGTACTCGAATTTTTCTCACTCGAACCGCGAGCGAGATGAAAAGAGACGTGTTATCGCGTGACAGAGAATCTGGGTCACCGGCTGAGCTCATGGAGGATATCCAACGTGAGAACAAACATTATACCCTATTTCCCTCATTCATTCACCACCGCCAACTCATCGAGTTCAATTGTTCTTTTCCTGTTATTTTTTATAAATCACAAGATATTCAGCGGATAATCACGTGTAAACATTCATCCGAATAAGGGAATTTTACGCGTCATTATGAGACCGAGAGGTGCTCTATATAATTGAAATAACGGTAACTACGCCGTAACAAGAGCTCGTTTTAATGGTTACCAGATGTTGAGACCCAACCGCGGCAGCTAACTCGAGTACTCCCCTTGTGCTCGTCATCATTCACCGACCGAGACAAAGGGACGCTTTTAAGATTGCTTGAGAATCTAGGAAGCTATTTCAATAACATTCATTCAGTGAAATTGGGAATACAAGAGCTACGATTTGATATCCTGTTCGTCACTCTCCGTTGCGTATTACCGGAGCACCTTTTGAGAAGGGTTGCGTTTCCCCCCTATCCACTGCTAGTACCACGGCATCTCGCATATATAGGAAGAAGCTGAGAGGCAGACACCACCAGTTCATTTTCAGTGCAACGCCAACGCGTTAGTAGTTCGTCGTGATTTGTGTGTGAGTCGTTTATGAAGAAATCATCCTGTAATCTGACCAGTGTAATGCACTGATGTATTAATGTCTGTGAATATATGTGGAAATACAATCTGAGTAAGATGTTTGCGCGTACAGTGTGCCGCTAATTGATATAGTAGGAACGGTACGAAACCGTAATGACCGCTGTCCGTGTGTAGAAGAGGTCGTGCATTGAGCCTCATATGCCTAAAATGAGACGGCTCAATTAACATAAATAGGCACGTATCTAGCTAAGTGCGTGGAGTGTGTGTACTCGATATAAATGAGAAATACAGAGAAAGGGAACGAATGGTTCATTGTCGGCATAATTAAGGGCAGTGTCACGTTATATACACTGACTGACAGAGCAAATGCAACACCAAGAAGGGGTGGTCAGAACTTTATGCCAATTGCAGGGTAGACTGACGTCACTGAAGTATGCTCATGATGTGAAATGCGCCGCTGTGCTGCGCACGTAGCAAACGATAAATGGGACACGGCGTTGGCGAATGGCCCACTTCGTACCGTGATTTCTCAGCCGACAGTCATTGTAGAACGTGTTGTCGTGTGCCACAGGACACGTGTATAGCTAAGAATGCCAGGCCGCCGTCAACGGAGGCATTTCCAGCAGACAGACGACTTTACGAGGGGTATGGTGATCGGGCTGAGAAGGGCAGGTTGGTCGCTTCGTCAAATCGCAGCCGATACCCATAGGGAAGAGTTCACGGTGCAGCGCCTGTGGCGAAGATGGTTGGCGCAGGGACATGTGGCACGTGCGAGGGGTCCAGGCGCAGCCCGAGTGACGTCAGCACGCGAGGATCGGCGCATCCGCCGCCAAGCGGTGGCAGCCCCGCACGTCACGTCAACCGCCATTCTTCAGCATGTGCAAGACACCCTGGCTGTTCCAATATCGACCAGAACAATTTCCCGTCGATTGGTTGAAGGAGGCCTGCACTCCCGGCGTCCGCTCAGAAGACTACCATTGACTCCACAGCATAGACGTGCACGCCTGGCATGGTGCCGGGCTAGAGCGACTTGGATGAGGGAATGGCGGAACGTCGTATTCTCCGATGAGTCACGCTTCTGTTCTGTCAGTGATAGTCACCGCAGATGAGTGTGGCATCGGCGTGGAGAAAGGTCAAATCCGGCAGTAACTGTGGAGCGCCCTACCGCTAGACAACGCGGCATCATGGTTTGGGGCGCTATTGTGTATGATTCCACGTCACCTCTAGTGCGTATTCAAGGCACGTTAAATGGCCACCGCTACGTGCAGCATGTGCTGCGGCCGGTGGCACTCCCGTACCTTCAGGGGCTGCCCAATGCTCTGTTTCAGCAGGATAATGCCCGCCCACACACTGCTCGCATCTCCCAACAGGCTCTACGAGGTGTACAGATGCTTCCGTGGCCAGCGTACTCTCCGGATCTCTCACCAATCGAACACGTGTGGGATCTCATTGGACGCCGTTTGCAAACTCTGCCCCTGCCTCGTACGGACGACCAACTGTGGCAAATGGTTGACAGAGAATGGAGAACCATCCCTCAGGACACCATCCGCACTCTTATTGACTCCGTACCTCGACGTGTTTCTGCGTGCATCGCCGCTCGCTGTGGTCCTACATCCTACTGAGTCGATGCCGTGCGCATTGTGTAACCTGCATATCGGTTTGAAATAAACATCAATTATTCGTCCGTGCCGTCTCTGTTTTTTCCCCAAGTTTCATCCCTTTCGAACCACTCCTCCTTGGTGTTGCATTGTCACTGTCAGTCAGTGTAAATCCCTAACGCAGTAGAGAGCATGACTTACGCATGACTAAGTGAAATAGAGTATGCCTGAAGTACTGTCGTGTGACACGAGGGTTTTAACCCAGTAGGGGCCTAACTAGTGTCATTTTTAGGTTAACCAGTGAGTATTCAGGACCTAGAATAGCAGTCTGCTGTCTATAAAAAGGATAAGTAGGCGAGAAGGGAACAGTGTCTGGCTTTAAAGACATTACCGACATTGGGTTGGAATGCTTGTGCCATTGAGCAGATCCAACCATGTATTTAAATTGTGATGTGTAACAAACTAACGCATTCACATGAGATAATTTCCCCTCATTTACATAACGAGTCTACAAGAACGTCGGAGTGAACGGGACATCCAGCTGTATGCCAGAATTTTGCCTGTGTCGCAGAGAGAACGAGACATCTAGCTGTCTGCGGAAGTTTCACCTGGTGTAGCAGAGGACGTCTGGAACGTCGTAAGAAATGAAGCCATCATGTTCGTGACTTGCCAGTTGGTCACCACAGAACTTCATAGCGCTGAAGACATTATGGATTCCGAGTAAATTCATGGCGTGCCCTCCTGTAATGCTGTGAACGTGGTATCCTGAAGGCTAAGTACATTTCCATCTTTGAAGGTCGTTACTCATTGTAAATATAGTGTAAATTTGCATTTAGACGTAACGCAGATCGCTAATATGCCATTTCAGAGGGATAAGAATAATTTCATTTTTATTTTGGGTCTTTTATGGAATATTTTCATCATGGTTTGGGACGACCGTATTTTACTACCATTTTCTTTATAAGGGTTCGATAATGCATGACGTAGTTCTAAGGACCTTAGATTAAGTAAGTGTGAAGTGCTGTCAAGTAAAGAGGGTTTAATATTCTGTAAAAATGAGTCCAGTTATCATCTGTCTATAGCAAATATGAGTCATCAAAGGTCTCTCAAAAATTGATTTTATTTTGGTACTTCACAAGCTCTTAGGGAATCCTCCTGACTAGTAATTAAGGCTGCTGAACCGACGGATGAAGACATGAGATTGGGGTATATATTGTTAAATTGTTTAGCTCGCGAGTGCATGAGGTAATTTGGACCCGTGTGGCAGGAGTTCATTAATAAGTAGCATTGTATTCGAGGTCTCGAGAGGAAGAACAGGGTGGCTGGGCAGGTTGTAGCCTTAATGGATATTGTGAAGTAAGAATGTGAAGTTCCCTTGGAGTTTGTTGTTAATATGCGCTAAGCGAATACCGCGCTATGAATATGTTGATTACGGCCGGACATAGAGCCGCTATTTAGTGTGATGCCATTGTGGCCAGAAGTGAAAGAAAGTCTAATTGCCGCGGAGCAACTGTGTGCGAAGGGCCAATGCCCCGTTCTTTGGAAGTGGGATACGGAGGGCTCGCAGTTTGTAATTTATGAGCCGGTCTATAGGGGAGGAGGAAAGTGTTTTCTCCACTGAAAGGGAACATAATACAAATAGCTGGTTCATTCCTCTCGAAACAGCGATTATGTGCGTCAATCTAAATATTGCCAACGTCGCGCAGATTCCAATATGCATTAAAAGGAAGGATCCCTCCAGTTTATTTCTTAATTATTTACAGCGTGTAGGGAGTTCCGGGTTAGGTATACCCCGTCTCAGAAGATCCTGGGTTCATTCCAGGAGACAGTGAAAGCTTACTGTTACCAACAGCGGGTGGCTTGTGCCATCTGTGCCTCATCGTGTATGTTTGGAGTGTATTTGCCCTTCTCTATCTCTTACTGTAAGTGCTATGATAATCTGTTTATGATGTTTGGTATTGAAGTCGCTTTATGCTTGTCCCTCGGTAGCAACGTTGTGTAAATAATGTCCCGTTATGTGTATTGATAAAAATCCAAATGAAATGAGCGTGTTTATTATATTGCCTATTCGGCAATGATTCACGTAGGGAAGTGTTGTGATACGACTTTCAAAGGATTGGGAGTGTACATGGTAAACATATGCTTATTTCAGTTCATCCGATTTTAGCAGACTTATATCGTAGCTTGATATAATTTAAATATATAAATTCTCAGCAGGTAAACAGAATTACAGCAGGGTATGGCCATACTGATGAAATATGTGTGTAAAGTGATAAGTGTAAGTGTAGAGTGAAATAAGTCGAGAGGAAACGCCTCCCTAAGTCTGAAATAGTGTAAATAGTCCGAGAAGGAACGCCTTCTCAAGTTTGAGATGATTGAACGTAGAATGAGATGTAGCGAAAGACTACTGAACATTTAAACGACGAGATCACCTTAAACATCATATGTAAAATTCTTGTATGGCATATCCATGTGAATAATATATGTTTCACTAGCATAGTAAAATTGTTATGCGAGATATTGTTTCTCCTCTCATTAGTAATGAAATAGTGTTCCTCTCATAATTAATATTCTCGTACTATAGAGACTATTAGAAATTTTTTAGCCCCATCGAACGCTCAAGTCAGACAACAATGTAATACCGACTCAGCTAGTGAATCATTCTAGTAGGGGAATGTGAGGCTTCGACAACCAGGCTGAGTTCGAAGCTCATCGGAGGTGCTCCATTCTAATATCATACTTATGAAGCACGGTAACTTGCTTATGTACTGAAGCCTTGGACAGGTACATGATATAAACTCAATCGGTTACGCACCTCGTACAACACGAATGGACCTTCACGTTGACATCGAGACGTGCGTTCTTTGACGGCGTAACACTTTAGAATGCAGTGCACGTAATTAAAATCAATCTAAGACCCAGCTATCAACATAACTCATTCACAAGAAAAACAAGCACGCAGCAGAGCAGAAGGATGCGTATAAATCAGCTATTAATAAAAGCGATAAAAATCCACGAGAGAATCGTAGAACCAATATAAAAACAAGAATTACCATACATGAAATATTAGCCGTCAAAACCAAAGGAAGGATGTTAGTGTTCCGGAGTTATCTGTGGAAGACAGAGGTGAAAGAAGGTGTGTGCTGGAATGGGTCTAACTACGTACATGTTCGAAAGATGAACTAAAATTTGAATAAAGGTTATATTTTCAGAACAGCCAAACTTAACAGATTGATATAGACTTTGCACAAACAACAAATAACAACTTAAATAAGGTACAAGATCAATAAAGCCAAGATTTAAATAGACGTTGACAATCTGGGCCACAAGCCCTAATTTTTACAATTCCTGAGCACTCAGCTCACAATCGACATCTTACCAAAGGGCAGAAATTCCCTCAATACAATGGAGCGTTTGCTCCCACCTTTAAATCTCAAGCCTCTCTGAGGCACGTTCACCACAAGAGAAAAGAGCTAACCTGCTCTCAGTTTTTCAAGCCTATTAAAGGCATTACCTAGATTTCAATATTCACTGCCATCAATGCACAACTTACAAATATAAACAGAGGTATCTCGTACCCAATCTACTGGGCCTTCGTGGAAAAGAACAGATTAATTAAATGGCCCCACAATACCAAGATGAGAGGAGTGTAACCTTGCACTCCTACATGAAGCTGGTTAAAACCTAAGTGGCGCTAGGCCGATAAGCAGGGGCTATTCCCATACTATGGAGGTGACACGAATACAGAATAAATTTAACACTTTAAGAAGGAATAGACGAACGGTTACAAAAACGTAGTCACCTCAAATTCAAGATGAAGGGGAGCTCGAGAGGGTAAGACACTCTCTATCCCCTATTTACAGTTGAAGTTATATGAAAAGACCGGAAAGAGTTACATGTTTCAAAGGATAGTTTACATATTAAAGTTTTCGGACTTGCCCCGAGAGATAAACTGCTGAGCTGGCAAGAAATAAAGATGTTAAACGTCCATTACCTTGTTGAAGAACCGCTGCCAGGAGAAAGGACGCTACCCGCCCCTGCTACATATTCACACACAGAGCTAGATGTTGTTCGAGTGGCGAAGAGCCGAGAAAATCAGCAGTTTTAAACCCTCGTGAAAGATTCGAGACTTTTCATGAATAATAAAGACACACCCACTCAACTTTATTGGGTAGCTGAGAGTTACACACGGATATTCGAAGAAGAAAGCTCTGATTGGAGGAAAATTAATTACAGAAATTACTGATTGGCTAAATTCAAAAACTTGCGGAAAGAAAGCTTAATATTGCCAACCCACAAATGAAAGAACAAAAATTAGTAAAGACAAAAACTTTTGAATACAAGATTTCTTGGAGAAAGTCCATTCCTTCGCACCAGGGTGCATGATCCTAGTTTTCTTTTGGCAGTGACATCTATGAGAGAATTTCCACACTTCTTGATCCACAAAAAGAACAAAAACAAATCGAAATACATACAGTGGCATCTTCTGAGGAATTGTTGAAACAATTGTTGTTAAAGTTCAGAGTTTCTCCGGTAGAGAAGTACTTTATTGGCGGAAGATTTAAAATTGCGTCGTAGAGGTGTACTGATCGGTACAGCCCTCCTACCCCCCAAATGTCCTTCCAAGGGGTGACACAGAAGAAGTTTTTTGTGTTTAATCGAAAATTAATCAAAAATTTCTGATTCCTTGTCAATAGATTTTTTAAAGATTCATGGAAGCGGTATTAACTGTCGAAATTGATTTGGCGAAGTATTTTGAGGATGTTATCAAACGGAACATTTACACAGGTTTTTTTGTAGATTTGTGTAAATTGTTTAACCACTAGATTTAGAGTTTCTTCGTTGCGGTAACCAGCAAGGTACATGTTGATAATTCTGACGGTCAGACCAGCCGCCGCTGCCGATGTCCAATTGAGGTCGCCCGGACCCCTCAAGTACCATGAGATACCTCTCTCCCGCACTATGTGAGGGGTAGTCGTGGTGAAGCACGCCGCGGATGCGAAGTTGGTTTGCAGTGCTCGAGTAGTTTGCGATTGGTGCACCGTACCTCAGCCTTTGCCGGGAGATGGACTCCGGCGCGCCGTACGCAGGTTGACATCCCTGGAGTGGAGTGGGTCCGTACCACACCTCAGTGGGGGTACGGCGCCGCACGGCCGCGGGGACACTGAAACAGTAAGGACTCGGCACCAAATTTTGTTGACATATGATTTTAGGGTACTATCTTCGTGGAGAGGCTGAAGGGTCAGCGGCGTGGAAACTTTTATTTTTATTGCCACTGGTGTGTTTTAGCAGGAGACGGGAGCTTGGTAATGGCCGCTCGGCAAAGGACAGCAGAGTACCCATCGGGGACGGTCTTACATGCATATATAAAGGAGACATTAAAACAAGGACCAGAAGGCCGATGATTTACCAAAAGAGAGAAACAACAAAATATAACCTTTCGAGTTCCATCTAAATGTTAATGACTGAATTTTACACAGGCTTAATCTGAGAAATATGGACCCTAAAGATCCTCTCGGTGGCTGGATTACCACTAGTAATGTAACAGGAGTCAGGAAATCTAAAATGATACACGGCCCATGAAATCTGGGGGCAAGCTTGCCCGCGGGATCGAAGATCTTGACCATAACTTGGTCTCCTACTTTTAAATTGGTGGGCCTCCGTCCACGATCATATCTTTCCCTAACCTTTTCATGAGATACTTTAAGATTGGCCTTAGCCTTCTTCCAAAGATCTTTAATATTATCTGGATCTATTGTCAGTGGTAGAATATCACTAAGAGACCAAAGGTTAGAGAGCGGCGTGTTGGGTACAAACTTAAACATCAAAGAAGCTGGAGTGAACTTATGAGATTCATGAACCGCTGTATTCAAAGCGAATGCTAACCAATGTAGGGATGTGTCACACGTAGAATGATCGTCGTGGTGATAGGCAATTACAGGCCGACCTCAGATTACGATTGATCCGTTCAGCCAAAGATGGTTGAGGATAGTATGCAGAGGTAGTTACATGAGAGATGGACAGATCAAAACAGAACTTACGGAAAAGTTTGGAGGTGAAAACTTTAGCATTGACAGAAACAATATACTGACACGGGCCAAAAGAAGCAAAGATGGAATTTCAACACGAAATGGTGGACTGAGCGGTAGCCAGCTTAGTCGGAAAGAGCCATGAAAATCTTGTAAAACCATCTACACACACAAGGAAAAATTTATTGGCATTCCCCTTTGATTGGGGGAAGGGTCCTTCGTAGTCGAAGTACAGACGTTCCATGGGGCGCGACGCCTGGTGAGAAGACAATAAGCCTAGCTTAGTGGACATGGTGGGTTTACTAAGCCAACAAGATTGACAAGCCTTTACCAACTCACGAATTTCACTGTCCATACCTTTCCAAATAAACTTTTCACGGATCTTCTCTCGAGTTTTGAAGATGCCTAAATGCCCCCTAATGTGGCCTCATGGTAGTATTTGAAGATCATAGGCACAAGAACAGCTGGAACCACTACCTTCATCATCTTAGCATGCCCCGACGCCAACATAAAACACCGTTCCTCAACACATAAGGGACAACATGTTCCCCAGAGGAAGGGGTTTCCATGATAGGGGCCAGCGTAGGATCTTCACGTTGATATTTTTCGATATCCCTAAACAGCATGGGAGCATCAGTTAGAATGGCATTAACCTCCGGAAGTATGGACTCGGGCAGTGAAGAACTGTCAACCTGTTCAGGGGTCCCTAAATCATTGGCAAACATGGGGTTTAGTCCATCTGCCACAACATTTTCTGTTCCTCTAATGTGCCAAACATCAAACAGGAAGACAGATATTCTGATTGCCCACCGAGCTATACGACCAGTACGACGCGGCCTAGCAAAGACCCAGCTTAATGCTTGGTTATCCGTTTCCAAGTCGAACTTGACGTGTTCCAGATAGAGACGGAACTTCTCTAATGCAAATAAGACAGCCAAACCCTCAAGTTCATAGATGAAATACTTGGCTTCTTAAGCCGATAATGTCGTAGACGCTTAGGCGATGGGTCGCCTCCCTAGTTCAGTCTCTTTAAGAAGGAATGCAGCCATCGCCGACGACGACGCGTCGGTTTGGACGATGAATTTCTTCTAAAAATCCGGCATAGCAAGAACAGGGGCATTTCACAGAGCTAATTTGAGATCTTCGAAAGTGGCTATTTGGGAAGGCCCCCACTCATATTTGACGCCTTTCCGACGAAGAAGGTTCAAGGGCGCCGCTCTATTAGCGAAGTTAGGAATAAATTTTGTGAAGAAATTCACCATCCCAATGAATCGGACAATACCTTTGATGTGCACAGGAGGTTTGAATTCACGGATGGTCTGTGTTCTAGAATGATCTACAGCGACACCATCGGGCGACACGATATGCCCTAGAAACGACATTGAAAGCTTAGCAAAACCAACCTTGGAGAACTTTACCGTTAACCCTGCCTTAAGGAGGCGACTCAGGGCCTCTTTCAGATGATCTAGATGTTTTTCAAAGGTCTCTGAAAATACGACGACATCATCAAGATAATGATATAAGTACTCGAATTTGATGTCGGAGAAGACCCTATCTAGCAGTCTCGTAAGCACAGCTGCTCCCGTGGGGAGCCCGAAAGGCACGCGGTTGTACTCATACAAGTTCCAATCCTTGGCAAACGCTGTGAGATGTTTGGATTCTTCAGCCAGAGGTATCTGATTATAAGCCTGATTGAGGTCTAAGATGGTGAATAACTTAGCTTCTCGAAACCAGGAAAAACAAGAGTGGAGGTCGGGGAGAGGCACAGATTGTAACAACACCTTCCGATTTAAAGCCCTGTAATCAATCACAGACCTGAAGCCACCTTACGGTTTCGGAACCAGAAAAATAGGCGATGAATACGCCGACATAGAAGGTCGAATTATACCATCTTTTAACATTTGATCAATGATCTCTTTCAGAGCCTTCATTTTATTTGGAGATAATCTGTAAGGTGGAAATCGGACCGGAATTGAATCCGTAACCTAGATCTTGTATTCGATAAAGTCAGTAACACCCAGAGTATCAGAGAAGACGTCCGGAAATGACTGATACAACTTACGAATACTCTCAGCCTGCTCCTCAGGTAGATGTCTAAGGTCTAACAACATCTCAGCCTGGGTAGACGAAACAGATGAACACGACACAGAATTACATTTTAATAAGGGGATTTTGAATTTACTAGCAAATTTGAAAGTGCACGACTTGCTCTGAATGTCGACCAATAGACTGGTATGAGACATGAAGTCCGCTCCAAATATAATGGGGCAAGACACGTGCTTAGCCACCAACAGTTTTACTTTCCAAGTGAATTTCAAAATGCGGATTTTGGCATACAGAAAACCTAAAATTTCTAATGGAGATGAATTAGCCGAAACATATTGAACCGAAGACGAACAAAAATCACAAAGTTTACACACAGATTTTAATTTGGAATACCATTCAGCCGAAATAATGGAACAAACACTGCCTGAGTCTAAAAGAGCAGTTACAGGTCCATTATTCAATTCAACTTTGAGAAATGGTACCGGTGCGTGGATATCCGCCGCAATCCTAAGACAATCTTTGGGGCCTTGAAATGATGTCAGAAGACTGAGGTTTCCCTGAGATTATATCGGATTTAACAGGGGCTGAGCCTTGAAAGGATGAATTGGTGACTCAGCCGATGCCACTAGTCACTTTTGATTATTGGTGATGTTGGAAGGTGCACCAAAAGTTGAGCAGAAGGGGGTGCTATTAGAATTCGGGCAGTTTTTGGCAATATGGGAAAAAGTGCCGCATTTATAGCTGCCTCGAGATGACCCTGCTCCATTCCTTGTCCCGGTAGGTTTAATCAATGGACACTTGTTCCGAAGATGGTCAGGCGACCCGCAAGCATAACATTTACGGGGTGGGACGGGTCGGCGTTGTGGAGGCCGAAAATTACTAGAGGACGGAAGGGGCTCCTTTGCGATCCGTTATGTGTCAGCATATCCAAACCCTTCGGCTGATACACCCATAGCCTCTAACTCGACAAAAGTTTGAGGACGCGATGCAAAGCACAAATATGACCCGTATGATGGGGAAATGCCTTCCACAGTGGCTTGTACAATTTGATCTTCAGGGAAGTGAAGAGCAACTACCCTAGTATAGAATTCGATATCTTGAATGAAGTCGGCAAAGTTTTCATCCAGACGCTGTACACAGTAGTAGTAGTTTTGAATTAGCGATGACCTAGGTCGGGCCGGAACAAAATTAGCTAACAGATGGGCATGGAAGTCTTCTGTGGATGACTGTTCAGCAATTGCCCTAACTATCTTGTCTGAGAGGACACCAATGGAATAAGGGTAAATAATTTGAAGGATTTGACACGGAGAAAGAGAAAAAAACAAGAGCATGATTCTGAAACTCAACGAAAAATCTTAGAAAGGCAATGGCATCACTGGTGGAATTGACGGAGAACTTAGAAATACCTCTGAGCAACTTTGCTAAAGGATGGGGCAAACTGCTGAAACCAGGTGACATAGTACGTAGAGGCCTAAGTGGCGGAGAAGCTGTTTCAGAAGGTGCATTATTCAACGAGGTACGACGTTCGGATTCGTTTTCTAATGGGGCAGAAGTTTGTTGGACTCCTACAGATTTCCTACTTTCTTCCCCCATGGGAGAATCCTCCTCGCTAACTACGTTTACCGTAGTGGGTTGGTCGGTTTTGGGAGGGACTGCCCCAGTTAACAATAGGCTAACCTTACTGGACAATTTAGAAAGGTTTTCGAGAAGAGCACTAGCCTCTTTCCCTTGAATATCACTCAACTTAAGAGACAATAGATCACTAACTCTTTTCGAAAAATAGTACAATCTAGCTTGTACACGTTTGAGTTGATTAGGTGATGGATCACCCCCGTTGTGGCTACTCTGACCACTACTCTTATACTTTCATATCTTTCACACAATATAAATAACATTTGTTTGAGCGCCAGTTGCTTTTTTAAGAAAAACAACAAAATTCGGTAGAGCATACCTCTTATATCAATTATCTCAAGGCGTGAGGTGATAAACTCACATATTTGGCAATATACAGGGATATGGATCAGGACAATATTAAATTACTGCTGCATTTCCACAATTGAGGATTGTACATGGAACTGGAATCACTTATTATAATTAAAATAAAACTGAGTTTATGACTATAATTTACGTCACAATGAACAATCATTGACGTCTTTTAATTTAACAAAAGAAATATATCGTGAGATTTGCGGTACTAAATAAAAGGAAAATTTAATCTAAACAAAAAAAGCTATTGGCATGAACTTGAAGTGAGATGTGATATCGCCGCTGATTACATTCTTCTTCATGTTATGAATGCATAACATGTCTGATGCTTTAATTACCTGTTGTCTGCATACACCGCTGTTGAACTTGAAATTCTTGGGAAAACCTGTGAGCTGAAGTCGGGAGCCGTCTGCTGTTATCTTCTTATATAACAAGGAGTTGGCCTACATACCATGTACGCGTGTAGGGAGCTCCAATGTAATTACGTCCACTCAATATATATTATAAGAAATTGTAAAATATTCTTGAAACACCTGGTGAAGTCCATCCTCACAAGAAGATGATGTTTCTTTATCAGCATAGTACCCGTCTTTGCTCGGATACAACCACCACTTGTAGACCTCCTCGATTATTACTTCTTCAAACACAACTCTTAGCTCTGACCATCACTCGAAGACCACTTCTTCCATTTGATACATCTGACTGTTACATATGATCTGCACGATATGAACTGAATACTATGAACTGAGTAATATGAACTGAATAATATGAACTGAGTACCTCTCCCTACCGTTGCATCAACTTATATCACCTCGCGATGACGACTCATCTCCCCACTCTCTGTTAATCCCTTCCACTTCCCCATACAGTAGCTGGCGAATACTGACACTTGGTCGCAATCACGTGTCCACGCACTGATGTCATCAGTCACGCGTTGTCTAAGCGTACCCAAGCGGATCGAGAATAACTATGCCGAATGCGTCACCGGGAAATCTCCTTGCACAGTTAAACATAGCCTCGATTGCAAAATACTATGCCAGCTCATCTAGCCAAAGTTACAAGCCACAGCATGACAATATGAAACCAACAAATCTCACTTACTACAATACAGAATAATTACAAACATATTCACTTAACCTATGATGAAATACAATAATATACGTGATACCTAATTAATACAGTCTAAATGATGAGAAACAGAATATATAAAATCTAATGAATCGGGTTAATAATAATAATAATAATAATAATAATAATAATAATAATAATAATAATAATAATAATAATAATAATAATAATAATAATAATAATAATAATAATAATAAATACTGAATGGAATCTGTAACCCTGTTGTACGGTTACAGAACGCCTCCCTCATGAAATAATCGATTAATTGAATCGATTGATTCATGAAATATATACATAATCACCTGAAATCGAGTACACCAATATATACATGTATAAAAATGCCCTTTACAAATTGGGTACATAGTATCATCCATCTGGATGTTCGTTGTTACACATATAAAACATTAATCAATTATCATTTTCACTTTGATTATACAGTATTATTTACATTCAGATTACATTTCTTTCTCACTTCAGTCGTTTCAAACGTTCATTGAGTGTTCAAAAGTAATTCTCGAAGACATTTCATTATATACACTGTCTCCAAGCACTGGAGTTTATTTCACTGCCGTGCTTCACTTATTATCACAACACACGCTAATTTCACTGAAGTCCTGTTCTCAATGCCAGCTTCATAAAATATGGTGAATTAACATAATAATGAGAATTAATCAACAAACTCACATGATATATTTCTTAAGATTTCTTATATTGTTTGTGCCTACGATATTTTCTTCCTTGTCTTCTAATGAATAAGCACATTTCCCAATCCGTTTCACTACGGTGAAGTATCCCTGATATAACAAGAAAAACATAGAAAATTGACCAGCTTCTGCTGATGACGGGAGTGGCACTCTGAGTAAAACCTTGTCACCAAGCTCAAATTCATCCAATTTAGTCCTACAAAAGTTGAGTTATCAATAACATTAAATTTGTGTTCGTAAAGATGTGTTCTACCAGGCCGATCGCTAAAAACATCACTATGTGATATCAATAATTCACACAATTCGTCCTTCTGACTTTCCGCTAAATTGCATTTCTCCACTGTCTCATACAATTCATCTCTAGAATCTCTCTGTATAGACACATGGCAGACATCAATATTTTTCCTAATATTAGGAATTTCACAAGATCCTTCCGTACTAGAACACACTTTATTCGCACTAATTTCTGACAAAACATCATATGGTAAACTGACTTCCCTGCTACTCTTTCCCCAAATAAGATTGACATTACACAGATCAAAATTTAATTTAGCCTTGGGACACGTTAACCAGTCGGTACCTAAAATAACGGCATAAACTAAATTAGGCACAACTAAGCATGGTTGGAAAATACATTCTCCACTTATGCTAATGGGGACAGCTATTTGTTTATTCACTCTTTGAGACTTGTTTCCAACAGCTGTTACGATGAACGTATTCCTCACTGGAATTTCCGCTACCTCATACTTCTCTCTCAAAACTTCCTCATACAGCTTGGAATTTACACATGACTTCTCACTACCAGAGTCCAACAAAATCTTAACTTTTCTGCCCCATATCAGCAGTTCAATCGTCGGTGTAACAGTAACACTACTTAAATTATCCTCATTACATAATATAAGATCACTTAACAAATCTTGCCTTATATCTAAATTTAAATTACACTTATAAAATTTATTGTCTACGGTTAAGTCGTCACTTAAAACATTTGAATTATTGCTACTTAGGTCACAATCATGTTCACTTACAACTATAGTCTGGTCGACATTGACATACTTATCTACCTTATACGTGAACTCACCATTTACGGACTGTCTCAGTGACCTGTTTATACAGTCCGTTGCGCGTTTAAAGTACTTGGTTCGGTTACGACTTGTTGGTTACACACCTCAGTCGGCCTCCCCTGTTGCCTATTTCCTCTAGCGTCATTATTATTATTATGGGCTGTATTTTCCCGCCTCCCAGCTTCTGGTTGATTACCATAATCACGCCTCCCAGTCCTGAAATTTTCCGAACTATTTTGATAATTTCTCTCCCTGTGGAAATTATTATTAGGTCTCTCCTGATATTCTCTTCTGTAGTTACGATTATTCATAGGCCTGTCCTGATTATTAGATTGGTTACCCCTTCCTTCTACATTCCTATTTAGTGTCCTACTATTATTCAAGCTACTACCTAAAGCATCAAAACTTTCCAACAAAATCTCCATTTCTTTAATAGTCTCCACTCTTTGCATACAAACAGCTTCTCTTATTCTATCGGGATAGTGCTTAGCCATAAGTCTAACTCTATCAGCCTCAGGTCCAATACATTCTAAATTTCTCCACACCAAAACATGAGCCAAAAAGTATTCAGTCATTCTAACACCCTCGTTAGAATTATACCTGCCAAACATTACTCTCTCTCTCTCTCTACTCTGAACACCTTCACTCCAAAATTTAGCCATGAATTTCTCCTTAAATTCAGTTAGACTAGACATCGAGCTTTTATATACTTGAAACCAAGACTTAGTCTCTCCTACGACAGCATTAGATAAGATCTCCAATACAGTTTCCCAGCTAATAATATTGTCTCTTAATTGAACAGCAAATTTCTTCTCTACTACTCTCATAAATTCCATCGGGTTAAATTCTTTCCCAGAAAACGTAGGTAAATCATGATCTCTAGTGATTAAACCATTATTTACAATTATCTCACGTACATTCTTACTATCACGCACTTCTTGCTGGAGTACTCTCTGGCAACTCAGAAATTTTTCTTCCACTGTTTCCTCAGTCTTTTCTTGAATTTTTCTTAATTCCTCCAACTTTTTTCCGATTCTCTCACCTTCTGTGATAATGATTTCTGCTCACTCCCTAGATCAGCTACTTCTCCAAGTTTTCTTTCCACAAGTTCTACCCTACTAATACATTTCCTAGTTTCTTGCCCCACTGTATTGGTTATCTTTTCAAACCTTTCTTCTACTAACTCATTGATTTCTCCTTTATTAGACTCGATCTTGGCGCCTAATTCATCAATCTGTTTGATGCATGTCTCACTAATTTGTTCTATTTCCGCATGGAGATTGCTCCGACCCAATTCCATCTCAGCTCTGATGTCACTACACTCCCTATTTACCTTACTTTCTAAATTATTAATTTGCTTACTTATTTCTAACACCTTATGATCTATCTTATTACTAACATCATCAATCTTCTTATTAATACTATTTATGGCATTACTCTGAGCTTCAATTTTTTCACTAATAATATTATTCTGAGATTCAATTTTCTCACTCATAATATTATTCTGAAATTCAATTTTCTCACTCATAATATTATTCTGAGATTCAATTTTCTCACTCATAATATTATTCTGAGATTCAATTTTCTCACTAATGACCGTTTCAATTTTCTCACTCATAGCATTATTCTGCTCAGTCATTTTGGACATCAGCAAATTAAATAAAACCAGGTCAATCACCCCTTTACTTTGATCTTGCGTGACAGCGTTTTCCTCAGTTTCTACTATTTTCTGACTTTCAGCAGGTCCCACCTTTGTCACCAACTTCCTATTTATGTTACCACCTTGGATTTCCTTGGACACAATAACCTCAGCCTCATCACCTGACTGCATATTGCTATCCTTGTCCATCTTCGGTTTCCTACTAATTTTTCGCGATCTCAAAGCTATTTCCCCTTGCAATTCCTCTGACATTACCCCTTAAATACAAACTTCAACAAAATGACCTTCCTAACATTACTCGGTGAATTTAACATGTGCGTACTCATTAAAAGAACTAATCCATGTATATTGCCATTCAGAAACACTTTTTCTGAACCTTTCGAGCCCCACGTTGGGCGCCACGTTGTGGCTACTCTGACCACTACTCTTATACTTTCATATCTCTCACACAATATAAATAACATTTGTTTGAGCGCCAGTTGCTTTTTTAAGAAAAACAACAAAATTCGGTAGAGCATACCTCTTATATCAATTATCTCAAGGCGTGAGGTGATAAACTCACATATTTGGCAATATACAGGGATATGGATCAGGACAATATTAAATTACTGCTGCATTTCCACAATTGAGGATTGTACATTGAACTGGAATCACTTATTATAATTAAAATAAAACTGAGTTTATGACTATAATTTACGTCACAATGAACAATCATTGACGTCTTTTAATTTAACAAAAGAAATATATCGTGAGATTTGCGATACTAAATAAAAGGAAAATTTAATCTAAACAAAAAGCTATTGGCATGAACTTGAAGTGAGATGTGATATCGCCGCTGATTACATTCTTCTTCATGTTATGAATGCATAACATGTCTGATGCTTTAATTACCTGTTGTCTGCATACACCGCTGTTGAACTTGAAATTCTTGGGAAAACCTGTGAGCTGAAGTCGGGAGCCGTCTGCTGTTATCTTCTTATATAACAAGGAGTTGGCCTACATACCATGTACGCGCGTAGGGAGCTCCAATTTAATTACGTCCACTCAATATATATTATAAGAAATTGTAAAATATTCTTGAAACACCTGGTGAAGTCCATCCTCACAAGAAGATGATATTTCTTTATCAGCATAGTACCAGTCTCTGCTCGGATACAACCACCACTTGTAGACCTCCTCGATTATTACTTCTTCAAACACAACTCTTAGCTCTGACCATCACTCGAAGACCACTTCTTCCATTTGATACATCTGACTGTTACATATGATCTGCACGATATGAACTGAATACTATGAACTGAGTAATATGAACTGAATAATATGAACTGAGTACCTCTCCCTACCGTTGCATCAACTTATATCACCTCGCGATGACGACTCATCTCCCCACTCTCTGTTCATCCCTTCCACTTCCCCATACAGTAGCTGGCGAATACTGACACTTGGTCGCAATCACGTGTCCACGCACTGATGTCATCAGTCACGCGTTGTCTAAGCGTACCCAAGCGGATCGAGAATAACTATGCCGAATGCGTCACCGGGAAATCTCCTTGCACAGTTAAACATAGCCTCGATTGCAAAATACTATGCCAGCTCATCTAGCCAAAGTTACAAGCCACAGCATGACAATATGAAACCAACAAATCTCACTTACTACAATACAGAATAATTACAAACATATTCACTTAACCTATGATGAAATACAATAATATACGTGATACCTAATTATTACAGTCTAAATGATGAGAAACAGAATACACAAAATCTAATGAATCGGGTTAATAATAATAATAATAATAATAAAATAATAATAATAATACTGAATGGAATCTGTAACCCTGTTGTACGGTTACACGGTAAAAAAAACTAACTACAGATGCTAGCTCAGTAGCATTATCAGTGATCGTGGAGAGAGCGTCGTCAATATCTTTTTCCCCCAATGTGTGGATACTAATCGGCAAATGAAGAGAATCTTTAAGTTTAGTGGTATCGGCCGCAACCGTGCCTCCAGATTGAACATTTCTAATTGTTAATTCATAAATTAGTTCCTCCTTACGCAAATAGCCAGGATGGAGGACATCGCGAGGGCCGGACATGATGACAAAAGATTGACGAATTTAGAAAATATGAAGGAAAATATCAGCGACGGAGAAATTGTTAGAGATCAAAACAAAAGCAATGTTTAGCCGTCAAAAGGGGCTAATTAGAGACTCATTAAACCACGCTCTGCTACCACTTGTTCCGGAGTTATCCTGGAAGGCAGAGGTGAAAGAATGTGCGGCTGGAATGGGTCTAACTACGTACATGTTCGAAAGATGAACTAAAATTTGAATAAAGGTTATATTTTCAGAACAGCCAAACTTAACAGATTGATATAGACTTTGCACAAACAACAAATAACAACATGTTAAATCAGGTACAAGGTCAAGAAAGCCAAGATTTAAATAGACTTTGACAATCTGGGCCGCCAGCCCTAATTTTTACAATTCCTGAGCACTCAGCTCACAATCGACATCTTACCAAAAGGCAGAAATTTCCTCAATACAAAGGAGCGTTTGCTCCCATCTTTAAATCTCAAGCCTCTCTGAGGCACGTTTACCACAAGAGAAAAGAGCTAACCCGCTCTCAGTTTTTCAAGCCTATTAAAGGCATTGCCTAGATTTCAGAATTCACTGCGATCAAGGCACAACGTACAAATATAAACAGGGGTATCTCGTACCCAATCTACTGGGCCTTCGTGGAAAAGAACAGATTAATTAAATGGCCCCACTATACCAAGATGACTGGAGGTGTAACCTTGCACTCCTACATGAAGCTGGTTAAAACCTAAGTGGCGCTAGGCCGATAAGCAGGGGCTATTCCCATACTATGGAGGTGACACGAATACAGAATAAATTTAACACATTAAGAAGGAATAGGCGAAAGGTTACAAAAACGTAGTCACCTCAAATTCAAGATGAAGGGGAGCTCGAGAGGGTAAGGTACCCTCTATCCCCTATTTGCAGTTGAAATTATATGAAAAGACCGGAAAGATTTACATATATCAAAGGATAGTTTACATATTAAAGTTTTCGGACCTGCCCCGAGAGATAAACTGCTGAGCTGGCAAGAAATAAAGATGTTAAACGGCCATTACCTTGTTGAAGAACCGCTGCCAGAAGGAAGGACGCTAACCGCCCCCCTGCTACATATTCACACACAGAGCTAGATGTTGTTCGAGTGGCGAAGAGCCCAGAAAATCAGCAGTTTTAAACCCTCGTAAAAGATTCGAGACTTTTCTTGAATAATGAAGACACACCCACTCAACTTTATTGGGTAGCTGAGAGTTACACACGGAAATTCGAAGAAGAAAGCTCTGATTGGAGGAAAATTAATTACGGAAATTACTGATTGGCTAAATTCAAAAACTGGCGGAAAGAAAGCTTAATATTTCCAACGCACAAATGAAAGAACAAAATTTAATAAAGACAAAAACTTTTGAATACTAAATTTCTTGGAGAAAGTTCATTCCTTCGCACCAGGGTGCATGATCCTAGTTTTTTTTAGGCAGTGACATCTATGAGAGAATGTCCACACTTCTTGATCCACAAAAAGAACAAAAACAAATCGAAATACATAAAGTGGCATCTTCTGAGGAACTGTTGAAATAATTTAGTTCTTAAAGATCAGAGTTTCTCCGGTAGAGAAGTGCATTATTGGCGGAAGATTTAAAATTGCGTCTTAGAGGTGTACCTCCCGGTACATTTTTGACGAGTGTGTCCTTTGCATCGCCTTTGGTTTCTAAAATGATACTATGATTTTGAGGAACAATCTGAATTATTGAAGTAGAAGGAAGAAAAGTCCTTAGGATGTAGGATGCTAAAAGGTTTGTTTTTTCCACCTATTCAATACATATAAATTTTATAAATTAGGAATTTATTATTGATTCCACTTGAGACATGTTTCGCCCTTCATTGAGGGCATCATCAGTCAAAATATCACCTCAAGGTAAAAAATCAGGTAACTGGTTAGTAGTTGACATGTACAAATTAATACTTATTATTAATACAATTACAAACATTAAGTTTGGGAAATAGTTGTACAAAAGTGATGGTTGAACATATAGGTTTATAGATGAGAAGTCAGCATCAATGCCTAAAATTAACATAGTAGAGTTCGGCAGTGGTGCTCTGGAGAAACAGTTGACGCAATCATAGAAAAAAAAGTTTAAAAATATTTACATTATAACAATTAAGGGAGAAAAGGTGTAGTGTTCGGCGTCAATGTTTGTAACCAAAAATTAATGTCAAAGGTTGGTAACTATACAGTATTTACATTGTTCAATTGAACAGTTGAGATAAAGTTTTAAAATATTTACATTATAACATCAGCGTAAATGTTTGTAATAAAAACTAATGTCAATAGTTGGTAACTATATAGTAATTACATTATCTAATTGAATAGTTGAGAATTACAATTATATACGTAATTACACAAGAGCAGCTGGTGTGCAAGGATAAAAAAATTTCAGTACCAAGTGCGTCCTGATGTTTTAGAGGTTGGAAGAAGGTTTTAGCATTGGCATTTCAGAAATATGTAGAGCAGTTTATTTTAGTTAAAATCACCGGGGGTAGGGAAATATTTCATAGCCAAATGAGGTTTTATAGGCATCAAGCTGAAAGTTTTCCAGTTGCAGCGCCGAGATCGGTACGGAGACTGGTCAGTGTGGATGGAGATTCATGGTGATGCCCTCAATGAAGGGCGAAACATGTCTCAAGTGGAAACAATAATAAATTCCTAATTTATAAAATTGATATGTATTGAATAGGTGGAAAAAACAAACCTTTTAGCATCCTACATTCAGTATCTTCAATACGGATAACAATGATTTTTATCACTTGCAAAGTCCTTAGGATGTTTGAAATTCTTCTTGATTCAGGTTTAGGCTCAGTGAAGTTTTTTTGTCGGTAAGTGTATATATTTTCTTGACGAATGGGGGTGTTGGGAGATGCACTAGGTGTTAGAATTTGAGGTGATGTTGAGTTTTGGATATAGGGGCTGAAGTGGTATTGGGGTTAGGGCGACCATGTAATGATGGATTGTGAATTGAGGGGTACTAGGAAGGGAGAACTTATATTTGGGGAGTGGGATGGACATGAGGGGAACGGGTGAAGAGTTAGAGAAGGTAGCAGCGACAGTTGAATATGGGATTGAAGGAGTTGGAGAGGAAGGATAGGAAGAGCTGAAAGGAATATTAGAAAACTGGACAGACCTTGTAAATTTGGAGTGACCTGCGTGTTCTGAGGTTGTTGCTGCCGCCGCTGCTGCTGGGGAGGCGTTGAGCTCAGGGTTGGAGTGGAATCTGTAGTAGGAGTTGGAATTGGAGTGTTCGTTGGAGGTGCCTGTACGAGGCTATCCTCATCGGAGTCGTAAGACGATGAACAAGTACACGCACGAAACTTTCTAGATGATGAGTCACTCGACGATGACTTTTTGCGTCGTTTTCTCTGTTTCGACCGTCCTTTCTGGGGTGAACGAGATCGGATCGCGGATGCCAAGTTTTCAGGTCCTTTGGTGTTGGGAGATTCCAACCCTGACGTAGTATTTTGGAAGCTGTTAGGTAACTAGACGCGACGCGTCACTTATCATGGTGATATTCGCACTGATAGCGCTAATGACTAATAAATAGTGTGCCTCTATCACTGTAATATACTAACTTAAAATGTTTCACACTTAAATAAGTCACTTCTTCACACGTTTTTGGCAAATAATACTTCACACAACAATACTACTTGGGCTATACCGAAGAATTCCAAGTTGTTCCCTAGAGGGATTTCAGCAGCAGCAGCATCCTCTTTAAGTCGTTTCATGTAACATGAAACGGGTGATTGACAGCATTTCTCGACCTATTTGGTCTCTAAATGCTATTTTATTGTGGCTCTTAGAGCTGCGACTTTTGGAGGATGTTAGGTTAATTTGTTGTAATATTCAATAGGTAAACAGTGTGCTTGGCATGCAGTGTTTAAAAAAGCGGCAATTTTCAGGGTGTTTATATTAGACATGATTGTGTGGGCTTTATGTATAAATGTTAGAGTTATAGATGGTTTAGAAGGAAATTTGCGGATGTGTTGACAAGGAAGAGTGTGGTTTGTTTTGGAGAGTAGAAAACTTTGCTGACCATGTTATGAATTTGTCTTATTAGATCACGATCGTCTTGTTGTCCCGGGCGGTGTCTTTGATGTGTTGCTTGATTGAAGGAATTTTCAATTGGCTATGGATATCTTTGTTATGAATATGGTATGGAGCCTTGGTAATTTGTCTTAGAATTATATTTTGGAACCCTTGAAGTTTCTTGATGTTATAGTCCTTAGCTGTCCCTCACACTGTTCATGCATACAGGGTAACCGTTCGAACAATAATTTTGTAAATTAGGAGTCTGTCAGGCTTAGTTTTGATGTTTTAGAGAGAAGGCAATAGACTGAATCATATCCTTTTGCTGATTTTACCAGTGTATTTTTAAAATGTGATTTGAATTGTAATGTTTTTATCACGGGTTACTCCTAGATATTTTGCTTCGCTGGCCCATTTTATGAGTTCATTTTCATAGAGCAATGGTGTTTTAGGTTTTCGTTCATATCTACGGGTGAAATATACTGCGCTTGACTTACTAAGATTGATTGTAACTCTCCACATTTTACACCGTACTTGCAGGTGATTCAGTGCATCTTGACGGTGATTGACAAAATATGAACGGGTACGTTCGTTTAAGGTACACTCATCAGTGCTGCTTGGGCCGGGGCATTTTACACATCTAGGTGTGAGATTGCAATTTTTATGCATATGGCCCGCTCGCAAGCATCTTTTGCATTGCGGGGGGTCAACTGGCGTTTTGGATCATTCAATAGTAACGTGTAGGTCAAGCAAGTGGGTTTCCTTGAATAAGTCCTTTGCCTTCTCGGTAAATTTCTTCGTGGTGGCAAATAGAGGAGTTTTCCTTCGTTCAGGTCTAGTTTCTGTATTTTTAGGCTCTTGGTTGGCGACGGGATATGATTTAGTGAGTTGTGTGGTTTGGTATGCTGGGTATCCAAGTTCAGTAAGGGCATAGCGTATCGAAGAGGAAGTGCGACATCTTCACGAGTTACCGTGGACCGCCACAGAGATGACTGAGCGCGAGGATAACAGAGGCATTGTCGGGACTACTACTTCAAAATCTACTAAGAAACTCAAGCACGCAACTTACGTTTGAAAATGATTTCATCTGCTGGACACTTTGGAATATTTCCTGGATGATTTCGCTGCCTTTGAAGTAACCAGCTTCCTTCTGATCTCCTTCGTGTGGAAGAAGAATCGACATTTCAAGTAGTGAAATACGAGTTTTGGTAGCAAACACAGCACATGATCTTCACAGCAACCCTACTGTGATGACCTCACTTTAATAACATCTAATTTACCCAAGCACTCGAAGAAAGTATCACCCCATAAACTATCCATACACGATAGCTTTTCCGCAACAACATTTTCCAGTCGCAACAACACATTATAAACACATTCCTACGCATACGTGAGATGTGTGGCGCTTTGCATTGAGCCGTAATCTTTAATTAGTGTTAGGGAAGCAGGCACACTATCAGTCGGTATGCCGAAAAGGTAAGGACGACATAAATCAGACTGAATCACTTTCGAAGTATTCCTCACTATGTATCCGGCTAAATGATACACTAAGTACTCTTTGCTACAATTCCGCCCACTTAACTCAGGTAAACTGTTTTCCCAGTCTGGTATTTGAATGTCATTTTCGATGTTCACAATTTTTTCCCTGATTTCATCTACAGCTTGTGTCTTCACTGCACGATTTTTACTTTCAATTTAGTTTGCAAGAATACTCATTTGATTAACAGGAGACGTCAATGGGGATTCAGCTATGTACTCATAGTTTCCACCAGACGTTAAGGCAAGTTTAGTCGGTACGTAAATAGACTGCAACGTGTGTAAATGTAGAAAGTCAATAGTGGACGGATGATCATCACAACTTAGCGATCGCAGGATACCGAAATGACGTTCTAGGGGATCTTGATTAAAATTTCCTGTCAAACGTAGCTGTAAATGTGTTCCCACAAACATTCAGACACTTCTAAAGTGCTTTCCACTGTAACTCTTAAGGACTCCTGTGTCGTCTGTGAAGCGAATGAATTTTGAGTATCTCTGAGAAAAATCTGCCATTTAATTAAAGTTTCATGTGCCTGTGATCCTTTATACAGAGCTTGAGTGGGAATAGACGAATTTAATGCGTCAATCAGACAGTTTAAATCTCTTGTGAAAATTTCCGTTTGTTTACTGTCTTCTAAACCCTGTGTTTTAATACCCCGGTAGAATGCTATACCATTAGCGACTGATCTACTGAATAGTTGAAATGCTAATCTTACATTCATTCGCTGAAACGAATTAGGATCCAAGTGGGGAAGGTCAGTTTGTAGCAAACTTTCAATCCTGAAAATTCAGGATACGAGTCACATTCGTAAACTTTCCTGTAGAATGAATAATCAACAATATTGCCATTATAATTAACCTGTCCTTTGTCACGAAAATGATTTCTTACACATTGAAATATATGTGGCGCGTCTGAAAATGACCATAATTTTCTGTTGAAGTCAGTTGGATTGGAAATATAACACTTCAGATTCTTCAGATTCTTTATGTTACCAGATATTCCTAAGCGGGCTAATGGCCAAGGGTCTGTGTTGACATCGCAATCGTCTGTGCTGCCACCAAGCGGGTGTCCCACCAACCTTTTGAGTCCTCTTACGGGCGAACGGAGAAGATGTCGCACTTCCTCTTCAATACGCTATGGTAAGGGGCTGAGGTAGTGAGAGTTAGACGCTGGCACCGATGGTTGTGTGAAATATGTTACTTCTTCTTGTTTGAGGGCCTGTAAGAGAGAGTGATAGTCATTGGGGTCGTGGACATAATACTTGATGAGATTGTTTCGTACTACACGGGCTGTCAAGCTTCCGTAGATGTTCATTTTAACGAAGGCTCTCCTTGTAGAATAGGAGACCTCATCATCTGATTGGAGAGAGCTTTCTGGGTTGAGATGATGATGAGGAAGAAGCAGCTGGATCTGCGGAATTGCAGTCCAATGAAATTGATTTTGTACGTTGACTGGCTTGGGAATTTCAGAAGTTTGAATACGAGCAGTTTTTCTAGAAGGGTGGTATTGGTACCCATTTTCATCCGTTATTGTATGTGACCTTTTGGGCTTGGTTGAGAGAGGAATATCAGTAGGTTGCCGGTAGAGACAATTGCTGGAGGACTTGTTCAGGATTAGCTCTCTTGGTCATGTTGCTTTGAACGTTAGTTTGCTCCTTGGGTTTGGCTTTTGACTGTGTCTTAAAAGTCACAGTTTTCCTTGTTGTGACTAGTACCTTAGGCTTTTCAGGTTTATTTTTAAGATATTCCTGGTATTTCTTGACTTTCAATTCCCCACCTGACAGGGTACGAGGGTTGAGAGGGCAAGAAGATATAGTAGGGTGTCCTGGTATGTGTGTGGTGGAGACCGACGTGTCCCTTTCGACAGATGAAAGGTGACATTCGTTAGATGTCTAATCAGTCTGGTGTATGTGAGAGCCAATGTCCGAAGGAATAGACATTTCGGCAGTTTTCAGTGGGTGCTGTTACCAGTAGTGTGTTAAGCAAGTATAGTGTGTGTACTAGCACGCTCTAAGTGCCAAGTTTTAGATCAAGGGCCCGAAGGCTGGTCAGACTTAGCTGGGAAGGACCGGTCAAACACCCGAAAGTGGACCTTCTTTATTTGGGAAAGTGTCCCTCGGGTGCAAATGTGTCTCAGGTAACAGTTGATAAGTGGTGTCTCCACGACAGGACACACAATCTTCACCCAAAAGGACAGGGACAAATTTTCCCTCTGCTGGTTGGCTGCCACTCAGCCGAGTCGACCAATCACAGGCAAGAATGTAGTGGCCGGCTGTAGTTGACGGTGGACGTAGGAGCTCTGAGAATGCGCCGTTCACGTTGAAATCCAATCGAAGAACAGAGGGATTTCAGACCAGACCAGACCATGATTTCGATTTAACTGATATTAATAGGAAACGTCGACCTGTAAGGTCTCCAATTCCTTCTTAATGGGGCACTTCGAGCTTGCGATGATGGTAATATTATGATATTTGTGTAAGAATTTATGATATTAATTATTAATTATGAATGAATAAAGTGTAGGTAGGGGACATGCAGTATTTAAAAATCGATCTTATCAGGTGGTGTAATTAATGAGATTGTGGTCATGGTATTGATAGTATGGTATATATTAGTGTTGGGAAAGTTTAATATAAAAGGAATTGTGATAAATTTGTTGAATGATGTGTGTTTTAGTTAATTAAGGTTTTAGGGTGGACTGCTGTCTATGTCATGAATTTGTTTGATGATATCGCTGGGGTATTGTTGGTGAGGACGATAACAATTTTTGTCTGTGATGGGAATTTGCTGCTTTATAGTGGGCATATACAGCTTAGTGTGTATAGTCTTATTTGGGATGTGGTCGGGAACATCAGCGATCATGCGGAGAAGTTTGTTTTTGAAAACTTGCAAACGACGAATGTAGCATTCCTTTGCTGTACCCCATACCGTAAAAGCATACAGGGTTATTGTTGAGATTAGAGTTTTATAGATAAGTAACTTGTTTTTGACATTTAATTTGGAATTTGTGGCGAATAGACATATAGAGATGCGAATGCTTTCTTGGAATTTGTTAAAACGTCCTGAAAATGCGATCTGAATGTTAGAGTACGATCTAACGTTACTCCAAGATATTTTTCCTCCTTACTCCATGGGATTGGCTGGTTATTGAGCTTAAGAGGTGTAGTGGGCTTTCTATCGTAACGCAATGTATAGTACACAGCCGTCGACTTGGAGATGTTGATTTTAACTCTCCACATACTGAAAATGGTCCAGTGCTTCCTGCAGATCACGAGTAACAATCTTTGACACAAATGATTCAGCCTTAAATGCTGTGTCGTCTGAATGTAATGCCAGTTCCGTTCTATTAGTGGTGGGTGTGTCTGCAGTATAATGAAGATTACACTGCCTTCTGGAACACCGGCTGTGATGGGACGAAATGCTGACTTTTCTCCCTCAATTTCAGTATAGAAAGTTCTACCTGTGAGGTAGTTTTCTATGATTTTCCACAGGTGAGGTTGTAGGCCGTGGAAGTTTAGTTTGTAGAGTAGACCGGCATGCCATACTCTGTCGAGGGCTTGTGCGACGTCCAGGTATATTACTCCCCTACCTCTTTTGGTGTTGAGAGTCTTGGTTATGGCATTCACTATGCGGATGAGTTGCTGTACTATAGAGTGCCCTTTGCGGAAGGCAAATTGCTGTGGGGGAATTTTGTTGTGAAAATCAAAATTTATGAGTAACCTCTTATAAATGAGGCGTTCAAGAATTTTTGCCAAGATGATCTAATAAGCTGATTGGTCTCTAAGACATTGGTTTGTTGATGGGCTTTCCATTTTTTATGGATGGTAATGATGTTTGCGACTTTCCGGGGAGTAGGGAAATGCCCCATGATGTGTGCAGCATTATAGATATTTAAGAGTAATTTTAGGGCATTCAACGGTAGATTTTTATTATTAAGCTGCCAATCTCATCAGGGCCAGGAGCTTGGTTAATAGGCAATTTTGTAATTATTTTATATAATTCTTGGGAGGTGACTGGGTTGAGGTTTTCAGGGGTATTATGAGTTGAAAGCATTTCTCGTAAATTCGTGACTTCCTCCTCTATTGCATGAATGAATCCTGGATATTGCGGCTCTTCATTAGGGCTGAACTGTTTTTGTAGTGTATCAGCTATCAAATCAGTTTTTCCTCATTGGTAGTGGCCGTGATTGTTCCGTCAATTAATGTGGGTATAGTAGTAGGAGTCTTACGAAGGGCTACTGCCATTGTCCATATAATGTTATCTTTAACACTTAATTTTGATATGGTGTTATTCCAGTTGTTGTTTCTATATTCCAGTATCTCTGCAGCACACCGTCTTCGTTATAGGTTGTACGATTTTTATGCTGATGTAATTTAGTCATGTGCCAGCGTTTCCTGGCAAAGCTCTTGAGTTTGATAAGTTGAAGGATTCAGTCTGGAAGGGTGGATATTTACCTTTGAGCTGGTGGTGTCTTAGCAGCTGTGGCAGAGCTTCTTATCATCTGAGTGACGGTGGTTACAGCTTGATCTATTTCTTCTGGTGAATTTAGATTAAAAGTGATATTATAAGTGTATTCATTCACGCATTTATTGAAATTAGTCCAATTGATATGTTTGGTGTTAATGATATTGGAATGAATTTTGTTTTGTAGCTGAAGATCATGATCAATGGTCACTAATACTTGTTATGATCTGAATCAGTGAGCCAAAGAGATTGCAATTCAAGTTGATGCGGGAATATCCAGGACGTCAGGATGTTGGTCGGCTTGAAAAGGTATGTAGGTTGGCTCAGTAGGTCCTATTGGTAATATATTGTTACAAGAGCAGAAGTCCATGATTTTCCTGCCTGATGTGTAATTCAATGTAGAATTCCAGAGGGTGTTCTTGGCGTTTAAGTCTCCTGCCACAATTGTAGGATAGCCATTATCTAATATGTTTTCCAGATCAGATATATTGACTTTTAGTCTTGGCTTCCTGTAGACTGTCATAAGAATTGGTGGACCCTGTTTAGTGAAAAGTTTAATAGCCAACGCCTCAAGACCTTGAAGAGTTGGGAGGAGGAAGTCACTATACTTATACTTTGATTTCAGTACGATGGCCAGCCCCCCTCCATCGCCTATTCTATCCTGTCTGATTATTTTACATCCAGGTATAGTGAATTTAGCTGCAGAAAGGTTTCATTTATTAAGGCCACATCAATTTGATAAGATCGTAGTATTTACTGAAATACTTCCTTTTACTCCTAATACCATTAGAGTTCCAATAAATTACTCTGTGATTGGCTGCAGGAATTTGTGGATAATTCTGATAGGTTATGCACTGTACCTGAATTAATATCCATGTTGATATGAGAATATATGCCTATAAATCATATGCTCGAGGGTCATACCTGGGGGGGGGGGTAGATTAGGTTCCGAAGTACATTATTAATTCTTTGAGCGATGCCGGAGGTGCATACATATGATTCATTTGAATATGACAATGTTGATCTGGAGGAATGGCTGAGAGAAGATTCAATGCTTCTTGTCGAGTTGGTGGTAGAGAAAGGTATGATGTATTTACTGCGTTGTTAGATTGTATGATTGTGTAGTACGTGTTTTAGGGGTGGGTTGTTGTTGTTGTTGTTGTTGTTGTTGTTGTACTATTTGATTAAATGCTGAATTAACACCAGCAGTAGGTTGGGCGCGCCTTGATTGGTTGATGTTTGCGATGGTTGATATTTGACGTCACTTTGGGGATTGAAATAGGTTTTTCAGTCAATTTTGCGGTTTCTTCTGGGATATGTACACTTTTCTGAACTATCTGAGGTGTTGGCAGGGGTGGGAAGACCTCCTGCAGCGGTGCTGTGCGGGCCTGGGCATTTAACACAACGTGGTATCATATAGCAATTTTTCTGGTTATACCCCGTACTTTGGCACCTCTTACAAATAGGAGGGCCGACTGAGGTCTGGGTTTTCCCGAAGGTAACTATAAGTAACTCTAAGGTCCAGAAGAGTAGTCTCATCAAAAATGTTTTGATATTTTCCGTGGCGTTAATGGTGACAGAGAAAAGAGGCATATTTTTCCTTTCTTTTTTATCATTCAGGGGATCTTCAGGATATTTATTGACATAGGTCTTGAGTAGTTGTATGGTCTGGTAAACAGGATATCCCATTTCTGTGAGGGCCGTCGTAATTTCCTCCGGATCCGTATCCAAATGTAAATGTCTCACTATCACCGGGAAGGTAGTGGCAGGCTCAGCAGATTGTGTAAAACAGTTCACCTGATCCTCTTTTAGAGCTTTGATAAAATTAAAGTAATCGTTTCTGTCATCTATATAATACCTGGTTAAGCCTCTTTTAATTATTCTGGCGGTAAAACTGCCATAAATGTTTGCCTTTAAAAAGGCTCTTCTTAGGGAGTATGAAAGAGGATCTTCATTTATTGTCATGGAAGGCGGTCTTTTGTTAATGGTAGTTTGATTAGGGGTGGGATTAGGTTCAGTTGGTGCAGTGTCCATTTCTTCCTGCAGTGGAGAGTAGGTATTAGTTTCAGTAGGTATGATTATTGGTTCGTCATTTAATTTGGCAGTTTTGAGAAGTGGTGGATGTACGAATCCATCTTGGTCAGTAACAGCATGTCTATGATTGATTCTGGCTGAGCGACGGGGAGTGGGCGAAGACGGGGATTGGTTTGTGACATTCATGCCATTTTCTTCAGTTGATAGTTTGCTTTTAGTCTTGCTGACTAAAGATTTGGTAAGATTAATGTTTTCTTATTTTTGTACCCGTCTTATAGGCCATTTCTTTGAAGCAGATTTTCTGCTTTTTGGATTGTCTGCCTGGTATTCGAGGTATTGCTCATACATGAGTTGCTCACGTTGACTCATTGTGAGTTCCGTGTTGGCACAGGGATGAGGAGAGTATGTAATGTTTGAGGTGGTGGGGAAATCTCGCTGTGTATTATGCAGGGCATGTGCTGCGCTCTCGACAGATGAGAGACCATCACATGCCCCGCTGGAGGTGGGTGCGTGAGTGCTAATGTCAAGAGGGATTGACATATTAGCAGTATTCGGGAGTGGTGTACCAGGTTTATGAGTACGCGTGATCCTACCTATCGCAATCTCTAAGTGCTTGCATGGTAGACTAAGGGCCGATGGCCGCTCTTGCAAGCGAGGGGAGGCGTGGTCACACACCTGAAGGTGGACCTTTTTATTTAGGGTTGGAATTTCTTGGCCTAAATGTGTACCATGTTCAGTTTTTAAAGTGGTGTCTCCACGACGAGACACACAATTTAGGCCCGAACAAGTCACTCGCGAGTTACAAAAGGCTATTGGCCAACCAGAAAGCCAGTCATCCAATCAGAGCCCTTGATCGTCTCTCCGATGGGGACCGTAAGCCTTGACTGGGAGAGGGTGCAGATATCGCGGTCACACTTTTCTGAGAATCCTGCGACTGCGTAGAAGACACTGTGTGCTCTCTAACGTATCTAGTTGTCGAATGCCTAGAGGGATTTCAGCAACAAATTCGTCAGGTTATCAAATAGTGATTGCTAACCAATTAAAAGAGAACAACACCTCCTTTAGAAACATATGCACCCAACATCAAGGTACAACGCCAATTAATTCTTCCGCAACCTCAGAAGAAAATGATAGCACCAATAGACGTGGGGTTTGAAGCTACGTGCATGTTGCGGGCAAATGGCCGGGCTAAATGCTGCATACTCTCGCATGTAAACATATACGTACGGCTGAATAAAACTCTGCAATGCTATTTATTTTGATCTACATTCATAAAAGCAGAAATTGTCTATAACAAAATTGCACTGACTGAGTGTAATATTGCTGTTAGCTGTTCTCCACGTGGTAGAATAACATCCACGAAATCCGCTGCATGTCGTAGTAGGCGAAGAGTTTTAATCTCAATTCGGGAGCATTGAATGGTGACCACGGTCCCAAAGCTGAGTCTGGCATTTATTTCAGTTTCTTCTGTCAGGCTCTTAACATCTGTTCTTTACCAACGCCCCCCTATTCCTACAGTAGGACTTCCACGTTGCTTTCGCACTTTAATTCCAAGTGTATACCCACGCTGGGTAGGTCTCGTAACACAGGTGCCCCGAGTTTCTCTCCTCTGTGAGCTGGGGCGGCTCAGTAATACACACGGTATCTCCTCCCCGCCTTAAGGTAACCACTGAGTGAATTTTCGTTGAAATCGTTGAAAAATGTGAAACTTAGATTTTGAAATCTTGAAATACCTCAGGCTTTTATCTATCGAAATATTGCATCGCCGAACCACAACCGGCATTTTTAAATGTCTCGAGGATCTCTGCGAGCGCTCGCCCACTCCACGCATCACTTAGGCTTCTTTTATATTTTCGTAGCTCTGTTTGAATGCATGCAGCATGTTTGTGTAGCCATTGGGAGTGTTTGGAGCTAAAAGTTCTCCTTACTTACTCATCTAGTCATGATCATAACCGTTTATCAAATAAATGTGCTATTTACTCAGAACGCAATGAGTCGCACCACCATGTGAGATGGAACAAATGCCCAAAAGAAGTGTTTGTTTCAAAAAGGAAACTAGATTTATGTGTAGCCAGAGCTGTCAGTGACTTCAACATGGGGAGTGTTAAATCAGTGGAGCTTCAGCAAGGATGGAAGTGTGGTAGAGTGTGCTAAAGAGATCTCTGTACCATAGCAGAAAGCGAGGTTTCACCAGTGGAAAGTGTACCGGAAGGTACTCCTGTACGCCGCACATTTAAATCTTGCGCCTTATGGAACTTCTCTACAGGAGGAACACCGAACTTAAAACTAGACCTCCTTAAACTTTTGCTCAGAAGATGACACTACCTTCATTTTGTGATTATGAAGTTGCCAGTACTGTGTGAATTTCTACTTGTTTTTGTCTGTCATTCATCAACAAGTGTGCACATTCTATCATAGATGTCTCTGCTAAAAAACTATGATCATGCAACCTGGTGCGAAGTTAAGGAAGTTTTTTGAAGAAATTTTGTATGCCTAAGTTTGTTCTTTACTAAATTATGTTCGTTCATTTCTGGGTTGGCAATATTGATCTTTTCTTTCCGCCAGTTTTGAATTTAGCCAATCCAGAATTTCTGTAATTAATTTCCGACCAATCATGTATTTCTTCTTTGATTGGAATGTAACTTTTCAAGTTAACCAATAAACACCGTGGGTGTGTTTTGATCATTCATGAAAGGTCTCCAACTTTCCCCGAGGGTTTATAAACTGCTGATTTTCACGTCTCTTGGCCATTTGATCAAGATCTCACTAAGTGTGTGGATGTGAAGCAGGAGGCGGGTGGTGCCTCCTTCATCAGGCAGCAGGTCTTCAGCAAGGTAGTGGCCGTTCAACATCTTTATTTTTTGCTAGCTCAGCAGTTTAACCCGCGGGAAAGGTCCGAAACCTTTACCTTGTAACCTACTTTTCTAAACATGTAATTTTCTGCCGGCTTATGTAAAAACTTAATAAAATCTGTAACTGTAATTCGGGGATAGAGAGTGATTTACCCTCTCGAGCTCCCCTTCATTTTGGTTTGAGGTGACTACGTTTTCGTAGCTGATTTTCTATTCTTCCTTAATGTTTTAAATTTCTTTTTTATACTTGTCACCTCCAGTTTGGGAATAGCCCCTGTGTCATCGGCCTAGTGCCTGTTATGGAGGAATGCAAGTGTTCGCCTCCTTTCATTTTTGTGTTCGGGCCATTTATTTAACTGTTGTTTCTTTTACACGAAGGCCCTGTAGGTAGGGTACGCGTTACCCTTGTTTAATTTTTCGTAAGTTGTGCCTTGTGGGCAGGGAATTGTAAGTTCTGGTATTGCCTGTAATAGGCTTGAAAAACCTGAGTGCGTGTCAGCTCTTTTCAAGTGTTGGGTAAGTGCCCCTAGGAGGCTTGATATTGTAAATTAGGGAGCAAATGCTCCAGGCATTAGGGGATTTCTGCCCTTTTGTAAATTTATGCTCCTCTGTAAAGTTTGATCTTGAAGCTCAATAGTTAGGGGCTTGTAGCCCAAGTGTGTTAAGGATTTGAAAAATCTTGGATTTTTTAAGCCCTGTTTTTTAATTGCTATACCACTGTTACCTCACCTAGAGAAAAGTTGTTAAAGTTTTGTTACAATTGATTCAGAAAATATAACCTTTGTTAAAGTTTTAAATTAACTTGGATTTGGTAGTAAGACCCATTCACCCAGGCACCTTCTTTCACCTCTGCTGATCCACCAAACCACGGTAACAGAAAGGACCAGAGAAAGAAGAATAGGTTTGCTAAAGCATCAGGAAAGCAGGAGAAAAGGAAATCTGAGGGCCCCTTATATCTACCAGGAGGACTCAAGTGTGAGTAGTGCATTCAGATCATTAATAGCTGTTTTCTCATACTTCAAATTATCAGTAAATGAAATGAAATGGCGTATGGCTTTTAGTGCCGGGAGTGTCCGAGGACATGTTCGGCTCGCCAGTGCAGGTATTTTGATTTTACGGCCTTAGGCGACCTGCTCGTCGCGATGAGTTTGAAATGATGATGAAGACAACACATACACCCAGCCCCGTGCTAGCGAACCCTGCCGGGAATCGAACCCGGGACGCCAGTTACCATTTAGCTATGGAGCCGGTTATTTTCAGTATATTCCTGTATATGAAACCATGCGGTACAGATATTCAGATAGGTTGTTCAAACTTGCAACATTAGTTCACAGATATATTGTGAATTGAGAGACATTACTATTATTTAATGATATTTCAGGAAATCATTGTAAATGCACAAGTGTAGATGATTACCTATCATTAACTCATTAAATCGCATGGCAATTTTACAAAGTGCTTTTATGGTGATCATGTAGCGAAAATATGGAGTTAAGAAAATAAAATTTTGAATACCAGGGGTTTTCTGTGGCGTCTGATAAAAATTGAGTAATTTCTCCATATCGTCTGAACCATCAAATCTACAGAATTGAAAAAATTACACAGTCTACTGATATCACATTTTATCTTTGGTATACATTTCAAAAAACATAGCTTTGATAGTCAAGGACTGTTGAATTTTACTCCTGGTTTACCGTAAGAAGCGACCTGTCGATGGGTCTGATAGAATAATCCCCACGGGATTCCCTAAATGTATTAAAAGGTGACTAAACAGGGCCCCACGGTCTTTGAACTTGGGAGCGGTGGTTGGTGTCAACGGGGCTCTTAGCTGAGTCCCAAACTCCTCCCTTGCTCAACTCTCGTACGTCCTTCGTGGCCCAGACGTTCATTTTTTGAAATGTCGGTCCCCTTCAATATTTCCCACTGATCAATGTTATAAGGAGAATGGTTGCCCAATTGCCTTCCTCCTAAAAAATAGGTTCGACCCTACGGTCTCCTGAATGCCAGCTGATACCTACGTGCCGCTAATTGCAAGGCTAACGCCTTCGGTAATACGACAAAATAATTATTATACACTGACTGACAGAGCAAATGCATCACCAAGGAGTAGTGGTTCGAAAGGGATGAAAGTTGGGAAAAAAACAGAGACGGCACGGACGAATAATTGATGTTTATTTCAAACCGATATGCAGGTTACACAATGCGCACGGCATCGACTCAGTAGGATGTAGGACCACACGTTGACGGCGGCCTGGCATTCTTAGCTATACACGTGTCCTGTGGCACACGGCAACACGTTCTACAATGACTGTCGGCTGAGAAATCACGGTACGAAGTGGGCCATTCGCCAACGCCGTGTCCCGTTTATCGTTTGCTAAGTGCGCAGCACAGCGGCGCATTTCACATCATGAGCATACCTCACTGACGTCAGTCTACCCTGCAATTGGCATAAAGTTCTGACCACTCCTTCTTGGTGTTGCATTTGCTCTGTCAGTCAGTGTAATTGTACCGGGCGGTACACCTCTACGACGCAAGTTCAAATCTTGCGCCAATTTAATCTACTCTACAGGAGAAACCCTGACTTTAAAAACCGAACTAACTCTACTGTTTATCAGAAGATGTCACTGTGTGTTTTCAATTTGTTTTTGTTTGTCATTGATCAAGAAGTGTGGACATTCTCTAACAGATGCCTCTACAAAAGAAACTATGGTAATGCACTCTGGTGCAATGGAATGAACTCGCTAGAAGAAAGTTTTTTATTCATAAGTTTTGTCTTTACTATATTTTGTTCTGTTATCTTTGGGTTGGCAATATTAATCCTTCCTTCCGCCAGGTTTGAACTTAGCCAATCCCGAGTTTCTTTCAGCCAATCATGTATGTCTTCTTCGATATGGATATGTTGCTCTAAGCTATCCAATAACATTGAGAGTGTGTGTCTACTCATTTCTGAAAGGTCTCGAATTTTCCACGAGAGTATAAAAACTGCCGTTTTTCTTGTCTCGGGGCCACTAGTATAACATCTAGCTCAATGTGTGAATATGTAGCAGGGGTCGGGAAGCGCCTCGTTCTTCAGACAGCAGTTCTTCAACAAGGTAATGGCCTTTTGACATCTTTGTTTCGTGCTAGCTCAGCAGTTTAACTCTCGGGGAAGGTTCGAAACCTTTAATATGTAACCTACCACTTTAAAATGTAAATTCCTCTTCTGTCTATGTAAAAACTACAATACTCTTTAACTGTAAAGCGGGGATAGAGAGTGCTTTACGCTCTCGAGCTCCCCTTCATTTTGAAATTGAGGTGACTACGTTTCATATCCGTTCCTTCTCTTCCTTAATGTATTTAAGTTTTCTCATACGGGTCACCTACATAGATTGGGATTAGCCCCTGTATTATCGGCCTACAGCCACTTAGGTTTTAAAGTGTAGATTTAGGAGTGCAAATTCACGCCTCCATCCTTTTGTTTTGGGCCATTTATATTGACCTAGCTTTTGCACATTAAGGCCAAGTAGGTTGGGTACGAGATACCCCTGTTTCTTTATTATGCCTTGATGGCAGTTTGTGTAAAAGTCCGTTATTGCCTTTATAGGCTTGAATATAGAGAGCGGCACAGCTCTTTATAGGGTTGTGGTAAAAGTGCCTTAGAGAGGCTTGAGATGTAAAGTTGGGAGCTTATGCTCCATGTAATTAAGGGTGTTCTGCCCTTTGGTATTTTGTTGTTGTGAGCTGAGAGGTCAGAAATTATACTTGGGGCTCGAAGCCCAGATCTTGTAATAACCCCCAAAACCTTGTTAAAAACCCCTGAATGGGTAAAATTATTTTGTACCTGCCTTTCGTTGTTATTTCACCTAGTGGAAATTGTTAAATGTTGTTATCTGTTATTGGTGGATTTTGATAAGAAAATATAACCTTTGTTAAAGTTTTAAATTAACTTTAATTTTGTAGTTGAGACCTATTCCAGCCCGCACCTTCTTTCATCTGTAACTACCACGGATAACGCCGTAACAGGTGGTAGCAAAGCGTGGTTGAATGGGTCTCAATTTGGCCCCTTTTGACGGCTAAAACTTGCTTTGTTTTGAACTCTAACAATTTTCTCAGTCGCTGGCATTTTTCGATTTTTCCAAATTTTTAAAGTTCTGTCATCATGCCCGGCCCTCGCGATGTCCTCCATTCCGGCTATTTGCGCAAGGTGGAATTGATCTATGAATTAACAATTAGAAATGTTCAATCTGGAGGCACGGTTGCGGCCGACATCACTAAGCTTAAAGATTCTCTTGATTTGCCTATTACCATCCCAACTTTGGAAGAGAAAGATATTGACGATGCTCTCTCCACGATCACTGATAATGCTACTGAGCTAGCATCTGTGGTTAGTTTTTTTGAAGGTGGTGATCCATCACCTAATCACCTCAAACGGGTACAAGCTAGATTATACCATTTTTCTAATAGTTAGTGATCTATTGTCTCTTAACCCGCCAGTGCACGGGTTGGGTCTGTGAGACCCATGCGCTTCTATTTCCTAGATTTTCCGATAGACGGCGGGAGCTGCATATTTCCGGTTTCTGCTACCTTCCTGTTTTCACCGGTGTAGTACTCCTGCAGACGAACAAGGAAGTGATTGCATTAGTACGTGAGCTGTGGCAAGTTATAGTGCTGTGTGGGCCTGTGAGACCCAACCCGTGGAGTCGTGTAAGTTTTTGTATCATAAGCTTTTTGGTCTTTCAATTTTAACCGTATACATAAAGAAGATTTAATGTTGGTTTATAGGGTGATTATATTGTAGCGTCTTGTCCAAATCCGTGGTGTAGTGGTTAGCTAGTCTGGCTGTCTTTCACCTTAGTTCCTTGGGTTTTTAGTACACAGGTGAGACTGAAAATGGGTGACCTGGGCTAATGAGTTCGTTTCTTCTTAGGTCTAAGAAAGAGGAGTGTTTCGATGTCAACAATCCACATGATATGGAACGAGTTGCCGCATTATTGGAGGAACCATTATCAGATGATGATATATCCGATATCGCTGATTCTGATGCAGAACCCGAGTTTTTTTATTACAAGTGACCATAATACAGACTCGGAGACTGATGCCGACGTACAAGAAGAAGAAGAAGAAGAAGAAGAAGAAGAAGAAGAAGAGGTAGAAGGAAATGATTCAAGAATGAACCAGTCTGAATCCAACAGTCATTTCATGGGTAGAGATCAAACTACAAAATGGAAGAAAATGAGACCCACCCCAAATGTCCGTACAAGAAGGCACAATATTGTGCATAAACTGCCCGGGGTAATAGGGGCTGCTAAAGGAGCAAAAGAAGTTGCAGAATGCTGGGATTTGTTTTTCAACAATGGTATTATCGAAAGTATTGTTACGTACACGAATATCTTCATTGCGGAAATTTCTTCCAGATATGAAGATCCGAGTGACTGTAAACCTACGACAGTTTCAGAAATTAGAGCACTTATAGGACTTCTGTATGGTATGGGTTTCCTTCACGGTGGAAGAATGAATATTCAAGATTTCTGGTCTACTGATGGCTTGGGAACGGAGCGCTTTCCAGTGACTGTGGCTTTCAGACGTTTCAGATTTCTTCTGAAATGTATTCGCTTTGATGATGTGGGGACCAGGCAGCAGAGAAGAGAAGGTGATAAATTGGCAGCTGTAAGAGATATGATGGAAACATTCTATGGAAACTGTAAGAAAGCCTACTACCTTGGGGAATTCATGACATTAGATGAGATGCTTTGGTCTTTCCGAGGACGGTGCAGTTTTAGAATGTACATTCCCACGAAACCAGGTAAATACGGAATTAAAGTATTCGCTCTAGTTGATGCAAAGATGTTTTATACATACAATTTAGAAATTTACTGTGGTAAGCAACCTGAAGGCCCGTATCAAGATGTGAGTTTCAGACCTGCTGATGTTGTAGAGAGAATGTGCATCCCTGTGTCCGGAAGTGGACGTAATTTGACAGTTGACAACTGGTTTACCTCGTACCCTATTGTCAAAAAAATGAAGCATGAACATAATATTACCATGGTCGGTACTCTTCGAAAAAATAAGAGAGAGTTGCCCACAAGCTTTGTTGTAGCTGCAAAACGAAAACCTTACAGCAGTTTATTTGGCTTCCAAGAGGACATGACGCTGGTTTCCTATGTTCCGAAGAAAGGAAGAACTTTGTTGTCCTATCGTCGATGCACAGCGATGATAAAATTGACGAAAGTACTGGAGAAAAGAGGAAGCCTGATATAGTCACATTCTATAATTCAACTAAGGATGGTGTAGACTGTGTAGACGAGAGAACGGCATTCTATGACGTGGCTCGAAATACCAGACGTTGGACAATGGTGGTTTTCTATGCGCTGCTGAATATAGCAGGCTTTAACGCATATTTAATATTCAGAGCCAACAACCCTAACTCTCCAGACGCAAGGAACAGAAGAAACTTTTTGAATAAACTTGTATTTCTTCTAATTGAGGAACAAATAAGAGAAAGTGCTGTCTCCAGATATCTTCCAAAGAGCATTCGCGATACTGCAAGGAGGATATCTGGGGTGACGGAAGAAGCAGGACGTGAAAACACAGAAAATAAAAGAGGACGTTGTGCATACTGTAGAGACAGGAAGACCCGCTACTCGTGATATTTGTGCAGAAAGTTCCTGTGTCTTGAACACTCCGTATTTGTGTGCAGTGAATGTAAATCTGAAGTGTGAATGTTCCAGTGAACTTTCTGAATAGTGAAGATTAGATTGTGACTTGATAAGTTCTGAATTTTGTGATGAAATAAAATATTGTGTGTAAATTGGCAGCGGTTACAGAAATGCTTTGTAAAATGTTAAATAAGTGTTAATCATCAATGGTTTTGTGACAGCAATGTGTTTATAATGTTATCTGAATAGGAGAGTTCGAATACTGAAAATAAATATATATTAGCATACTATTTCATGATGGGTCTGTGAGACCCGACCCGTTTACTCATGTAACTTTTTGTGACCCGTGCACTGGCGGGTTAAGTTGAGTGACATTCAAGGGAAAGGGGCTAGTGCTCATCTCGAAAACATTGCTAAACTGTCTAGTAAGGTTACCTTATTGTTAACCGGGGCAGTCCCTCCCAAAACCGACCAACCTGCTACGGTAAACGTAGTTAGGGAGGATGAGTCTTCTAAAGGGGAAGAAAATAGGAAATCTATGGGAGCTCAACAAACCTCTGCCCCATTAGACAACGAATCTGAGCGTCGTAACTCGTTGAATAATGCCCCTTCCGAAACAGCTTCTCCGCCACTTAGGCCTCTACCTACTATGTTACCTGGCTTCAGCAGTTTGCCCCATCCTTTAGCAATGTTACTTAGAGGTATTTCGAAATTTTCAATCAATTCCACCAGTGATGTTATTGCTTTTCTAAGATTTTTCGTTGAGTTCCAGGATCATGCACTTGTTTTTTCTCTTTCTCCGAGTCAAATCCTTCAAAATATTTACCCTTATTCCATTGGTGTCCTCTCAGACAAAATGGTTAGGGCAATTGCCGAACAATCAACGATTGAAGAGTTTCATGCACACCTTCTGGCGAATTTTATCCCCGCTCGAGCTAGGTCATCGCTAATTCAAAAGTACTACTACCGAGTACAGCGACTCGATGAAAACCTGGCAGACTTCATCCAAGACATCAAATTCTATACTAGGGTGTTTGCTCTTCATTTTCCAGAAGATCAAATTGTATAGGCTATTGTGGAAGGAATTTCTCCATCATACAGGTCATATTTGTGCTTTGCGTCGCGTCCTAAAACTTTTGCTGAAATAGAGGCTAAGGCTGTCTCAGCGGAAGGAGTTAGATACGCCGACACATTACGTGTCGCGAAAAAGCCTCCTCCATCCTCTACTAATTTTCGGCCTCCACCTCGCCGAACCTTCACTGCCCGTAAATGTTACGCTTGCGGGTCGCCGGACCATCTTCGGAACAAGTGCCCCTTGATTACACCCAATGGGAGCAGGAATGGAGCAGGGTCATCCCAAGGCTGTTTTAAATGCGGCGCTTTTCCCATATTTTCAAGAACTGCCCTAATGCTAACAGCACTCCCTCCTGCTCAACTTCCGGGGCAACTTCCACCAACAATCATAAGTGACTAGTGGCTTCGGCTGAGTCAGCTATCCCACCTTTTCAAGGCTCAGCCCATGTTAAATCCGACGAAAATTCAGGGAAAAGTCAGAACTGTTCTACATTACCATTTGAATGTCCCAAAGAATGTCTTAAGATTGTGGCGGATTTCCCCGCACCTGTTCCATTTCTCAAGATGGAATTGAATAATGAGCCCGTAACTGCTCCTTTAGATTCAGGTAGTGTTTGTTCCATTATTTCGGCTGAATGGTATTCCAAATTAAAATCTGTGTGTAAACTTCCTGATTATTGCTCGTCTTTGGTTCAATGCGATCGGCAAACACCTCTAAATTAGAAATTGTAGGTTTTCTGTATGCAAAAATTAGAATTTCCAAATTTACTTGGAATGTAAAACTGTTCGATTGTCTTGCCCCATTATACTAGGAGCGGATTTCATATCACACACCGGTCTGGTGCTCGACATTCAGAGCAAGTCGTGCACGTTCAAATTTGATAGTAAATTCAATATCCCTTTATTAAAATGTAGTTCTGTGTCATGTTCATCTGTTTCGCCTACCCAGGATGAGATGTTGTTAGATCGTAGACATCTACCTGAGGAGCAGGCTGACAGTATTCGTAAGTTGAGTCGGTCGTTTCGAGAGGTTTTCTCTGATACTCTTGGTGTTACTGACCTCATTGAATACAAGATTGAGGTTACGGATTCGATGCCAGTTCGGTTTCCGCCTTATAAGCTGTCTCCACCTAAAATGAAAGCTCTGAAGGAAATCATAGATCAGATGTTGAAGGATGGTATTATTCGACCCTCTAAGTCGGCGTATTCTTCAACTATTTTTCTAGTCCCGAAAACCCAAGGTGGCTTCAGGCCTGTGATTGATTATAGGGCTCTCAATCGGAATGTGGTGTTACAATCTGTGCCCCTTCCAGATCTTCACTCTTGTTTTTCATGGTTTCAAAAGGTTAAATTTTTCACCATCTTAGACCTTAATCAGGCTGATAATCAGATACCGTTAGCAGAGGAGTCTAAACACCTGACAGCTTTTGCCACAGATTGGAATTTGTATGAGTACAACCGCGTGCCGTTCGCGCTCCCCACGGGAGCAGCTGTGCTCACGAGACTGCTAGATAGTGTCTTCTCCAACATCAAATTTGAGTATTTATACCATTATTTTGATGATGTCGTCGTATTTTCTGAGACCTTTGAAGAACATCTAGATCATCTGAAAGAGGTCCTGAGTCGCCTTTGTAAGGCAGGGTTAACGGTGAAGTTGTCCAAGGTTGCCTTCTCTAAACCTTACATGTCATTCCTAGGGAATATTGTGTCGCCCGATGGTGTCGCAGTCGATCATTCTAGAACACAGGCCATCCGTGATTTCAAACCGCCCAAGGACATCAAAGGTATTGCCAGGTTCATAGGCATGGTGAACTTCTTCAGGATATTTATTCCCAACTTTGCTAATTGAGCGGCGTACTTGAACCTTCTTCGTAGGAAAGGCGTCAAATTTGAGTGGGGGCCTTCTCAACAAGCCGCTTTCGAAGACCTCAAATTAGCCCTTTGTAATGCCCCTGTCCTCGCTATGCCCTATTTATCTAAGAAATTCATCGTCCAAACCGACGCGTTGTCGTCGGCGGTAGCTGCAGTCCTTCTTCAAGAGACTGAACTAGGGAGGCGACCCATCGCCTATGCCTCTAGGACATTATCGGCTCAATAATCCAAGTATTCCATCTACGAACTTGAAGGGTTAGCAGTTTTGTTTGCTCTAGAAAAGTTCCGCCTCTATATGCAACATGTCAAGTTCGACTTGGAGACAGATGACCAAGCCTTAAGTTGGGTCTTAGGTAGGCCGCGTCGTACAGGTTGCATAGCCCGCTGGGCCATCAGAATTTCTGCCTTCCAATTTGATGTTAGGCATATAAGAGGAACTGAAAATGTTGTGGCAGATGGACTAAGCCGTATGTTTGCCAATGACGTAGAGACCCCTGAACAGGTTGATAGTTCTTCACCTCCCGAGTCCATACTACCTGAGGTTAATGCCATTCTGACTGATGCTCCCATGTTATTTAGGGATATTGAATAATATCAACGTGAAGATCCAGTGCTGGCTCCCATTATGGAAACCCTTTCTTCTGGGGAACATGTCGTCCCTTATATATTGAGGAATGGGGTTTTATGTTGCCCGTCGGGGCATGATAAGATGATGAAAGTAGTGGTTCCAGCTGTTCTTGTGCCCATGATCTTCAAGTAATCATGAGACCCTATTAGGGGGGCATCTAGGCATCTATAAAACTCGAGAAAAGATTAGAGAGACGTTCATTTGGAAGGGAATGGACGGAGAAATCCGTGAATTGGTAAAAGCTTGTAAAACCTGTTGGCTTAGTAAACCTACCATGTCCACTAAGCAAGGGCTCTTGTCTTCTCATCAAGCGTCGCGCCCCATGGAACGTCTTTATATCGACTACGTAGCACACTTACCCCAGTCAAAGGGGAACGCCAACAAATTCATTTTGGTGTGTGTAGATTGTTTCACAAGATTTTCTTGGTTATTTCCGACTAAGTTGGCTACCGCTCAGTCCACCATTTCTTGTTTAAATTCCGTGTTCGCTTTTTTTTGGCCCGTGTCAATATATTGTGTCTGATAATGCTAAAGCTTTCACATCCAATCTCTTTCGTAAATTCTGTTTTGATCTGTCCATTTCTCATGTGACTACTTCTGCTTACTATCCTCAACTATCTCTAGCTGAACGGGTCAATCGTAATCTGAGGTCGGCTCTTTTTGCCTATCATCACGACGACCACTCCAGATTGGATACATCCCTGCATTGGTTAGCCTTCGCTTTGAATGCGGCTGTTCATGAATCCCATAAGTTTACTCCTATTTCTTTGATGTTTAAGTTTGTACCCAAAACGCCGCTCTCTAACGTTTGGTCTCTTAATGATATTCTACCTGAGACAATAGATCCAGATATCATTAAAGATCTTTGGAAGAAGGCTAAGGCCAATCTTAAAATTTCTCATGAAAAGGTTAGGGGAAGATATGATCGTGAACGGAGGCCCTCCAATTTAAAGGTAGGAGACCAAGTTATGGTCAACACTTTTGTTCCCGCGGGCAAGCTTGCCCCCAGATTTCATGGGCCGTGCACCGTCTTGGATTTTCTTACGCCGGTCACATTGTTAGTGAGCAATCCAGCCACCGAGAGAATCTTTAGGGTCAACCTGTCTCAGGTGAAACCTGTGTAAATTTCTTGCTCATTGGATCTTTACCATTTTGTACGAGCCCCAAAGGTTATATTTTGGAGGGGGGGGCGGGGAATTTTTAAGGCCTTCTGCTCTGTGTTAGTTCTTTCACCTTGTAAAACCTTCCCCATAGCTACTCTGCTGTCCTGTCTATCCGGCCATTACCACGCTCCCGTCTCCTGCTAAACCACACCAGTGGCATTAAAATAAAATAAAAGCAATTTTCCACGCCACTGTCCCCTCAACCTCAACACAGAGTCAGTACCCTAAAACATTATTCTGCCGCCGAGGTCTTACTGTTTCAGTGCCCCCGCAGCCGTGCCACTGAGGTGGGGTCAACCAGTGTACGGCGAGCCGGAGCCCTCCTCCGGCCAACGCTGACGTGCGGCGCACCACCTGCAAACTGCTCGAGGACTGTAAACAATCGTCGTGCTTCACAACGACTACCTCTCTCATAGTAGCGGGAGAGCTGTATCTCTAGGTACTTGAGGGGCCGGGCGACCTCGACTGAACTTTGGCAGCGACGACTGGTCTTGCCGTCAAAATAAATTAACTGCTAACGTACTTCTTCGGCTACACGGACACACTATTAATAATCTCTTGACTTCAAATCAACCTTTGGTGGACTTAGAAAAATTTTACTTCCATGAATTAAGGTTTTGTTGCGCAATTCTACAACAACCAAGAAATTCTAAAACTGGATTTAAACTAGTCCTACCCATCAATGTCAAACAAACTAAGTGACCTCTGACTACTAAAAAATTGTATTTTCTCTGCTAAATTTTTCTTCAACCAATCAACAACAAACTCGGACTTTGTTTTGGAAAAATAAATTTTTTTCTCTTCTGTGTCGCCCCTTGGAAAGACTTTTTGGGGGCGGAGGTCTGTACCAGGTGGTACACCTCTACGACGCAAGTTCAAATCTTGCGCCAATTTAATCTACTCTACAGGAGAAACCCTGAACTTTAAAAACCGAACTAACTCTACTGTTTATCAGAAGATGTCATCGTGTGTTTTCAATTTGTTTTTGTTTGTCATTGATCAAGAAGTGTGGACATTCTCTAACAGATGCCCCTACAAAAAAAAAAAAACTATGGTAATGTTCTCTGGTGCAATGGAATGAACTCTCTAGAAGAAATTTTTTTATTCATAAGTTTTGTCTTTACTATATTTTGTTCTGTTATCTTTGGGTTGGCAATATTCATCCTTCCTTCCGCCAGGTTTGAACTTAGCCAATCCCGAGTTTCTTTCAGCCAATCATTTATGTCTTCTTCGATATGGATATGTTGCTCCAAGCTATCCAATAAAAGTGAGAGGGTGTGTCTACTCATTTCTGAAAGCTCGAATTTTCCACGAGGGTATAAAAACTGCCGTTTTTCTTGTCTCGGGGCCACTAGTATAACATCTAGCTCAATGTGTGATTATGTAGCAGGGGTCGGGAAGCGCCTCGTTCTTCAGACAGCAGTTCTTCAACAAGGTAATGGCCTTTGACATCTTTATTTCGTGCTAGCTCAGCAGTTTAACTCTCGGGGAAGGTTCGAAACCTTTAATATGTAACCTACCACTTTAAAATGTAAATTCCTCTTCTGTCTATGTAAAAACTACAATACTCGTTAACTGTAAAGCGGGGATAGAAAGTGCTTTACCCTATCGAGCTCCCCTTCATTTTGAAATTGAGGTGACTACGTTTCATAACCGTTCCTTCTCTTCCTTAATGTATTTAAGTTTTCTCATTCGGGTCACCTCCATAGATTGGGATTAGCCCCTGTATTATCGGCCTACAGCCACTTAGGTTTTAAAGTGTAGATTTAGGAGTACAAATTCACGCCTCCATCCTTTTGTTTTGGGCCATTTATATTAACCTAGTTTTTTCACATTAAGGCCCAGTAGGTTGGGTACGAGATACCCCTGTTTCTTTATTATGCCTTGATGGCAGTTTGTGTAAAAGTCCGTTATTGCCTTTATAGGCTTGAAAGATCGAGAGCGGGATAGCTCTTTATAGTGTAATGGAGTTTGAATAACTACTCGTCATGGTACTATGTTGTCTCTATTACATTCATGCTTTCACATCATTTGTTTGCATCTCCGCGTGTTGAATATCGTAACTGTATGGGCTTTGCATTAAATTGCTGATGGTGAGCCATCTAGTGGTGGATTTAGTACTAACAATTCGAAGTGAGTAGTTGGTGCTGCTATCTGGCCGCCAAGAAGATAAGCTTGCTTGGCAGTGAACCGTGCTCTAACAATCAACGTGAGCAGTTGTTCTGTTTCTTGGCTTTTAAACTGGAAGACGCGTTGAGCTAATCTCTGCTGGTTGTGCCTTAAAGATACAAATTATCTTACAAGAAGGGAAGATGGTGTGGATATTTGATCCCGGCTGATGGATTCTCCATCTGGCATATGTGCCGAAGTTGTGGTTTGCTTTTTGAAAGGATTTTATTTCTTGTAAACACCGACCTCGTAAGTAGCTTCATTGGATGTCATGACTGTTTTAACTGAGGAACTAATCCTGTTATTTTATGGTGTTAAGACGCTGAGTACTTAAGTCTACGATATGTGAGAATTTCTAAAGGTGATGTTCGGATCATTTGTGGGTACAAAAAATTTGGAGTCGAAAACAGGTCATTGTCGTTAACTTGTAATGTGAAAATATTTGGGGTTTCAATTTAATTTAAGAAGATAATTATATGTTAATTTTTGTTTCTGCATTCAGTTATATTAGGTTTTGTGCACGAAAGGAATAATTATGTTCAAGGAGCTCCGACAAGATGGTGTACGAATTAATTGTATAACCTTAAAAGCCTGGTTTATTTCATTTCTTGTTTTAAAACATAATCAAATATTTTTTAAAAATATTTTCAAGCCATTTCGGGCTGTTAAAAGAAAACTAGTGCTTTAAATGAAAGCTGATCTAATGACTTACTCGGTACATCGTGTTCTCATTTGATCATGGCGGTTGTCCTGTGTAACGCTGCTGTGTAATAGAATGTAAACGCAATGGGGGCGTTGCTGTGTTGAATCTGACATTTTGAGTGTCTGCTTATTATTGTGGTCTTGACGTTCATCTGTATTGGGAATAGTTGCGTGCATTGGATCATTTCTGCTGTATTTGACTTACTCCTTCGATTTTAGTTATCGTCTCTGGGGGAATATTGGATTATTTAATCCTTCTTCTGTATTTTATTGCATGTTCGTGAATTATTTCTTCGATTTCTGATATAGTGTGTTTGGTGGGTTCTTACTGTTTTCACGCAACCTTCGAAAACCGAGATAGTCTATTAGATAGGTTTTCATTCTCCATTCTGTAATGGTGGATTTAATTATTTAATTTTCAATTGAACCTCGTTCATTTATTATTCTAAAAGGGTCTTATGTTTTCATTCAATAACTATTGATGTAAGGATTTTACTTTCTACAGGGTTGTTCTTTAAATTGATCAAAATAGAATTCAGTATTTATCGTATTATTAAATCAATTTAAAAAAATTAATTTTGAGGGCGGTAAATTATAAATGTTTTGGTATTATTAAAGTTTTCTTAAATGAATCAAGGAATTATTATTTCAGTCAATTAGTTAAGCTTATTTTAAGTTGATTCGCTTGGCCTCTTGTGTCCAGTGCTTCCTCAATCAGCGACGGCCTTTTGGTTGGGATAACTGTAAGTATTTCCTTTATTTTGCTTATTTATCCCATGTAATTAAGGGTGTTCTGCCCTTTGGTATTTTGTTGTTGTGAGCTGAGAGGTCAGAAATTATACTTGGCGCTCGAAGCTCAGATCTTGTAATAATCCCCAAAACCTTGTAAAAAAAACCCTGAACGGGTAAAATTATTTTGTACCTGCCTTTCGTCGTTATTTCACCTAGTGGAAATTGTTGAATGTTGTTATCTGTTATTGGTTGCCATTTCGATAAGAAATTATAACCTTTGTTAAAGTTTTAAATTAACTTTAATTTTGCAGTTGAGACCTATTCCAGCCCGCACCTTCTTTCACCTGTAACTACCACGGATAACTCCGTAACAATAATAACAAGAATAAATCCGTTCGAACACATACAACTGTACTGAACAACAGAAAACAGGGCACAGTAGTGGCGCTACTGAATTATCTTCCCCTAATATGCAACTCTTCTTCTGAGGGCGAAAGCTATGCCCTTCTACTCACCTGTTTCCCATGAATACCCGATGAGTCGGAAAATCTCCATTCATTACACTGGCGGGGGAAAACTTTCTGACCTGGAGGCAAAATTTTCGTTCATCCAGAGGAGAAATCCCATTCTCGCTGCTAATTTGGTATATAACATTGTAGAATTTAATGAAAGTGAGCATTTCCTAACATACGACTCATTCAGGGTTGAATATTGAGTTATTTAGCGATCTTGCGATGATGTCCACAAATTAATTATAACGATTTACTTCCAATAAAAAGGCGAAGAATTTCGAATAGAGATAATTTTCATGCGTTGAGCGAGGTGGCAACACTGTCAGATAACCTGGCTCTGGTGGCATCACTCTCAGATAACCGCCCATTCGCCGTTGTTTGTATTCCCTGGCATCTGGTGGCAACACTCTCCGATAACCTGACATCTGGTGGCAACAATCTCAGATAACCTGGCATCTGGTGGCAACACTCTCAGATAACCTGGCATCTAGTGGCAACACCTTCAGATAACCTGGCATCTGGTGGCAACACACTCAGATAAACTGGCACCTGGTGGCAACACTATCAGATAACCTGGCATCTAGTGGCAACACTCTCAGATAACCTGGCATCTGGTGGCAACACTGTCAGATAACCTGGCATCTGGTGGCAACATTCTCAGATAACCTGGCATCTGGTGGCAATACTGTCAGATAACCTGGCATCCGGTGGCATCACTCTCAGATAACCTGGCATCTAGTGGCAACGCTCTCAGATAACCTGGCATCTGGTGGCAACACTCTCAGATAACCTGGCATCTGGTGGCAACACTGTCAGATAACCTGACATCTGGTGGCAACACTCTCAGATAAGCTGGCATCTGGTGGCAACACTCTCAGATAAGCTGGCATCTGGTGGCAACACTCTCACATAACCTGGCATCTAGTGGCAACACTGTCAGATAACCTGGCATCTAGTGGCAACACTGTCAGATAACCTGGCATCTGGTGGCAACACTCTCAGATAACCTGGCATCTGGTGGCAACACTCTCAGATAACATGCCATCTAGTGGCAACACTCTCAGATAACCTGCCACCTGGTGGCAACACTCTCAGATAACCTGGCATCTGGTGGCAACACTGTCAGATAACCTGACATCTGGTGGCAACACTCTTAGATAACCTGGCATCTGGTGGCAACACTCTCAGATAAACTGGCATCTGGTGGCAACACTCTCAGATAACCTGGCATCTGGTGGCAACACTGTCAGATAACCTGGCATCTGGTGGCAACACTCTCAGATAACCTGGCATCTGGTGGCAACACTCGCAGATAACCTGGCATCTGGTGGCAACATTCTCAGATAACCTGGCATCTGGTGGCAACACTCTCAGATAACCTGGCATCTAGTGGCAACACTCTCAGATAACCTGGCATCTAGTGGCAACACTCTCAGATAACCTGGCATCTGGTGGCAACACTCTCAGATAACCTGGCATCTGGTGGCAACACTCTCAGATAACCTGGCATCTGGTGGCAACACTCTCAGATAACCTGGCATCTGGTGGCAACACTGTCAGATAACCTGACATCTGGTGGCAACACTCTCAGATAAGCTGGCATCTGGTGGCAACACTCTCAGATAAGCTGGCATCTGGTGGCAACACTCTCACATAACCTGGCATCTAGTGGCAACACTGTCAGATAACCTGGCATCTAGTGGCAACACTGTCAGATAACCTGGCATCTGGTGGCAACACACTCAGATAACCTGGCATCTGGTGGCAATACTCTCAGATAACCTGCCATCTAGTGGCAACACTCTCAGATAACCTGCCACCTGGTGGCAACACTCTCAGATAACCTGGCACCTGGTGGCAACACTGTCAGATAACCTGACATCTGGTGGCAACACTCTCAGATAACCTGGCACCTGGTGGCAACACTGTCAGATAACCTGACATCTGGTGGCAACACTCTCAGATAAGCTGGCATCTGGTGGCAACACTCTCAGATAACCTGGCATCTGGTGGCAACACTCTCACATAACCTGGCATCTAGTGGCAACACTGTCAGATAACCTGGCATCTAGTGGCAACACTGTCAGATAACCTGGCATCTGGTGGCAACACTCTCAGATAACCTGGCATCTGGTGGCAACACTCTCAGATAACTTGCCATCTAGTGGCAACACTCTCAGATAACCTGCCACCTGGTGGCAACACTCTCAGATAACCTGGCATCTTGTGGCAACACTGTCAGATAACCTGACATCTGGTGGCAACACTCTTAGATAACCTGGCATCTGGTGGCAACACGCTCAGATAACCTGGCATCTGGTGGCAACACTCTCAGATAACCTGGCATCTAGTGGCAACACTGTCAGATAACCTGGCATCTGGTGGCAACACTCTCAGATAACCTGGCATCTGGTGGCAACACTCTCAGATAACCTGGCATCTGGGGGCAACACTCTCAGATAACCTGGCATCTGGTGGCAACACTCTCAGATAACCTGGCATCTAGTGGCAACACTCTCAGATAACCTGGCATATGGTGGCAACACTCTCAGATAACCTGGCATCTGGTGGCAACACACTCAGATAACCTGGCACCTGGTGGCAACACTGTCAGATAACCTGGCATCTAGTGGCAACACTGTCAGATAACCTGGCATCTGGTGGCAACACTCTCAGATAACCTGGCATCTGGTGGCAACACTCTCAGATAACCTGCCATCTAGTGGCAACACTCTCAGATAACCTGCCACCTGGTGGCAACACTCTCAGATAACCTGGCATCTTGTGGCAACACTGTCAGATAACCTGACATCTGGTGGCAACACTCTTAGATAACCTGGCATCTGGTGGCAACACTCTCAGATAACCTGGCATCTGGTGGCAACACTCTCAGATAACCTGGCATCTAGTGGCAACACTGTCAGATAACCTGGCATCTGGTGGCAACACTCTCAGATAACCTGGCACCTGGTGGCAACACTCTCAGATAACCTGGCATCTGGGGGCAACACTCTCAGATAACCTGGCATCTGGTGGCAACACCCTCAGATAACCTGGCATCTAGTGGCAACACTCTCAGATAACCTGGCATATGGTGGCAACACTCTCAGATAACCTGGCATCTGATGGCAACACTCTCAGATAACCTGGCATCTGGTGGCAACACTCTCAGATAACCTGGCATCTAGTGGCAATACTCTCAGATAACCTGACATCTGGTGGCAACACTGTCAGATAACCGGGCATCTAGTGGCAACACTCTCAGATAACCTGGCATCTGGTGGCAACACTCTCCGATAACCTGGCATCTGGTGGCAACACTCTCAGATAACCTGGCATCTGGTGGCAACACTCTCAGATAACCTGGCATCTAGTGGCAACACCCTCAGATAACCTGGCATCTGGTGGCAACACACTCAGATAACCTGGCATCTGGTGGCAACACTGTCAGATAACCTGGCATCTAGTGGCAACACTCTCAGATAACCTAGCATCTGGTGGCAACACTGTCAGATAACCTGGCATCTGGTGGCAACACTCTCAGATAACCTGGCATCTGGTGGCAACACTGTCAGATAACCTGGCATCCGGTGGCATCATTCTCAGATAACCTGGCATCTAGTGGCAACGCTCTCAGATAACCTGGCATCTGGTGGCAACACTCTCAGATAACCTGGCATCTGGTGGCAACACTGTCAGATAACCTGACATCTGGTGGCAACACTCTCAGATCAGCTGGCATCTGGTGGCAACACTCTCAGATAAGCTGGCATCTGGTGGCAACACTCTCACATAACCTGGCATCTAGTGGCAACACTGTCAGATAACCTGGCATCTAGTGGCAACACTGTCAGATAACCTGGCATCTGGTGGCAACACTCTCAGATAACCTGGCATCTGGTTGCAACACTCTCAGATAACATGCCATCTAGTGGCACCACTCTCAGATAACCTGCCACCTGGTGGCAACACTCTCAGATAACCTGGCATCTGGTGGCAACACTGTCAGATAACCTGATATCTGGTGGCAACACTCTTAGATAACCTGGCATCTGTTGGCAACACTCTCAGATAAACTGGCATCTGGTGGCAACACTCTCAGATAACCTGGCATCTAGTGGCAACACTTTCAGATAACCTGGCATCTGGTGGCAACACTCTCAGATAACCTGGCATCTGGTGGCAACATTCTCAGATAACCTGGCATCTGGTGGCAACACTCTCAGATAACCTGGCATCTAGTGGCAACACTCTCAGATAACCTGGCATCTGGTGGCAACACTCTCAGATAACCTGGCATCTGGTGGCAACACTCTCAGATAAGCTGGCATCTGGTGGCAACACTCTCACATAACCTGGCATCTTGTGGCAACACTGTCAGATAACCTGGCATCTAGTGGCAACACTGTCAGATAACCTGGCATCTGGTGGCAACACACTCAGATAACCTGGCATCTGGTGGCAACACGCTCAGATAACCTGCCATCTAGTGGCAACACTCTCAGATAACCTGCCACCTGGTGGCAACACTCTCAGATAACCTGGCACCTGGTGGCAACACTGTCAGATAACCTGACATGTGGTGGCAACACTCTCAGATAACCTGGCATCTGGTGGCAACACTGTCAGATAACCTGACATCTGGTGGCAACACTCTCAGATAAGCTGGCATGTGGTGGCAACACTCTCAGATAAGCTGTCATCTGGTGGCAACACTCTCACATAACCTGGCATCTAGTGGCAACACTGTCAGATAACCTGGCATCTAGTGGCAACACTGTCAGATAACCTGGCATCTGGTGGCAACACTCTCAGATAACCTGGCATCTGGTGGCAACACTCTCAGATAACCTGCCATCTAGTGGCAACACTCTCAGATAACCTGCCACCTGGTGGCAACACTCTCAGATAACCTGGCATATTGTGGCAACACTGTGAGATCACCTGACATCTGGTGGCAACACTCTCAGATAACCTGGCATCTAGTGGCAACACTGTCAGATAACCTGGCATCTGGTGGCAACACTCTCAGATAACCTGGCATCTGGTGGCAACACTCTCAGATAACCTGGCATCTGGGGGCAACACTCTCAGATAACCTGGCATCTGGTGGCAACACTCTCAGATAACCTGGCATCTAGTGGCAACACTCTCAGATAACCTGGCATATGGTGGCAACACTCTCAGATAACCTGGCATCTGGTGGCAACACTCTCAGATAACCTGGCATCTGGTGGCAACACTCTCAGATAACCTGGCATCTAGTGGCAATACTCTCAGATAACCTGACATCTGGTGGCAACACTGTCAGATAACCTGGCATCTAGTGGCAACACTCTCAGATAACCTGGCATCTGGTGGCAACACTCTCCGATAACCTGGCATCTGGTGGCAACACTCTCAGATAACCTGGCATCTGGTGGCAACACTCTCAGATAACCTGGCATCTAGTGGCAACACCCTCAGATAACCTGGCATCTGGTGGCAACACACTCAGATAACCTGGCATCTGGTGGCAACACTGTCAGATAACCTGGCATCTAGTGGCAACACTCTCAGATAACCTGGCATCTGGTGGCAACACTGTCAGATAACCTGGCATCTGGTGGCAACACTCTCAGATAACCTGGCATCTGGTGGCAACACTGTCAGATAACCTGGCATCCGGTGGCATCACTCTCAGATAACCTGGCATCTAGTGGCAACGCTCTCAGATAACCTGGCATCTGGTGGCAACACTCTCAGATAACCTGGCATCTGGTGGCAACACTGTCAGATAACCTGACATCTGGTGGCAACACTCTCAGATAAGCTGGCATCTGGTGGCAACACTCTCAGATAAGCTGGCATCTGGTGGCAACACTCTCACATAACCTGGCATCTAGTGGCAACACTGTCAGATAACCTGGCATCTAGTGGCAACACTGTCAGATAACCTGGCATCTGGTGGCAACACTCTCAGATAACCTGGCATCTGGTGGCAACACTCTCAGATAACCTGGCATCTAGTGGCAACACCTTCAGATAACCTGGCATCTGGTGGCAACACACTCAGATAACCTGGCATCTGGTGGCAACACTGTCAGATAACCTGGCATCTAGTGGCAACACTCTCAGATAACCTGGCATCTGGTGGCAACACTGTCAGATAACCCGGCATCTGGTGGCAACACTCTCAGATAACCTGGCATCTGGTGGCAATACTGTCAGATAACCTGGCATCCGGTGGCATCACTCTCAGATAACCTGGCATCTAGTGGCAACGCTCTCAGATAACCTGGCATCCGGTGGCAACACTCTCAGATAACCTGGCATCTGGTGGCAACACTGTCAGATAACCTGACATCTAGTGGCAACACTCTCAGATAAGCTGGCATCTGGTGGCAACACTCTCAGATAAGCTGGCATCTGGTGGCAACACTCTCACATAACCTGGCATCTAGTTGCAACACTGTCAGATAACCTGGCATCTAGTGGCAACACTGTCAGATAACCTGGCATCTGGTGGCAACACTCTCAGATAACCTGGCATCTGGTGGCAACACTCTCAGATAACATGCCATCTAGTGGCAACACTCTCAGATAACCTGCCACCTGGTGGCAACACTCTCAGATAACCTGGCATCTGGTGGCAACACTGTCAGATAACCTGACATCTGGTGGCAACACTCTTAGATAACCTGGCATCTGGTGGCAACACTCTCAGATAAACTGGCATCTGGTGGCAACACTCTCAGATAACCTGGCATCTAGTGGCAACACTGTCAGATAACCTGGCATCTGGTGGCAACACTCTCAGATAACCTGGCATCTGGTGGCAACACTCGCAGATAACCTGGCATCTGGTGGCAACATTCTCAGATAACCTGGCATCTGGTGGCAACACTCTCAGATAACCTGGCATCTAGTGGCAACACTCTCAGATAACCTGGCATCTGGTGGCAACACACTCAGATAACCTGGCATCTGGTGGCAACACTCTCAGATAACCTGGCATCTGGTGGCAACACTCTCAGATAACCTGGCATCTGGTGGCAACACTGTCAGATAACCTGACATCTGGTGGCAACACTCTCAGATAAGCTGGCATCTGGTGGCAACACTCTCAGATAAGCTGGCATCTGGTGGCAACACTCTCACATAACCTGGCATCTAGTGGCAACACTGTCAGATAACCTGGCATCTAGTGGCAACACTGTCAGATAACCTGGCATCTGGTGGCAACACACTCAGATAACCTGGCATCTGGTGGCAATACTCTCAGATAACCTGCCATCTAGTGGCAACACTCTCAGATAACCTGCCACCTGGTGGCAACACTCTCAGATAACCTGGCACCTGGTGGCAACACTGTCAGATAACCTGACATCTGGTGGCAACACTCTCAGATAACCTGGCACCTGGTGGCAACACTGTCAGATAACCTGACATCTGGTGGCAACACTCTCAGATAAGCTGGCATCTGGTGGCAACACTCTCAGATAAGCTGGCATCTGGTGGCAACACTCTCACATAACCTGGCATCTAGTGGCAACACTGTCAGATAACCTGGCATCTAGTGGCAACACTGTCAGATAACCTGGCATCTGGTGGCAACACTCTCAGATAACCTGGCATCTGGTGGCAACACTCTCAGGTAACTTGCCATCTAGTGGCAACACTCTCAGATAACCTGCCACCTGGTGGCAACACTCTCAGATAACCTGGCATCTTGTGGCAACACTGTCAGATAACCTGACATCTGGTGGCAACACTCTTAGATAACCTGGCATCTGGTGGCAACACGCTCAGATAACCTGGCATCTGGTGGCAACACTCTCAGATAACCTGGCATCTAGTGGCAACACTGTCAGATAACCTGGCATCTGGTGGCAACACTCTCAGATAACCTGGCATCTGGTGGCAACACTCTCAGATAACCTGGCATCTGGGGGCAACACTCTCAGATAACCTGGCATCTGGTGGCAACACTCTCAGATAACCTGGCATCTAGTGGCAACACTCTCAGATAACCTGGCATATGGTGGCAACACTCTCAGATAACCTGGCATCTGGTGGCAACACACTCAGATAACCTGGCACCTGGTGGCAACACTGTCAGATAACCTGGCATCTAGTGGCAACACTGTCAGATAACCTGGCATCTGGTGGCAACACTCTCAGATAACCTGGCATCTGGTGGCAACACTGTCAGATAACCTGATATCTGGTGGCAACACTCTTAGATAACCTGGCATCTGGTGGCAACACTCTCAGATAAACTGGCATCTGGTGGCAACACTCTCAGATAACCTGGCATCTAGTGGCAACACTTCCAGATAACCTGGCATCTGGTGGCAACACTCTCAGATAACCTGGCATCTGGTGGCAACATTCTCAGATAACCTGGCATCTGGTGGCAACACTCTCAGATAACCTGGCATCTAGTGGCAACACTCTCAGATAACCTGGCATCTGGTGGCAACACTCTCAGATAACCTGGCATCTGGTGGCAACACTCTCAGATAACCTGGCATCTGGTGGCAACACTGTCAGATAACCTGACATCTGGTGGCAACTCTCTCAGATAAGCTGGCATCTGGTGGCAACACTCTCAGATAAGCTGGCATCTGGTGGCAACACTCTCACATAACCTGGCATCTAGTGGCAACACTGTCAGATAACCTGGCATCTAGTGGCAACACTGTCAGATAACCTGGCATCTGGTGGCAACACACTCAGATAACCTGGCATCTGGTGGCAACACGCTCAGATAACCTGCCATCTAGTGGCAACACTCTCAGATAACCTGCCACCTGGTGGCAACACTCTCAGATAACCTGGCACCTGGTGGCAACACTGTCAGATAACCTGACATGTGGTGGCAACACTCTCAGATAACCTGGCATCTGGTGGCAACACTGTCAGATAACCTGACATCTGGTGGCAACACTCTCAGATAAGCTGGCATCTGGTGGCAACACTCTCAGATAAGCTGTCATCTGGTGGCAACACTCTCACATAACCTGGCATCTAGTGGCAACACTGTCAGATAACAAGGCATCTAGTGGCAACACTGTCAGATAACCTGGCATCTGGTGGCAACACTCTCAGATAACCTGGCATCTGGTGGCAACACTCTCAGATAACCTGCCATCTAGTGGCAACACTCTCAGATAACCTGCCACCTGGTGGCAACACTCTCAGATAACCTGGCATATTGTGGCAACACTGTGAGATAACCTGACATCTGGTGGCAACACTCTCAGATAACCTGGCATCTAGTGGCAACACTGTCAGATAACCTGGCATCTGGTGGCAACACTCTCAGATAACCTGGCATCTGGTGGCAACACTCTCAGATAACCTGGCATCTGGGGGCAACACTCTCAGATAACCTGGCATCTGGTGGCAACACTCTCAGATAACCTGGCATCTAGTGGCAACACTCTCAGATAACCTGGCATATGGTGGCAACACTCTCAGATAACCCGGCATCTGGTGGCAACACTCTCAGATAACCTGGCATCTGGTGGCAACACTCTCAGATAACCTGGCATCTAGTGGCAATACTCTCAGATAACCTGACATCTGGTGGCAACACTGTCAGATAACCTGGCATCTAGTGGCAACACTCTCAGATAACCTGGCATCTGGTGGCAACACTCTCCGATAACCTGGCATCTGGTGGCAACACTCTCAGATAACCTGGCATCTGGTGGCAACACTCTCAGATAACCTGGCATCTAGTGGCAACACCCTCAGATAACCTGGCATCTGGTGGCAACACACTCAGATAACCTGGCATCTGGTGGCAACACTGTCAGATAACCTGGCATCTAGTGGCAACACTCTCAGATAACCTGGCATCTGGTGGCAACACTGTCAGATAACCTGGCATCTGGTGGCAACACTCTCAGATAACCTGGCATCTGGTGGCAACACTGTCAGATAACCTGGCATCCGGTGGCATCACTCTCAGATAACCTGGCATCTAGTGGCAACGCTCTCAGATAACCTGGCATCTGGTGGCAACACTCTCAGATAACCTGGCATCTGGTGGCAACACTGTCAGATAACCTGACATCTGGTGGCAACACTCTCAGATAAGCTGGCATCTGGTGGCAACACTCTCAGATAAGCTGGCATCTGGTGGCAACACTCTCACATAACCTGGCATCTAGTGGCAACACTGTCAGATAACCTGGCATCTAGTGGCAACACTGTCAGATAACCTGGCATCTGGTGGCAACACTCTCAGATAACCTGGCATCTGGTGGCAACACTCTCAGATAACCTGGCATCTAGTGGCAACACCTTCAGATAACCTGGCATCTGGTGGCAACACACTCAGATAACCTGGCATCTGGTGGCAACACTGTCAGATAACCTGGCCTCTAGTGGCAACACTCTCAGATAACCTGGCATCTGGTGGCAACACTGTCAGATAACCTGGCATCTGGTGGCAACACTCTCAGATAACCTGGCATCTGGTGGCAATACTGTCAGATAACCTGGCATCCGGTGGCATCACTCTCAGATAACCTGGCATCTAGTGGCAACGCTCTCAGATAACCTGGCATCCGGTGGCAACACTCTCAGATAACCTGGCATCTGGTGGCAACACTGTCAGATAACCTGACATCTAGTGGCAACACTCTCAGATAAGCTGGCATCTGGTGGCAACACTCTCAGATAAGCTGGCATCTGGTGGCAACACTCTCACATAACCTGGCATCTAGTGGCAACACTGTCAGATAACCTGGCATCTAGTGGCAACACTGTCAGATAACCTGGCATCTGGTGGCAACACTCTCAGATAACCTGGCATCTGGTGGCAACACTCTCAGATAACATGCCATCTAGTGGCAACACTCTCAGATAACCTGCCACCTGGTGGCAACACTCTCAGATAACCTGGCATCTGGTGGCAACACTGTCAGATAACCTGACATCTGGTGGCAACACTCTTAGATAACCTGGCATCTGGTGGCAACACTCTCAGATAAACTGGCATCTGGTGGCAACACTCTCAGATAACCTGGCATCTAGTGGCAACACTGTCAGATAACCTGGCATCTGGTGGCAACACTCTCAGATAACCTGGCATCTGGTGGCAACACTCGCAGATAACCTGGCATCTGGTGGCAACATTCTCAGATAACCTGGCATCTGGTGGCAACACTCTCAGATAACCTGGCATCTAGTGGCAACACTCTCAGATAACCTGGCATCTGGTGGCAACACACTCAGATAACCTGGCATCTGGTGGCAACACTCTCAGATAACCTGGCATCTGGTGGCAACACTCTCAGATAACCTGGCATCTGGTGGCAACACTGTCAGATAACCTGACATCTGGTGGCAACACTCTCAGATAAGCTGGCATCTGGTGGCAACACTCTCAGATAAGCTGGCATCTGGTGGCAACACTCTCACATAACCTGGCATCTAGTGGCAACACTGTCAGATAACCTGGCATCTAGTGGCAACACTGTCAGATAACCTGGCATCTGGTGGCAACACACTCAGATAACCTGGCATCTGGTGGCAATACTCTCAGATAACCTGCCATCTAGTGGCAACACTCTCAGATAACCTGCCACCTGGTGGCAACACTCTCAGATAACCTGGCACCTGGTGGCAACACTGTCAGATAACCTGACATCTGGTGGCAACACTCTCAGATAACCTGGCACCTGGTGGCAACACTGTCAGATAACCTGACATCTGGTGGCAACACTCTCAGATAAGCTGGCATCTGGTGGCAACACTCTCAGATAAGCTGGCATCTGGTGGCAACACTCTCACATAACCTGGCATCTAGTGGCAACACTGTCAGATAACCTGGCATCTAGTGGCAACACTGTCAGATAACCTGGCATCTGTTGGCAACACTCTCAGATAACCTGGCATCTGGTGGCAACACTCTCAGGTAACTTGCCATCTAGTGGCAACACTCTCAGATAACCTGCCACCTGGTGGCAACACTCTCAGATAACCTGGCATCTTGTGGCAACACTGTCAGATAACCTGACATCTGGTGGCAACACTCTTAGATAACCTGGCATCTGGTGGCAACACGCTCAGATAACCTGGCATCTGGTGGCAACACTCTCAGATAACCTGGCATCTAGTGGCAACACTGTCAGATAACCTGGCATCTGGTGGCAACACTCTCAGATAACCTGGCATCTGGTGGCAACACTCTCAGATAACCTGGCATCTGGGGGCAACACTCTCAGATAACCTGGCATCTGGTGGCAACACTCTCAGATAACCTGGCATCTAGTGGCAACACTCTCAGATAACCTGGCATATGGTGGCAACACTCTCAGATAACCTGGTATCTGGTGGCAACACACTCAGATAACCTGGCACCTGGTGGCAACACTGTCAGATAACCTGGCATCTAGTGGCAACACTGTCAGATAACCTGGCATCTGGTGGCAACACTCTCAGATAACCTGGCATCTGGTGGCAACACTCTCAGATAACCTGCCATCTAGTGGCAACACTCTCAGATAACCTGCCACCTGGTGGCAACACTCTCAGATAACCTGGCATCTTGTGGCAACACTGTCAGATAACCTGACATCTGGTGGCAACACTCTTAGATAACCTGGCATCTGGTGGCAACACTCTCAGATAACCTGGCATCTGGTGGCAACACTCTCAGATAACCTGGCATCTAGTGGCAACACTGTCAGATAACCTGGCATCTGGTGGCAACACTCTCAGATAACCTGGCATCTGGTGGCAACACTCTCAGATAACCTGGCATCTGGGGGCAACACTCTCAGATAACCTGGCATCTGGTGGCAACACTCTCAGATAACCTGGCATCTGGTGGCAACACTCTCAGATAACCTGGCATCTAGTGGCAACACCCTCAGATAACCTGGCATCTGGTGGCAACACACTCAGATATCCTGGCATCTGGTGGCAACACTGTCAGATAACCTGGCATCTAGTGGCAACACTCTCAGATAACCTAGCATCTGGTGGCAACACTGTCAGATAACCTGGCATCTGGTGGCAACACTCTCAGATAACCTGGCATCTGGTGGCAACACTGTCAGATAACCTGGCATCCGGTGGCATCACTCTCAGATAACCTGGCATCTAGTGGCAACGCTCTCAGATAACCTGGCATCTGGTGGCAACACTCTCAGATAACCTGGCATCTGGTGGCAACACTGTCAGATAACCTGACATCTGGTGGCAACACACTCAGATCAGCTGGCATCTGGTGGCAACACTCTCAGATAAGCTGGCATCTGGTGGCAACACTCTCACATAACCTGGCATCTAGTGGCAACACTGTCAGATAACCTGGCATCTAGTGGCAACACTGTCAGATAACCTGGCATCTGGTGGCAACACTCTCAGATAACCTGGCATCTGGTGGCAACACTCTCAGATAACATGCCACCTAGTGGCACCACTCTCAGATAACCTGCCACCTGGTGGCAACACTCTCAGATAACCTGGCATCTGGTGGCAACACTGTCAGATAACCTGATATCTGGTGGCAACACTCTTAGATAACCTGGCATCTGGTGGCAACACTCTCAGATAAACTGGCATCTGGTGGCAACACTCTCAGATAACATGGCATCTAGTGGCAACACTTTCAGATAACCTGGCATCTGGTGGCAACACTCTCAGATAACCTGGCATCTGGTGGCAACATTCTCAGATAACCTGGCATCTGGTGGCAACACTCTCAGATAACCTGGCATCTAGTGGCAACACTCTCAGATAACCTGGCATCTGGTGGCAACACTCTCAGATAACCTGGCATCTGGTGGCAACACTCTCAGATAACCTGGCATCTGGTGGCAACACTGTCAGATAACCTGACATCTGGTGGCAACTCTCTCAGATAAGCTGGCATCTGGTGGCAACACTCTCAGATAAGCTGGCATCTGGTGGCAACACTCTCACATAACCTGGCATCTAGTGGCAACACTGTCAGATAACCTGGCATCTAGTGGCAACACTGTCAGATAACCTGGCATCTGGTGGCAACACACTCAGATAACCTGGCATCGGGTGGCAACACTCTCAGATAACATGCCATCTAGTGGCAACACTCTCAGATAACCTGCCACCTGGTGGCAACACTCTCAGATAACCTGGCACCTGGTGGCAACACTGTCAGATAACCTGACATGTGGTGGCAACACTCTCAGATAACCTGGCATCTGGTGGCAACACTGTCAGATAACCTGACATCTGGTGGCAACACTCTCAGATAAGCTGGCATCTGGTGGCAACACTCTCAGATAAGCTGTCATCTGGTGGCAACACTCTCACATAACCTGGCATCTAGTGGCAACACTGTCAGATAACCTGGCATCTAGTGGCAACACTGTCAGATAACCTGGCATCTGGTGGCAACACTCTCAGATAACCTGGCATCTGGTGGCAACACTCTCAGATAACCTGCCATCTAGTGGCAACACTCTCAGATAACCTGCCACCTGGTGGCAACACTCTCAGATAACCTGGCATATTGTGGCAACACTGTGAGATAACCTGACATCTGGTGGCAACACTCTCAGATAACCTGGCATCTAGTGGCAACACTGTCAGATAACCTGGCATCTGGTGGCAACACTCTCAGATAACCTGGCATCTGGTGGCAACACTCTCAGATAACCTGGCATCTGGGGGCAACACTCTCAGATAACCTGGCATCTGGTGGCAACACTCTCAGATAACCTGGCATCTAGTGGCAACACTCTCAGATAACCTGGCATCTGGTGGCAACACTCTCAGATAACCTGGCATCTGGTGGCAACACTCTCAGATAACCTGGCATCTATTGGCAATACTCTCAGATAACCTGACATCTGGTGGCAACACTGTCAGATAACCTGGCATCTAGTGGCAACACTCTCAGATAACCTGGCATCTGGTGGCAACACTCTCCGATAACCTGGCATCTGGTGGCAACACTCTCAGATAACCTGGCATCTGGTGGCAACACTCTCAGATAACCTGGCATCTATTGGCAACACCCTCAGATAACCTGGCATCTGGTGGCAACACACTCAGATAACCTGGCATCTGGTGGCTACACTGTCAGATAACCTGGCATCTAGTGGCAACACTCTCAGATAACCTGGCATCTGGTGGCAACACTGTCAGATAACCTGGCATCTGGTGGCAACACTCTCAGATAACCTGGCATCTGGTGGCAACACTGTCAGATAACCTGGCATCCGGTGGCATCACTCTCAGATAACCTGGCATCTAGTGGCAACGCTCTCAGATAACCTGGCATCTGGTGGCAACACTCTCAGATAACCTGGCATCTGGTGGCAACACTGTCAGATAACCTGACATCTGGTGGCAACACTCTCAGATAAGCTGGCATCTGGTGGCAACACTCTCAGATAAGCTGGCATCTGGTGGCAACACTCTCACATAACTTGGCATCTAGTGGCAACACTGTCAGATAACCTGGCAACTAGTGGCAACACTGTCAGATAACCTGGCATCTGGTGGCAACACTCTCAGATAACCTGGCATCTGGTGGCAACACTCTCAGATAACATGCCATCTAGTGGCAACACTCTCAGATAACCTGGCATCTGGTGGCAACACTCTCAGATAACCTGGCATCTAGTGGCAACACTCTCAGATAACCTGGCATCTGGTGGCAACATTCTCAGATAACCTGGCATCTGGTGGCAACACTCTCAGATAACCTGGCATCTGGTGGCAACACTCTCAGATATCCTGGCATCTGGTGGCAACACTCTCAGATAAGCTGGCATCTGGTGGCAACACTCTCAGATAAGCTGGCATCTGGTGGCAACACTCTCACATAACCTGGCATCTAGTGGCAACACTGTCAGATAACCTGGCATCTAGTGGCAACACTGTCAGATAACCTGGCATCTGGTGGCAACACTCTCAGATAACCTGGCATCTGGTGGCAACACTCTCAGATAACCTGCCATCTAGTGGCAACACTCTCAGATAACCTGCCACCTGGTGGCAACACTCTCAGATAACCTGGCATCTGGTGGCAACACTGTCAGATAACCTGACATCTGGTGGCAACACTCTCAGATAACCTGGCATCTGGTGGCAACACTGTCAGATAACCTGACATCTGGCGGCAACACTCTCAGATAAGCTGGCATCTGGTGGCAACACTCTCAGATAAGCTGGCATCTGGTGGCAACACTCTCACATAACCTGGCATCTAGTGACAACACTGTCAGATAACCTGGCATCTAGTGGCAACACTGTCAGATAACCTGGCATCTGGTGGCAACACTCTCAGATAACCTGGCATCTGGTGGCAACACTCTCAGATAACCTGCCATCTAGTGGCAACACTCTCAGATAACCTGCCACCTGGTGGCAACACTCTCAGATAACCTGGCATCTGGTGGCAACACTGTCAGATAACCTGACATCTGGTGGCAACACTCTTAGATAACCTGGCATCTGGTGGCAACACTCTCAGATAACCTGGCATCTGGTGGCAACACTCTCAGATAACCTGGCATCTAGTGGCAACACTGTCAGATAACCTGGCATCTGGTGGCAACACTGTCAGATAACCTGTCATCTGGTGGCAACACTCTCAGATAACCTGGCATCTGGGGGCAACACTCTCAGATAACCTGGCATCTGTTGGCAACACTCTCAGATAACCTGGCATCTAGTGGCAACACTCTCAGATAACCTGGCATCTGGTGGCAACACTCTCAGATAAACTGGCATCTGGTGGCAACACTCTCAGATAACCTGGCATCTGGTGGCAACACTCTCAGATAACCTGGCATCTAGTGGCAATACTCTCAGATAACCTGAAATCTGGAGGCAACACTGTCAGATAACCAGGCATCTAGTGGCAACACTCTCAGATAACCTGGCATCTGGTGGCAACACTCTCAGATAACCTGGCATCTGGTGGCAACACTGTCAGATAACCTGGCATCTGGTGGCAACACTCTCAGATAACCTGGCATCTAGTGGCAACACTGTCAGATAACCTGGCATCTAGTGGCAACACTGTCAGATAACCTGGCATCTGGTGGCAACACTGTCAGATAACCTGGCATCTGGTGGCAACACTCTCAGATAACCTGGCATCTGGTGGCAACACTCTCAGATAACCTGGCATCTGGTGGCAACACTGTCAGATAACCTGGCATCTGGTGGCAACACTCTCAGATAACCTGACATCTGGTGGCATCACTCTCAGATAACCTGACATCTGGTGGCAACACTGTCAGATAACCTGGCATCTAGTGGCAACACTCTCAGATAACCTGGCATCTAGTGGCAACACTCTCAGATAACTTGGCATCTGGTGGCAACGCTCTCAGATAACCTGACATCTGGTGGCAACACTCTCAGATAACCTGGCATCTGGTGGCAACACTCTCAGATAAGCTGGCATCTGGTGGCAACACTCTCACATATCCTGGCATCTAGTGGCTACACTGTCAGATAACCTGGCATCTAGTGGCAACGCTGTCAGACAACCTGGCATCTGGTGGCAACACTCTCAGATAACCTGGCATCAGATGGCAACACTCTCAGATAACCTGCCATCTAGTGGCAACACTCTCAGATAACCTGCCACCTGGTGGCAACACCCTCAGATAACCTGGCATCTGGTGGCAACACTGTCAGATAACCTGACATCTGGTGGCAACACTATTTGATAACCTGGCATCTGGTGGCAACACTCTCAGATAACCTGGCATCTGGTGGCAACACTCTCAGATAACCTGGCATCTAGTGGCAACACTGTCAGATAACCTGGCATCAGGTGGCAACACTCTCAGATAACCTGGCATCTGGTGGAAACACTCTCAGATAACCTGGCATCTGGTGGCAACACTCTCTGATAACCTGGCATCTAGTGGCAACACTCTCAGATAACCTGGCATCTGGTGGCAACACTGTCAGATAACCTGGCATCTGGACGCAACACTCTCAGATAACCTGGCATCTGGTGGCAACACTCTCAGATAACCTGGCATCTGGTGGCAACACTCTCAGATAACCTGGCATCTAGTGGCAACACTGTCAGATAACCTGGCATCTAGTGGCAACACTGTCAGATAACCTTGCATCTGGTGGCCACACTCTCAGATAACCTGGCATCTGGTGGCAACACTCTCAGATAAGCTGGCATCTGGTTGCAACACTCTCAGATAACCTGGCATCTGGTGGCAACACTGTCAGATAACCTGGCATCTGGACGCAACACTCTCAGATAACCTGACATATGGTGGCAACACTCTCAGATAACCTGACATCTGGTGGCAACACTGTCAGATAACCTGGCAGCTAGTGGCAACACTCTCAGATAACCTGGCATCTAGTGGCAACACTTTCAGATAACCTGGCATCTGGTGGCAACGCTCTCAGATAACCTGGCATCTGGTGACAACACTCTCAGATAACCTGACATCTGGTGGCAACACTCTCAGATAACCTGACATCTGGTGGCAACACTGTCAGATAACCTGGCATCTAGTGGCAACACTCTCAGATAACCTGGCATCTAGTGGCAACACTCTCAGATAACCTGGCATCTGGTGGCAACGCTCTCAGATAACCTGACATCTGGTGGCAACACTCTCAGATAAGCTGGCATCTGGTGGCAACACTCTCAGATAAGCTGGCATCTGGTGGCAACACTCTCACATAACCTGGCATCTAGTGGCAACAATGTCAGATAACCTGGCATCTAGTGGCAACACTGTCAGATAACCTGGCATCTGGTGGCAACACTCTCAGATAACCTGACATCTGGTGGCAACACTCTCAGATAACCTGCCATCTAGTGGCAACACTCTCAGATAACCTGCCACATGGTGGCAACACTCTCAGATAACCTGGCATCTGGTGGCAACACTGTCAGATAACCTGACATCTGGTGGCAACACTCTTAGATAACCTGGCATCTGGTGGCAACACTCTCAGATAACCTGGCATCTGGTGGCAACACTCTCACATAACCTGGCATCTAGTGGCAACACTGTCAGATAACCTGGCATCTGTTGGCAACACTCTCAGATAACCTGGCATCTGGTGGCAGCACTCTCAGATAACCTGGCATCTGGTGGCAACACTCTGAGATAACCTGGCATCTGGTGGCAACACTCTCAGATAACCTGGCATCTAGTGGCAACACTCTCAGATAACCTGGCATCTGGTGGCAACACTGTCAGATAACCTGACATCTGGTGGCAACACTCTTAGATAACCTGGCATCTGGTGGCAACACTCTCAGATAAACTGGCATCTGGTGGCAACACTCTCAGATAACCTGGCATCTAGTGGCAACACTGTCAGATAACCTGGCATCTGGTGGCAACACTCTCAGATAACCTGGCATCTGGTGGCAACACTCGCAGATAACCTGGCATCTGGTGGCAACACTCTCAGATAACCTGGCATCTGGTGGCAACACTCTCAGATAACCTGGCATCTGGTGGCAACACTCTCAGATAACCTGGCATCTGGTGGCAACACTCTCAGATAACCTGGCATCTGGTGGCACCACTGTCAGATAACCTGACATCTGGTGGCAACACTCTCAGATAAGCTGGCATCTGGTGGCAACACTCTCAGATAAGCTGGCATCTGGTGGCAACCCTCTCACATAACCTGGCATCTAGTGGCAACACTGTCAGATAACCTGGCATCTAGTGGCAACACTGTCAGATAACCTGGCATCTGGTGGCAACACACTCAGATAACCTGGCATCTGGTGGCAACACTCTCAGAAAACCTGCCATCTAGTGGCAACACTCTCAGATCACCTGCCACCTGGTGGCAACACTCTCAGATAACCTGGCACCTGGTGGCAACACTGTCAGATAACCTGACATCTGGTGGCAACACTCTCAGATAACCTGGCACCTGGTGGCAACACTGTCAGATAACCTGACATCTGGTGGCAACACTCTCAGATAAGCTGGCATCTGGTGGCAACACTCTCAGATAAGCTGGCATCTGGTGGCAACACTCTCACATAACCTGGCATCTAGTGGCAACACTGTCAGATAACCTGGCATCTAGTGGCAACACTGTCAGATAACCTGGGATCTGGTGGCAACACTCTCAGATAACCTGGCATCTGGTGGCAACACTCTCAGATAACCTGCCATCTAGTGGCAACACTCTCAGATAACATGCCACCTGGTGGCAACACTCTCAGATAACCTGGCAACTTGTGGCAACACTGTCAGATAACCTGACATCTGGTGGCAACACTCTTAGATAACCTGGCATCTGGTGGCAACACTCTCAGATAACCTGGCATCTGGTGGCAACACTCTCATATAACCTGGCATCTAGTGGCAACACTGTCAGATAACCTGGCATATGGTGGCAACACTCTCAGATAACCTGGCATCTGGTGGCAACACTCTCAGATAACCTGGCATCTGGGGGCAACACTCTCAGATAACCTGGCATCTGGTGGCAACACTCTCAGATAACCTGGCATCTAGTGGCAACACTCTCAGATAACCTGGCATATGGTGGCAACACTCTCAGATAACCTGGCATCTGGTGGCAACACTCTCAGATAACCTGGCATCTGGTGGCAACACTCTCAGATAACCTGGCATCTAGTGGCAATACCCTCAGATAACCTGACATCTGGTGGCAACACTGTCAGATAACCTGGCATCTAGTGGCAACACTCTCAGATAACCTGGCATCCGGTGGCAACACTCTCCGATAACCTGGCATCTGGTGGCAACACTCTCAGATAACCTGGCATCTGGTGGCAACACTCTCAGATAACCTGGCATCTAGTGGCAACACCCTCAGATAACCTGGCATCTGGTGGCAACACACTCAGATAACCTGGCATCTGGTGGCAACACTGTCAGATAACCTGGCATCTAGTGGCAACACTCTCAGATAACCTGGCATCTGGTGGCAACACTGTCAGATAACCTGGCATCTGGTGGCAACACTCTCAGATAACCTGGCATCTGGTGGCAACACTGTCAGATAACCTGGCATCCGGTGGCATCACTCTCAGATAACCTGGCATCTAGTGGCAACGCTCTCAGATAACCTGGCATCTGGTGGCAACACTCTCAGATAACCTGGCATCTGGTGGCAACACTGTCAGATAACCTGACATCTGGTGGCAACACTCTCAGATAACCTGCCACCTGGTGGCAACACTCTCAGATAACCTGGCACCTGGTGGCAACACTGTCAGATAACCTGACATCTGGTGGCAACACTCTTAGATAACCTGGCATCTGGTGGCAACACTCTCAGATAAACTGGCATCTGGTGGCAACACTCTCAGATAACCTGGCATCTAGTGGCAACACTGTCAGATAACCTGGCATCTGGTGGCAACACTCTCAGATAACCTGGCATCTGGTGGCAACATTCTCAGATAACCTGGCATCTGGTGGCAACACTCTCAGATAACCTGGCATCTAGTGGCAACACTCTCAGATAACCTGGCATCTGGTGGCAACACTCTCAGATAACCTGGCATCTGGTGGCAACACTCTCAGATAACCTGGCATCTGGTGGCAACACTCTCAGATAACCTGGCATCTGGTGGCAACACTGTCAGATAACCTGACATCTGGTGGCAACTCTCTCAGATAAGCTGGCATCTGGTGGCAACACTCTCAGATAAGCTGGCATCTGGTGGCAACAGTCTCACATAACCTGGCATCTGGTGGCAACACTCTCAGATAACCTGCCATCTAGTGGCAACACTCTCAGATAACCTGCCACCTGGTGGCAACACTCTCAGATAACCTGGCACCTGGTGGCAACACTGTCAGATAACCTGACATCTGGTGGCAACACTCTCAGATAACCTGGCATCTGGTGGCAACACTGTCAGATAACCTGACATCTGGTGGCAACACTCTCAGATAAGCTGGCATCTGGTGGCAACACTCTGAGATAAGCTGGCATCTGGTGGCAACACTCTCACATAACCTGGCATCTAGTGGCAACACTGTCAGATAACCTGGCATCTAGTGGCAACACTGTCAGATAACCTGGCATCTGGTGGCAACACTCTCAGATAACCTGGCATCTGGTGGCAACACTCTCAGGTAACCTGCCATCTAGTGGCAACACTCTCAGATAACCTGCCACCTGGTGGCAACACTCTCAGATAACCTGGCATCTTGTGGCAACACTGTCAGATAACCTGACATCTGGTGGCAACACTCTCAGATAACCTGGCATCTAGTGGCAACACTGTCAGATAACCTGGCATCTGGTGGCAACACTCTCAGATAACCTGGCATCTGGTGGCAACACTCTCAGATAACCTGGCATCTGGGGGCAACACTCTCAGATAACCTGGCATCTGGTGGCAACACTCTCAGATAACCTGGCATCTAGTGGCAACACTCTCAGATAACCTGGCATCTGGTGGCAACACTCTCAGATAACCTGGCATCTGGTGGCAACACTCTCAGATAACCTGGCATCTAGTGGCAATACTCTCAGATAAACTGACATCTGGTGGCAACACTGTCAGATAACCTGGCATCTAGTGGCAACACTCTCAGATAACCTGGCATCTGGTGGCAACACTCTCCGATAACTTGGCATCTGGTGGCAACACTCTCAGATAACCTGGCATCTGGTGGCAACACTCTCAGATAACCTGGCATCTAGTGGCAACACCCTCAGATAACCTGGCATCTGGTGGCAACACACTCAGATAACCTGGCACCTGGTGGCAACACTGTCAGATAACCTGGCATCTAGTGGCAATACTCTCAGATAAAATGGCATCTGTTGGCAACACTGTCAGATAACCTGGCATCTGGTGGCAACACTCTCATATAACCTGGCATCTGGTGGCAACACTGTCAGATAACCTGGCATCCGGTGGCATCACTCTCAGATAACCTGGCATCTAGTGGCAACGCTCTCAGATAACCTGGCATCTGGTGGCAACACTCTCAGATAACCTGGCATCTGGTGGCAACACTGTCAGATAACCTGACATCTGGTGGCAACACTCTCAGATAACCTGGCATCTGGTGGCAACACTCTCAGAAACGCTGGCATCTGGTGGCAACACTCTCAGATAACCTGGCATCTAGTAGCAACACTGTCAGATAACCTGGCATCTGGTGGCAACACTGTCAGATAACCTGGCATCTGGTGGCAACACTCTCAGATAACCTGGCATCTGGTGGCAACACTCTCAGATAACATGCCATCTAGTGGCAACACTCTCAGGTAACCTGCCACCTGGTGGCAACACTCTCAGATAACCTGGCATCTGGTGGCAACACTGTCAGATAACCTGACATCTGGTGGCAACACTCTTAGATAACCTGGCATCTGGTGGCAACACTCTCAGATAAACTGGCATCTGGTGGCAACACTCTCAGATAACCTGGCATCTAGTGGCAACACTCTCAGATAACGTGGCATCTGGTGGCAACACTCTCAGATAACCTGGCATCTGGTGGCAACACTCTCAGATAACCTGGCATCTGGTGGCAACATTCTCAGATAACCTGGCATCTGGTGGCAACACTCTCAGATAACCTGGCATCTAGTGGCAACACTCTCAGATAACCTGGCATCTGGTGGCAACACTCTCAGATAACCTGGCATCTGGTGGCAACACTCTCAGATAACCTGGCATCTGGTGGCAACACTCTCAGATAAGCTGGCATCTGGTGGCAACACTCTCAGATAAGCTGGCATCTGGTGGCAACACTCTCACATAACCTGGCATCTAGTGGCAACACTGTCAGATAACCTGGCATCTAGTGGCAACACTGTCAGATAACCTGGCATCTGGTGGCAACACTCTCAGATAACCTGGCATCTGGTGGCAACACTCTCAGATAACCTGCCATCTAGTGGCAACACTCTCAGATAACCTGCCACCTGGTGGCCACACTCTCAGATAACCTGGCATCTGGTGGCAACACTGTCAGATAACCTGACATCTGGTGGCAACACTCTCAGATAACCTGGCATCTGGTGGCAACACTCTCAGATAAGCTGGCATCTGGTGGCAACACTCTCACATAACCTGGCATCTAGTGGCAACACTGTCAGATAACCTGGCATCTAGTGGCAACACTGTCAGATAACCTGGCATCTGGTGGCAACACTCTCAGATAACCTGGCATCTGGTGGCAACACTCTCAGATAACCTGCCATCTAGTGGCAACACTCTCAGATAACCTGCCACCTGGTGGCAACACTCTCAGATAACCTGGCATCATGTGGCAACACTGTCAGATAACCTGACATCTGGTGGCAACACTCTCAGATAACCTGGCATCTGGTGGCAACACTCTCAGATAACCTGGCATCTAGTGGCAATACTCTCAGATAACCTGAAATCTGGAGGCAACACTGTCAGATAACCAGGCATCTAGTGGCAACACTCTCAGATAACCTGGCATCTCGTGGCAACACTCTCAGATAACCTTGCATCTGGTGGCAACACTCTCAGATAACCTGGCATCTGGTGGCAACACTCTCAGATAACCTGGCATCTAGTGGCAACACTGTCAGATAACCTGGCATCTAGTGGCAACACTGTCAGATAACCTGGCATCTGGTGGCAACACTGTCAGATAACCTGGCATCTGGTGGCAACACTCTCAGATAACCTGGCATCTGGTGGCAACACTCTCAGATAACCTGGCATCTGGTGGCAACACTGTCAGATAACCTGGCATCTGGTGGCAACACTCTCAGATAACCTGACATCTGGTGGCAACACTCTCAGATAACCTGACATCTGGTGGCAACACTGTCAGATAACCTGGCATCTAGTGGCAACACTCTCAGATAAACTGGCATCTAGTGGCAACACTCTCAGATAACCTGGCATCTGGTGGCAACGCTCTCAGATAACCTGACATCTGGTGGCAACACTCTCAGATAAGCTGGCATCTGGTGGCAACACTCTCAGATAAGCTGGCATCTGGTGGCAACACTCTCACACATCCTGGCATCTAGTGGCTACACAGTCAGATAACCTGGCATCTAGTGGCAACACTGTCAGATAACCTGGCATCTGGTGGCAACACTCTCAGATAACCTGGCATCTGGTGGCAACACTCTCAGATAACCTGCCATCTAGTGGCAACACTCTCAGATAACCTGCCACCTGGTGGCAACACTCTCAGATATCCTGGCATCTGGTGGCAACACTGTCAGATAACCTGACATCTGGTGGCAACACTATTTGATAACCTGGCATCTGGTGGCAACACTCTCAGATAACCTGGCATCTGGTGGCAACACTCTCAGATAACCTGGCATCTAGTGGCAACACTGTCAGATAACCTGGCATCTGGTGGCAAAACTCTCAGATAACCTGGCATCTGGTGGAAACACTCTCAGATAACCTGGCATCTGGTGGCAACACTCTCAGATAACCTGGCATCTAGTGGCAACACTCTCAGATAACCTGGCATCTGGTGGCAACACTCTCAGATAACCTGGCATCTGGTGGCAACACTCTCAGATAACCTGGCATCTGGTGGCAACACTCTCAGATAACCTGGCATCTAGTGGCAATACTGTCAGATAACCTGACATCTGGTGGCAACACTGTCAGATAACCTGGCATCTAGTGGCAACACTCTAAGATAACATGGCATCTGGTGGCAACACTCTCAGATAACCTGGCATCTGGTGGCAACACTCTCAGATAACCTGGCATCTGGTGGCAACACTCTCAGATAACCTGGCATCTAGTGGCAACACTGTCAGATAACCTGGCATCTAGTGGCAACACTGTCAGATAACCTTGCATCTGGTGGCAACACTCTCAGATAACCTGGCATCTGGTGGCAACACTCTCAGATAACCTGGCATCTGGTGGCAACACTCTCAGATAACCTGGCATCTGGTGGCAACACTGTCAGATAACCTGGCATCTGGACGCAACACTCTCAGATAACCTGACATCTGGTGGCAACACTCTCAGATAACCTGACATCTGGTGGCAACACTGTCAGATAACCTGGCAGCTAGTGGCAACACTCTCAGATAACCTGGCATCTAGTGGCAACACTTTCAGATAACCTGGCATCTGGTGGCAACGCTCTCAGATAACCTGGCATCTGGTGGCAACACTCTCAGATAACCTGGCATCTAGTGGCAATACTCTCAGATAACCAGACATCAGGTGGCAACACTGTCAGATAACCTGGCATCTAGTGGCAACACTCTCAGATAACGTGGCATCTAGTGGCAACACTGTCAGATAACATGGCATCTAGTGGCAACACTCTCAGATAACCTAGCATCTGGTGGCAACATTCTCAGATAACCTGGCATCTGGTGGCAACACTCTCAGATAACCTGGCGTCTGGTGGCAACACTCTCAGATAACCTGGCATCTGGTGGCAACACTCTCAGATAACCTGGCATCTAGTGGCAACACTGTCCGATAACCAGGCATCTAGTGGCAACACTGTCAGATAACCTGGCATATGGTGGGAACACTCTCAGATAACCTGACATCTGGTGGCAACACTCGCAGATAACCTGACATCTGGTGGCAACACTGTCAGATAACCTGGCATCTAGTGGCAACACTCTCAGATAACCTGGCATCTAGTGGCAACACTCTCAGATAACCTGACATCTGGTGGCAACACTGTCAGATAACCTGGCATCTAGTGGCAACACTCTCAGATAACCTGGCATCTAGTGGCAACACTCTCAGATAACCTGGCATCTGGTGGCAACACTGTCAGATAACCTGGCATCTGGTGGCAACACTGTCTGATAACCTGGCATCTGGTGGCAACACTCTCAGAGAACCTGACATCTGGTGGCAACACTCTCAGATAACCTGACATCTGGTGGCAACACTGTCAGATAAACTGGCATCTAGTGGCAACACTCTCAGATAACCTGGCATCTAGTGGCAACACTCTCAGATAACCTGGCATCTGATGGCAACGCTCTCAGATAACCTGACATCTGGTGGCAACACTCTCAGATAAGCTGGCATCTGGTGGAAACACTCTCAGATAAGCTGGCATCTGGTGGCAACACTCTCACATAACCTGGCATCTAGTGGCAACACTGTCAGATAACCTGGCATCTAGTGGCAACACTGTCAGATAACCTGGCATCTGGTGGCAACACTCTCAGATAACCTGGCATCTGGTGGCAACACTCTCAGATAACCTGCCATCTAGTGGCAACACTAATAAACAGATAACCTGCCACCTGGTGGCAACACTGTCAGATAACCTGACATCTGGTGGCAACACTCTCAGATAACCTGCCACCTGGTGGCAACACTCTCAGATAACCTGGCACCTGGTGGCAACACTGTCAGATAACCTGACATCTGGTGGCAACACTCTTAGATAACCTGGCATCTGGTGGCAACACACTCAGATAAACTGGCATCTGGTGGCAACACTCTCAGATAACCTGGCATCTGGTGGCAACACTGTCAGATAACCTGGCATCTGGTGGCAACACTCTCAGATAACCTGGCATCTGGTGGCAACACTGTCAGATAACCTGGCATCCGGTGGCATCACTCTCAGATAACCTGGCATCTAGTGACAACGCTCTCAGATAACCTGGCATCTGGTGGCAACACTCTCAGATAACCTGGCATCTGGTGGCAACACTGTCAGATAACCTGACATCTGGTGGCAACACTCTCAGATAAGCTGGCATCTGGTGGCAACACCCTCAGATAAGCTGGCATCTGTTGGCAACACTCTCAGATAAGCTGGCATCTGGTGGCAACCCTCTCACATAACCTGGCATCTAGTGGCAACACTGTCAGATAACCTGGCATCTAGTGGCAACACTGTCAGATAACTTGGCATCTGGTGGCAACACACTCAGATAACCTGGCATCTGGTGGCAACACTCTCAGAAAACCTGCCATCTAGTGGCAACACTCTCAGATCACCTGCCACCTGGTGGCAACACTCTCAGATAACCTGGCACCTGGTGGCAACACTGTCAGATAACCTGACATCTGGTGGCAACACTCTCAGATAACCTGGCACCTGGTGGCAACACTGTCAGATAACCTGACATCTGGTGGCAACACTCTCAGATAAGCTGGCATCTGGTGGCAACACTCTCAGATAAGCTGGCATCTGGTGGCAACACTCTCACATAACCTGGCATCTAGTGGCAACACTGTCAGATAACCTGGCATCTAGTGGCAACACTGTCAGATAACCTGGGATCTGGTGGCAACACTCTCAGATAACCTGGCATCTGGTGGCAACACTCTCAGATAACCTGCCATCTAGTGGCAACACTCTCAGATAACATGCCACCTGGTGGCAACACTCTCAGATAACCTGGCATCTTGTGGCAACACTGTCAGATAACCTGACATCTGGTGGCAACACTCTTAGATAACCTGGCATCTGGTGGCAACACTCTCAGATAACCTGGCATCTGGTGGCAACACTCTCATATAACCTGGCATCTAGTGGCAACACTGTCAGATAACCTGGCATATGGTGGCAACACTCTCAGATAACCTGGCATCTGGTGGCAACACTCTCAGATAACCTGGCATCTGGGGGCAACACTCTCAGATAACCTGGCATCTGGTGGCAACACTCTCAGATAACCTGGCATCTAGTGGCAACACTCTCAGATAACCTGGCATATGGTGGCAACACTCTCAGATAACCTGGCATCTGGTGGCAACACTCTCAGATAACCTGGCATCTGGTGGCAACACTCTCAGATAACCTGGCATCTAGTGGCAATACTCTCAGATAACCTGACATCTGGTGGCAACACTGTCAGATAACCTGGCATCTAGTGGCAACACTCTCAGATAACCTGGCATCCGGTGGCAACACTCTCCGATAACCTGGCATCTGGTGGCAACACTCTCAGATAACCTGGCATCTGGTGGCAACACTCTCAGATAACCTGGCATCTAGTGGCAACACCCTCAGATAACCTGGCATCTGGTGGCAACACACTCAGATAACCTGGCATCTGGTGGCAACACTGTCAGATAACCTGGCATCTAGTGGCAACACTCTCAGATAACCTGGCAGCTGGTGGCAACACTGTCAGATAACCTGGCATCTGGTGGCAACACTCTCAGATAACCTGGCATCTGGTGGCAACACTGTCAGATAACCTGGCATCCGGTGGCATCACTCTCAGATAACCTGGCATCTAGTGGCAACGCTCTCAGATAACCTGGCATCTGGTGGCAACACTCTCAGATAACCTGGCATCTGGTGGCAACACTGTCAGATAACCTGACATCTGGTGGCAACACTCTCAGATAACCTGCCACCTGGTGGCAACACTCTCAGATAACCTGGCACCTGGTGGCAACACTGTCAGATAACCTGACATCTGGTGGCAACACTCTTAGATAACCTGGCATCTGGTGGCAACACTCTCAGATAAACTGGCATCTGGTGGCAACACTCTCAGATAACCTGGCATCTAGTGGCAACACTGTCAGATAACCTGGCATCTGGTGGCAACACTCTCAGATAACCTGGCATCTAGTGGCAATACTCTCAGATAACCAGACATCAGGTGGCAACACTGTCAGATAACCTGGCATCTAGTGGCAACACTCTCAGATAACGTGGCATCTAGTGGCAACACTGTCAGATAACATGGCATCTAGTGGCAACACTCTCAGATAACCTAGCATCTGGTGGCAACATTCTCAGATAACCTGGCATCTGGTGGCAACACTCTCAGATAACCTGGCGTCTGGTGGCAACACTCTCAGATAACCTGGCATCTAGTGGCAACACTCTCAGATAACCTGGCATCTAGTGGCAACACTCTCAGATAACCTGGCATCTGGTGGCAACACTGTCAGATAACCTGGCATCTGGTGGCAACACTGTCTGATAACCTGGCATCTGGTGGCAACACTCTCAGAGAACCTGACATCTGGTGGCAACACTCTCAGATAACCTGACATATGGTGGCAACACTGTCAGATAAACTGGCATCTAGTGGCAACACTCTCAGATAACCTGGCATCTAGTGGCAACACTCTCAGATAACCTGGCATCTGATGGCAACGCTCTCAGATAACCTGACATCTGGTGGCAACACTCTCAGATAAGCTGGCATCTGGTGGAAACACTCTCAGATAAGCTGGCATCTGGTGGCAACACTCTCACATAACCTGGCATCTAGTGGCAACACTGTCAGATAACCTGGCATCTAGTGGCAACACTGTCAGATAACCTGGCATCTGGTGGCAACACTCTCAGATAACCTGGCATCTGGTGGCAACACTCTCAGATAACCTGCCATCTAGTGGCAACACTAATAAACAGATAACCTGCCACCTGGTGGCAACACTCTCAGATAACCTGGCATCTGGTGGCAACACTGTCAGATAACCTGACATCTGGTGGCAACACTCTCAGATAACCTGCCACCTGGTGGCAACACTCTCAGATAACCTGGCACCTGGTGGCAACACTGTCAGATAACCTGACATCTGGTGGCAACACTCTTAGATAACCTGGCATCTGGTGGCAACACTCTCAGATAAACTGGCATCTGGTGGCAACACTCTCAGATAACCTGGCATCTGGTGGCAACACTGTCAGATAACCTGGCATCTGGTGGCAACACTCTCAGATAACCTGGCATCTGGTGGCAACACTGTCAGATAACCTGGCATCCGGTGGCATCACTCTCAGATAACCTGGCATCTAGTGACAACGCTCTCAGATAACCTGGCATCTGGTGGCAACACTCTCAGATAACCTGGCATCTGGTGGCAACACTGTCAGATAACCTGACATCTGGTGGCAACACTCTCAGATAAGCTGGCATCTGGTGGCAACACTCTCAGATAAGCTGGCATCTGTTGGCAACACTCTCAGATAAGCTGGCATCTGGTGGCAACCCTCTCACATAACCTGGCATCTAGTGGCAACACTGTCAGATAACCTGGCATCTAGTGGCAACACTGTCAGATAACTTGGCATCTGGTGGCAACACACTCAGATAACCTGGCATCTGGTGGCAACACTCTCAGAAAACCTGCCATCTAGTGGCAACACTCTCAGATCACCTGCCACCTGGTGGCAACACTCTCAGATAACCTGGCACCTGGTGGCAACACTGTCAGATAACCTGACATCTGGTGGCAACACTCTCAGATAACCTGGCACCTGGTGGCAACACTGTCAGATAACCTGACATCTGGTGGCAACACTCTCAGATAAGCTGGCATCTGGTGGCAACACTCTCAGATAAGCTGGCATCTGGTGGCAACACTCTCACATAACCTGGCATCTAGTGGCAACACTGTCAGATAACCTGGCATCTAGTGGCAACACTGTCAGATAACCTGGGATCTGGTGGCAACACTCTCAGATAACCTGGCATCTGGTGGCAACACTCTCAGATAACCTGCCATCTAGTGGCAACACTCTCAGATAACATGCCACCTGGTGGCAACACTCTCAGATAACCTGGCATCTTGTGGCAACACTGTCAGATAACCTGACATCTGGTGGCAACACTCTTAGATAACCTGGCATCTGGTGGCAACACTCTCAGATAACCTGGCATCTGGTGGCAACACTCTCATATAACCTGGCATCTAGTGGCAACACTGTCAGATAACCTGGCATATGGTGGCAACACTCTCAGATAACCTGGCATCTGGTGGCAACACTCTCAGATAACCTGGCATCTGGGCTCAACACTCTCAGATAACCTGGCATCTGGTGGCAACACTCTCAGATCACCTGGCATCTAGTGGCAACACTCTCAGATAACCTGGCATATGGTGGCAACACTCTCAGATAACCTGGCATCTGGTGGCAACACTCTCAGATAACCTGGCATCTGGTGGCAACACTCTCAGATAACCTGGCATCTAGTGGCAATACTCTCAGATAACCTGACATCTGGTGGCAACACTGTCAGATAACCTGGCATCTAGTGGCAACACTCTCAGATAACCTGGCATCCGGTGGCAACACTCTCCGATAACCTGGCATCTGGTGGCAACACTCTCAGATAACCTGGCATCTGGTGGCAACACTCTCAGATAACCTGGCATCTAGTGGCAACACCCTCAGATAACCTGGCATCTGGTGGCAACACACTCAGATAACCTGGCATCTGGTGGCAACACTGTCAGATAACCTGGCATCTAGTGGCAACACTCTCAGATAACCTGGCATCTGGTGGCAACACTGTCAGATAACCTGGCATCTGGTGGCAACACTCTCAGATAACCTGGCATCTGGTGGCAACACTGTCAGATAACCTGGCATCCGGTGGCATCACTCTCAGATAACCTGGCATCTAGTGGCAACGCTCTCAGATAACCTGGCATCTGGTGGCAACACTCTCAGATAACCTGGCATCTGGTGGCAACACTGTCAGATAACCTGACATCTGGTGGCAACACTCTCAGATAACCTGCCACCTGGTGGCAACACTCTCAGATAACCTGGCACCTGGTGGCAACACTGTCAGATAACCTGACATCTGGTGGCAACACTCTTAGATAACCTGGCATCTGGTGGCAACACTCTCAGATAAACTGGCATCTGGTGGCAACACTCTCAGATAACCTGGCATCTAGTGGCAACACTGTCAGATAACCTGGCATCTGGTGGCAACACTCTCAGATAACCTGGCATCTGGTGGCAACATTCTCAGATAACCTGGCATCTGGTGGCAACACTCCCAGATAACCTGGCATCTAGTGGCAACACTCTCAGATAACCTGGCATCTGGTGGCAACACTCTCAGATAACCTGGCATCTGGTGGCAACACTCTCAGATAACCTGGCATCTGGTGGCAACACTCTCAGATAACCTGGCATCTGGTGGCAACACTGTCAGATAACCTGACATCTGGTGGCAACTCTCTCAGATAAGCTGGCATCTGGTGGCAACACTCTCAGATAAGCTGGCATCTGGTGGCAACACTCTCACATAACCTGGCATCTGGTGGCAACACTCTCAGATAACCTGCCATCTAGTGGCAACACTCTCAGATAACCTGCCACCTGGTGGCAACACTCTCAGATAACCTGGCACCTGGTGGCAACACTGTCAGATAACCTGACATCTGGTGGCACCACTCTCAGATAACCTGGCATCTGGTGGCAACACTGTCAGATAACCTGACATCTGGTGGCAACACTCTCAGATAAGCTGGCATCTGGTGGCAACACTCTGAGATAAGCTGGCATCTGGTGGCAACACTCTCACATAACCTGGCATCTAGTGGCAACACTGTCAGATAACCTGGCATCTAGTGGCAACAATGTCAGATAACCTGGCATCTGGTGGCAACACTCTCAGATAACCTGGCATCTGGTGGCAACACTCTCAGGTAACCTGCCATCTAGTGGCAACACTCTCAGATAACCTGCCACCTGGTGGCAACACTCTCAGATAACCTGGCATCTTGTGGCAACACTGTCAGATAACCTGACATCTGGTGGCAACACTCTCAGATAACCTGGCATCTAGTGGCAACACTGTCAGATAACCTGGCATCTGGTGGCAACACTCTCAGATAACCTGGCATCTGGTGGCAACACTCTCAGATAACCTGGCATCTGGGGGCAACACTCTCAGATAACCTGGCATCTGGTGGCAACACTCTCAGATAACCTGGCATCTAGTGGCAACACTCTCAGATAAGCTGGCATCTGGTGGCAACACTCTCAGATAAGCTGGCATCTGGTGGCAACACTCTCAGATAACCTGGCATCTAGTGGCAATACTCTCAGATAAACTGACATCTGGTGGCAACACTGTCAGATAACCTGGCATCTAGTGGCAACACTCTCAGATAACCTGGCATCTGGTGGCAACACTCTCCGATAACCTGGCATCTGGTGGCAAAACTCTCAGATAACCTGGCATCTGGTGGCAACACTCTCAGATAACCTGGCATCTAGTGGCAACACCCTCAGATAACCTGGCATCTGGTGGCAACACACTCAGATAACCTGGCATCTGGTGGCAACACTGTCAGATAACCTGGCATCTAGTGGCAATACTCTCAGATAAAATGGCATCTGTTGGCAACACTGTCAGATAACCTGGCATCTGGTGGCAACACTCTCATATAACCTGGCATCTGGTGGCAACACTGTCAGATAACCTGGCATCCGGTGGCATCACTCTCAGATAACCTGGCATCTAGTGGCAACGCTCTCAGATAACATGGCATCTGGTGGCAACACTCTCAGATAACCTGGCATCTGGTGGCAACACTGTCAGATAACCTGACATCTGGTGGCAACACTCTCAGATAACCTGGCATCTGGTGGCAACACTCTCAGAAACGCTGGCATCTGGTGGCAACACTCTCAGATAACCTGGCATCTAGTAGCAACACTGTCAGATAACCTGGCATCTGGTGGCAACACTGTCAGATAACCTGGCATCTGGTGGCAACACTCTCAGATAACCTGGCATCTGGTGGCAACACTCTCAGATAACATGCCATCTAGTGGCAACACTCTCAGGTAACCTGCCACCTGGTGGCAACACTCTCAGATAACCTGGCATCTGGTGGCAACACTGTCAGATAACCTGACATCTGGTGGCAACACTCTTAGATAACCTGGCATCTGGTGGCAACACTCTCAGATAAACTGGCATCTGGTGGCAACACTCTCAGATAACCTGGCATCTAGTGGCAACACTCTCAGATAACCTGGCATCTGGTGGCAACACTCTCAGATAACCTGGCATCTGGTGGCAACACTCTCAGATAACCTGGCATCTGGTGGCAACATTCTCAGATAACCTGGCATCTGGTGGCAACACTCTCAGATAACCTGGCATCTAGTGGCAACACTCTCAGATAACCTGGCATCTGGTGGCAACACTCTCAGATAACCTGGCATCTGGTGGCAACACTCTCAGATAACCTGGCATCTGGTGGCAACACTCTCAGATAAGCTGGCATCTGGTGGCAACACTCTCAGATAAGCTGGCATCTGGTGGCAACACTCTCACATAACCTGGCATCTAGTGGCAACACTGTCAGATAACCTGGCATCTAGTGGCAACACTGTCAGATAACCTGGCATCTGGTGGCAACACTCTCAGATAACCTGGCATCTGGTGGCAACACTCTCAGATAACCTGCCATCTAGTGGCAACACTCTCAGATAACCTGCCACCTGGTGGCCACACTCTCAGATAACCTGGCATCTGGTGGCAACACTGTCAGATAACCTGACATCTGGTGGCAACACTCTCAGATAACCTGGCATCTGGTGGCAACACCCTCAGATAAGCTGGCATCTGGTGGCAACACTCTCACATAACCTGGCATCTAGTGGCAACACTGTCAGATAACCTGGCATCTAGTGGCAACACTGTCAGATAACCTGGCATCTGGTGGCAACACTCTCAGATAACCTGACATCTGGTGGCAACACTCTCAGATAACCTGACATCTGGTGGCAACACTGTCAGATAACCTGGCATCTAGTGGCAACACTCTCAGATAAACTGGCATCTAGTGGCAACACTCTCAGATAACCTGGCATCTGGTGGCAACGCTCTCAGATAACCTGACATCTGGTGGCAACACTCTCAGATAAGCTGGCATCTGGTGGCAACACTCTCAGATAAGCTGGCATCTGGTGGCAACACTCTCACACATCCTGGCATCTAGTGGCTACACTGTCAGATAACCTGGCATCTAGTGGCAACACTGTCAGATAACCTGGCATCTGGTGGCAACACTCTCAGATAACCTGGCATCTGGTGGCAACACTCTCAGATAACCTGCCATCTAGTGGCAACACTCTCAGATAACCTGCCACCTGGTGGCAACACTCTCAGATATCCTGGCATCTGGTGGCAACACTGTCAGATAACCTGACATCTGGTGGCAACACTATTTGATAACCTGGCATCTGGTGGCAACACTCTCAGATAACCTGGCATCTGGTGGCAACACTCTCAGATAACCTGGCATCTAGTGGCAACACTGTCAGATAACCTGGCATCTGGTGGCAAAACTCTCAGATAACCTGGCATCTGGTGGAAACACTCTCAGATAACCTGGCATCTGGTGGCAACACTCTCAGATAACCTGGCATCTAGTGGCAACACTCTCAGATAACCTGGCATCTGGTGGCAACACTCTCAGATAACCTGGCATCTGGTGGCAACACTCTCAGATAACCTGGCATCTAGTGGCAATACTCTCAGATAACCTGACATCAGGTGGCAACACTGTCAGATAACCTGGCATCTAGTGGCAACACTCTCAGATAACGTGGCATCTAGTGGCAACACTGTCAGATAACATGGCATCTAGTGGCAACACTCTCAGATAACCTAGCATCAGGTGGCAACACTCTCAGATAACCTGGCATCTGGTGGCAACACTATCAGATAACCTGGCATCTGGTGGCAACACTCTCAGATAACCTGGCATCTGGTGGCAACACTCTCAGATAACTTGGCATCTAGTGGCAACACTGTCAGATAACCTGGCATCTAGTGGCAACACTGTCAGATAACCTGGCATCTGGTGGCAACACTCTCAGATAACCTGGCATCTGGTGGCAACACTCTCAGATAACCTGGCATCTGGTGGCAACACTCTCAGATAACCTGGCATCTAGTGGCAACACTGTCAGATAACCTGGCATCTGGTGGCAACACTCTCAGATAACCTGACATCTGGTGGCAACACTCTCAGATAACCTGACATCTGGTGGCAACACTGTCAGATAACCTGGCATCTAGTGGCAACACTCTCAGATAACCTGGCATCTAGTGGCAACACTCTCAGATAACCTGGCATCTGGTGGCAACACTCTCAGATAACCTGGCATCTGGTGGCAACACTCTCAGATAACCTGGCATCTGGTGGCAACACTCTCAGATAACCTGGCACCTGGTGGCAACATTCTCAGATAACCTGCCATCTGGTGGCAACATTCTCAGATAACCTGCCATCTAGTGGCAACACTCTCAGATAACCTGCCACCTGGTGGCAACACTCTCAGATAACCTGGCACCTGGTGGCAACACTGTCAGATAACCTGACATCTGGTGGCAACACTCTTAGATAACCTGGCATCTGGTGGCAACACTCTCAGATAACCTGGCATCTGGTGGCAACACACTCAGATAACCTGGCATCTGGTGGCATCACTCTCAGATAACCTGCCATCTAGTGGCAACACTCTCAGATAACCTGCCACCTGGTGGCAACACTCTCAGATAACCTGGCACCTGTTGGCAACACTGTCAGATAACCTGGCATCTGGTGGCAACACTCTCAGATCACCTGGCATCTGGTGGCAACACTCTCAGATAACCTGCCATCTAGTGGCAACACTCTCAGATAACCTGACACCTGGTGGCAACACTCTCAGATAACCTGGCATCTTGTGGCAACACTGTCAGATAACCTGACATCTGGTGGCAACACTCTTAGATAACCTGGCATCTGGTGGCAACACTCTCAGATAACCTGGCATCTGGTGGCAACACTCTCAGATAACCTGGCATCTGGTGGCAACACTCTCAGATAACATGCCATCTAGTGGCAACACTCTCAGATAATCTGCCACCTGGTGGCAACACTCTCAGATAACCTGGCATCTGGTGGCAACACTGTCAGATAACCTGACATCTGGTGGCAACACTCTTAGATAACCTGGCATCTGGTGGCAACACTCTCAGATAAACTGGCATCTGGTGGCAACACTCTCAGATAACCTGGCATCTAGTGGCAACACTCTCAGATAACCTGGCATCTGGTGGCAACACTCTCAGATAACCTGGCATCTGGTGGCAACACTCTCAGATAACCTGGCATCTGGTGGCAACATTCTCAGATAACCTGGCATCTGGTGGCAACACTCTCAGATAACCTGGCATCTAGTGGCAACACTCTCAGATAACCTGGCATCTGGTGGCAACACTCTCAGATAACCTGGCATCTGGTGGCAACACTCTCAGATAACCTGGCATCTGGTGGCAACACTCTCAGATAACCTGGCATCTGGTGGCAACACTCTCAGATAAGCTGGCATCTGGTGGCAACACTCTCAGATAAGCTGGCATCTGGTGGCAACACTCTCACATAACCTGGCATCTAGTGGCAACACTGTCAGATAACCTGGCATCTAGTGGCAACACTGTCAGATAACCTGGCATCCGGTGGCAACACTCTCAGATAACCTGGCATCTGGTGGCAACACTCTCAGATAACCTGGCATCTAGTGGCAACACTCTCAGATAACCTGCCACCTGGTGGCAACACTCTCAGATAACCTGGCATCTGGTGGCAACACTCTCAGATAAGCTGGCATCTGGTGGCAACACTCTCACATAACCTGGCATCTAGTGGCAACACTGTCAGATAACCTGGCATCTAGTGGCAACACTGTCAGATAACCTGGCATCTGGTGGCAACACTCTCAGATAACCTGGCATCTGGTGGCAACACTCTCAGATAACCTGCCATCTAGTGGCAACACTCTCAGATAACCTGCCACCTGGTGGCAACACTCTCAGATAACCTGGCATCTGGTGGCAAATTGTCAGATAACCTGACATCTGGTGGCAACACTCTTAGATAACCTGGCATCTGGTGGCAACACTCTCAGATAACCTGGCATCTGGTGGCAACACTCTCAGATAACCTGGCATCTAGTGGCAACACTGTCAGATAACCTGGCATCTGGTGGCAACACTGTCAGATAACCTGGCATCTGGTGGCAACAATCTCATATAACCTGGCATCTGGGGGCAACACTCTCAGATAACCTGGCATCTGTTGGCAACACTCTCAGATAACCTGGCATCTAGTGGCAACACTCTCAGATAACCTGGCATCTGGTGGCAACACTCTCAGATAACCTGGCATCTGGTGGCAACACTCTCAGATAACCTGGCATCTGGTGGCAACACTCTCAGATAACCTGGCATCTAGTGGCAATACTCTCAGATAACCTGAAATCTGGAGGCAACACTGTCAGATAACCAGGCATCTAGTGGCAACACTCTCAGATAACCTGGCATCTGGTGGCAACACTCTCAGATAACCTGGCATCTGGTGGCAACACTCTCAGATAACCTGGCATCTGGTGGCAACACGCTCAGATAACCTGGCATCTAGTGGCAATACTCTCAGATAACCTGAAATCTGGAGGCAACACTGTCAGATAACCAGGCATCTAGTGGCAACACTCTCAGATAACCTGGCATCTGGTGGCAACACTCTCAGATAACCTGGCATCTGGTGGCAACACTCTCAGATAACCTGGCATCTGGTGGCAACACTCTCAGATAACCTGGCATCTAGTGGCAACACTGTCAGATAACCTGGCATCTAGTGGCAACACTGTCAGATAACCTGGCATCTGGTGGCAACACTGTCAGATAACCTGGCATCTGGTGGCAACACTCTCAGATAACCTGGCATCTGGTGGCAACACTCTCAGATAACCTGGCATCTGGTGGCAACACTGTTAGATAACCTGGCATCTGGTGGCAACACTCTCAGATATCCTGACATCTGGTGGCAACACTCTCAGATAACCTGACATCTGGTGGCAACACTGTCAGATAACCTGGCATCTAGTGGCAACACTCTCAGATAACCTGGCATCTAGTGGCAACACTCTCAGATAACCTGGCATCTGGTGGCAACGCTCTCAGATAACCTGACATCTGGTGGCAACACTCTCAGATAAGCTGGCATCTGGTGGCAACACTCTCAGATAAGCTGGCATCTGGTGGCAACACTCTCACATATCCTGGCATCTAGTGGCTACACTGTCAGATAACCTGGCATCTAGTGGCAACACTGTCAGATTACCTGGCATCTGGTGGCAACACTCTCAGATAACCTGGCATCTGGTGGCAACACTCTCAGATATCCTGCCATCTAGTGGCAACACTCTCAGATAACCTGCCACCTGGTGGCAACACTCTCAGATAACCTGGCATCTAGTGGCAACACTGTCAGATAACCTGGCATCTAGTGGCAACACTGTCAGATAACCTTGCATCTGGTGGCAACACTCTCAGATAACCTGGCATCTGGTGGCAACACTCTCAGATAACCTGGCATCTGGTGGCAACACTCTCAGATAACCTGGCATCTGGTGGCAACACTGTCAGATAACCTGGCATCTGGACGCAACACTCTCAGATAACCTGACATCTGGTGGCAACACTCTCAGATAACCTGACATCTGGTGGCAACACTGTCAGATAACCTGGCAGCTAGTGGCAACACTCTCAGATAACCTGGCATCTAGTGGCAACACTTTCAGATAACCTGGCACCTGGTGGCAACGCTCTCAGATAACCTGGCATCTGGTGACAACACTCTCAGATAACCTGGCATCTGGTGGCAACACTCTCAGATTTCCTGGCATCTAGTGGCAATACTCTCAGATAACCTGACATCAGGTGGCAACACTGTCAGATAACCTGGCATCTAGTGGCAACACTCTCAGATAACGTGGCATCTAGTGGCAACACTGTCAGATAACATGGCATCTAGTGGCAACACTCTCAGATAACCTAGCATCTGGTGGCAACACTCTCAGATAACCTGGCATCTGGTGGCAACACTCTCAGATAACCTGGCATCTGGTGGCAACACTCTCAGATAACCTGGCATCTGGTGGCAACACTCTCAGATAACTTGGCATCTAGTGGCAACATTGTCAGATAACCTGGCATCTAGTGGCAACACTGTCAGATAACCTGGCATCTGGTGGCAACACTCTCAGATAACCTGGCATCTGGTGGCAACACTCTCAGATAACCTGGCATCTAGTGGCAACACTGTCAGATAACCTGGCATCTGGTGGCAACACTCTCAGATAACCTGACATCTGGTGGCAACACTCTCAGATAACCTGACATCTGGTGGCAACACTGTCAGATAACCTGGCATCTAGTGGCAACACTCTCAGATAACCTGGCATCTAGTGGCAACACTCTCAGATAACCTGGCATCTGGTGGCAACACTGTCAGATAACCTGGCATCTGGTGGCAACACTCTCAGATAACCTGGCATCTGGTGGCAACACTCTCAGATAACCTGGCATCTGGTGGCAACACTGTCAGATAACCTGGCATCTGGTGGCAACTCTCTCAGATAACCTGACATCTGGTGGCAACACTCTCAGATAACCTGACATCTGGTGGCAACACTGTCAGATAACCTGGCATCTAGTGGCAACACTCTCAGATAACCTGGCATCTAGTGGCAACACTCTCAGATAACCTGGCATCTGGTGGCAACGCTCTCAGATAACCTGACATCTGGTGGCAACACTCTCAGATAACCTGGCATCTGGTGGCAACACTCTCAGATAAGCTGGCATCTGGTGGCAACACTCTCACATAACCTGGCATCTAGTGGCAACACTGTCAGATAACCTGGCATCTAGTGGCAACACTGTCAGATAACCTGGCATTTGTTGGCAACACTCTCAGATAACCTGCCATCTGGTGGCAACATTCTCAGATAACCTGCCATCTAGTGGCAACACTCTCAGATAACCTGCCACCTGGTGGCAACACTCTCAGATAACCTGGCATCTGGTGGCAACACTGTCAGATAACCTGACATCTGGTGGCAACACTCTTAGATAACCTGGCATCTGGTGGCAACACTCTCAGATAACCTGGCATCTGGTGGCAACACTCTCACATAACCTGGCATCTAGTGGCAACACTGTCAGATAACCTGGCATCTGGTGGCAACACTCTCAGATAACCTGGCATCTGGTGGCAGCACTCTCAGATAACCTGGCATCTGGTGGCAACACTCTGAGATAACCTGGCATCTGGTGGCAACACTCTCAGATAACCTGGCATCTAGTGGCAACACTCTCAGGTAACCTGGCATCTGGTGGCAACACTATCAGATAACCTGACATCTGGTGCAAACACTCTTAGATAACCTGGCATCTGGTGGCAACACTCTCAGATAAACTGGCATCTGGTGGCAACACTCTCAGATAACCTGGCATCTAGTGGCAACACTGTCAGATAACCTGGCATCTGGTGGCAACACTCTCAGATAACCTGGCATCTGGTGGCAACACTCGCAGATAACCTGGCATCTGGTGGCAAAATTCTCAGATAACCTGGCATCTGGTGGCAACACTCTCAGATAACCTGGCATCTAGTGGCAACACTCTCAGATGGCCTGGCATCTGGTGGCAACACTCTCAGATAACCTGGCATCTGGTGGCAACACTCTCAGATAACCTGGCATCTGGTGGCAACACTCTCAGATAACCTGGCATCTGGTGGCAACACTGTCAGATAACCTGACATCTGGTGGCAACACTCTCAGATAAGCTGGCATCTGGTGGCAACACTCTCAGATAAGCTGGCATCTGGTGGCAACACTCTCACATAACCTGGCAACTAGTGGCAACACTGTCAGATAACCTGGCATCTAGTGGCAACACTGTCAGATAACCTGGCATCTGGTGGCAACACACTCAGATAACCTGGCATCTGGTGGCATCACTCTCAGATAACCTGCCATCTAGTGGCAACACTCTCAGATAACCTGCCACCTGGTGGCAACACTCTCAGATAACCTGGCACCTGTTGGCAACACTGTCAGATAACCTGGCATCTGGTGGCAACACTCTCAGATAACCTGGCATCTGGTGGCAACACTCTCAGATAACCTGCCATCTAGTGGCAACACTCTCAGATAACCTGACACCTGGTGGCAACACTCTCAGATAACCTGGCATCTTGTGGCAACACTGTCAGATAACCTGACATCTGGTGGCAACACTCTTAGATAACCTGGCATCTGGTGGCAACACTCTCAGATAACCTGGCATCTGGTGGCAACACTCTCAGATAACCTGGCATCTGGTGGCAACACTCTCAGATAACATGCCATCTAGTGGCAACACTCTCAGATAATCTGCCACCTGGTGGCAACACTCTCAGATAACCTGGCATCTGGTGGCAACACTGTCAGATAACCTGACATCTGGTGGCAACACTCTTAGATAACCTGGCATCTGGTGGCAACACTCTCAGATAAACTGGCATCTGGTGGCAACACTCTCAGATAACCTGGCATCTAGTGGCAACACTCTCAGATAACCTGGCATCTGGTGGCAACACTCTCAGATAACCTGGCATCTGGTGGCAACACTCTCAGATAACCTGGCATCTGGTGGCAACATTCTCAGATAACCTGGCATCTGGTGGCAACACTCTCAGATAACCTGGCATCTAGTGGCAACACTCTCAGATAACCTGGCATCTGGTGGCAACACTCTCAGATAACCTGGCATCTGGTGGCAACACTCTCAGATAACCTGGCATCTGGTGGCAACACTCTCAGATAACCTGGCATCTGGTGGCAACACTCTCAGATAAGCTGGCATCTGGTGGCAACACTCTCAGATAAGCTGGCATCTGGTGGCAACACTCTCACATAACCTGGCATCTAGTGGCAACACTGTCAGATAACCTGGCATCTAGTGGCAACACTGTCAGATAACCTGGCATCCGGTGGCAACACTCTCAGATAACCTGGCATCTGGTGGCAACACTCTCAGATAACCTGGCATCTAGTGGCAACACTCTCAGATAACCTGCCACCTGGTGGCAACACTCTCAGATAACCTGGCATCTGGTGGCAACACTCTCAGATAAGCTGGCATCTGGTGGCAACACTCTCACATAACCTGGCATCTAGTGGCAACACTGTCAGATAACCTGGCATCTAGTGGCAACACTGTCAGATAACCTGGCATCTGGTGGCAACACTCTCAGATAACCTGGCATCTGGTGGCAACACTCTCAGATAACCTGCCATCTAGTGGCAACACTCTCAGATAACCTGCCACCTGGTGGCAACACTCTCAGATAACCTGGCATCTGGTGGCAAATTGTCAGATAACCTGACATCTGGTGGCAACACTCTTAGATAACCTGGCATCTGGTGGCAACACTCTCAGATAACCTGGCATCTGGTGGCAACACTCTCAGATAACCTGGCATCTAGTGGCAACACTGTCAGATAACCTGGCATCTGGTGGCAACACTCTCAGATAACCTGGCATCTGGTGGCAACACTCTCAGATAACCTGGCATCTAGTGGCAACACTGTCAGATAACCTGGCATCTGGTGGCAACACTCTCAGATAACCTGGCATCTGGTGGAAACACTCTCAGATAACCTGGCATCTGGTGGCAACACTCTCAGATAACCTGGCATCTAGTGGCAACACTCTCAGATAACCTGGCATCTGGTGGCAACACTCTCAGATAACCTGGCATCTGGTGGCAACACTCTCAGATAACCTGGCATCTGGTGGCAACACTCTCAGATAACCTGGCATCTAGTGGCAATACTGTCAGATAACCTGACATCTGGTGGCAACACTGTCAGATAACCTGGCATCTAGTGGCAACACTCTCAGATAACCTGGCATCTGGTGGCAACACTCTCAGATAACCTGGCATCTGGTGGCAACACTCTCAGATAACCTGGCATCTGGTGGCAACACTCTCAGATAACCTGGCATCTAGTGGCGATACTCTCAGATAACCTGAAATCTGGAGGCAACACTGTCAGATAACCAGGCATCTAGTGGCAACACTCTCAGATAACCTTGCATCTGGTGGCAACACTCTCAGATAACCTGGCATCTGGTGGCAACACTCTCAGATAACCTGGCATCTGGTGGCAACACTCTCAGATAACCTGGCATCTAGTGGCAACACTGTCAGATAACCTGGCATCTAGTGGCAACACTGTCAGATAACCTGGCATCTGGTGGCAACACTCTCCGATAAGCTGGCATCTGGTGGCAACACTCTCACATATCCTGGCATCTAGTGGCTACACTGTCAGATAACCTGGCATCTAGTGGCAACACTGTCAGATAACCTGGCATCTAGTGGCAACACTGTCAGATAACCTGGCATCTGGTGGCAACACTCTCAGATAACCTGGCATCTGGTGGCAACGCTCTCAGATAACCTGACATCTGGTGGCAACACTCTCAGATAAGCTGGCATCTGGTGGCAACACTCTCAGATAAGCTGGCATCTGGTGGCAACACTCTCACATATCCTGGCATCTAGTGGCTACACTGTCAGATAACCTGGCATCTAGTGGCAACACTCTCAGATAACCTGGCATCTGGTGGCAACACTCTCAGATAACCTGGCATCTGGTGGCAACACTCTCAGATAACCTTTCATCTGGTGGCAACACTGTCAGATAACCTGGCATCTGGTGGCAACACGCTCAGATAACCTGACATCTGGTGGCAACACTCTCAGATAACCTGACATCTGGTGGCATCATTGTCAGATAACCTGGCATCTAGTGGCAACACTCTCAGATAACCTGGCATCTAGTGGCAACACTCTCAGATAACTTGGCATCTGGTGGCAACGCTCTCAGATAACCTGACATCTGGTGGCAACACTCTCAGATAAGCTGGCATCTGGTGGCAACACTCTCAGATAAGCTGGCATCTGGTGGCAACACTCTCACATAACCTGGCATCTAGTGGCTACACTGTCAGATAACCTGGCATCTAGTGGCATCACTGTCAGATAACCTGGCATCTGGTGGCAATACTCTCAGATAACCTGGCATCTGGTGGCAACACTCTCAGATAACCTGCCATCTAGTGGCAACACTCTCAGATAACCTGCCACCTGGTGGCAACACTCTCAGATAACCAGGCATCTGGTGGCAACACTGTCAGATAACCTGACATCTGGTGGCAACACTCTTAGATAACCTGGCATCTGGTGGCAACACTCTCAGATAACCTGGCATCTGGTGGCAACACTCTCAGATAACCTGGCATCTAGTGGCAACACTGTCAGATAACCTGGCATCTGGTGGCAACACTCTCAGATAACCTGGCATCTGGTGGCAACACTCTCAGATAACCTGGTATCTGGTGGCAACACTCTCAGATAACCTGGCATCTAGTGGCAACACTCTCAGATAACCTGACATCTGGTGGCAACACTGTCAGATAACCTGGCATCTAGTGGCAACACTCTCAGATAACCTGGCATCTGGTGGCAACACTCTCAGATAACCTGGCATCTGGTGGCAACACTCTCAGATAACCTGGCATCTGGTGGCAACACTGTCAGATAACCTGACATCTGGTGGCAACACTCTCAGATAAGCTGGCATCTGGTGGCAACACTCTCAGATAAGCTGGCATCTGGTGGCAACACTCTCACATAACCTGGCATCTAGTGGCAACACTGTCAGATAACCTGGCATCTAGTGGCAACACTGTCAGATAACCTGGCATCTGGTGGCAACACTCTCAGATAACCTGGAACCTGGTGGCAACACTCTCAGATTACCTGCCATCTAGTGGCAACACTCTCAGATAACCTGCCACCTGGTGGCAACACTCTCAGATAACCTGGCATCTGGTGGCAACACTGTCAGATAACCTGACGTCTGGTGGCAACACTCTCAGATAACCTCGCATCTGGTGGCAACACTGTCAGATAACCTGACATCTGGTGGCAACACTCTCAGATAAGCTGGCATCTGGTGGCAACACTCTCAGATAAGCTGGCATCTGGCGGCAACACTCTCACATAACCTGGCATCTAGTGGCAACACTGTCAGATAACCTGACATCTGGTGGCAACACTGTCAGATAACCTGGCATCTAGTGGCAACACTCTCAGATAACCTGGCATCTAGTGGCAACACTCTCAGATAACCTTGCATCTGGTGGCAACACTGTCAGATAACCTGGCATCTGGTGGCAACACTCTCAGATAACCTGGCATCTGGTGGCAACACTCTCAGATAGCCTGGCATCTGGTGGCAACACTGTCAGATAACCTGGCATCTGGTGGCAACACTCTCAGATAACCTGACATCTGGTGGCAACACTCTCAGATAACCTGACATCTGGTGGCAACACTGTCAGATAACCTGGCATCTAGTGGCAACACTCTCAGATAACCTGGCATCTAGTGGCAACACTCTCAGATAACCTGGCATCTGGTGGCAACGCTCTCAGATAACCTGACATCTGGTGGCAACACTCTCAGATAAGCTGGCATCTGGTGGCAACACTCTCAGATAAGCTGGCATCTGGTGGCAACACTCTCACATAACCTGGCATCTAGTGGCAACACTGTCAGATAACCTGGCATCTAGTGGCAACACTGTCAGATAACCTGGCATCTGGTGGCAACACTCTCAGATAACCTGGCATCTGGTGGCAACGCTCTCAGATAACCTGCCATCTAGTGGCAACACTCTCAGATAACCTGCCACCTGGTGGCAACACTCTCAGATAACCTGGCATCTGGTGGCAACATTGTCAGATAACCTGACATCTGGTGGCAACACTCTTAGATAACCTGGCATCTGGCGGCAACACTCTCAGATAACCTGGCTTCTGGTGGCAACACTCTCAGATAACCTGGCATCTGGTGGCAACACTCTCAGATAACCTGGCATCTGGTGGCAGCACTCTCAGATAACCTGGCATCTGGTGGCAACACTCTCAGATAACCTGGCATCTGGTGGCAACACTCTCAGATAACCTGGCATCTAGTGGCAACACTCTCAGATAACCTGGCATCTGGTGGCAACACTCTCGGATAACCTGGCATCTGGTGGCAACACTCTCAGATAACCTGGCATCTGGTGGCAACACTCTCAGATAACCTGGCATCTAGTGGCAACACTGTCAGATAACCTGGCATCTGGTGGCAACACTCTCAGATAACCATGCATCTGGTGGCAACACTCTCAGATAACCTGGCATCTGGTGGCAACACTCTCAGATAACCCGGCATCTAGTGGCAATACTCTCAGATAACCTGATATCTGGTGGCAACACTGTCAGATAACCTGGCATCTAGTGGCAACACTCTCAGATAACCTGGCATCTGGTGGCAACACTCTCAGATAACCTGGCATCTGGTGGCAACACTCTCAGATAACCTGGCATCTGGTGGCAACACTGTCAGATAACCTGACATCTGGTGGCAACACTCTCAGATAAGCTGGCATCTGGTGGCAACACTCTCAGATAAGCTGGCATCTGGTGGCAACACTCTCACATAACCTGGCATCTAGTGGCAACACTGTCAGATAACCTTGCATCTAGTGGCAACACTGTCAGATAACCGTGCATCTGGTGGCAACACTCTCAGATAACCTGGAACCTGGTGGCAACACTCTCAGATTACCTGCCATCTAGTGGCAACACTCTCAGATAACCTGCCACCTGGTGGCAACACTCTCAGATAACCTGGCATCTGGTGGCAACACTGTCAGATAACCTGACATCTGGTGGCAACACTCTCAGATAACCTGGCATCTGGTGGCAACACTGTCAGATAACCTGACATCTGGTGGCAACACTCTCAGATAAGCTGGCATCTGGTGGCAACACTCTCAGATAAGCTGGCATCTGGTGGCAACACTCTCAGATAACCTGACATCTGGTGGCAACACTGTCAGATAACCTGGCATCTAGTGGCAACACTCTCAGATAACCTGGCATCTAGTGGCAACACTCTCAGATAACCTGGCATCTGGTGGCAACACTGTCAGATAACCTGGCATCTGGTGGCAACACTCTCAGATAACCTGGCATCTAGTGGCAACACTCTCAGATAGCCTGGCATCTGGTGGCAACACTGTCAGATAACCTGGCATCTGGTGGCAACACTCTCAGATAACCTGACATCTGGTGGCAACACTCTCAGATAACCTGACATCTGGTGGCAACACTGTCAGATAACCTGGCATCTAGTGGCAACACTCTCAGATAACCTGGCATCTAGTGGCAACACTCTCAGATAACCTGGCATCTGGTGGCAACGCTCTCAGATAACCTGACATCTGGTGGCAACACTCTCAGATAAGCTGGCATCTGGTGGCAACACTCTCAGATAACCTGGCATCTGGCGGCAACACTCTCAGATAACCTGGCATCTGGTGGCAACACTCTCAGATAACCTGGCATCTGGTGGCAACACTGTCAGATAACCTGACATCTGGTGGCAACACTCTCAGATAAGCTGGCATCTGGTGGCAACACTCTCAGATAAGCTGGCATCTGGTGGCAACACTCTCACATAACCTGGCATCTAGTGGCAACACTGTCAGATAACCTGGCATCTAGTGGCAACACTGTCAGATAACCTGGCATCTGGTGGCAACACTCTCAGATAACCTGGAACCTGGTGGCAACACTCTCAGATTACCTGCCATCTAGTGGCAACACTCTCAGATAACCTGCCACCTGGTGGCAACACTCTCAGATAACCTGGCATCTGGTGGCAACACTGTCAGATAACCTGACGTCTGGTGGCGACACTCTCGGATAACCTCGCATCTGGTGGCAACACTGTCAGATAACCTGACATCTGGTGGCAACACTCTCAGATAAGCTGGCATCTGGTGGCAACACTCTCAGATAAGCTGGCATCTGGTGGCAATACTCTCACATAACCTGGCATCTAGTGGCAACACTGTCAGATAACCTGACATCTGGTGGCAACACTGTCAGATAACCTGGCATCTAGTGGCAACACTCTCAGATAACCTGGCATCTAGTGGCAACACTCTCAGATAACCTGGCATCTGGTGGCAACACTGTCAGATAACCTGGCATCTGGTGGCAACACTCTCAGATAACCTGGCATCTGGTGGCAACACTCTCAGATAGCCTGGCATCTGGTGGCAACACTGTCAGATAACCTGGCATCTGGTGGCAACACTCTCAGATAACCTGACATCTGGTGGCAACACTCTCAGATAACCTGACATCTGGTGGCAACACTGTCAGATAACCTGGCATCTAGTGGCAACACTCTCAGATAACCTGGCATCTAGTGGCAACACTCTCAGATAACCTGGCATCTGGTGGCAACGCTCTCAGATAACCTGACATCTGGTGGCAACACTCTCAGATAAGCTGGCGTCTGGTGGCAACACTCTAAGATAAGCTGGCATCTGGTGGCAACACTCTCACACAACCTGGCATCTAGTGGCAACACTGTCAGATAACCTGGCATCTAGTGGCAACACTGTCAGATAACCTGGCATCTGGTGGCAACACTCTCAGATAACCTGGCATCTGGTGGCAACGCTCTCAGATAACCTGCCATCTAGTGGCAACACTCTCAGATAACCTGCCACCTGGTGGCAACACTCTCAGATAACCTGGCATCTGGTGGCAACATTGTCAGATAACCTGACATCTGGTGGCAACACTCTTAGATAACCTGGCATCTGGCGGCAACACTTTCAGATAACCTGGCTTCTGGTGGCAACACTCTCAGATAACCTGGCATCTAGTGGCAACACTGTCAGATAACCTGGCATCTGGTGGCAAAACTCTCAGATAACCTGGCATCTGGTGGCAACACTCTCAGATAACCTGGCATCTAGTGGCAACACTGTCAGATAACCTGGCATCTGGTGGCAACACTCTCAGATAACCATGCATCTGGTGGCAACACTCTCAGATAACCTGGCATCTGGTGGCAACACTCTCAGATAACCCGGCATCTAGTGGCAATACTCTCAGATAACCTGATATCTGGTGGCAACACTGTCAGATAACCTGGCATCTAGTGGCAACACTCTCAGATAACCTGGCATCTGGTGGCAACACTCTCAGATAACCTGGCATCTGGTGGCAACACTCTCAGATAACCTGGCATCTGGTGGCAACACTGTCAGATAACCTGACATCTGGTGGCAACACTCTCAGATAAGCTGGCATCTGGTGGCAACACTCTCAGATAACCTGATATCTGGTGGCAACACTGTCAGATAACCTGGCATCTAGTGGCAACACTCTCAGATAACCTGGCATCTGGTGGCAACACTCTCAGATAACCTGGCATCTGGTGGCAACACTCTCAGATAACCTGGCATCTGGTGGCAACACTGTCAGATAACCGTGCATCTGGTGGCAACACTCTCAGATAACCTGGAACCTGGTGGCAACACTCTCAGATTACCTGCCATCTAGTGGCAACACTCTCAGATAACCTGCCACCTGGTGGCAACACTCTCAGATAACCTGGCATCTGGTGGCAACACTGTCAGATAACCTGACATCTGGTGGCAACACTCTCAGATAACCTGGCATCTGGTGGCAACACTGTCAGATAACCTGACATCTGGTGGCAACACTCTCAGATAAGCTGGCATCTGGTGGCAACACTCTCAGATAAGCTGGCATCTGGTGGCAACACTCTCACATAACCTGGCATCTAGTGGCAACACTGTCAGATAACCTGGCATCTGGTGGCAACACTCTCAGATAACCTGGCATCTGGTGGCAACACTCTCAGATAACCCGGCATCTAGTGGCAATACTCTCAGATAACCTGACATCTGGTGGCAACACTGTCAGATATCCTGGCATCTAGTGGCAACACTCTCAGATAACCTGGCATCTGGTGGCAACACTCTCAGATAACCTGGCATCTGGTGGCAACACTCTCAGATAACCTGGCATCTGGTGGCAACACTGTCAGATAACCTGACATCTGGTGGCAACACTCTCAGATAAGCTGGCATCTGGTGGCAACACTCTCAGATAAGCTGGCATCTGGTGGCAACACTCTCACATAACCTGGCATCTAGTGGCAACACTGTCAGATAACCTGGCATCTAGTGGCAACACTGTCAGATAACCTGGCATCTGGTGGCAACACTCTCAGATAACCTGGAACCTGGTGGCAACACTCTCAGATTACCTGCCATCTAGTGGCAACACTCTCAGATAACCTGCCACCTGGTGGCAACACTCTCAGATAACCTGGCATCTGGTGGCAACACTGTCAGATAACCTGACGTCTGGTGGCGACACTCTCGGATAACCTCGCATCTGGTGGCAACACTGTCAGATAACCTGACATCTGGTGGCAACACTCTCAGATAAGCTGGCATCTGGTGGCAACACTCTCAGATAAGCTGGCATCTGGTGGCAATACTCTCACATAACCTGGCATCTAGTGGCAACACTGTCAGATAACCTGACATCTGGTGGCAACACTGTCAGATAACCTGGCATCTAGTGGCAACACTCTCAGATAACCTGGCATCTAGTGGCAACACTCTCAGATAACCTGGCATCTGGTGGCAACACTGTCAGATAACCTGGCATCTGGTGGCAACACTCTCAGATAACCTGGCATCTGGTGGCAACACTCTCAGATAGCCTGGCATCTGGTGGCAACACTGTCAGATAACCTGGCATCTGGTGGCAACACTCTCAGATAACCTGACATCTGGTGGCAACACTCTCAGATAACCTGACATCTGGTGGCAACACTGTCAGATAACCTGGCATCTAGTGGCAACACTCTCAGATAACCTGGCATCTAGTGGCAACACTCTCAGATAACCTGGCATCTGGTGGCAACGCTCTCAGATAACCTGACATCTGGTGGCAACACTCTCAGATAAGCTGGCGTCTGGTGGCAACACTCTAAGATAAGCTGGCATCTGGTGGCAACACTCTCACACAACCTGGCATCTAGTGGCAACACTGTCAGATAACCTGGCATCTAGTGGCAACACTGTCAGATAACCTGGCATCTGGTGGCAACACTCTCAGATAACCTGGCATCTGGTGGCAACGCTCTCAGATAACCTGCCATCTAGTGGCAACACTCTCAGATAACCTGCCACCTGGTGGCAACACTCTCAGATAACCTGGCATCTGGTGGCAACATTGTCAGATAACCTGACATCTGGTGGCAACACTCTTAGATAACCTGGCATCTGGCGGCAACACTTTCAGATAACCTGGCTTCTGGTGGCAACACTCTCAGATAACCTGGCATCGAGTGGCAACACTGTCAGATAACCTGGCATCTGGTGGCAACACTCTCAGATAACCTGGCATCTGGTGGCAACACTCTCAGATAACCTGGCATCTAGTGGCAACACTGTCAGATAACCTGGCATCTGGTGGCAACACTCTCAGATAACCATGCATCTGGTGGCAACACTCTCAGATAACCTGGCATCTGGTGGCAACACTCTCAGATAACCCGGCATCTAGTGGCAATACTCTCAGATAACCTGATATCTGGTGGCAACACTGTCAGATAACCTGGCATCTAGTGGCAACACTCTCAGATAACCTGGCATCTGGTGGCAACACTCTCAGATAACCTGGCATCTGGTGGCAACACTCTCAGATAACCTGGCATCTGGTGGCAACACTGTCAGATAACCTGACATCTGGTGGCAACACTCTCAGATAAGCTGGCATCTGGTGGCAACACTCTCAGATAACCTGATATCTGGTGGCAACACTGTCAGATAACCTGGCATCTAGTGGCAACACTCTCAGATAACCTGGCATCTGGTGGCAACACTCTCAGATAACCTGGCATCTGGTGGCAACACTCTCAGATAACCTGGCATCTGGTGGCAACACTGTCAGATAACCGTGCATCTGGTGGCAACACTCTCAGACAACCTGGAACCTGGTGGCAACACTCTCAGATTACCTGCCATCTAGTGGCAACACTCTCAGATAACCTGCCACCTGGTGGCAACACTCTCAGATAACCTGGCATCTGGTGGCAACACTGTCAGATAACCTGACATCTGGTGGCAACACTCTCAGATAACCTGGCATCTGGTGGCAACACTGTCAGATAACCTGACATCTGGTGGCAACACTCTCAGATAAGCTGGCATCTGGTGGCAACACTCTCAGATAAGCTGGCATCTGGTGGCAACACTCTCACATAACCTGGCATCTAGTGGCAACACTGTCAGATAACCTGGCATCTAGTGGCAACACTGTCAGATAACCTGGCATCTGGTGGCAACACTCTCAGATAACCTGGCATCTGGTGGCAACACTCTCAGATAACCTGCCATCTAGTGGCAACACTCTCAGATAACCTGCCACCTGGTGGCAACACTCTCAGATAACCTGGCATCTGGCGGCAACACTGTCAGATAACCTGACATCTGGTGGCAACACTCTTAGATAACCTGGCATCTGGTGGCAACACTCTCAGATAACCTGGCATCTGGTGGCAACACTCTCACATAACCTGGCATCTAGTGGCAACACTGTCAGATAACCTGGCATCTGGTGGCAACACTCTCAGATAACCTGGCATCTGGTGGCAACACTCTCAGATAACCTGGCATCTGGGGGAAACACTCTCAGATAACCTGGCATCTGGTGACAACACTCTCAGATAACCTGGCATCTAGTGGCAACACTCTCAGATAACCTGGCATATGGTGGCAACACTCTCAGATAACCTGGCATCTGGTGACAACACTCTCAGATAACCTGGCATCTGGTGGCAACACTCTCAGATAACCTGGCATCTAGTGGCAATACTCTCAGATAACCTGACATCTGGTGGCAACACTGTCAGATAACCTGGCATCTAGTGGCAACACTCTCAGATAACCTGGCATCTGGTGGCAACACTCTCCGATAACCTGGCATCTGGTGGCAACACTCTCAGATAACCTGGCATCTGGTGGCAACACTCTCAGATAACCTGGCATCTAGTGGCAACACCCTCAGATAACCTGGCATCTGGTGGCAACACACTCAGATAACCTGGCATCTGGTGGCAACACTGTCAGATAACCTGGCATCTAGTGGCAACACTCTCAGATAACCTGGCATCTGGTGGCAACACTGTCAGATTACCTGGCATCTGGTGGCAACACTCTCAGATAACCTGGCATCTGGTGACAACACTGTCAGATAACCTGGCATCCGGTGGCATCACTCTCAGATAACCTGGCATCTAGTGGCAACGCTCTCAGATAACCTGGCATCTGGTGGCAACACTCTCAGATAACCTGGCATCTGGTGGCAACACTGTCAGATAACCTGACATCTGGTGGCAACACTCTCAGATAAGCTGGCATCTGGTGGCAACACTCTCAGATAAGCTGGCATCTGGTGGCAACACTCTCACATAACCTGGCATCTAGTGGTAACACTGTCAGATAACCTGGCATCTAGTGGCAACACTGTCAGATAACCTGGCATCTGGTGGCAACACTCTCAGATAACCTGGCATCTGGTGGCAACACTCTCAGATAACATGCCATCTAGTGGCAACACTCTCAGATAACCTGCCACCTGGTGGCAACACTCTCAGATAACCTGGCATCTGGTGGCAACACTGTCAGATAACCTGACATCTGGTGGCAACACTCTTAGATAACCTGGCATCTGGTGGCAACACTCTCAGATAAACTGGCATCTGGTGGCAACACTCTCAGATAACCTGGCATCTAGTGGCAACACTCTCAGATAACCTGGCATCTGGTGGCAACACTCTCAGATAACCTGGCATCTGGTGGCAACACTCTCAGATAACCTGGCACCTGGTGGCAACATTCTCAGATAACCTGGCATCTGGTGGCAACACTCTCAGATAACCTGGCATCTAGTGGCAACACTCTCAGATAACCTGGCATCTGGTGGCAACACTCTCAGATAACCTGGCATCTGGTGGCAACACTCTCAGATAACCTGCCATCTAGTGGCAACACTCTCAGATAACCTGCCACCTGGTGCAACACTCTCAGATAACCTGGCATCTGGTGGCAACACTCTCAGATTACCTGGCATCTAGTGGCAACACTGTCAGATAACCTGGCATCTAGTGGCAACACTGTCAGATAACCTTGCATCTGGTGGCAACACTCTCAGATAACCTGGCATCTGGTGACAACACTCTCAGATAACCTGGCATCTGGTGGCAACACTCTCAGATAACCTGGCATCTGGTGGCAACACTCTCAGATAACCTGGCATCTAGTGGCAACACTGTCAGATAACCTGGCATCGGGTGGCAACACTCTCAGATAACCTGGCATCTGGTGGCAACACTCTCAGATAACCTGGCATCTGGGGGCAACACTCTCAGATAACCTGGCATCTGGTGGCAACACTCTCAGATAACCTGGCATCTAGTGGCAACACTCTCAGATAACCTGGCATCTGGTGGCAACACTCTCAGATAACCTGGCATCTGGTGGCAACACTCTCAGATAACCTGGCATCTGGTGGCAACACTCACAGATAACCTGGCATCTAGTGGCAATACTCTCAGATAACCTGAAATCTGGATGCAACACTGTCAGATAACCAGGCATCTAGTGGCAACACTCTCAGATAACCTGGCATCTGGTGGCAACACTCTCAGATAACCTGGCATCTGGTGGCAACACTCTCAGATAACCTGGCATCTGGTGGCAACACTCTCAGATAACCTGGCATCTAGTGGCAACACTGTCAGATAACCTGGCATCTAGCGGCAACACTGTCAGATAACCTGGCATCTGGTGGCAACACTGTCAGATAACCTGGCATCTGGTGGCAACACTCTCAGATAACCTGGCATCTGGTGGCAACACTCTCAGATAACCTTTCATCTGGTGGCAACACTGTCAGATAACCTGGCATCTGGTGGCAACACGCTCAGATAACCTGACATCTGGTGGCAACACTCTCAGATAACCTGACATCTGGTGGCATCATTGTCAGATAACCTGGCATCTAGTGGCAACACTCTCAGATAACCTGGCATCTAGTGGCAACACTCTCAGATAACTTGGCATCTGGTGGCAACGCTCTCAGATAACCTGACATCTGGTGGCAACACTCTCAGATAAGCTGGCATCTGGTGGCAACACTCTCAGATAAGCTGGCATCTGGTGGCAACACTCTCACATAACCTGGCATCTAGTGGCTACACTGTCAGATAACCTGGCATCTAGTGGCATCACTGTCAGATAACCTGGCATCTGGTGGCAATACTCTCAGATAACCTGGCATCTGGTGGCAACACTCTCAGATAACCTGCCATCTAGTGGCAACACTCTCAGATAACCTGCCACCTGGTGGCAACACTCTCAGATAACCAGGCATCTGGTGGCAACACTGTCAGATAACCTGACATCTGGTGGCAACACTCTTAGATAACCTGGCATCTGGTGGCAACACTCTCAGATAACCTGGCATCTGGTGGCAACACTCTCAGATAACCTGGCATCTAGTGGCAACACTGTCAGATAACCTGGCATCTGGTGGCAACACTCTCAGATAACCTGGCATCTGGTGGCAACACTCTCAGATAACCTGGTATCTGGTGGCAACACTCTCAGATAACCTGGCATCTAGTGGCAACACTCTCAGATAACCTGACATCTGGTGGCAACACTGTCAGATAACCTGGCATCTAGTGGCAACACTCTCAGATAACCTGGCATCTGGTGGCAACACTCTCAGATAACCTGGCATCTGGTGGCAACACTCTCAGATAACCTGGCATCTGGTGGCAACACTGTCAGATAACCTGACATCTGGTGGCAACACTCTCAGATAAGCTGGCATCTGGTGGCAACACTCTCAGATAAGCTGGCATCTGGTGGCAACACTCTCACATAACCTGGCATCTAGTGGCAACACTGTCAGATAACCTGGCATCTAGTGGCAACACTGTCAGATAACCTGGCATCTGGTGGCAACACTCTCAGATAACCTGGAACCTGGTGGCAACACTCTCAGATTACCTGCCATCTAGTGGCAACACTCTCAGATAACCTGCCACCTGGTGGCAACACTCTCAGATAACCTGGCATCTGGTGGCAACACTGTCAGATAACCTGACGTCTGGTGGCAACACTCTCAGATAACCTCGCATCTGGTGGCAACACTGTCAGATAACCTGACATCTGGTTGCAACACTCTCAGATAAGCTGGCATCTGGTGGCAACACTCTCAGATAAGCTGGCATCTGGCGGCAACACTCTCACATAACCTGGCATCTAGTGGCAACACTGTCAGATAACCTGACATCTGGTGGCAACACTGTCAGATAACCTGGCATCTAGTGGCAACACTCTCAGATAACCTGGCATCTAGTGGCAACACTCTCAGATAACCTTGCATCTGGTGGCAACACTGTCAGATAACCTGGCATCTGGTGGCAACACTCTCAGATAACCTGGCATCTGGTGGCAACACTCTCAGATAGCCTGGCATCTGGTGGCAACACTGTCAGATAACCTGGCATCTGGTGGCAACACTCTCAGATAACCTGACATCTGGTGGCAACACTCTCAGATAACCTGACATCTGGTGGCAACACTGTCAGATAACCTGGCATCTAGTGGCAACACTCTCAGATAACCTGGCATCTAGTGGCAACACTCTCAGATAACCTGGCATCTGGTGGCAACGCTCTCAGATAACCTGACATCTGGTGGCAACACTCTCAGATAAGCTGGCATCTGGTGGCAACACTCTCAGATAAGCTGGCATCTGGTGGCAACACTCTCACATAACCTGGCATCTAGTGGCAACACTGTCAGATAACCTGGCATCTAGTGGCAACACTGTCAGATAACCTGGCATCTGGTGGCAACACTCTCAGATAACCTGGCATCTGGTGGCAACGCTCTCAGATAACCTGCCATCTAGTGGCAACACTCTCAGATAACCTGCCACCTGGTGGCAACACTCTCAGATAACCTGGCATCTGGTGGCAACATTGTCAGATAACCTGACATCTGGTGGCAACACTCTTAGATAACCTGGCATCTGGCGGCAACACTCTCAGATAACCTGGCTTCTGGTGGCAACACTCTCAGATAACCTGGCATCTGGTGGCAACACTCTCAGATAACCTGGCATCTGGTGGCAGCACTCTCAGATAACCTGGCATCTGGTGGCAACACTCTCAGATAACCTGGCATCTGGTGGCAACACTCTCAGATAACCTGGCATCTAGTGGCAACACTCTCAGATAACCTGGCATCTGGTGGCAACACTCTCGGATAACCTGGCATCTGGTGGCAACACTCTCAGATAACCTGGCATCTGGTGGCAACACTCTCAGATAACCTGGCATCTAGTGGCAACACTGTCAGATAACCTGGCATCTGGTGGCAACACTCTCAGATAACCATGCATCTGGTGGCAACACTCTCAGATAACCTGGCATCTGGTGGCAACACTCTCAGATAACCCGGCATCTAGTGGCAATACTCTCAGATAACCTGATATCTGGTGGCAACACTGTCAGATAACCTGGCATCTAGTGGCAACACTCTCAGATAACCTGGCATCTGGTGGCAACACTCTCAGATAACCTGGCATCTGGTGGCAACACTCTCAGATAACCTGGCATCTGGTGGCAACACTGTCAGATAACCTGACATCTGGTGGCAACACTCTCAGATAAGCTGGCATCTGGTGGCAACACTCTCAGATAAGCTGGCATCTGGTGGCAACACTCTCACATAACCTGGCATCTAGTGGCAACACTGTCAGATAACCTTGCATCTAGTGGCAACACTGTCAGATAACCGTGCATCTGGTGGCAACACTCTCAGATAACCTGGAACCTGGTGGCAACACTCTCAGATTACCTGCCATCTAGTGGCAACACTCTCAGATAACCTGCCACCTGGTGGCAACACTCTCAGATAACCTGGCATCTGGTGGCAACACTGTCAGATAACCTGACATCTGGTGGCAACACTCTCAGATAACCTGGCATCTGGTGGCAACACTGTCAGATAACCTGACATCTGGTGGCAAAACTCTCAGATAAGCTGGCATCTGGTGGCAACACTCTCAGATAAGCTGGCATCTGGTGGCAACACTCTCAGATAACCTGACATCTGGTGGCAACACTGTCAGATAACCTGGCATCTAGTGGCAACACTCTCAGATAACCTGGCATCTAGTGGCAACACTCTCAGATAACCTGGCATCTGGTGGCAACACTGTCAGATAACCTGGCATCTGGTGGCAACACTCTCAGATAACCTGGCATCTAGTGGCAACACTCTCAGATAGCCTGGCATCTGGTGGCAACACTGTCAGATAACCTGGCATCTGGTGGCAACACTCTCAGATAACCTGACATCTGGTGGCAACACTCTCAGATAACCTGACATCTGGTGGCAACACTGTCAGATAACCTGACATCTAGTGGCAACACTCTCAGATAACCTGGCATCTAGTGGCAACACTCTCAGATAACCTGGCATCTGGTGGCAACGCTCTCAGATAACCTGACATCTGGTGGCAACACTCTCAGATAAGCTGGCATCTGGTGGCAACACTCTCAGATAACCTGGCATCTGGCGGCAACACTCTCAGATAACCTGGCATCTGGTGGCAACACTCTCAGATAACCTGGCATCTAGTGGCAACACTGTCAGATAACCTGGCATCTGGTGGCAACACTCTCAGATAACCTGGCATCTGGTGGCAACACTCTCAGATAACCTGGCATCTGGTGGCAACACTCTCAGATAACCCGGCATCTAGTGGCAATACTCTCAGATAACCTGACATCTGGTGGCAACACTGTCAGATAACCTGGCATCTAGTGGCAACACTCTCAGATAACCTGGCATCTGGTGGCAACACTCTCAGATAACCTGGCATCTGGTGGCAACACTCTCAGATAACCTGGCATCTGGTGGCAACACTGTCAGATAACCTGACATCTGGTGGCAACACTCTCAGATAAGCTGGCATCTGGTGGCAACACTCTCAGATAAGCTGGCATCTGGTGGCAACACTCTCACATAACCTGGCATCTAGTGGCAACACTGTCAGATAACCTGGCATCTAGTGGCAACACTGTCAGATAACCTGGCATCTGGTGGCAACACTCTCAGATAACCTGGAACCTGGTGGCAACACTCTCAGATTACCTGCCATCTAGTGGCAACACTCTCAGATAACCTGCCACCTGGTGGCAACACTCTCAGATAACCTGGCATCTGGTGGCAACACTGTCAGATAACCTGACGTCTGGTGGCAACACTCTCAGATAACCTCGCATCTGGTGGCAACACTGTCAGATAACCTGACATCTGGTGGCAACACTCTCAGATAAGCTGGCATCTGGTGGCAACACTCTCAGATAAGCTGGCATCTGGTGGCAACACTCTCACATAACCTGGCATCTAGTGGCAACACTGTCAGATAACCTGACATCTGGTGGCAACACTGTCAGATAACCTGGCATCTAGTGGCAACACTCTCAGATAACCTGGCATCTAGTGGCAACACTCTCAGATAACCTGGCATCTGGTGGCAACACTGTCAGATAACCTGGCATCTGGTGGCAACACTCTCAGATAACCTGGCATCTGGTGGCAACACTCTCAGATAGCCTGGCATCTGGTGGCAACACTGTCAGATAACCTGGCATCTGGTGGCAACACTCTCAGATAACCTGACATCTGGTGGCAACACTCTCAGATAACCTGACATCTGGTGGCAACACTGTCAGATAACCTGGCATCTAGTGGCAACACTCTCAGATAACCTGGCATCTAGTGGCAACACTCTCAGATAACCTGGCATCTGGTGGCAACGCTCTCAGATAACCTGACATCTGGTGGCAACACTCTCAGATAAGCTGGCATCTGGTGGCAACACTCTCAGATAAGCTGGCATCTGGTGGCAACACTCTCACATAACCTGGCATCTAGTGGCAACACTGTCAGATAACCTGGCATCTAGTGGCAACACTGTCAGATAACCTGGCATCTGGTGGCAACACTCTCAGATAACCTGGCATCTGGTGGCAACGCTCTCAGATAACCTGCCACCTGGTGGCAACACTCTCAGATAACCTGGCATCTGGTGGCAACATTGTCAGATAACCTGACATCTGGTGGCAACACTCTTAGATAACCTGGCATCTGGCGGCAACACTCTCAGATAACCTGGCTTCTGGTGGCAACACTCTCAGATAACCTGGCATCTAGTGGCAACACTGTCAGATAACCTGGCATCTGGTGGCAACACTCTCAGATAACCTGGCATCTGGTGGCAACACTCTCAGATAACCTGGCATCTAGTGGCAACACTGTCAGATAACCTGGCATCTGGTGGCAACACTCTCAGATAACCATGCATCAGGTGGCAACACTCTCAGATAACCTGGCATCTGGTGGCAACACTCTCAGATAACCCGGCATCTAGTGGCAATACTCTCAGATAACCTGATATCTGGTGGCAACACTGTCAGATAACCTGGCATCTAGTGGCAACACTCTCAGATAACCTGGCATCTGGTGGCAACACTCTCAGATAACCTGGCATCTGGTGGCAACACTCTCAGATAACCTGGCATCTGGTGGCAACACTGTCAGATAACCTGACATCTGGTGGCAACACTCTCAGATAAGCTGGCATCTGGTGGCAACACTCTCAGATAAGCTGGCATCTGGTGGCAACACTCTCACATAACCTGGCATCTAGTGGCAACACTGTCAGATAACCTGGCATCTAGTGGCAACACTGTCAGATAACCTGGCATCTGGTGGCAACACTCTCAGATAACCTGGAACCTGGTGGCAACACTCTCAGATTACCTGCCATCTAGTGGCAACACTCTCAGATAACCTGCCACCTGGTGGCAACACTCTCAGATAACCTGGCATCTGGTGGCAACACTGTCAGATAACCTGACATCTGGTGGCAACACTCTCAGATAACCTGGCATCTGGTGGCAACACTGTCAGATAACCTGACATCTGGTGGCAACACTCTCAGATAAGCTGGCATCTGGTGGCAACACTCTCAGATAAGCTGGCATCTGGTGGCAACACTCTCACATAACCTGGCATCTAGTGGCAACACTGTCAGATAACCTGGCATCTAGTGGCAACACTGTCAGATAACCTGGCATCTGGTGGCAACACTCTCAGATAACCTGGCATCTGGTGGCAACACTCTCAGATAACCTGCCATCTAGTGGCAACACTCTCAGATAACCTGCCACCTGGTGGCAACACTCTCAGATAACCTGGCATCTGGCGGCAACACTGTCAGATAACCTGACATCTGGTGGCAACACTCTTAGATAACCTGGCATCTGGTGGCAACACTCTCAGATAACCTGGCATCTGGTGGCAACACTCTCAGATAACCTGGCATCTAGTGGCAACACTGTCAGATAACCTGGCATCTGGTGGCAACACTCTCAGATAACCTGGCATCTGGTGGCAACACTCTCAGATAACCTGGCATCTGGGGGAAACACTCTCAGATAACCTGGCATCTGGTGACAACACTCTCAGATAACCTGGCATCTAGTGGCAACACTCTCAGATAACCTGGCATATGGTGGCAACACTCTCAGATAACCTGGCATCTGGTGACAACACTCTCAGATAACCTGGCATCTGGTGGCAACACTCTCAGATAACCTGGCATCTAGTGGCAATACTCTCAGATAACCTGACATCTGGTGGCAACACTGTCAGATAACCTGGCATCTAGTGGCAACACTCTCAGATAACCTGGCATCTGGTGGCAACACTCTCCGATAACCTGGCATCTGGTGGCAACACTCTCAGATAACCTGGCATCTGGTGGCAACACTCTCAGATAACCTGGCATCTAGTGGCAACACCCTCAGATAACCTGGCATCTGGTGGCAACACACTCAGATAACCTGGCATCTGGTGGCAACACTGTCAGATAACCTGGCATCTAGTGGCAACACTCTCAGATAACCTGGCATCTGGTGGCAACACTGTCAGATAACCTGGCATCTGGTGGCAACACTCTCAGATAACCTGGCATCTGGTGACAACACTGTCAGATAACCTGGCATCCGGTGGCATCACTCTCAGATAACCTGGCATCTAGTGGCAACGCTCTCAGATAACCTGGCATCTGGTGGCAACACTCTCAGATAACCTGGCATCTGGTGGCAACACTGTCAGATAAGCTGGCATCTGGTGGCAACACTCTCACATAACCTGGCATCTAGTGGCAACACTGTCAGATAACCTGGCATCTAGTGGCAACACTGTCAGATAACCTGGCATCTGGTGGCAACACTCTCAGATAACCTGGCATCTGGGGGCAACACTCTCAGATAACCTGGCATCTGGTGGCAACACTCTCAGATAACCTGCCACCTGGTGGCAACACTCTCAGATAACCTGGCATCTGGTGGCAGCACTCTCAGATAACCTGGCATCTGGTGGCAACACTCTGAGATAACCTGGCATCTGGTGGCAACACTCTCAGATAACCTGGCATCTAGTGGCAACACTCTCAGATAACCTGGCATCTGGTGGCAACACTGTCAGATAACCTGACATCTGGTGGCAACACTCTTAGATAACCTGGCATCTGGTGGCAACACTCTCAGATAAATTGGCATCTGGTGGCAACACTCTCAGATAACCTGGCATCTAGTGGCAACACTGTCAGATAACCTGGCATCTGGTGGCAACACTCTCAGATAACCTGGCATCTGGTGGCAACACTCTCAGATAACCTGGCATCTGGTGGCAACACTCTCAGATAACCTGGCATCTGGTGGCAACACTCTCAGATAACCTGGCATCTAGTGGCAACACTGTCAGATAACCTGGCATCTGGTGGCAACACTCTCAGATAACCTGGCATCTGGTGGAAACACTCTCAGATAACCTGGCATCTGGTGGCAACACTCTCAGATAACCTGGCATCTAGTGGCAACACTCTCAGATAACCTGGCATCTGGTGGCAACACTCTCAGATAACCTGGCATCTGGTGGCAACACTCTCAGATAACCTGGCATCTGGTGGCAACACTCTCAGATAACCTGGCATCTAGTGGCAATACTGTCAGATAACCTGACATCTGGTGGCAACACTGTCAGATAACCTGGCATCTAGTGGCAACACTCTCAGATAACCTGGCATCTGGTGGCAACACTCTCAGATAACCTGGCATCTGGTGGCAACACTCTCAGATAACCTGGCATCTGGTGGCAACACTCTCAGATAACCTGGCATCTAGTGGCGATACTCTCAGATAACCTGAAATCTGGAGGCAACACTGTCAGATAACCAGGCATCTAGTGGCAACACTCTCAGATAACCTTGCATCTGGTGGCAACACTCTCAGATAACCTGGCATCTGGTGGCAACACTCTCAGATAACCTGGCATCTGGTGGCAACACTCTCAGATAACCTGGCATCTAGTGGCAACACTGTCAGATAACCTGGCATCTAGTGGCAACACTGTCAGATAACCTGGCATCTGGTGGCAACACTCTCCGATAAGCTGGCATCTGGTGGCAACACTCTCACATATCCTGGCATCTAGTGGCTACACTGTCAGATAACCTGGCATCTAGTGGCAACACTGTCAGATAACCTGGCATCTAGTGGCAACACTGTCAGATAACCTGGCATCTGGTGGCAACACTCTCAGATAACCTGGCATCTGGTGGCAACGCTCTCAGATAACCTGACATCTGGTGGCAACACTCTCAGATAAGCTGGCATCTGGTGGCAACACTCTCAGATAAGCTGGCATCTGGTGGCAACACTCTCACATATCCTGGCATCTAGTGGCTACACTGTCAGATAACCTGGCATCTAGTGGCAACACTGTCAGATAACCTGGCATCTGGTGGCAACACTCTCAGATAACCTGGCATCTGGTGGCAACACTCTCAGATAACCTGCCATCTAGTGGCAACACTCTCTTATAACCTGCCACCTGGTGGCAACACTCTCAGATAACCTGGCATCTGGTGGCAACACTGTCAGATAACCTGACATCTGGTGGCAACACTATTTGATAACCTGGCATCTGGTGGCAACACTCTCAGATAACCTGGCATCTGGTGGCAACACTCTCAGATAACCTGGCATCTAGTGGCAACACTGTCAGATAACCTGGCACTTGGTGGCAACACTCTCAGATAACCTGGCATCTGGTGGAAACACTCTCAGATAACCTGGCATCTGGTGGCAACAATCTCAGATAACCTGGCATCTAGTGGCAACACTCTCAGATAACCTGGCATCTGGTGGCAACACTCTCAGATAACCTGGCATCTGGTGGCAACACTTTCAGATAACCTGGCATCTGGTGGCAACACTCTCAGATAACCTGGCATCTAGTGGCAATACTGTCAGATAACCTGACATCTGGTGGCAACACTGTCAGATAACCTGGCATCTAGTGGCAACACTCTAAGATAACATGGCATCTGGTGGCAACACTCTCAGATAACCTGGCATCTGGTGGCAACACTGTCAGATAACCTGGCATCTGGTGACAACACTCTCAGATAACGTGGCATCTAGTGGCAACACTGTCAGATAACATGGCATCTAGTGGCAACACTCTCAGATAACCTAGCATCTGGTGGCAACATTCTCAGATAACCTGGCATCTGGTGGCAACACTCTCAGATAACCTGGCGTCTGGTGGCAACACTCTCAGATAACCTGGCATCTGGTGGCAACACTCTCAGATAACCTGGCATCTAGTGGCAACACTGTCCGATAACCAGGCATCTAGTGGCAACACTGTCAGATAACCTGGCATATGGTGGGAACACTCTCAGATAACCTGACATCTGGTGGCAACACTCGCAGATAACCTGACATCTGGTGGCAACACTGTCAGATAACCTGGCATCTAGTGGCAACACTCTCAGATAACCTGGCATCTAGTGGCAACACTCTCAGATAACCTGACATCTGGTGGCAACACTGTCAGATAACCTGGCATCTAGTGGCAACACTCTCAGATAACCTGGCATCTAGTGGCAACACTCTCAGATAACCTGGCATCTGGTGGCAACACTGTCAGATAACCTGGCATCTGGTGGCAACATTGTCTGATAACCTGGCATCTGGTGGCAACACTCTCAGAGAACCTGACATCTGGTGGCAACACTCTCAGATAACCTGACATCTGGTGGCAACACTGTCAGATAAACTGGCATCTAGTGGCAACACTCTCAGATAACCTGGCATCTAGTGGCAACACTCTCAGATAACCTGGCATCTGGTGGCAACGCTCTCAGATAACCTGACATCTGGTGGCAACACTCTCAGATAAGCTGGCATCTGGTGGAAACACTCTCAGATAAGCTGGCATCTGGTGGCAACACTCTCACATAACCTGGCATCTAGTGGCAACACTGTCAGATAACCTGGCATCTAGTGGCAACACTGTCAGATAACCTGGCATCTGGTGGCAACACTCTCAGATAACCTGGCATCTGGTGGCAACACTCTCAGATAACCTGCCATCTAGTGGCAACACTCACAGATAACCTGCCACCTGGTGGCAACACTCTCAGATAACCTGGCATCTGGTGGCAACACTGTCAGATAACCTGACATCTGGTGGCAACACTCTTAGATAACCTGGCATCTGGTGGCAACACTCTCAGAAAACCTGGCATCTAGTGGCAACACTCTCAGAGAACCTGGCATCTGGTGGCAACACTGTCAGATAACCTGGCATCTGGTGGCAACACTCTCAGATAACCTGGCATCTGGTGGCAACACTGTCAGATAACCTGGCATCCGGTGGCATCACTCTCAGATAACCTGGCATCTAGTGACAACGCTCTCAGATAACCTGGCATCTGGTGGCAACACTCTCAGATAACCTGGCATCTGGTGGCAACACTGTCAGATAACCTGACATCTGGTGGCAACACTCTCAGATAAGCTGGCATCTGGTGGCAACACTCTCAGATAAGCTGGCATCTGGTGGCAACACTCTCACATAACCTGGCATCTAGTGGCAACACTCTCAGATAACCTGGCATCTAGTGGCAACACTGTCAGATAACCTGGCATCTGGTGGCAACACTCTCAGATAACCTGGCATCTGGTGGCAACACTCTCAGATAACATGCCATCTAGTGGCAACACTCTCAGATAACCTGCCACCTGGTGGCAACACTCTCAGATAACCTGGCATCTGGTGTAAACACTGTCAGATAACCTGATATCTGGTGGCAACACTCTTAGATAACCTGGCATCTGGTGGCAACACTCTCAGATAAACTGGCACCTGGTGGCAACACTCTCAGATAACCTGGCATCTAGTGGCAACACTGTCAGATAACCTGGCATCTGGTGGCAACACTCTCAGATAACCTGGCATCTGGTGGCAACATTCTCAGATAACCTGGCATCTGGTGGCAACACTCTCAGATAACCTGGCATCTAGTGGCAACACTCTCAGATAACCTGGCATCTGGTGGCAACATTCTCAGATAACCTGGCATCTGGTGGCAACACTCTCAGATAACCTGGCATCTGGTGGCAACACTCTCAGATAACCTGGCATCTGGTGGCAACACTGTCAGATAACCTGACATCTGGTGGCAACTATCAGATAAGCTGGCATCTGGTGGCAACACTCTCAGATAAGCTGGCATCTGGTGGCAACACTCTCACATAACCTGGCATCTAGTGGCAACACTGTCAGATAACCTGGCATCTAGTGGCAACACTGTCAGATACCCTGGCATCTGGTGGCAACACACTCAGATAACCTGGCATCTGGTGGCAACACTCTCAGATAACCTGCCATCTAGTGGCAACACTCTCAGATAACCTGCCACCTGGTGGCAACACTCTCAGATAACCTGGCACCTGGTGGCAACACTGTCAGATAACCTGACATCTGGTGGCAACACTCTCAGATAACCTGGCATCTGGTGGCAACACTGTCAGATAACCTGACATCTGGTGGCAACACTCTCAGCTAAGCTGGCATCTGGTGGCAACACTCTCAGATAAGCTGGCATCTGGTGGCAACACTCTCACATAACCTGGCATCTAGTGGCAACACTGTCAGATAACCTGGCATCTAGTGGCAACACTGTCAGATAACCTGGCATCTGGTGGCAACACTCTCAGATAACCTGGCATCTGGTGGCAACACTCTCAGATAACCTGCCATCTAGTGGCAACACTCTCAGATAACCTGCCACCTGGTGGCAACACTCTCAGATAACCTGGCATCTTGTGGCAACACTGTCAGATAACCTGACATCTGGTGGCAACACTCTCAGATAAGCTGGCATCTAGTGGCAACACTGTCAGATAACCTGGCATCTGGTGGCAACACTCTCAGATAACCTGGCATCTGGTGGCAACACTCTCAAATAACCTGGCATCTGGGGGCAACACTCTCAGATAACCTGGCATCTGGTGGCAACACTCTCAGATAACCTGGCATCTAGTGGCAACACTCTCAGATAACCTGGCATCTGGTGGCAACACTCTCAGATAACCTGGCATCTGGTGGCAACACTCTCAGATAACCTGGCATCTAGTGGCAATACTCTCAGATAACATGACATCTGGTGGCAACACTGTCAGATAACCTGGCATCTAGTGGCAACACTCTCAGATAACCTGGCATCTGGTGGCAACACTCTCCGATAACCTGGCATCTGGTGGCAACACTCTCAGATAACCTGGCATCTGGTGGCAACACTCTCAGATAACCTGGCATCTAGTGGCAACACCCTCAGATAACCTGGCATCTGGTGGCAACACACTCAGATAACCTGGCATCTGGTGGCAACACTGTCAGATAACCTGGCATCTAGTGGCAACACTCTCAGATAACCTGGCATCTGGTGGCAACACTCTCAGATAACCTGGCATCTGGTGGCAACATTCTCAGATAACCTGGCATCTGGTGGCAACACTCTCAGATAACCTGGCTTCTAGTGGCAACACTCTCAGATAACCTGGCATCTGGTGGCAGCACTCTCAGATAACCTGGCATCTGGTGGCAACACTCTGAGATAACCTGGCATCTGGTGGCAACACTCTCAGATAACCTGGCATCTGGTGGCAACACTCTCAGATAAGCTGGCATCTGGTGGCAACACTCTCACATAAGCTGGCATCTGGTGGCAACACTCTCACATAACCTGGCATCTAGTGGCAACACTGTCAGATAACCTGGCATCTAGTGGCAACACTGTCAGATAACCTGGCATCTGGTGGCAACACTCTCAGATAACCTGGCATCTGGTGGCAACACTCTCAGATAACCTGCCATCTAGTGGCAACACTCTCAGATAACCTGCCACCTGGTGGCAACACTCTCAGATAACCTGGCATCTGGTGGCAACACTGTCAGATAACCTGACATCTGGTGGCAACACTCTCAGATAACCTGGCATCTGGTGGCAACACTGTCATATAACCTGACATCTGGTGGCAACACTCTTAGATAACCTGGCATCTGGTGGCAACACTCTCAGAGAACCTGGCATCTGGTGGCAACACTCTCAGATAACCTGGCATCTGGTGGCAACACTCTCAGATAACCTGGCATCTGGTGGCAACACTGTCAGATAACCTGACATCTGGTGGCAACACTCTTAGATAACCTGGCATCTGGTGGCAACACTCTCAGATAAACTGGCATCTGGTGGCAACACTGTCAGATAACCTGGCATCTTGTGGCAACACTGTCAGATAACCTGGCATCTGGTGGCAACAATCTCAGATAACCTGGCATCTGGGGGCAACACTCTCAGATAACCTGGCATCTGTTGGCAACACTCTCAGATAACCTGGCATCTAGTGGCAACACTCTCAGATAACCTGGCATCTGGTGGCAACACTCTCAGATAACCTGGCATCTGGTGGCAACACTCTCAGATAACCTGGCATCTGGTGGCAACACTCTCAGATAACCTGGCATCTAGTGGCGATACTCTCAGATAACCTGAAATCTGGAGGCAACACTGTCAGATAACCAGGCATCTAGTGGCAACACTCTCAGATAACCTTGCATCTGGTGGCAACACTCTCAGATAACCTGGCATCTGGTGGCAACACTCTCAGATAACCTGGCATCTGGTGGCAACACTCTCAGATAACCTGGCATCTAGTGGCAACACTGTCAGATAACCTGGCATCTAGTGGCAACACTGTCAGATAACCTGGCATCTGGTGGCAACACTGTCAGATAACCTGGCATCTGGTGGCAACACTCTCAGATAACCTGACATCTGGTGGCAACACTCTCAGATAACCTGACATCTGGTGGCAACACTGTCAGATAACCTGGCATCTAGTGGCAACACTCTCAGGTAACCTGGCATCTAGTGGCAACACTCTCAGATAACCTGGCATCTGGTGGCAACGCTCTCAGATAACCTGACATCTGGTGGCAACACTCTCAGATAAGCTGGCATCTGGTGGCAACACTCTCAGATAAGCTGGCATCTGGTGGCAACACTCTCACATATCCTGGCATCTAGTGGCTACACTGTCAGATAACCTGGCATCTAGTGGCAACACTGTCAGATAACCTGGCATCTGGTGGCAACACTCTCAGATAACCTGGCATCTGGTGGCAACACTCTCAGATAACCTGCCATCTAGTGGCAACACTCTCAGATAACCTGCCACCTGGTGGCAACACTCTCAGATAACCTGGCATCTGGTGGCAACACTGTCAGATAACCTGACATCTGGTGGCAACACTATTTGATAACCTGGCATCTGGTGGCAACACTCTCAGATAACCTGGCATCTGGTGGCAACACTCTCAGATAACCTGGCATCTAGTGGCAACACTGTCAGATAACCTGGCACTTGGTGGCAACACTCTCAGATAACCTGGCATCTGGTGGAAACACTCTCAGATAACCTGGCATCTGGTGGCAACAATCTCAGATAACCTGGCATCTAGTGGCAACACTCTCAGATAACCTGGCATCTGGTGGCAACACTCTCAGATAACCTGGCATCTGGTGGCAACACTCTCAGATAACCTGGCATCTGGTGGCAACACTCTCAGATAACCTGGCATCTAGTGGCAATACTGTCAGATAACCTGACATCTGGTGGCAACACTGTCAGATAACCTGGCATCTAGTGGCAACACTCTAAGATAACATGGCATCTGGTGGCAACACTCTCAGATAACCTGGCATCTGGTGGCAACACTCTCAGATAACCTGGCATCTGGTGACAACACTCTCAGATAACCTGGCATCTAGTGGCAACACTGTCAGATAACCTGGCATCTAGTGGCAACACTGTCAGATAACCTTGCATCTGGTGGCAACACTCTCAGATAACCTGGCATCTGGTGGCAACACTCTCAGATAACCTGGCATCTGGGGGGCAACACTCTCAGATAACCTGGCATCTGGTGGCAATACTGTCAGATAACCTGGCATCTGGACGCAACACTCTCAGATAACCTGACATCTGGTGGCAACACTCTCAGATAACCTGACATCTGGTGGCAACACTGTCAGATAACCTGGCAGCTAGTGGCAACACTCTCAGATAACCTGGCATCTAGTGGCAACACTTTCAGATAACCTGGCATCTGGTGGCAACGCTCTCAGATAACCTGGCATCTGGTGACAACACTCTCAGATAACCTGGCATCTGGTGGCAACACTCTCAGATAACCTGGCATCTAGTGGCAATACTCTCAGATAACCTGACATCAGGTGGCAACACTGTCAGATAACCTGGCATCTAGTGGCAACACTCTCAGATAACGTGGCATCTAGTGGCAACACTGTCAGATAACATGGCATCTAGTGGCAACACTCTCAGATAACCTAGCATCTGGTGGCAACACTCTCAGATAACCTGGCATCTGGTGGCAACACTCTTAGATAACCTGGCATCTGGTGGCAACACTCTCAGATAACCTGGCATCTGGTGGCAACACTCTCAGATAACTTGGCATCTAGTGGCAACACTGTCAGATAACCTGGCATCTAGTGGCAACACTGTCAGATAACCTGGCATCTGGTGGCAACACTCTCAGATAACCTGGCATCTGGTGGCAACACTCTCAGATAACCTGGCATCTGGTGGCAACACTCTCAGATAACCTGGCATCTAGTGGCAACACTGTCAGATAACCTGGCATCTGGTGGCAACACTCTCAGATAACCTGACATCTGGTGGCAACACTCTCAGATAACCTGACATCTGGTGGCAACACTGTCAGATAACCTGGCATCTAGTGGCAACACTCTCAGATAACCTGGCATCTAGTGGCAACACTCTCAGATAACCTGGCATCTGGTGGCAACACTCTCAGATAACCTGGCATCTGGTGGCAACACTCTCAGATAACCTGGCATCTGGTGGCAACACTCTCAGATAACCTGGCACCTGGTGGCAACATTCTCAGATAACCTGCCATCTGGTGGCAACATTCTCAGATAACCTGCCATCTAGTGGCAACACTCTCAGATAACCTGCCACCTGGTGGCAACACTCTCAGATAACCTGGCACCTGGTGGCAACACTGTCAGATAACCTGACATCTGGTGGCAACACTCTTAGATAACCTGGCATCTGGTGGCAACACTCTCAGATAACCTGGCATCTGGTGGCAACACTCTCACATAACCTGGCATCTAGTGGCAACACTGTCAGATAACCTGGCATCTGGTGGCAACACTCTCAGATAACCTGGCATCTGGTGGCAGCACTCTCAGATAACCTGGCATCTGGTGGCAACACTCTGAGATAACCTGGCATCTGGTGGCAACACTCTCAGATAACCTGGCATCTAGTGGCAACACTCTCAGATAACCTGGCATCTGGTGGCAACACTGTCAGATAACCTGACATCTGGTGGCAACACTCTTAGATAACCTGGCATCTGGTGGCAACACTCTCAGATAAATTGGCATCTGGTGGCAACACTCTCAGATAACCTGGCATCTAGTGGCAACACTGTCAGATAACCTGGCATCTGGTGGCAACACTCTCAGATAACCTGGCATCTGGTGGCAACACTCTCAGATAACCTGGCATCTGGTGGCAACACTCTCAGATAACCTGGCATCTGGTGGCAACACTCTCAGATAACCTGGCATCTAGTGGCAACACTGTCAGATAACCTGGCATCTGGTGGCAACACTCTCAGATAACCTGGCATCTGGTGGAAACACTCTCAGATAACCTGGCATCTGGTGGCAACACTCTCAGATAACCTGGCATCTAGTGGCAACACTCTCAGATAACCTGGCATCTGGTGGCAACACTCTCAGATAACCTGGCATCTGGTGGCAACACTCTCAGATAACCTGGCATCTGGTGGCAACACTCTCAGATAACCTGGCATCTAGTGGCAATACTGTCAGATAACCTGACATCTGGTGGCAACACTGTCAGATAACCTGGCATCTAGTGGCAACACTCTCAGATAACCTGGCATCTGGTGGCAACACTCTCAGATAACCTGGCATCTGGTGGCAACACTCTCAGATAACCTGGCATCTGGTGGCAACACTCTCAGATAACCTGGCATCTAGTGGCGATACTCTCAGATAACCTGAAATCTGGAGGCAACACTGTCAGATAACCAGGCATCTAGTGGCAACACTCTCAGATAACCTTGCATCTGGTGGCAACACTCTCAGATAACCTGGCATCTGGTGGCAACACTCTCAGATAACCTGGCATCTGGTGGCAACACTCTCAGATAACCTGGCATCTAGTGGCAACACTGTCAGATAACCTGGCATCTAGTGGCAACACTGTCAGATAACCTGGCATCTGGTGGCAACACTCTCCGATAAGCTGGCATCTGGTGGCAACACTCTCACATATCCTGGCATCTAGTGGCTACACTGTCAGATAACCTGGCATCTAGTGGCAACACTGTCAGATAACCTGGCATCTAGTGGCAACACTGTCAGATAACCTGGCATCTGGTGGCAACACTCTCAGATAACCTGGCATCTGGTGGCAACGCTCTCAGATAACCTGACATCTGGTGGCAACACTCTCAGATAAGCTGGCATCTGGTGGCAACACTCTCAGATAAGCTGGCATCTGGTGGCAACACTCTCACATATCCTGGCATCTAGTGGCTACACTGTCAGATAACCTGGCATCTAGTGGCAACACTGTCAGATAACCTGGCATCTGGTGGCAACACTCTCAGATAACCTGGCATCTGGTGGCAACACTCTCAGATAACCTGCCATCTAGTGGCAACACTCTCTTATAACCTGCCACCTGGTGGCAACACTCTCAGATAACCTGGCATCTGGTGGCAACACTGTCAGATAACCTGACATCTGGTGGCAACACTATTTGATAACCTGGCATCTGGTGGCAACACTCTCAGATAACCTGGCATCTGGTGGCAACACTCTCAGATAACCTGGCATCTAGTGGCAACACTGTCAGATAACCTGGCACTTGGTGGCAACACTCTCAGATAACCTGGCATCTGGTGGAAACACTCTCAGATAACCTGGCATCTGGTGGCAACAATCTCAGATAACCTGGCATCTAGTGGCAACACTCTCAGATAACCTGGCATCTGGTGGCAACACTCTCAGATAACCTGGCATCTGGTGGCAACACTTTCAGATAACCTGGCATCTGGTGGCAACACTCTCAGATAACCTGGCATCTAGTGGCAATACTGTCAGATAACCTGACATCTGGTGGCAACACTGTCAGATAACCTGGCATCTAGTGGCAACACTCTAAGATAACATGGCATCTGGTGGCAACACTCTCAGATAACCTGGCATCTGGTGGCAACACTGTCAGATAACCTGGCATCTGGTGACAACACTCTCAGATAACCTGGCATCTAGTGGCAACACTGTCAGATAACCTGGCATCTAGTGGCAACACTGTCAGATAACCTTGCATCTGGTGGCAACACTCTCAGATAACCTGGCATCTGGTGGCAACACTCTCAGATAACCTGGCATCTGGGGGGCAACACTCTCAGATAACCTGGCATCTGGTGGCAACACTGTCAGATAACCTGGCATCTGGACGCAACACTCTCAGATAACCTGACATCTGGTGGCAACACTCTCAGATAACCTGACATCTGGTGGCAACACTGTCAGATAACCTGGCAGCTAGTGGCAACACTCTCAGATAACCTGGCATCTAGTGGCAACACTTTCAGATAACCTGGCATCTGGTGGCAACGCTCTCAGATAACCTGGCATCTGGTGACAACACTCTCAGATAACCTGGCATCTGGTGGCAACACTCTCAGATAACCTGGCATCTAGTGGCAATACTCTCAGATAACCTGACATCAGGTGGCAACACTGTCAGATAACCTGGCATCTGGTGGCAACACTCTCAGATAACCTGGCATCTGGTGGCAACACTCTCAGATAACCTGGCATCTGGTGGCAACACTCTCAGATAACCTGGCATCTAGTGGCAACACTGTCAGATAACCTGGCATCTGGTGGCAACACTCTCAGATAACCTGACATCTGGTGGCAACACTCTCAGATAACCTGACATCTGGTGGCAACACTGTCAGATAACCTGGCATCTAGTGGCAACACTCTCAGATAACCTGGCATCTAGTGGCAACACTCTCAGATAACCTGGCATCTGGTGGCAACACTCTCAGATAACCTGGCATCTGGTGGCAACACTCTCAGATAACCTGGCATCTGGTGGCAACACTCTCAGATAACCTGGCACCTGGTGGCAACATTCTCAGATAACCTGCCATCTGGTGGCAACATTCTCAGATAACCTGCCATCTAGTGGCAACACTCTCAGATAACCTGCCACCTGGTGGCAACACTCTCAGATAACCTGGCACCTGGTGGCAACACTGTCAGATAACCTGACATCTGGTGGCAACACTCTTAGATAACCTGGCATCTGGTGGCAACACTCTCAGATAACCTGGCATCTGGTGGCAACACTCTCACATAACCTGGCATCTAGTGGCAACACTGTCAGATAACCTGGCATCTGGTGGCAACACTCTCAGATAACCTGGCATCTGGTGGCAGCACTCTCAGATAACCTGGCATCTGGTGGCAACACTCTGAGATAACCTGGCATCTGGTGGCAACACTCTCAGATAACCTGGCATCTAGTGGCAACACTCTCAGATAACCTGGCATCTGGTGGCAACACTGTCAGATAACCTGACATCTGGTGGCAACACTCTTAGATAACCTGGCATCTGGTGGCAACACTCTCAGATAAATTGGCATCTGGTGGCAACACTCTCAGATAACCTGGCATCTAGTGGCAACACTGTCAGATAACCTGGCATCTGGTGGCAACACTCTCAGATAACCTGGCATCTGGTGGCAACACTCTCAGATAACCTGGCATCTGGTGGCAACACTCTCAGATAACCTGGCATCTGGTGGCAACACTCTCAGATAACCTGGCATCTAGTGGCAACACTGTCAGATAACCTGGCATCTGGTGGCAACACTCTCAGATAACCTGGCATCTGGTGGAAACACTCTCAGATAACCTGGCATCTGGTGGCAACACTCTCAGATAACCTGGCATCTAGTGGCAACACTCTCAGATAACCTGGCATCTGGTGGCAACACTCTCAGATAACCTGGCATCTGGTGGCAACACTCTCAGATAACCTGGCATCTGGTGGCAACACTCTCAGATAACCTGGCATCTAGTGGCAATACTGTCAGATAACCTGACATCTGGTGGCAACACTGTCAGATAACCTGGCATCTAGTGGCAACACTCTAAGATAACATGGCATCTGGTGGCAACACTCTCAGATAACCTGGCATCTGGTGGCAACACTCTCAGATAACCTGGCATCTGGTGGCAACACTCTCAGATAACCTGGCATCTAGTGGCAACACTGTCAGATAACCTGGCATCTAGTGGCAACACTGTCAGATAACCTTGCATCTGGTGGCAACACTCTCAGATAACCTGGCATCTGGTGGCAACACTCTCAGATAACCTGGCATCTGGTGGCAACACTCTCAGATAACCTGGCATCTGGTGGCAACACTGTCAGATAACCTGGCATCTGGACGCAACACTCTCAGATAACCTGACATCTGGTGGCAACACTCTCAGATAACCTGACATCTGGTGGCAACACTGTCAGATAACCTGGCAGCTAGTGGCAACACTCTCAGATAACCTGGCATCTAGTGGCAACACTTTCAGATAACCTGGCATCTGGTGGCAACGCTCTCAGATAACCTGGCATCTGGTGACAACACTCTCAGATACCCTGGCATCTGGTGGCAACACTCTCAGTTAACCTGGCATCTAGTGGCAATACTCTCAGATAACCTGACATCAGGTGGCAACACTGTCAGATAACCTGGCATCTAGTGGCAACACTCTCAGATAACGTGGCATCTAGTGGCAACACTGTCAGATAACATGGCATCTAGTGGCAACACTCTCAGATAACCTAGCATCTGGTGGCAACACTCTCAGATAACCTGGCATCTGGTGGCAACACTCTCAGATAACCTGGCATCTGGTGGCAACACTCTCAGATAACCTGGCATCTGGTGGCAACACTCTCAGATAACTTGGCATCTAGTGGCAACATTGTCAGATAACCTGGCATCTGGTGGCAACTCTCTCAGATAACCTGACATCTGGTGGCAACACTCTCAGATAACCTGACATCTGGTGGCAACACTGTCAGATAACCTGGCATCTAGTGGCAACACTCTGAGATAACCTGGCATCTAGTGGCAACACTCTCAGATAACCTGGCATCTGGTGGCAACGCTCTCAGATAACCTGACATCTGGTGGCAACACTCTCAGATAACCTGGCATCTGGTGGCAACACTCTCAGATAAGCTGGCATCTGGTGGCAACACTCTCACATAACCTGGCATCTAGTGGCAACACTGTCAGATAACCTGGCATCTAGTGGCAACACTGTCAGATAACCTGGCATTTGTTGGCAACACTCTCAGATAACCTGCCATCTGGTGGCAACATTCTCAGATAACCTGCCATCTAGTGGCAACACTCTCAGATAACCTGCCACCTGGTGGCAACACTCTCAGATAACCTGGCATCTGGTGGCAACACTGTCAGATAACCTGACATCTGGTGGCAACACTCTTAGATAACCTGGCATCTGGTGGCAACACTCTCAGATAACCTGGCATCTGGTGGCAACACTCTCACATAACCTGGCATCTAGTGGCAACACTGTCAGATAACCTGGCATCTGGTGGCAACACTCTCAGATAACCTGGCATCTGGTGGCAGCACTCTCAGATAACCTGGCATCTGGTGGCAACACTCTGAGATAACCTGGCATCTGGTGGCAACACTCTCAGATAACCTGGCATCTAGTGGCAACACTCTCAGATAACCTGGCATCTGGTGGCAACACTATCAGATAACCTGACATCTGGTGCAAACACTCTTAGATAACCTGGCATCTGGTGGCAACACTCTCAGATAAACTGGCATCTGGTGGCAACACTCTCAGATAACCTGGCATCTAGTGGCAACACTGTCAGATAACCTGGCATCTGGTGGCAACACTCTCAGATAACCTGGCATCTGGTGGCAACACTCGCAGATAACCTGGCATCTGGTGGCAAAATTCTCAGATAACCTGGCATCTGGTGGCAACACTCTCAGATAACCTGGCATCTAGTGGCAACACTCTCAGATGGCCTGGCATCTGGTGGCAACACTCTCAGATAACCTGGCATCTGGTGGCAACACTCTCAGATAACCTGGCATCTGGTGGCAACACTCTCAGATAACCTGGCATCTGGTGGCAACACTGTCAGATAACCTGACATCTGGTGGCAACACTCTCAGATAAGCTGGCATCTGGTGGCAACACTCTCAGATAAGCTGGCATCTGGTGGCAACACTCTCACATAACCTGGCATCTAGTGGCAACACTGTCAGATAACCTGGCATCTAGTGGCAACACTGTCAGATAACCTGGCATCTGGTGGCAACACACTCAGATAACCTGGCATCTGGTGGCATCACTCTCAGATAACCTGCCATCTAGTGGCAACACTCTCAGATAACCTGCCACCTGGTGGCAACACTCTCAGATAACCTGGCACCTGTTGGCAACACTGTCAGATAACCTGGCATCTGGTGGCAACACTCTCAGATAACCTGGCATCTGGTGGCAACACTCTCAGATAACCTGGCATCTGGTGGCAACACTCTCAGATAACCTGGCATCTGGTGGCAACACTCTCAGATAACCTGGCATCTGGTGGCAACATTCTCAGATAACCTGGCATCTGGTGGCAACACTCTCAGATAACCTGGCATCTAGTGGCAACACTCTCAGATAACCTGGCATCTGGTGGCAACACTCTCAGAGAACCTGGCATCTGGTGGCAACACTCTCAGATAACCTGGCATCTGGTGGCAACACTCTCAGATAACCTGGCATCTGGTGGCAACACTCTCAGATAAGCTGGCATCTGGTGGCAACACTCTCAGATAAGCTGGCATCTGGTGGCAACACTCTCACATAACCTGGCATCTAGTGGCAACACTGTCAGATAACCTGGCATCTAGTGGCAACACTGTCAGATAACCTGGCATCTGGTGGCAACACTCTCAGATAACCTGGCATCTGGTGGCAACACTCTCAGATAACCTGCCATCTAGTGGCAACACTCTCAGATAACCTGCCACCTGGTGGCAACACTCTCAGATAACCTGGCATCTGGTGGCAACACTGCCAGATAACCTGACATCTGGTGGCAACACTCTCAGATAACCTGGCATCTGGTGGCAACACTGTCAGATAACCTGACATCTGGCGGCAACACTCTCAGATAAGCTGGCATCTGGTGGCAACACTCTCAGATAAGCTGGCATCTGGTGGCAACACTCTCACATAACCTGGCATCTAGTGGCAACACTGTCAGATAACCTGGCATCTAGTGGCAACACTGTCAGATAACCTGGCATCTGGTGGCAACACTCTCAGATAACCTGGCATCTAGTGGCAACACTCTCAGATGACCTGCCATCTAGTGGCAACACTCTCAGATAACCTGCCACCTGGTGGCAACACTCTCAGATAACCTGGCATCTGGTGGCAAATTGTCAGATAACCTGACATCTGGTGGCAACACTCTTAGATAGCCTGGCATCTGGTGGCAACACTCGCAGATAACCTGGCATCTGGTGGCAACACTCTCAGATAACCTGGCATCTAGTGGCAACACTGTCAGATAACCTGGCATCTGGTGGCAACACTGTCAGATAACCTGGCATCTGGTGGCAACAATCTCAGATAACCTGGCATCTGGGGGCAACACTCTCAGATAACCTGGCATCTGTTGGCAACACTCTCAGATAACCTGGCATCTAGTGGCAACACTCTCAGATAACCTGGCATCTGGTGGCAACACTCTCAGATAACCTGGCATCTGGTGGCAACACTCTCAGATAACCTGGCATCTAGTGGCAATACTCTCAGATAACCTGAAATCTGGAGGCAACACTGTCAGATAACCAGGCATCTAGTGGCAACACTCTCAGATAACCTGGCATCTGGTGGCAACACTCTCAGATAACCTGGCATCTGGTGGCAACACTCTCAGATAACCTGGCATCTGGTGGCAACACTCTCAGATAACCTGGCATCTAGTGGCAACACTGTCAGATAACCTGGCATCTAGTGGCAACACTGTCAGATAACCTGGCATCTGGTGGCAACACTGTCAGATAACCTGGCATCTGGTGGCAACACTCTCAGATAACCTGGCATCTGGTGGCAACACTCTCAGATAACCTGGCATCTAGTGGCAACACTCTCAGATAACCTGGCATATGGTGGCAACACTCTCAGATAACCTGGCATCTGGTGGCAACACTCTCAGATAACCTGGCATCTGGTGGCAACACTCTCAGATAACCTGGCATCTGGTGGCAACACTGTCAGATAACCTGACATCTGGTGGCAACACTCTTAGATAACCTGGCATCTGGTGGCAACACTCTCAGATAAACTGGCATCTGGTGGCAACACTCTCAGATAAGCTGGCATCTAGTGGCAACAGTCTCAGATAACCTGGCATCTGGTGGCAACACTCTCAGATAACCTGGCATCTGGTGGCAACACTCTCAGATAACCTGGCATCTGGTGGCAACATTCTCAGATAACCTGGCATCTGGTGGCAACACTCTCAGATAACCTGGCATCTAGTGGCAACACTCTCAGATAACCTGGCATCTGGTGGCAACACTCTCAGATAACCTGGCATCTGGTGGCAACACTCTCAGATAACCTGGCATCTGGTGGCAACACTCTCAGATAACCTGGCATCTGGTGGCAACACTCTCAGATAAGCTGGCATCTGGTGGCAACACTCTCAGATAAGCTGGCATCTGGTGGCAACACTCTCACATAACCTGGCATCTAGTGGCAACACTGTCAGATAACCTGGCATCTAGTGGCAACACTGTCAGATAACCTGGCATCCGGTGGCAACACTCTCAGATAACCTGGCATCTGGTGGCAACACTCTCAGATAACCTGGCATCTAGTGGCAACACTCTCAGATAACCTGCCACCTGGTGGCAACACTCTCAGATAACCTGGCATCTGGTGGCAACACTCTCAGATAAGCTGGCATCTGGTGGTAACACTCTCACATAACCTGGCATCTAGTGGCAACACTGTCAGATAACCTGGCATCTAGTGGCAACACTGTCAGATAACCTGGCATCTGGTGGCAACACTCTCAGATAACCTGGCATCTGGTGGCAACACTCTCAGATAACCTGCCATCTAGTGGCAACACTCTCAGATAACCTGCCACCTGGTGGCAACACTCTCAGATAACCTGGCATCTGGTGGCAAATTGTCAGATAACCTGACATCTGGTGGCAACACTCTTAGATAACCTGGCATCTGGTGGCAACACTCTCAGATAACCTGGCATCTGGTGGCAACACTCTCAGATAACCTGGCATCTAGTGGCAACACTGTCAGATAACCTGGCATCTGGTGGCAACACTGTCAGATAACCTGGCATCTGGTGGCAACAATCTCATATAACCTGGCATCTGGGGGCAACACTCTCAGATAACCTGGCATCTGTTGGCAACACTCTCAGATAACCTGGCATCTAGTGGCAACACTCTCAGATAACCTGGCATCTGGTGGCAACACTCTCAGATAACCTGGCATCTGGTGGCAACACTCTCAGATAACCTGGCATCTGGTGGCAACACTCTCAGATAACCTGGCATCGAGTGGCAATACTCTCAGATAACCTGAAATCTGGAGGCAACACTGTCAGATAACCAGGCATCTAGTGGCAACACTCTCAGATAACCTGGCATCTGGTGGCAACACTCTCAGATAACCTGGCATCTGGTGGCAACACTCTCAGATAACCTGGCATCTGGTGGCAACACTCTCAGATAACATGGCATCTAGTGGCAATACTCTCAGATAACCTGAAATCTGGAGGCAACACTGTCAGATAACCAGGCATCTAGTGGCAACACTCTCAGATAACCTGGCATCTGGTGGCAACACTCTCAGATAACCTGGCATCTGGTGGCAACACTCTCAGATAACCTGGCATCTGGTGGCAACACTCTCAGATAACCTGGCATCTAGTGGCAACACTGTCAGATAACCTGGCATCTAGTGGCAACACTGTCAGATAACCTGGCATCTGGTGGCAACACTGTCAGATAACCTGGCATCTGGTGGCAACACTCTCAGATAACCTGGCATCGAGTGGCAATACTCTCAGATAACCTGAAATCTGGAGGCAACACTGTCAGATAACCAGGCATCTAGTGGCAACACTCTCAGATAACCTGGCATCTGGTGGCAACACTCTCAGATAACCTGGCATCTGGTGGCAACACTCTCAGATAACCTGGCATCTGGTGGCAACACTCTCAGATAACATGGCATCTAGTGGCAATACTCTCAGATAACCTGAAATCTGGAGGCAACACTGTCAGATAACCAGGCATCTAGTGGCAACACTCTCAGATAACCTGGCATCTGGTGGCAACACTCTCAGATAACCTGGCATCTGGTGGCAACACTCTCAGATAACCTGGCATCTGGTGGCAACACTCTCAGATAACCTGGCATCTAGTGGCAACACTGTCAGATAACCTGGCATCTAGTGGCAACACTGTCAGATAACCTGGCATCTGGTGGCAACACTGTCAGATAACCTGGCATCTGGTGGCAACACTCTCAGATAACCTGGCATCTGGTGGCAACACTCTCAGATAACCTGGCATCTGGTGGCAACACTCTCAGATATCCTGACATCTGGTGGCAACACTCTCAGATAACCTGACATCTGGTGGCAACACTGTCAGATAACCTGGCATCTAGTGGCAACACTCTCAGATAACCTGGCATCTAGTGGCAACACTCTCAGATAACCTGGCATCTGGTGGCAACACTCTCAGATAACCTGGCATCTGGTGGCAACATTCTCAGATAACCTGGCATCTGGTGGCAACACTCTCAGATAACCTGGCATCTAGTGGCAACACTCTCAGATAACCTGGCATCTGGTGGCAACACTCTCAGATAACCTGGCATCTGGTGGCAACACTCTCAGATAACCTGGCATCTGGTGGCAACACTCTCAGATAACCTGGCATCTGGTGGCAACACTCTCAGATAAGCTGGCATCTGGTGGCAACACTCTCAGATAAGCTGGCATCTGGTGGCAACACTCTCACATAACCTGGCATCTAGTGGCAACACTGTCAGATAACCTGGCATCTAGTGGCAACACTGTCAGATAACCTGGCATCCGGTGGCAACACTCTCAGATAACCTGGCATCTGGTGGCAACACTCTCAGATAACCTGGCATCTAGTGGCAACACTCTCAGATAACCTGCCACCTGGTGGCAACACTCTCAGATAACCTGGCATCTGGTGGCAACACTCTCAGATAAGCTGGCATCTGGTGGCAACACTCTCACATAACCTGGCATCTAGTGGCAACACTGTCAGATAACCTGGCATCTAGTGGCAACACTGTCAGATAACCTGGCATCTGGTGGCAACACTCTCAGATAACCTGGCATCTGGTGGCAACACTCTCAGATAACCTGCCATCTAGTGGCAACACTCTCAGATAACCTGCCACCTGGTGGCAACACTCTCAGATAACCTGGCATCTGGTGGCAAATTGTCAGATAACCTGACATCTGGTGGCAACACTCTTAGATAACCTGGCATCTGGTGGCAACACTCTCAGATAACCTGGCATCTGGTGGCAACACTCTCAGATAACCTGGCATCTAGTGGCAACACTGTCAGATAACCTGACATCTGGTGGCAACACTGTCAGATAACCTGGCATCTGGTGGCAACAATCTCATATAACCTGGCATCTGGGGGCAACACTCTCAGATAACCTGGCATCTGTTGGCAACACTCTCAGATAACCTGGCATCTAGTGGCAACACTCTCAGATAACCTGGCATCTGGTGGCAACACTCTCAGATAACCTGGCATCTGGTGGCAACACTCTCAGATAACCTGGCATCTGGTGGCAACACTCTCAGATAACCTGGCATCGAGTGGCAATACTCTCAGATAACCTGAAATCTGGAGGCAACACTGTCAGATAACCAGGCATCTAGTGGCAACACTCTCAGATAACCTGGCATCTGGTGGCAACACTCTCAGATAACCTGGCATCTGGTGGCAACACTCTCAGATAACCTGGCATCTGGTGGCAACACTCTCAGATAACATGGCATCTAGTGGCAATACTCTCAGATAACCTGAAATCTGGAGGCAACACTGTCAGATAACCAGGCATCTAGTGGCAACACTCTCAGATAACCTGGCATCTGGTGGCAACACTCTCAGATAACCTGGCATCTGGTGGCAACACTCTCAGATAACCTGGCATCTGGTGGCAACACTCTCAGATAACCTGGCATCTAGTGGCAACACTGTCAGATAACCTGGCATCTAGTGGCAACACTGTCAGATAACCTGGCATCTGGTGGCAACACTGTCAGATAACCTGGCATCTGGTGGCAACACTCTCAGATAACCTGGCATCTGGTGGCAACACTCTCAGATAACCTGGCATCTGGTGGCAACACTCTCAGATATCCTGACATCTGGTGGCAACACTCTCAGATAACCTGACATCTGGTGGCAACACTGTCAGATAACCTGGCATCTAGTGGCAACACTCTCAGATAACCTGGCATCTAGTGGCAACACTCTCAGATAACCTGGCATCTGGTGGCAACGCTCTCAGATAACCTGACATCTGGTGGCAACACTCTCAGATAAGCTGGCATCTGGTGGCAACACTCTCAGATAAGCTGGCATCTGGTGGCAACACTCTCACATATCCTGGCATCTAGTGGCTACACTGTCAGATAACCTGGCATCTAGTGGCAACACTGTCAGATTACCTGGCATCTGGTGGCAACACTCTCAGATAACCTGGCATCTGGTGGCAACACTCTCAGATATCCTGCCATCTAGTGGCAACACTCTCAGATAACCTGCCACCTGGTGGCAACACTCTCAGATAACCTGGCATCTGGTGGCAACACTGTCAGATAACCTGACATCTGGTGGCAACACTATTTGATAACCTGGCATCTGGTGGCAACACTCTCAGATAAGCTGGCATCTGGTGGCAACACTCTCAGATAAGCTGGCATCTGGTGGCAACACTGTCAGATAACCTGACATCTGGTGGCAACACTATTTGATAACCTGGCATCTGGTGGCAACACTCTCAGATAAGCTGGCATCTGGTGGCAACACTCTCAGATAAGCTGGCATCTGGTGGCAACACTGTCAGATAACCTGACATCTGGTGGCAACACTGTCAGATAACCTGGCATCTGGTGGCAACACTCGCAGATAACCTGGCATCTGGTGGCAACATTCTCAGATAACCTGGCATCTGGTGGCAACACTCTCAGATAACCTGGCATCTAGTGGCAATACTGTCAGATAACCTGACATCTGGTGGCAACACTGTCAGATAACCTGGCATCTAGTGGCAACACTCTAAGATAACATGGCATCTGGTGGCAACACTCTCAGATAACCTGGCATCTGGTGGCAACACTCTCAGATAACCTGGCATCTGGTGGCAACACTCTCAGATAACCTGGCATCTAGTGGCAACACTGTCAGATAACCTGGCATCTAGTGGCAACACTGTCAGATAACCTTGCATCTGGTGGCAACACTCTCAGATAACCTGGCATCTGGTGGCAACACTCTCAGATAACCTGGCATCTGGTGGCAACACTCTCAGATAACCTGGCATCTGGTGGCAACACTGTCAGATAACCTGGCATCTGGACGCAACACTCTCAGATAACCTGACATCTGGTGGCAACACTCTCAGATAACCTGACATCTGGTGGCAACACTGTCAGATAACCTGGCAGCTAGTGGCAACACTCTCAGATAACCTGGCATCTAGTGGCAACACTTTCAGATAACCTGGCATCTGGTGGCAACGCTCTCAGATAACCTGGCATCTGGTGACAACACTCTCAGATAACATGGCATCTGGTGGCAACACTCTCAGATAACCTGGCATCTAGTGGCAATACTCTCAGATAACCTGACATCAGGTGGCAACACTGTCAGATAACCTGGCATCTGGTGGCAACACTCTGAGATAACCTGGCATCTGGTGGCAACACTCTCAGATAACCTGGCATCTAGTGGCAACACTCTCAGATAACCTGGCATCTGGTCGCAACACTGTCAGATAACCTGACATCTGGTGGCAACACTCTTAGATAACCTGGCATCTGGTGGCGACACTCTCAGATAAACTGGCATCTGGTGGCAACACTCTCAGATAACCTGGCATCTAGTGGCAACACTGTCAGATAACCTGGCATCTGGTGGCAACACCCTCAGATAACCTGGCATCTGGTGGCAACACTCGCAGATAACCTGGCATCTGGTGGCAACATTCTCAGATAACCTGGCATCTGGTGGCAACACTCTCAGATAACCTGGCATCTAGTGGCAACACTCTCAGATAGCCTGGCATCTGGTGGCAACACTCTCAGATAACCTGGCATCTGGTGGCAACACTCTCAGATAACCTGGCATCTGGTGGCAACACTCTCAGATAACCTGGCATCTGGTGGCAACACTGTCAGATAACCTGACATCTGGTGGCAACACTCTCAGATAAGCTGGCATCTGGTGGCAACACTCTCAGATAAGCTGGCATCTGGTGGCAACACTCTCACATAACCTGGCATCTAGTGGCAACACTGTCAGATAACCTGGCATCTAGTGGCAACACTGTCAGATAACCTGGCATCTGGTGGCAACACACTCAGATAACCTGGCATCTGGTGGCAACACTCTCAGATAACCTGCCATTTAGTGGCAACACTCTCAGATAACCTGCCACCTGGTGGCAACACTCTCAGATAACCTGGCATCTTGTGGCAACACTGTCAGATAACCTGACATCTGGTGGCAACACTCTTAGATAACCTGGCATCTGGTGGCAACACTCTCAGATAACCTGGCATCTGGTGGCAACACTCTCAGATAACCTGGCATCTGGTGGCAACACTCTCAGATAACATGCCATCTAGTGGCAACACTCTCAGATAATCTGCCACCTGGTGGCAACACTCTCAGATAACCTGGCATCTGGTGGCAACACTGTCAGATAACCTGACATCTGGTGGCAACACTCTTAGATAACCTGGCATCTGTTGGCAACACTCTCAGATAAACTGGCATCTGGTGGCAACACTCTCAGATAACCTGGCATCTAGTGGCAACACTCTCAGATAACCTGGCATCTGGTGGCAACACTCTCAGATAACCTGGCATCTGGTGGCAACACTCTCAGATAACCTGGCATCTGGTGGCAACACTCTCAGATAACCTGGCATCTAGTGGCAACACTCTCAGATAACCTGGCATCTGGTGGCAACACTCTCAGATAACCTGGCATCTGGTGGCAACACTCTCAGATAACCTGGCATCTGGTGGCAACACTCTCAGATAACCTGGCATCTGGTGGCAACACGCTCAGATAAGCTGGCATCTGGTGGCAACACTCTCAGATAAGCTGGCATCTGGTGTCAACACTCTCACATAACCTGACATCTAGTGGCAACACTGTCAGATAACCTGGCATCTAGTGGCAACACTGTCAGATAACCTGGCATCTGGTGGCAACACTCTCAGATAACCTGGCATCTGGTGGCAACACTCTCAGATAACCTGCCATCTAGTGGCAACACTCTCAGATAACCTGCCACCTGGTGGCAACACTCTCAGATAACCTGGCATCTGGTGGCAACACTGTCAGATAACCTGATATCTGGTGGCAAAACTCTCAGATAACCTGGCATCTGGTGGCAACACTGTCAGATAACCTGACATCTGGCGGCAACACTCTCAGATAAGCTGGCATCTGGTGGCAACAATCTCAGATAAGCTGGCATCTGGTGGCAACACTCTCACATAACCTGGCATCTAGTGGCAACACTGTCAGATAACCTGGCATCTAGTGGCAACACTGTCAGATAACCTGGCATCTGGTGGCAACACTCTCAGATAACCTGGCATCTGGTGGCAACACTCTCAGATAACCTGCCATCTAGTGGCAACACTCTCAGATAACCTGCCACCTGGTGGCAACACTCTCAGATAACCTGGCATCTGGTGGCAAATTGTCAGATAACCTGACATCTGGTGGCAACACTCTTAGATAACCTGGCATCTGGTGGCAACACTCTCAGATAACCTGGCATCTGGTGGCAACACTCTCAGATAACCTGGCATCTAGTGGCAACACTGTCAGATAACCTGGCATCTGGTGGCAACACTGTCAGATAACCTGGCATCTGGTGGCAACAATCTCAGATAACCTGGCATCTGGGGCAACAATCTCAGATAACCTGGCATCTGTTGGCAACACTCTCAGATAACCTGGCATCTAGTGGCAACACTCTCAGATAACCTGGCATCTGGTGGCAACACTCTCAGATAACCTGGCATCTGGTGGCAACACTCTCAGATAACCTGGCATCTGGTGGCAACACTCTCAGATAACCTGGCATCTAGTGGCAATACTCTCAGATAACCTGAAATCTGGAGGCAACACTGTCAGATAACCAGGCATCTAGTGGCAACACTCTCAGATAACCTGGCATCTGGTGGCAACACTCTCAGATAACCTGGCATCTGGTGGCAACACTCTCAGATAACCTGGCATCTGGTGGCAACACTCTCAGATAACCTGGCATCTAGTGGCAACACTGTCAGATAACCTGGCATCTAGTGGCAACACTGTCAGATAACCTGGCATCTGGTGGCAACACTGTCAGATAACCTGGCATCTGGTATCAACACTCTCAGATAACCTGGCATCTGGTGGCAACACTCTCAGATAACCTGGCATCTGGTGGCAACACTGTCAGATAACCTGGCATCTGGTGGCAACACTCTCAGATAACCTGACATCTGGTGGCAACACTCTCAGATAACCTGACATCTGGTGGCAACACTGTCAGATAACCGGGCATCTAGTGGCAACACTCTCAGATAACCTGGCATCTAGTGGCAACACTCTCAGATAACCTGGCATCTGGTGGCAACGCTCTCAGATAACCTGACATCTGGTGGCAACACTCTCAGATAACCTGGCATCTAGTGGCAACACTGTCAGATAACCTGGCATCTGGTGGCAACACTCTCAGATAACCTGGCATCTGGTGGAAACACTCTCAGATAACCTGGCATCTGGTGGCAACACTCTCAGATAACCTGGCATCTAGTGGCAACACTCTCAGATAACCTGGCATCTGGTGGCAACACTCTCAGATAACCTGGCATCTGGTGGCAACACTCTCAGATAACCTGGCATCTGGTGGCAACACTCTCAGATAACTTGGCATCTAGTGGCAATACTGTCAGATAACCTGACATCTGGTGGCAACACTGTCAGATAACCTGGCATCTAGTGGCAACACTCTAAGATAACATGGCAACTGGTGGCAACACTCTCAGATAACCTGGCATCTGGTGGCAACACTCTCAGATAACCTGGCATCTGGTGGCAACACTCTCAGATAACCTGGCATCTAGTGGCAACACTGTCAGATAACCTGGCATCTAGTGGCAACACTGTCAGATAACCTTGCATCTGGTGGCAACACTCTCAGATAACCTGGCATCTGGTGGCAACACTCTCAGATAACCTGGCATCTGGTGGCAACACTCTCAGATAACCTGGCATCTGGTGGCAACACTGTCAGATAACCTGGCATCTGGACGCAACACTCTCAGATAACCTGACATCTGGTGGCAACACTCTCAGATAACCTGACATCTGGTGGCAACACTGTCAGATAACCTGGCATCTGGTGGCAACACTCGCAGATAACCTGGCATCTGGTGGCAACATTCTCAGATAACCTGGCATCTGGTGGCAACACTCTCAGATAACCTGGCATCTGGTGGCAACACTCTCAGATAACCTGGCATCTGGTGGCAACACTCTCAGATAACTTGGCATCTAGTGGCAATACTGTCAGATAACCTGACATCTGGTGGCAACACTCTCAGATAACCTGGCATCTGGTGGCAACACTCTCAGATAACCTGCCATCTAGTGGCAACACTCTCAGATAACCTGCCACCTGGTGGCAACACTCTCAGATAACCTGGCATCTGGTGGCAAATTGTCAGATAACCTGACATCTGGTGGCAACACTCTCAGATAACCTGCCATCTAGTGGCAACACTCTCAGATAACCTGCCACCTGGTGGCAACACTCTCAGATAACCTGGCATCTGGTGGCAACACTGTCAGATAACCTGGCATCTGGTGGCAACAATCTCATATAACCTGGCATCTGGGGGCAACACTCTCAGATAACCTGGCATCTGTTGGCAACACTCTCAGATAACCTGGCATCTAGTGGCAACACTCTCAGATAACCTGGCATCTGGTGGCAACACTCTCAGATAACCTGGCATCTGGTGGCAACACTCTCAGATAACCTGGCATCTGGTGGCAACACTCTCAGATAACCTGGCATCTAGTGGCAATACTCTCAGATAACCTGAAATCTGGAGGCAACACTGTCAGATAACCAGGCATCTAGTGGCAACACTCTCAGATAACCTGGCATCTGGTGGCAACACTCTCAGATAACCTGGCATCTGGTGGCAACACTCTCAGATAACCTGGCATCTGGTGGCAACACTCTCAGATAACCTGGCATCTAGTGGCAATACTCTCAGATAACCTGAAATCTGGAGGCAACACTGTCAGATAACCAGGCATCTAGTGGCAACACTCTCAGATAACCTGGCATCTGGTGGCAACACTCTCAGATAACCTGGCATCTGGTGACAACACTCTCAGATAACCTGGCATCTAGTGGCAACACTGTCAGATAACCTGGCATCTAGTGGCAACACTGTCAGATAACCTGGCATCTGGTGGCAACACTGTCAGATAACCTGGCATCTGGTGGCAACACTCTCAGATAACCTGGCATCTGGTGGCAACACTCTCAGATAACCTGGCATCTGGTGGCAACACTGTTAGATAACCTGGCATCTGGTGGCAACACTCTCAGATATCCTGACATCTGGTGGCAACACTCTCAGATAACCTGACATCTGGTGGCAACACTGTCAGATAACCTGGCATCTAGTGGCAACACTCTCAGATAACCTGGCATCTAGTGGCAACACTCTCAGATAACCTGGCATCTGGTGGCAACGCTCTCAGATAACCTGACATCTGGTGGCAACACTCTCAGATAAGCTGGCATCTGGTGGCAACACTCTCAGATAAGCTGGCATCTGGTGGCAACACTCTCACATATCCTGGCATCTAGTGGCTACACTGTCAGATAACCTGGCATCTAGTGGCAACACTGTCAGATTACCTGGCATCTGGTGGCAACACTCTCAGATAACCTGGCATCTGGTGGCAACACTCTCAGATATCCTGCCATCTAGTGGCAACACTCTCAGATAACCTGCCACCTGGTGGCAACACTCTCAGATAACCTGGCATCTGGTGGCAACACTGTCAGATAACCTGACATCTGGTGGCAACACTATTTGATAACCTGGCATCTGGTGGCAACACTCTCAGATAACCTGGCATCTGGTGGCAACACTCTCAGATAACCTGGCATCTAGTGGCAACACTGTCAGATAACCTGGCATCTGGTGGCAACACTCTCAGATAACCTGGCATCTGGTGGAAACACTCTCAGATAACCTTGCATCTGGTTGCAACACTCTCAGATAACCTGATATCTGGTGGCAACACTGTCAGATAACCTGGCATCTAGTGGCAACACTCTAAGATAACATGGCATCTGGTGGCAACACTCTCAGATAACCTGGCATCTGGTGGCAACACTCTCAGATAACCTGGCATCTGGTGGCAACACTCTCAGATAACCTGGCATCTAGTGGCAACACTGTCAGATAACCTGGCATCTAGTGGCAACACTGTCAGATAACCTTGCATCTGGTGGCAACACTCTCAGATAACCTGGCATCTGGTGGCAACACTCTCAGATAACCTGGCATCTGGTGGCAACACTCTCAGATAACCTGGCATCTGGTGGCAACACTGTCAGATAACCTGGCATCTGGACGCAACACTCTCAGATAACCTGACATCTGGTGGCAACACTCTCAGATAACCTGACATCTGGTGGCAACACTGTCAGATAACCTGGCAGCTAGTGGCAACACTCTCAGATAACCTGGCATCTAGTGGCAACACTTTCAGATAACCTGGCATCTGGTGGCAACGCTCTCAGATAACCTGGCATCTGGTGACAACACTCTCAGATAACATGGCATCTGGTGGCAACACTCTCAGATAACCTGGCATCTAGTGGCAATACTCTCAGATAACCTGACATCAGGTGGCAACACTGTCAGATAACCTGGCATCTGGTGGCAACACTCTGAGATAACCTGGCATCTGGTGGCAACACTCTCAGATAACCTGGCATCTAGTGGCAACACTCTCAGATAACCTGGCATCTGGTCGCAACACTGTCAGATAACCTGACATCTGGTGGCAACACTCTTAGATAACCTGGCATCTGGTGGCGACACTCTCAGATAAACTGGCATCTGGTGGCAACACTCTCAGATAACCTGGCATCTAGTGGCAACACTGTCAGATAACCTGGCATCTGGTGGCAACACCCTCAGATAACCTGGCATCTGGTGGCAACACTCGCAGATAACCTGGCATCTGGTGGCAACATTCTCAGATAACCTGGCATCTGGTGGCAACACTCTCAGATAACCTGGCATCTAGTGGCAACACTCTCAGATAGCCTGGCATCTGGTGGCAACACTCTCAGATAACCTGGCATCTGGTGGCAACACTCTCAGATAACCTGGCATCTGGTGGCAACACTCTCAGATAACCTGGCATCTGGTGGCAACACTGTCAGATAACCTGACATCTGGTGGCAACACTCTCAGATAAGCTGGCATCTGGTGGCAACACTCTCAGATAAGCTGGCATCTGGTGGCAACACTCTCACATAACCTGGCATCTAGTGGCAACACTGTCAGATAACCTGGCATCTAGTGGCAACACTGTCAGATAACCTGGCATCTGGTGGCAACACACTCAGATAACCTGGCATCTGGTGGCAACACTCTCAGATAACCTGCCATTTAGTGGCAACACTCTCAGATAACCTGCCACCTGGTGGCAACACTCTCAGATAACCTGGCATCTTGTGGCAACATTGTCAGATAACCTGACATCTGGTGGCAACACTCTTAGATAACCTGGCATCTGGTGGCAACACTCTCAGATAACCTGGCATCTGGTGGCAACACTCTCAGATAACCTGGCATCTGGTGGCAACACTCTCAGATAACATGCCATCTAGTGGCAACACTCTCAGATAATCTGCCACCTGGTGGCAACACTCTCAGATAACCTGGCATCTGGTGGCAACACTGTCAGATAACCTGACATCTGGTGGCAACACTCTTAGATAACCTGGCATCTGGTGGCAACACTCTCAGATAAACTGGCATCTGGTGGCAACACTCTCAGATAACCTGGCATCTAGTGGCAACACTCTCAGATAACCTGGCATCTGGTGGCAACACTCTCAGATAACCTGGCATCTGGTGGCAACACTCTCAGATAACCTGGCATCTGGTGGCAACACTCTCAGATAACCTGGCATCTAGTGGCAACACTCTCAGATAACCTGGCATCTGGTGGCAACACTCTCAGATAACCTGGCATCTGGTGGCAACACTCTCAGATAACCTGGCATCTGGTGGCAACACTCTCAGATAACCTGGCATCTGGTGGCAACACGCTCAGATAAGCTGGCATCTGGTGGCAACACTCTCAGATAAGCTGGCATCTGGTGTCAACACTCTCACATAACCTGACATCTAGTGGCAACACTGTCAGATAACCTGGCATCTAGTGGCAACACTGTCAGATAACCTGGCATCTGGTGGCAACACTCTCAGATAACCTGGCATCTGGTGGCAACACTCTCAGATAACCTGCCATCTAGTGGCAACACTCTCAGATAACCTGCCACCTGGTGGCAACACTCTCAGATAACCTGGCATCTGGTGGCAACACTGTCAGATAACCTGATATCTGGTGGCAAAACTCTCAGATAACCTGGCATCTGGTGGCAACACTGTCAGATAACCTGACATCTGGCGGCAACACTCTCAGATAAGCTGGCATCTGGTGGCAACAATCTCAGATAAGCTGGCATCTGGTGGCAACACTCTCACATAACCTGGCATCTAGTGGCAACACTGTCAGATAACCTGGCATCTAGTGGCAACACTGTCAGATAACCTGGCATCTGGTGGCAACACTCTCAGATAACCTGGCATCTGGTGGCAACACTCTCAGATAACCTGCCATCTAGTGGCAACACTCTCAGATAACCTGCCACCTGGTGGCAACACTCTCAGATAACCTGGCATCTGGTGGCAAATTGTCAGATAACCTGACATCTGGTGGCAACACTCTTAGATAACCTGGCATCTGGTGGCAACACTCTCAGATAACCTGGCATCTGGTGGCAACACTCTCAGATAACCTGGCATCTAGTGGCAACACTGTCAGATAACCTGGCATCTGGTGGCAACACTGTCAGATAACCTGGCATCTGGTGGCAACAATCTCAGATAACCTGGCATCTGGGGCAACAATCTCAGATAACCTGGCATCTGTTGGCAACACTCTCAGATAACCTGGCATCTAGTGGCAACACTCTCAGATAACCTGGCATCTGGTGGCAACACTCTCAGATAACCTGGCATCTGGTGGCAACACTCTCAGATAACCTGGCATCTGGTGGCAACACTCTCAGATAACCTGGCATCTAGTGGCAATACTCTCAGATAACCTGAAATCTGGAGGCAACACTGTCAGATAACCAGGCATCTAGTGGCAACACTCTCAGATAACCTGGCATCTGGTGGCAACACTCTCAGATAACCTGGCATCTGGTGGCAACACTCTCAGATAACCTGGCATCTGGTGGCAACACTCTCAGATAACCTGGCATCTAGTGGCAACACTGTCAGATAACCTGGCATCTAGTGGCAACACTGTCAGATAACCTGGCATCTGGTGGCAACACACTCAGATAACCTGGCATCTGGTGGCAACACTCTCAGATAACCTGCCATTTAGTGGCAACACTCTCAGATAACCTGCCACCTGGTGGCAACACTCTCAGATAACCTGGCATCTTGTGGCAACACTGTCAGATAACCTGACATCTGGTGGCAACACTCTTAGATAACCTGGCATCTGGTGGCAACACTCTCAGATAACCTGGCATCTGGTGGCAACACTCTCAGATAACCTGGCATCTGGTGGCAACACTCTCAGATAACATGCCATCTAGTGGCAACACTCTCAGATAATCTGCCACCTGGTGGCAACACTCTCAGATAACCTGGCATCTGGTGGCAACACTGTCAGATAACCTGACATCTGGTGGCAACACTCTTAGATAACCTGGCATCTGGTGGCAACACTCTCAGATAAACTGGCATCTGGTGGCAACACTCTCAGATAACCTGGCATCTAGTGGCAACACTCTCAGATAACCTGGCATCTGGTGGCAACACTCTCAGATAACCTGGCATCTGGTGGCAACACTCTCAGATAACCTGGCATCTGGTGGCAACACTCTCAGATAACCTGGCATCTAGTGGCAACACTCTCAGATAACCTGGCATCTGGTGGCAACACTCTCAGATAACCTGGCATCTGGTGGCAACACTCTCAGATAACCTGGCATCTGGTGGCAACACTCTCAGATAACCTGGCATCTGGTGGCAACACTCTCAGATAACCTGGCATCTGGTGGCAACACTCTCAGATAACCTGGCATCTGGTGGCAACACGCTCAGATAAGCTGGCATCTGGTGGCAACACTCTCAGATAAGCTGGCATCTGGTGTCAACACTCTCACATAACCTGACATCTAGTGGCAACACTGTCAGATAACCTGGCATCTAGTGGCAACACTGTCAGATAACCTGGCATCTGGTGGCAACACTCTCAGATAACCTGGCATCTGGTGGCAACACTCTCAGATAACCTGCCATCTAGTGGCAACACTCTCAGATAACCTGCCACCTGGTGGCAACACTCTCAGATAACCTGGCATCTGGTGGCAACACTGTCAGATAACCTGATATCTGGTGGCAAAACTCTCAGATAACCTGGCATCTGGTGGCAACACTGTCAGATAACCTGACATCTGGCGGCAACACTCTCAGATAAGCTGGCATCTGGTGGCAACAATCTCAGATAAGCTGGCATCTGGTGGCAACACTCTCACATAACCTGGCATCTAGTGGCAACACTGTCAGATAACCTGGCATCTAGTGGCAACACTGTCAGATAACCTGGCATCTGGTGGCAACACTCTCAGATAACCTGGCATCTGGTGGCAACACTCTCAGATAACCTGCCATCTAGTGGCAACACTCTCAGATAACCTGCCACCTGGTGGCAACACTCTCAGATAACCTGGCATCTGGTGGCAAATTGTCAGATAACCTGACATCTGGTGGCAACACTCTTAGATAACCTGGCATCTGGTGGCAACACTCTCAGATAACCTGGCATCTGGTGGCAACACTCTCAGATAACCTGGCATCTAGTGGCAACACTGTCAGATAACCTGGCATCTGGTGGCAACACTGTCAGATAACCTGGCATCTGGTGGCAACAATCTCAGATAACCTGGCATCTGGGGCAACAATCTCAGATAACCTGGCATCTGTTGGCAACACTCTCAGATAACCTGGCATCTAGTGGCAACACTCTCAGATAACCTGCCACCTGGTGGCAACACTCTCAGATAACCTGGCATCTGGTGGCAACACTGTCAGATAACCTGGCATCTAGTGGCAACACTCTCAGATAACCTGGCATCTAGTGGCAACACTCTCAGATAACCTGGCATCTGGTGGCAACGCTCTCAGATAACCTGACATCTGGTGGCAACACTCTCAGATAAGCTGGCATCTGGTGGCAACACTCTCAGATAAGCTGGCATCTGGTGGCAACACTCTCACATATCCTGGCATCTAGTGGCTACACTGTCAGATAACCTGGCATCTAGTGGCAACACTCTCAGATAACCTGGCATCTAGTGGCAACACTCTCAGATAACCTGGCATCTGGTGGCAACACTGTCAGATAACCTGGCATCTGGTGGCAACACTCTCAGATAACCTGGCATCTGGTGGCAACACTCTCAGATAACCTGGCATCTGGTGGCAACACTGTCAGATAACCCGGCATCTGGTGGCAACACTCTCAGATAACCTGACATCTGGTGGCAACACTCTCAGATAACCTGACATCTGGTGGCAACACTCTCAGATAACCTGGCATCTAGTGGCAACACTCTCAGATAACCTGGCATCTAGTGGCAACACTCTCAGATAACCTGGTATCTGGTGGCAACGCTCTCAGATAACCTGACATCTGGTGGCAACACTCTCAGATAAGCTGGCATCTGGTGGCAACACTCTCAGATAAGCTGGCATCTGGTGGCAACACTCTCACATAACCTGGCATCTAGTGGCAACACTGTCAGATAACCTGGCATCTAGTGGCAACACTGTCAGATAACCTGGCATCTGGTGGCAACACTCTCAGATAACCTGCCATCTGGTGGCAACACTCTCAGATAACCTGCCATCTAGTGGCAACACTCTCAGATAACCTGCCACCTGGTGGCAACACTCTCAGATAACCTGGCATCTGGTGGCAACACTGGCAGATAACCTGACATCTGGTGGCAACACTCTTAGATAACCTGGCATCTGGTGGCAACACTCTCAGATAACCTGGCATCTGGTGGCAACACTCTCACATAACCTGGCATCTAGTGGCAACACTGTCAGATAACCTGGCATCTGGTGGCAACACTCTCAGATAACCTGGCATCTGGTGGCAACACTCTCACATAACCTGGCATCTAGTGGCAACACTGTCAGATAACCTGGCATCTAGTGGCAACACTGTCAGATAACCTGGCATCTGGTGGCAACACACTCAGATAACCTGGCATCTGGTGGCAACACTCTCAGATAACCTGCCATCTAGTGGCAACACTCTCAGATAACCTGCCACCTGGTGGCATCACTCTCAGATAACCTGGCACCTGGTGGCAACACTGTCAGATAACCTGGCATCTGGTGGCAACACTCTCAGATAACCTGGCATCTGGTGGCAACACTCTCAGATAACCTGCCATCTAGTGGCAACACTCTCAGATAACCTGCCACCTGGTGGCAACACTCTCAGATAACCTGGCATCTGGTGGCAACACTCTCAGATAACCTGGCATCTGGTGGCAACACTCTCAGATAACCTGGCATCTAGTGGCAATACTCTCAGATAACCTGACATCTGGTGGCAACACTGTCAGATAACCTGGCATCTAGTGGCAACACTCTCAGATAACCTGGCATCTGGTGGCAACACTCTCCGATAACCTGGCATCTGGTGGCAACACTCTCAGATAACCTGGCATCTGGTGGCAACACTCTCAGATAACCTGGCATCTAGTGGCAACACCCTCAGATAACCTGGCATCTGGTGGCAACACACTCAGATAACCTGGCATCTGGTGGCAACACTGTCAGATAACCTGGCATCTAGTGGCAACACTCTCAGATAACCTGGCATCTGGTGGCAACACTGTCAGATAACCTGGCATCTGGTGGCAACACTCTCAGATAACCTGGCATCTGGAGGCAACACTGTCAGATAACCTGGCATCCGGTGGCATCACTCTCAGATAACCTGGCATCTAGTGGCAACGCTCTCAGATAACCTGGCATCTGGTGGCAACACTCTCAGATAACCTGGCATCTGGTGGCAACACTGTCAGATAACCTGACATCTGGTGGCAACACTCTCAGATAAGCTGGCATCTGGTGGCAACACTCTCAGATAAGCTGGCATCTGGTGGCAACACTCTCACATAACCTGGCATCTAGTGGCAACACTGTCAGATAACCTGGCATCTAGTGGCAACACTGTCAGATAACCTGGCATCTGGTGGCAACACGCTCAGATAACCTGGCATCTGCTGGCAACACTCTCAGATAACATGCCATCTAGTGGCAACACTCTCAGATAACCTGCCACCTGGTGGCAACACTCTAAGATAACCTGGCATCTGGTGGCAACACTGTCAGATAACCTGACATCTGGTGGCAACACTCTTAGATAACCTGGCATCTGGTGGCAACACTCTCAGATAAACTGGCATCTGGTGGCAACACTCTCAGATAACCTGGCATCTAGTGGCAACACTGTCAGATAACCTGGCATCTGGTGGCAACACTCTCAGATAACCTGGCATCTGGTGGCAACATTCTCAGATAACCTGGCATCTGGTGGCAACACTCTCAGATAACCTGGCATCTAGTGGCAACACTCTCAGATAACCTGGCATCTGGAGGCAACACGCTCAGATAACCTGGCATCTGGTGGCAACACTCTCAGATAACCTGGCATCTGGTGGCAACACTCTCAGATAACCTGGCATCTGGTGGCAACACTGTCAGATAACCTGACATCTGGTGGCAACTCTCTCAGATAAGCTGGCATCTGGTGGCAACACTCTCAGATAAGCTGGCATCTGGTGGCAACACTCTCACATAACCTGGCATCTAGTGACAACACTGTCAGATAACCTGGCATCTAGTGGCAACACTGTCAGATAACCTGGCATCTGGTGGCAACACACTCAGATAACCTGGTATCTGGTGGCAACACTCTCAGATAACCTGCCATCTAGTGGCAAAACTCTCAGATAACCTGCCACCTGGTGGCAACACTCTCAGATAACCTGGCACCTGGTGGCAACACTGTCAGATAACCTGACATCTGGTGGCAACACTCTCAGATAACCTGGCACCTGGTGGCAACACTGTCAGATAACCTGACATCTGGTGGCAACACTCTCAGATAAGCTGGCATCTGGTGGCAACACTCTCAGATAAGCTGGCATCTGGTGGCAACACTCTCACATAACCTGGCATCTAGTGGCAACACTGTCAGATAACCTGGCATCTAGTGGCAACACTGTCAGATAACCTGGCATATGGTGGCAACACTCTCAGATAACCTGGCATCTGGTGGCAACACTCTCAGATAACCTGCCATCTAGTGGCAACACTCTCAGATAACCTGCCACCTGGTGGCAACACTCTCAGATAACCTGGCATCTGGGGGCAACACTCTCAGATAACCTGACATCTGGTGGCAACACTCTCAGATAACCTGGCATCTAGTGGCAACACTGTCAGATAACCTGGCATCTGGTGGCAACACTCTCAGATAACCTGGCATCTGGTGGCTACACTCTCAGATAACCTGGCATCTGGGGGCAACACTCTCAGATAACCTGGCATCTGGTGGCAACACTCTCAGATAACCTGGCATCTAGTGGCAACACTCTCAGATAACCTGGCATATGGTGGCAACACTCTCAGATAAACTGGCATCTGGTGGCAACACTCTCGGATAACCTGGCATCTGGTGGCAACACTCTCAGATAACCTGGCATCTAGTGGCAATACTCTCAGATAACCTGACATCTGGTGGCAACACTGTCAGATAACCTGGCATCTAGTGGCAACACTCTCAGATAACCTGGCATCTGGTGGCAACACTCTCCGATAACCTGGCATCTGGTGGCAACACTCTCAGATAACCTGGCATCTGGTGGCAACACCCTCAGATAACCTGGCATCTAGTGGCAACACCCTCAGATAACCTAGCATCTGGTGGCAACACACTCAGATAACCTGGCATCTGGTGGCAACACTGTCAGATAACCTGGCATCTAGTGGCAACACTCTCAGATAACCTGGCATCTGGTGGCAACACTGTCAGATAACCTGGCATCTGGTGGCAACACTCTCAGATAACCTGGCATCTGCTGGCAACACTGTCAGATAACCTGGCATCCGGTGGCATCACTCTCAGATAACCTGGCATCTAGTGGCAACGCTCTCAGATAACCTGGCATCTGGTGGCAACACTCTCAGATAACCTGGCATCTAGTGGCAACACTCTCAGATAACCTGACATCTGGTGGCAACACTCTCAGATAAGCTGGCATCTGGTGGCAACACTCTCAGATAAGCTGGCATCTGGTGGCAACACTCTCACATAACCTGGCATCTAGTGGCAACACTGTCAGATAACCTGGCATCTAGTGGCAACACTGTCAGATAACCTGGCATCTGGTGGCAACACTCTCAGATAACCTGGCATCTGGTGGCAACACTCTCAGATAACCTGCCATCTAGTGGCAACACTCTCAGATAACCTGCCACCTGGTGGCAACACTCTCAGATAACCTGGCATCTGGTGGCAACACTGTCAGATAACCTGATATCTGGTGGCAAAACTCTCAGATAACCTGGCATCTGGTGGCAACACTGTCAGATAACCTGACATCTGGCGGCAACACTCTCAGATAAGCTGGCATCTGGTGGCAACAATCTCAGATAAGCTGGCATCTGGTGGCAACACTCTCACATAACCTGGCATCTAGTGGCAACACTGTCAGATAACCTGGCATCTAGTGGCAACACTGTCAGATAACCTGGCATCTGGTGGCAACACTCTCAGATAACCTGGCATCTGGTGGCAACACTCTCAGATAACCTGCCATCTAGTGGCAACACTCTCAGATAACCTGCCACCTGGTGGCAACACTCTCAGATAACCTGGCATCTGGTGGCAAATTGTCAGATAACCTGACATCTGGTGGCAACACTCTTAGATAACCTGGCATCTGGTGGCAACACTCTCAGATAACCTGGCATCTGGTGGCAACACTCTCAGATAACCTGGCATCTAGTGGCAACACTGTCAGATAACCTGGCATCTGGTGGCAACACTGTCAGATAACCTGGCATCTGGTGGCAACAATCTCAGATAACCTGGCATCTGGGGCAACAATCTCAGATAACCTGGCATCTGTTGGCAACACTCTCAGATAACCTGGCATCTAGTGGCAACACTCTCAGATAACCTGGCATCTGGTGGCAACACTCTCAGATAACCTGGCATCTGGTGGCAACACTCTCAGATAACCTGGCATCTGGTGGCAACACTCTCAGATAACCTGGCATCTAGTGGCAATACTCTCAGATAACCTGAAATCTGGAGGCAACACTGTCAGATAACCAGGCATCTAGTGGCAACACTCTCAGATAACCTGGCATCTGGTGGCAACACTCTCAGATAACCTGGCATCTGGTGGCAACACTCTCAGATAACCTGGCATCTGGTGGCAACACTCTCAGATAACCTGGCATCTAGTGGCAACACTGTCAGATAACCTGGCATCTAGTGGCAACACTGTCAGATAACCTGGCATCTGGTGGCAACACTGTCAGATAACCTGGCATCTGGTATCAACACTCTCAGATAACCTGGCATCTGGTGGCAACACTCTCAGATAACCTGGCATCTGGTGGCAGCACTGTCAGATAACCTGGCATCTGGTGGCAACACTCTCAGATAACCTGACATCTGGTGGCAACACTCTCAGATAACCTGACATCTGGTGGCAACACTGTCAGATAACCGGGCATCTAGTGGCAACACTCTCAGATAACCTGGCATCTAGTGGCAACACTCTCAGATAACCTGGCATCTGGTGGCAACGCTCTCAGATAACCTGACATCTGGTGGCAACACTCTCAGATAACCTGGCATCTAGTGGCAACACTGTCAGATAACCTGGCATCTGGTGGCAACACTCTCAGATAACCTGGCATCTGGTGGAAACACTCTCAGATAACCTGGCATCTGGTGGCAACACTCTCAGATAACCTGGCATCTAGTGGCAACACTCTCAGATAACCTGGCATCTGGTGGCAACACTCTCAGATAACCTGGCATCTGGTGGCAACACTCTCAGATAACCTGGCATCTGGTGGCAACACTCTCAGATAACTTGGCATCTAGTGGCAATACTGTCAGATAACCTGACATCTGGTGGCAACACTGTCAGATAACCTGGCATCTAGTGGCAACACTCTAAGATAACATGGCAACTGGTGGCAACACTCTCAGATAACCTGGCATCTGGTGGCAACACTCTCAGATAACCTGGCATCTGGTGGCAACACTCTCAGATAACCTGGCATCTAGTGGCAACACTGTCAGATAACCTGGCATCTAGTGGCAACACTGTCAGATAACCTTGCATCTGGTGGCAACACTCTCAGATAACCTGGCATCTGGTGGCAACACTCTCAGATAACCTGGCATCTGGTGGCAACACTCTCAGATAACCTGGCATCTGGTGGCAACACTGTCAGATAACCTGGCATCTGGACGCAACACTCTCAGATAACCTGACATCTGGTGGCATCACTCTCAGATAACCTGACATCTGGTGGCAACACTGTCAGATAACCTGGCAGCTAGTGGCAACACTCTCAGATAACCTGGCATCTAGTGGCAACACTTTCAGATAACCTGGCATCTGGTGGCAACGCTCTCAGATAACCTGGCATCTGGTGACAACACTCTCAGATAACCTGGCATCTGGTGGCAACACTCTCAGATAACCTGGCATCTAGTGGCAATACTCTCAGATAACCTGACATCAGGTGGCAACACTGTCAGATAACCTGGCATCTAGTGGCAACACTCTCAGATAACGTGGCATCTAGTGGCAACACTGTCAGATAACATGGCATCTAGTGGCAAAACTCTCAGATAACCTAGCATCTGGTGGCAACACTCTCAGATAACCTGGCATCTGGTGGCAACACTCTCAGATAACCTGGCATCTGGTGGCAACACTCTCAGATAACCTGGCATCTGGTGGGAACACTCTCAGATAACCTGGCATCTAGTGGCAACACTGTCAGATAACCTGGCATCTAGTGGCAACACTGTCAGATAACCTGGCATCTGGTGGCAACACTCTCAGATAACCTGGCATCTGGTGGCAACACTCTCAGATAACCTGGCATCTGTGGGCAACACTCTCAGATAACCTGGCATCTAGTGGCAACACTGTCAGATAACCTGGCATCTGGTGGCAACACTCTCAGATAACCTGACTTCTGGTGGCAACACTCTCAGATAACCTGACATCTGGTGGCAACACTGTCAGATAACCTGGCATCTAGTGGCAACACTCTCAGATAACCTGGCATCTAGTGGCAACACTCTCAGATAACCTGGCATCTGGTGGCAACACTGTCAGATAACCTGGCATCTGGTGGCAACACTCTCAGATAACCTGGCATCTGGTGGCAACACTCTCAGATAACCTGGCATCTGGTGGCAACACTGTCAGATAACCCGGCATCTGGTGGCAACACTCTCAGATAACCTGACATCTGGTGGCAACACTCTCAGATAACCTGACATCTGGTGGCAACACTCTCAGATAACCTGGCATCTAGTGGCAACACTCTCAGATAACCTGGCATCTAGTGGCAACACTCTCAGATAACCTGGTATCTGGTGGCAACGCTCTCAGATAACCTGACATCTGGTGGCAACACTCTCAGATAAGCTGGCATCTGGTGGCAACACTCTCAGATAAGCTGGCATCTGGTGGCAACACTCTCACATAACCTGGCATCTAGTGGCAACACTGTCAGATAACCTGGCATCTAGTGGCAACACTGTCAGATAACCTGGCATCTGGTGGCAACACTCTCAGATAACCTGCCATCTGGTGGCAACACTCTCAGATAACCTGCCATCTAGTGGCAACACTCTCAGATAACCTGCCACCTGGTGGCAACACTCTCAGATAACCTGGCATCTGGTGGCAACACTGGCAGATAACCTGACATCTGGTGGCAACACTCTTAGATAACCTGGCATCTGGTGGCAACACTCTCAGATAACCTGGCATCTGGTGGCAACACTCTCACATAACCTGGCATCTAGTGGCAACACTGTCAGATAACCTGGCATCTGGTGGCAACACTCTCAGATAACCTGGCATCTGGTGGCAACACTCTCACATAACCTGGCATCTAGTGGCAACACTGTCAGATAACCTGGCATCTAGTGGCAACACTGTCAGATAACCTGGCATCTGGTGGCAACACACTCAGATAACCTGGCATCTGGTGGCAACACTCTCAGATAACCTGCCATCTAGTGGCAACACTCTCAGATAACCTGCCACCTGGTGGCAACACTCTCAGATAACCTGGCACCTGGTGGCAACACTGTCAGATAACCTGGCATCTGGTGGCAACACTCTCAGATAACCTGGCATCTGGTGGCAACACTCTCAGATAACCTGCCATCTAGTGGCAACACTCTCAGATAACCTGCCACCTGGTGGCAACACTCTCAGATAACCTGGCATCTTGTGGCAACACTGTCAGATAACCTGACATCTGGTGGCAACACTCTTAGATAACCTGGCATCTGGTGGCAACACTCTCAGATAACCTGGCATCTGGTGGCAACACTCTCAGATAACCTGGCATCTAGTGGCAACACTGTCAGATAACCTGGCATCTGGTGGCAACACTCTCAGATAACCTGGCATCTGGTGGCAACACTCTCAGATAACCTGGCATCTGGGGGCAACACTCTCAGATAACCTGGCATCTGGTGGCAACACTCTCAGATAACCTGGCATCTAGTGGCAACACTCTCAGATAACATGGCATATGGTGGCAACACTCTCAGATAACCTGGCATCTGGTGGCAACACTCTCAGATAACCTGGCATCTGGTGGCAACACTCTCAGATAACCTGGCATCTAGTGGCAATACTCTCAGATAACCTGACATCTGGTGGCAACACTGTCAGATAACCTGGCATCTAGTGGCAACACTCTCAGATAACCTGGCATCTGGTGGCAACACTCTCCGATAACCTGGCATCTGGTGGCAACACTCTCAGATAACCTGGCATCTGGTGGCAACACTCTCAGATAACCTGGCATCTAGTGGCAACACCCTCAGATAACCTGGCATCTGGTGGCAACACACTCAGATAACCTGGCATCTGGTGGCAACACTGTCAGATAACCTGGCATCTAGTGGCAACACTCTCAGATAACCTGGCATCTGGTGGCAACACTGTCAGATAACCTGGCATCTGGTGGCAACACTCTCAGATAACCTGGCATCTGGTGGCAACACTGTCAGATAACCTGGCATCCGGTGGCATCACTCTCAGATAACCTGGCATCTAGTGGCAACGCTCTCAGATAACCTGGCATCTGGTGGCAACACTCTCAGATAACCTGGCATCTGGTGGCAACACTGTCAGATAACCTGACATCTGGTGGCAACACTCTCAGATAAGCTGGCATCTGGTGGCAACACTCTCAGATAAGCTGGCATCTGGTGGCAACACTCTCACATAACCTGGCATCTAGTGGCAACACTGTCAGATAACCTGGCATCTAGTGGCAACACTGTCAGATAACCTGGCATCTGGTGGCAACACGCTCAGATAACCTGGCATCTGCTGGCAACACTCTCAGATAACATGCCATCTAGTGGCAACACTCTCAGATAACCTGCCACCTGGTGGCAACACTCTCAGATAACCTGGCATCTGGTGGCAACACTGTCAGATAACCTGACATCTGGTGGCAACACTCTTAGATAACCTGGCATCTGGTGGCAACACTCTCAGATAAACTGGCATCTGGTGGCAACACTCTCAGATAACCTGGCATCTAGTGGCAACACTGTCAGATAACCTGGCATCTGGTGGCAACACTCTCAGATAACCTGGCATCTGGTGGCAACATCCTCAGATAACCTGGCATCTGGTGGCAACACTCTCAGATAACCTGGCATCTAGTGGCAACACTCTCAGATAACCTGGCATCTGGAGGCAACACGCTCAGATAACCTGGCATCTGGTGGCAACACTCTCAGATAACCTGGCATCTGGTGGCAACACTCTCAGATAACCTGGCATCTGGTGGCAACACTGTCAGATAACCTGACATCTGGTGGCAACTCTCTCAGATAAGCTGGCATCTGGTGGCAACACTCTCAGATAAGCTGGCATCTGGTGGCAACACTCTCACATAACCTGGCATCTAGTGGCAACACTGTCAGATAACCTGGCATGTAGTGGCAACACTGTCAGATAACCTGGCATCTGGTGGCAACACACTCAGATAACCTGGTATCTGGTGGCAACACTCTCAGATAACCTGCCATCTAGTGGCAACACTCTCAGATAACCTGCCACCTGGTGGCAACACTCTCAGATAACCTGGCACCTGGTGGCAACACTGTCAGATAACCTGACATCTGCTGGCAACACTCTCAGATAACCTGGCACCTGGTGGCAACACTGTCAGATAACCTGACATCTGGTGGCAACACTCTCAGATAAGCTGGCATCTGGTGGCAACACTCTCAGATAAGCTGGCATCTGGTGGCAACACTCTCACATAACCTGGCATCTAGTGGCAACACTGTCAGATAACCTGGCATCTAGTGGCAACACTGTCAGATAACCTGGCATCTGGTGGCAACACTCTCAGATAACCTGGCATCTGGTGGCAACACTCTCAGATAACCTGCCATCTAGTGGCAACACTCTCAGATAACCTGCCACCTGGTGGCAACACTCTCAGATAACCTGGCATCTGGGGGCAACACTCTCAGATAACCTGACATCTGGTGGCAACACTCTCAGATAACCTGGCATCTAGTGGCAACACTGTCAGATAACCTGGCATCTGGTGGCAACACTCTCAGATAACCTGGCATCTGGTGGCTACACTCTCAGATAACCTGGCATCTGGGGGCAACACTCTCAGATAACCTGGCATCTGGTGGCAACACTCTCAGATAACCTAGCATCTAGTGGCAACACTCTCAGATAACCTGGCATATGGTGGCAACACTCTCAGATAACCTGGCATCTGGTGGCAACACTCTCGGATAACCTGGCATCTGGTGGCAACACTCTCAGATAACCTGGCATCTAGTGGCAATACTCTCAGATAACCTGACATCTGGTGGCAACACTGTCAGATAACCTGGCATCTAGTGGCAACACTCTCAGATAACCTGGCATCTGGTGGCAACACTCTCCGATAACCTGGCATCTGGTGGCAACACTCTCAGATAACCTGGCATCTGGTGGCAACACCCTCAGATAACCTGGCATCTAGTGGCAACACCCTCAGATAACCTAGCATCTGGTGGCAACACACTCAGATAACCTGGCATCTGGTGGCAACACTGTCAGATAACCTGGCATCTAGTGGCAACACTCTCAGATAACCTGGCATCTGGTGGCAACACTGTCAGATAACCTGGCATCTGGTGGCAACACTCTCAGATAACCTGGCATCTGCTGGCAACACTGTCAGATAACCTGGCATCCGGTGGCATCACTCTCAGATAACCTGGCATCTAGTGGCAACGCTCTCAGATAACCTGGCATCTGGTGGCAACACTCTCAGATAACCTGGCATCTAGTGGCAACACTCTCAGATAACCTGACATCTGGTGGCAACACTCTCAGATAAGCTGGCATCTGGTGGCAACACTCTCAGATAAGCTGGCATCTGGTGGCAACACTCTCACATAACCTGGCATCTAGTGGCAACACTGTCAGATAACCTGGCATCTAGTGGCAACACTGTCAGATAACCTGGCATCTGGTGGCAACACTCTCAGATAACCTGGCATCATGGTGGCAACACTCTCAGATAACCTGCCATCTAGTGGCAACACTCTCAGATAACCTGCCACCTGGTGGCAACACTCTCAGATAACCTGGCATCTGGTGGCAACACTGTCAGATAACCTGACATCTGGTGGCAACACTCTCAGATAACCTGGCATCTGGTGGCAACACTGTCAGATAACCTGACATCTGGCGGCAACACTCTCAGATAAGCTTGCATCTGGTGGCAACAATCTCAGATAAGCTGGCATCTGGTGGCAACACTCTCACATAACCTGGCATCTAGTGGCAACACTGTCAGATAACCTGGCATCTAGTGGCAACACTGTCAGATAACCTGGCATCTGGTGGCAACACTCTCAGATAACCTGGCATCTGGTGGCAATACTCTCAGATAACCTGCCATCTAGTGGCAACACTCTCAGATAACCTGCCACCTGGTGGCAACACTCTCAGATAACCTGGCGTCTGGTGGCAACACTGTCAGATAACCTGACATCTGGTGGGAACACTCTTAGATAACCTGGCATCTGGTGGCAACACTCTCAGATAACCTGGCATCTGGTGGCAACACTCTCAGATAACCTGGCATCTAGTGGCAACACTGTCAGATAACGTGGCATCTGGTGGCAACACTCTCAGATAACCTGGCATCTGGTGGCAACACTCTCAGATAACCTGGCATCTAGTGGCAACACTGTCAGATAACCTGGCATCTAGTGGCAACACTGTCAGATAACCTGGCATCTGGTGGCAACACTGTCAGATAACCTGGCATCTGGTGGCAACACTCTCAGATAACCTGGCATCTGGTGGCAACACTCTCTGATAACCTGGCATCTGGTGGCAACACTGTCAGATAACCTGGCATCTGGTGGCAACACTCTCAGATAACCTGACATCTGGTGGCAACACTCTCAGATAACCAGACATCTGGTGGCAACACTGTCAGATAACCTGGCATCTAGTGGCAACACTCTCAGATAACCTGGCATCTAGTGGCAACACTCTCAGATAACCTGGCATCTGGTGGCAACGCTCTCAGATAACCTGACATCTGGTGGCAACACTGTCAGATAACCTGGCAGCTAGTGGCAACATTCTCAGATAACCTGGCATCTAGTGGCAACACTTTCAGATAACCTGGCATCTGGTGGCAACGCTCTCAGATAACCTGGCATCTGGTGGCAACACTCTCAGATAACCTGGCATCTGGTGGGAACACTCTCAGATAACCTGGCATCTGTTGGCAACACTCTCAGATAACCTGGCATCTAGTGGCATCACTCTCAGATAACCTGGCATCTGGTGGCAACACTCTCAGATAACCTGGCATCTGGTGGCAACACTCTCAGATAACCTTGCATCTGGTGGCAACACTCTCAGATAACCTGGCATCTAGTGGCAATACTCTCAGATAACCTGAAATCTGGTGGCAACACTGTCAGATAACCAGGCATCTAGTGGCAACACTCTCAGATAACCTGGCATCTGGTGGCAACACACTCAGATAACCTGGTATCTGGTGGCAACACTCTCAGATAACCTGCCATCTAGTGGCAACACTCTCAGATAACCTGCCACCTGGTGGCAACACTCTCAGATAACCTGGCATCTGGTGGCAACACTGTCAGATAACCTGGCATCTAGTGGCAACACTCTCAGATAACGTGGCATCTAGTGGCAACACTGTCAGATAACATGGCATCTAGTGGCAACACTCTCAGATAACCTAGCATCTGGTGGAAACACTCTCAGATAACCTGGCATCTGGTGGCAACACTCTCAGATAACCTGGCATCTGGTGGCAACACTCTCAGATAACCTGGCATCTGGTGGCAACACTCTCAGATAACCTGGCATCTAGTGGCAACACTGTCAGATAACCTGGCATCTAGTGGCAACACTGTCAGATAACCTGGCATCTGGTGGCAACACTCTCAGATAACCTGGCATCTGGTGGCAACACTCTCAGATAACCTGGCATCTGTGGGCAACACTCTCAGATAACCTGGCATCTAGTGGCAACACTGTCAGATAACCTGGCATCTGGTGGCAACACTCTCAGATAACCTGACTTCTGGTGGCAACACTCTCAGATAACCTGACATCTGGTGGCAACACTGTCAGATAACCTGGCATCTAGTGGCAACACTCTCAGATAACCTGGCATCTAGTGGCAACACTCTCAGATAACCTGGCATCTGGTGGCAACACTGTCAGATAACCTGGCATCTGGTGGCAACACTCTCAGATAACCTGGCATCTGGTGGCAACACTCTCAGATAACCTGGCATCTGGTGGCAACACTGTCAGATAACCCGGCATCTGGTGGCAACACTCTCAGATAACCTGACATCTGGTGGCAACACTCTCAGATAAGCTGACATCTGGTGGCAACACTCTCAGATAACCTGGCATCTAGTGGCAACACTCTCAGATAACCTGGCATCTAGTGGCAACACTCTCAGATAACCTGGTATCTGGTGGCAACGCTCTCAGATAACCCGACATCTGGTGGCAACACTCTCAGATAAGCTGGCATCTGGTGGCAACACTCTCAGATAAGCTGGCATCTGGTGGCAACACTCTCACATAACCTGGCATCTAGTGGCAACACTGTCAGATAACCTGGCATCTAGTGGCAACACTGGCAGATAACCTGGCATCTGGTGGCAACACTCTCAGATAACCTGCCATCTGGTGGCAACACTCTCAGATAACCTGCCATCTAGTGGCAACACTCTCAGATAACCTGCCACCTGGTGGCAACACTCTCAGATAACCTGGCATCTGGTGGCAACACTGGCAGATAACCTGACATCTGGTGGCAACACTCTTAGATAACCTGGCATCTGGTGGCAACACTCTCAGATAACCTGGCATCTGGTGGCAACACTCTCACATAACCTGGCATCTAGTGGCAACACTGTCAGATAACCTGGCATCTGGTGGCAACACTCTCAGATAACCTGGCATCTGGTGGCAACACTCTCACATAACCTGGCATCTAGTGGCAACACTGTCAGATAACCTGGCATCTAGTGGCAACACTGTCAGATAACCTGGCATCTGGTGGCAACACACTCAGATAACCTGGCATCTGGTGGCAACACTCTCAGATAACCTGCCATCTAGTGGCAACACTCTCAGATAACCTGCCAAAAGGTGGCAACACTCTCAGATAACCTGGCACCTGGTGGCAACACTGTCAGATAACCTGGCATCTGGTGGCAACACTCTCAGATAACCTGGCATCTGGTGGCAACACTCTCAGATAACCTGCCATCTAGTGGCAACACTCTCAGATAACCTGCCACCTGGTGGCAACACTCTCAGATAACCTGGCATCTTGTGGCAACACTGTCAGATAACCTGACATCTGGTGGCAACACTCTTAGATAACCTGGCATCTGGTGGCAACACTCTCAGATAACCTGGCATCTGGTGGCAACACTCTCAGATAACCTGGCATCTAGTGGCAACACTGTCAGATAACCTGGCATCTGGTGGCAACACTCTCAGATAACCTGGCATCTGGTGGCAACACTCTCAGCTAACCTGGCATCTGGGGGCAACACTCTCAGATAACCTGGCATCTGGTGGCAACACTCTCAGATAACCTGGCATCTAGTGGCAACACTCTCAGATAACATGGCATATGGTGGCAACACTCTCAGATAACCTGGCATCTGGTGGCAACACTCTCAGATAACCTGGCATCTGGTGGCAACACTCTCAGATAACCTGGCATCTAGTGGCAATACTCTCAGATAACCTGACATCTGGTGGCAACACTGTCAGATAACCTGGCATCTAGTGGCAACGCTCTCAGATAACCTGGCATCTGGTGGCAACACTCTCCGATAACCTGGCATCTGGTGGCAACACTCTCAGATAACCTGGCATCTGGTGGCAACACTCTCAGATAACCTGGCATCTAGTGGCAACACCCTCAGATAACCTGGCATCTGGTGGCAACACACTCAGATAACCTGGCATCTGGTGGCAACACTGTCAGATAACCTGGCATCTAGTGGCAACACTCTCAGATAACCTGGCATCTGGTGGCAACACTGTCAGATAACCTGGCATCTGGTGGCAACACTCTCAGATAACCTGGCATCTGGTGGCAACACTGTCAGATAACCTGGCATCCGGTGGCATCACTCTCAGATAACATGGCATCTAGTGGCAACGCTCTCAGATAACCTGGCATCTGGTGGCAACACTCTCAGATAACCTGGCATCTGGTGGCAACACTGTCAGATAACCTGACATCTGGTGGCAACACTCTCAGATAAGCTGGCATCTGGTGGCAACACTCTCAGATAAGCTGGCATCTGGTGGCAACACTCTCACATAACCTGGCATCTAGTGGCAACACTGTCAGATAACCTGGCATCTAGTGGCAACACTGTCAGATAACCTGGCATCTGGTGGCAACACGCTCAGATAACCTGGCATCTGGTGGCAACACTCTCAGATAACATGCCATCTAGTGGCAACACTCTCAGATAACCTGCCACCTGGTGGCAACACTCTCAGATAACCTGGCATCTGGTGGCAACACTGTCAGATAACCTGACATCTGGTGGCAACACTCTTAGATAACCTGGCATCTGGTGGCAACACTCTCAGATAAACTGGCATCTGGTGGCAACACTCTCAGATAACCTGGCATCTAGTGGCAACACTGTCAGATAACCTGGCATCTGGTGGCAACACTCTCAGATAACCTGGCATCTGGTGGCAACATTCTCAGATAACCTGGCATCTGGTGGCAACACTCTCAGATAACCTGGCATCTAGTGGCAACACTCTCAGATAACCTGGCATCTGGTGGCAACACGCTCAGATAACCTGGCATCTGGTGGCAACACTCTCAGATAACCTGGCATCTGGTGGCAACACTCTCAGATAACCTGGCATCTGGTGGCAACACTGTCAGATAACCTGACATCTGGTGGCAACTCTCTCAGATAAGCTGGCATCTGGTGGCAACACTCTCAGATAAGCTGGCATCTGGTGGCAACACTCTCACATAACCTGGCATCTAGTGGCAACACTGTCAGATAACCTGGCATCTAGTGGCAACACTGTCAGATAACCTGGCATCTGGTGGCAACACACTCAGATAACCTGGTATCTGGTGGCAACACTCTCAGATAACCTGCCATCTAGTGGCAACACTCTCAGATAACCTGCCACCTGGTGGCAACACTCTCAGATAACCTGGCACCTGGTGGCAACACTGTCAGATAACCTGACATCTGGTGGCAACACTCTCAGATAACCTGGCACCTGGTGGCAACACTGTCAGATAACCTGACATCTGGTGGCAACACTCTCAGATAAGCTGGCATCTGGTGGCAACACTCTCAGATAAGCCGGCATCTGGTGGCAACACTCTCACATAACCTGGCATCTAGTGGCAACACTGTCAGATAACCTGGCATCTAGTGGCAACACTGTCAGATAACCTGGCATCTGGTGGCAACACTCTCAGATAACCTGGCATCTGGTGGCAACACTCTCAGATAACCTGCCATCTAGTGGCAACACTCTCAGATAACCTGCCACCTGGTGGCAACACTCTCAGATAACCTGGCATCTGGGGGCAACACTCTCAGATAACCTGACATCTGGTGGCAACACTCTCAGATAACCTGGCATCTAGTGGCAACACTGTCAGATAACCTGGCATCTGGTGGCAACACTCTCAGATAACCTGGCATCTGGTGGCTACACTCTCAGATAACCTGGCATCTGGGGGCAACACTCTCAGATAACCTGGCATCTGGTGGCAACACTCTCAGATAACCTGGCATCTGGTGGCAACACTCTCAGATAACCTGGCATCTAGTGGCAACACTCTCAGATAACCTGGCATCTGGTTTCAACGCTCTCAGATAACCTGGCATCTGGTGGCAACACTCTCAGATAACGCGGCATCTGGTGGCAACACTCTCAGATAACGTGGCATCTAGTGGCAACACTCTCAGATAACCTGGCATCTGGTGGCAACACTCTCAGATAACCTGGCATCTAGTGGCAACACTCTCAGATAACCTGGCATCTAGTGGCAACACTGTCAGATAACCTGGCATCTAGTGGCAACACTGTCAGATAACCTTGCATCTGGTGGCAACACTCTCAGATAACCTGGCATCTGGTGGCAACACTCTCAGATAACCTGACATCTGGTGGCAACACTGTCAGATAACCTGGCAGCTAGTGGCAACATTCTCAGATAACCTGGCATCTAGTGGCAACACTTTCAGATAACCTGGCATCTGGTGGCAACGCTCTCAGATAACCTGGCATCTGGTGGCAACACTCTCAGATAAAATGGCATCTGGTGGCAACACTCTCAGATAACCTGGCATCTAGTGGCAATACTCTCAGATAACCTGACATCAGGTGGCAACACTGTCAGATAACCTGGCGTCTAGTGGCAACACTCTCAGATAACGTGGCATCTAGTGGCAACACTGTCAGATAACCTGGCATCTAGTGGCAACACCCTCAGATAACCTAGCATCTGGTGGCAACACTCTCACATAACCTGGCATCTAGTGGCAACACTGTCAGATAACCTGGCATCTAGTGGCAACACTGTCAGATAACCTGGCATCTGGTGGCAACACTCTCAGATAACCTGGCATCTGGTGGCAACACTCTCAGATAACCTGGCATCTGGTGGCAACACTCTCAGATAACCTTCCATCTAGTGGCAACACTCTCAGATCACCTGCCACCTGGTGGCAACACTCTCAGATAACCTGGCACCTGGTGGCAACACTGTCAGATAACCTGACATCTGGTGGCAACACTCTCAGATAACCTGGCACCTGGTGGCAACACTGTCAGATAACCTGACATCTGGTGGCAACACTCTCAGATAAGCTGGCATCTGGTGGCAACACTCTCAGATAAGCTGGCATCTGGTGGCAACACTCTCACATAACCTGGCATCTGGTGGCAACACTCTCAGATAACCTGGCATCTGGTGGCAACACTCTCAGATAACCTTCCATCTAGTGGCAACACTCTCAGATAACCTGCCACCTGGTGGCAACACTCTCAGATAACCTGGCATCTGGGGGCAACACTCTCAGATAACCTGACATCTGGTGGCAACACTCTCAGATAACCTGGCATCTAGTGGCAACACTGTCAGATAACCTGGCATCTGGTGGCAACACTCTCAGATAACCTGGCATCTGGTGGCTACACTCTCAGATAACCTGGCATCTGGGGGCAACACTCTCAGATAACCTGGCATCTGGTGGCAACACTCTCAGATAACCTGGCATCTAGTGGCAACACTCTCAGATAACCTGGCATATAGTGGCAACACTCTCAGATAACCTGGCATCTGGTGGCAACACTCTCGGATAACCTGGCATCTGGTGGCAACACTCTCAGATAACCTGGCATCTAGTGGCAATACTCTCAGATAACCTGACATCTGGTGACAACACTGTCAGATAACCTGGCATCTAGTGGCAACACTCTCAGATAACCTGGCATCTGGTGGCAACACTCTCCGATAACCTGGCATCTGGTGGCAACACTCTCAGATAACCTGGCATCTGGTGGCAACACCCTCAGATAACCTGGCATCTAGTGGCAACACCCTCAGATAACCTGGCATCTGGTGGCAACACACTCAGATAACCTGGCATCTGGTGGCAACACTGTCAGATAACCTGGCATCTAGTGGCAACACTCTCAGATAACCTGGCATCTGGTGGCAACACTGTCAGATAACCTGGCATCTGGTGGCAACACTCTCAGATAACCTGGCATCTGCTGGCAACACTGTCAGATAACCTGGCATCCGGTGGCATCACTCTCAGATAACCTGGCATCTAGTGGCTACGCTCTCAGATAACCTGGCATCTGGTGGCAACACTCTCAGATAACCTGGCATCTAGTGGCAACACTCTCAGATAACCTGACATCTGGTGGCAACACTCTCAGATAAGCTGGCATCTGGTGGCAACACTCTCACATAACCTGGCATCTAGTGGCAACACTGTCAGATAACCTGGCATCTAGTGGCAACACTGTCAGATAACCTGGCATCTGGTGGCAACACTCTCAGATAACCTGGCATCTGGTGGCAACACTCTCAGATAACCTGCCATCTAGTGGCAACACTCTCAGATAACCTGCCACCTGGTGGCAACACTCTCAGATAACCTGGCATCTTGTGGCAACACTGTCAGATAACCTGACATCTGGTGGCAACACTCTCAGATAACCTGGCATCTGGTGGCAACACTGTCAGATAACCTGACATCTGGCGGCAACACTCTCAGATAAGCTTGCATCTGGTGGCAACAATCTCAGATAAGCTGGCATCTGGTGGCAACACTCTCACATAACCTGGCATCTAGTGGCAACACTGTCAGATAACCTGGCATCTAGTGGCAACACTGTCAGATCACCTGGCATCTGGTGGCAACACTCTCAGATAACCTGGCATCTGGTGGCAATACTCTCAGATAACCTGCCATCTAGTGGCAACACTCTCAGATAACCTGCCAACTGGTGGCAACACTCTCAGATAACCTGGCATCTGGGGGCAACACTCTCAGATAACCTGACATCTGGTGGCAACACTCTCAGATAACCTGGCATCTAGTGGCAACACTGTCAGATAACCTGGCATCTGGTGGCAACACTCTCAGATAACCTGGCATCTGGTGGCTACACTCTCAGATAACCTGGCATCTGGGGGCAACACTCTCAGATAACCTGGCATCTGGTGGCAACACTCTCAGATAACCTAGCATCTAGTGGCAACACTCTCAGATAACCTGGCATATGGTGGCAACACTCTCAGATAACCTGGCATCTGGTGGCAACACTCTCGGATAACCTGGCATCTGGTGGCAACACTCTCAGATAACCTGGCATCTAGTGGCAATACTCTCAGATAACCTGACATCTGGTGGCAACACTGTCAGATAACCTGGCATCTAGTGGCAACACTCTCAGATAACCTGGCATCTGGTGGCAACACTCTCCGATAACCTGGCATCTGGTGGCAACACTCTCAGATAACCTGGCATCTGGTGGCAACACCCTCAGATAACCTGGCATCTAGTGGCAACACCCTCAGATAACCTAGCATCTGGTGGCAACACACTCAGATAACCTGGCATCTGGTGGCAACACTGTCAGATAACCTGGCATCTAGTGGCAACACTCTCAGATAACCTGGCATCTGGTGGCAACACTGTCAGATAACCTGGCATCTGGTGGCAACACTCTCAGATAACCTGGCATCTGCTGGCAACACTGTCAGATAACCTGGCATCCGGTGGCATCACTCTCAGATAACCTGGCATCTAGTGGCAACGCTCTCAGATAACCTGGCATCTGGTGGCAACACTCTCAGATAACCTGGCATCTAGTGGCAACACTCTCAGATAACCTGACATCTGGTGGCAACACTCTCAGATAAGCTGGCATCTGGTGGCAACACTCTCAGATAAGCTGGCATCTGGTGGCAACACTCTCACATAACCTGGCATCTAGTGGCAACACTGTCAGATAACCTGGCATCTAGTGGCAACACTGTCAGATAACCTGGCATCTGGTGGCAACACTCTCAGATAACCTGGCATCATGGTGGCAACACTCTCAGATAACCTGCCATCTAGTGGCAACACTCTCAGATAACCTGCCACCTGGTGGCAACACTCTCAGATAACCTGGCATCTGGTGGCAACACTGTCAGATAACCTGACATCTGGTGGCAACACTCTCAGATAACCTGGCATCTGGTGGCAACACTGTCAGATAACCTGACATCTGGCGGCAACACTCTCAGATAAGCTTGCATCTGGTGGCAACAATCTCAGATAAGCTGGCATCTGGTGGCAACACTCTCACATAACCTGGCATCTAGTGGCAACACTGTCAGATAACCTGGCATCTAGTGGCAACACTGTCAGATAACCTGGCATCTGGTGGCAACACTCTCAGATAACCTGGCATCTGGTGGCAATACTCTCAGATAACCTGCCATCTAGTGGCAACACTCTCAGATAACCTGCCACCTGGTGGCAACACTCTCAGATAACCTGGCGTCTGGTGGCAACACTGTCAGATAACCTGACATCTGGTGGGAACACTCTTAGATAACCTGGCATCTGGTGGCAACACTCTCAGATAACCTGGCATCTGGTGGCAACACTCTCAGATAACCTGGCATCTAGTGGCAACACTGTCAGATAACGTGGCATCTGGTGGCAACACTCTCAGATAACCTGGCATCTGGTGGCAACACTCTCAGATAACCTGGCATCTAGTGGCAACACTGTCAGATAACCTGGCATCTAGTGGCAACACTGTCAGATAACCTGGCATCTGGTGGCAACACTGTCAGATAACCTGGCATCTGGTGGCAACACTCTCAGATAACCTGGCATCTGGTGGCAACACTCTCTGATAACCTGGCATCTGGTGGCAACACTGTCAGATAACCTGGCATCTGGTGGCAACACTCTCAGATAACCTGACATCTGGTGGCAACACTCTCAGATAACCAGACATCTGGTGGCAACACTGTCAGATAACCTGGCATCTAGTGGCAACACTCTCAGATAACCTGGCATCTAGTGGCAACACTCTCAGATAACCTGGCATCTGGTGGCAACGCTCTCAGATAACCTGACATCTGGTGGCAACACTGTCAGATAACCTGGCAGCTAGTGGCAACATTCTCAGATAACCTGGCATCTAGTGGCAACACTTTCAGATAACCTGGCATCTGGTGGCAACGCTCTCAGATAACCTGGCATCTGGTGGCAACACTCTCAGATAACCTGGCATCTGGTGGGAACACTCTCAGATAACCTGGCATCTGTTGGCAACACTCTCAGATAACCTGGCATCTAGTGGCATCACTCTCAGATAACCTGGCATCTGGTGGCAACACTCTCAGATAACCTGGCATCTGGTGGCAACACTCTCAGATAACCTTGCATCTGGTGGCAACACTCTCAGATAACCTGGCATCTAGTGGCAATACTCTCAGATAACCTGAAATCTGGTGGCAACACTGTCAGATAACCAGGCATCTAGTGGCAACACTCTCAGATAACCTGGCATCTGGTGGCAACACACTCAGATAACCTGGTATCTGGTGGCAACACTCTCAGATAACCTGCCATCTAGTGGCAACACTCTCAGATAACCTGCCACCTGGTGGCAACACTCTCAGATAACCTGGCATCTGGTGGCAACACTGTCAGATAACCTGGCATCTAGTGGCAACACTCTCAGATAACGTGGCATCTAGTGGCAACACTGTCAGATAACATGGCATCTAGTGGCAACACTCTCAGATAACCTAGCATCTGGTGGCAACACTCTCAGATAACCTGGCATCTGGTGGCAACACTCTCAGATAACCTGGCATCTGGTGGCAACACTCTCAGATAACCTGGCATCTGGTGGCAACACTCTCAGATAACCTGGCATCTAGTGGCAACACTGTCAGATAACCTGGCATCTAGTGGCAACACTGTCAGATAACCTGGCATCTGGTGGCAACACTCTCAGATAACCTGGCATCTGGTGGCAACACTCTCAGATAACCTGGCATCTGTGGGCAACACTCTCAGATAACCTGGCATCTAGTGGCAACACTGTCAGATAACCTGGCATCTGGTGGCAACACTCTCAGATAACCTGACTTCTGGTGGCAACACTCTCAGATAACCTGACATCTGGTGGCAACACTGTCAGATAACCTGGCATCTAGTGGCAACACTCTCAGATAACCTGGCATCTAGTGGCAACACTCTCAGATAACCTGGCATCTGGTGGCAACACTGTCAGATAACCTGGCATCTGGTGGCAACACTCTCAGATAACCTGGCATCTGGTGGCAACACTCTCAGATAACCTGGCATCTGGTGGCAACACTGTCAGATAACCCGGCATCTGGTGGCAACACTCTCAGATAACCTGACATCTGGTGGCAACACTCTCAGATAACCTGACATCTGGTGGCAACACTCTCAGATAACCTGGCATCTAGTGGCAACACTCTCAGATAACCTGGCATCTAGTGGCAACACTCTCAGATAACCTGGTATCTGGTGGCAACGCTCTCAGATAACCTGACATCTGGTGGCAACACTCTCAGATAAGCTGGCATCTGGTGGCAACACTCTCAGATAAGCTGGCATCTGGTGGCAACACTCTCACATAACCTGGCATCTAGTGGCAACACTGTCAGATAACCTGGCATCTAGTGGCAACACTGTCAGATAACCTGGCATCTGGTGGCAACACTCTCAGATAACCTGCCATCTGGTGGCAACACTCTCAGATAACCTGCCATCTAGTGGCAACACTCTCAGATAACCTGCCACCTGGTGGCAACACTCTCAGATAACCTGGCATCTGGTGGCAACACTGGCAGATAACCTGACATCTGGTGGCAACACTCTTAGATAACCTGGCATCTGGTGGCAACACTCTCAGATAACCTGGCATCTGGTGGCAACACTCTCACATAACCTGGCATCTAGTGGCAACACTGTCAGATAACCTGGCATCTGGTGGCAACACTCTCAGATAACCTGGCATCTGGTGGCAACACTCTCACATAACCTGGCATCTAGTGGCAACACTGTCAGATAACCTGGCATCTAGTGGCAACACTGTCAGATAACCTGGCATCTGGTGGCAACACACTCAGATAACCTGGCATCTGGTGGCAACACTCTCAGATAACCTGCCATCTAGTGGCAACACTCTCAGATAACCTGCCAAAAGGTGGCAACACTCTCAGATAACCTGGCACCTGGTGGCAACACTGTCAGATAACCTGGCATCTGGTGGCAACACTCTCAGATAACCTGGCATCTGGTGGCAACACTCTCAGATAACCTGCCATCTAGTGGCAACACTCTCAGATAACCTGCCACCTGGTGGCAACACTCTCAGATAACCTGGCATCTTGTGGCAACACTGTCAGATAACCTGACATCTGGTGGCAACACTCTTAGATAACCTGGCATCTGGTGGCAACACTCTCAGATAACCTGGCATCTGGTGGCAACACTCTCAGATAACCTGGCATCTAGTGGCAACACTGTCAGATAACCTGGCATCTGGTGGCAACACTCTCAGATAACCTGGCATCTGGTGGCAACACTCTCAGCTAACCTGGCATCTGGGGGCAACACTCTCAGATAACCTGGCATCTGGTGGCAACACTCTCAGATAACCTGGCATCTAGTGGCAACACTGTCAGATAACCTGGCATCTGGTGGCAACACTCTCAGATAACCTGGCATCTGGTGGCAACATTCTCAGATAACCTGGCATCTGGTGGCAACACTCTCAGATAACCTGGCATCTAGTGGCAACACTCTCAGATAACCTGGCATCTGGTGGCAACACGCTCAGATAACCTGGCATCTGGTGGCAACACTCTCAGATAACCTGGCATCTGGTGGCAACACTCTCAGATAACCTGGCATCTGGTGGCAACACTGTCAGATAACCTGACATCTGGTGGCAACTCTCTCAGATAAGCTGGCATCTGGTGGCAACACTCTCAGATAAGCTGGCATCTGGTGGCAACACTCTCACATAACCTGGCATCTAGTGGCAACACTGTCAGATAACCTGGCATCTAGTGGCAACACTGTCAGATAACCTGGCATCTGGTGGCAACACACTCAGATAACCTGGTATCTGGTGGCAACACTCTCAGATAACCTGCCATCTAGTGGCAACACTCTCAGATAACCTGCCACCTGGTGGCAACACTCTCAGATAACCTGGCACCTGGTGGCAACACTGTCAGATAACCTGACATCTGGTGGCAACACTCTCAGATAACCTGGCACCTGGTGGCAACACTGTCAGATAACCTGACATCTGGTGGCAACACTCTCAGATAAGCTGGCATCTGGTGGCAACACTCTCAGATAAGCCGGCATCTGGTGGCAACACTCTCACATAACCTGGCATCTAGTGGCAACACTGTCAGATAACCTGGCATCTAGTGGCAACACTGTCAGATAACCTGGCATCTGGTGGCAACACTCTCAGATAACCTGGCATCTGGTGGCAACACTCTCAGATAACCTGCCATCTAGTGGCAACACTCTCAGATAACCTGCCACCTGGTGGCAACACTCTCAGATAAGCTGGCATCTGGTGGCAACACTCTCACATAACCTGGCATCTAGTGGCAACACTGTCAGATAACCTGGCATCTAGTGGCAACACTGTCAGATAACCTGGCATCTGGTGGCAACACTCTCAGATAACCTGCCATCTGGTGGCAACACTCTCAGATAACCTGCCATCTAGTGGCAACACTCTCAGATAACCTGCCACCTGGTGGCAACACTCTCAGATAACCTGGCATCTGGTGGCAACACTGGCAGATAACCTGACATCTGGTGGCAACACTCTTAGATAACCTGGCATCTGGTGGCAACACTCTCAGATAACCTGGCATCTGGTGGCAACACTCTCACATAACCTGGCATCTAGTGGCAACACTGTCAGATAACCTGGCATCTGGTGGCAACACTCTCAGATAACCTGGCATCTGGTGGCAACACTCTCACATAACCTGGCATCTAGTGGCAACACTGTCAGATAACCTGGCATCTAGTGGCAACACTGTCAGATAACCTGGCATCTGGTGGCAACACACTCAGATAACCTGGCATCTGGTGGCAACACTCTCAGATAACCTGCCATCTAGTGGCAACACTCTCAGATAACCTGCCAAAAGGTGGCAACACTCTCAGATAACCTGGCACCTGGTGGCAACACTGTCAGATAACCTGGCATCTGGTGGCAACACTCTCAGATAACCTGGCATCTGGTGGCAACACTCTCAGATAACCTGCCATCTAGTGGCAACACTCTCAGATAACCTGCCACCTGGTGGCAACACTCTCAGATAACCTGGCATCTTGTGGCAACACTGTCAGATAACCTGACATCTGGTGGCAACACTCTTAGATAACCTGGCATCTGGTGGCAACACTCTCAGATAACCTGGCATCTGGTGGCAACACTCTCAGATAACCTGGCATCTAGTGGCAACACTGTCAGATAACCTGGCATCTGGTGGCAACACTCTCAGATAACCTGGCATCTGGTGGCAACACTCTCAGCTAACCTGGCATCTGGGGGCAACACTCTCAGATAACCTGGCATCTGGTGGCAACACTCTCAGATAACCTGGCATCTAGTGGCAACACTGTCAGATAACCTGGCATCTGGTGGCAACACTCTCAGATAACCTGGCATCTGGTGGCAACATTCTCAGATAACCTGGCATCTGGTGGCAACACTCTCAGATAACCTGGCATCTAGTGGCAACACTCTCAGATAACCTGGCATCTGGTGGCAACACGCTCAGATAACCTGGCATCTGGTGGCAACACTCTCAGATAACCTGGCATCTGGTGGCAACACTCTCAGATAACCTGGCATCTGGTGGCAACACTGTCAGATAACCTGACATCTGGTGGCAACTCTCTCAGATAAGCTGGCATCTGGTGGCAACACTCTCAGATAAGCTGGCATCTGGTGGCAACACTCTCACATAACCTGGCATCTAGTGGCAACACTGTCAGATAACCTGGCATCTAGTGGCAACACTGTCAGATAACCTGGCATCTGGTGGCAACACACTCAGATAACCTGGTATCTGGTGGCAACACTCTCAGATAACCTGCCATCTAGTGGCAACACTCTCAGATAACCTGCCACCTGGTGGCAACACTCTCAGATAACCTGGCACCTGGTGGCAACACTGTCAGATAACCTGACATCTGGTGGCAACACTCTCAGATAACCTGGCACCTGGTGGCAACACTGTCAGATAACCTGACATCTGGTGGCAACACTCTCAGATAAGCTGGCATCTGGTGGCAACACTCTCAGATAAGCCGGCATCTGGTGGCAACACTCTCACATAACCTGGCATCTAGTGGCAACACTGTCAGATAACCTGGCATCTAGTGGCAACACTGTCAGATAACCTGGCATCTGGTGGCAACACTCTCAGATAACCTGGCATCTGGTGGCAACACTCTCAGATAACCTGCCATCTAGTGGCAACACTCTCAGATAACCTGCCACCTGGTGGCAACACTCTCAGATAAGCTGGCATCTGGTGGCAACACTCTCACATAACCTGGCATCTAGTGGCAACACTGTCAGATAACCTGGCATCTAGTGGCAACACTGTCAGATAACCTGGCATCTGGTGGCAACACTCTCAGATAACCTGCCATCTGGTGGCAACACTCTCAGATAACCTGCCATCTAGTGGCAACACTCTCAGATAACCTGCCACCTGGTGGCAACACTCTCAGATAACCTGGCATCTGGTGGCAACACTGGCAGATAACCTGACATCTGGTGGCAACACTCTTAGATAACCTGGCATCTGGTGGCAACACTCTCAGATAACCTGGCATCTGGTGGCAACACTCTCACATAACCTGGCATCTAGTGGCAACACTGTCAGATAACCTGGCATCTGGTGGCAACACTCTCAGATAACCTGGCATCTGGTGGCAACACTCTCACATAACCTGGCATCTAGTGGCAACACTGTCAGATAACCTGGCATCTAGTGGCAACACTGTCAGATAACCTGGCATCTGGTGGCAACACACTCAGATAACCTGGCATCTGGTGGCAACACTCTCAGATAACCTGCCATCTAGTGGCAACACTCTCAGATAACCTGCCAAAAGGTGGCAACACTCTCAGATAACCTGGCACCTGGTGGCAACACTGTCAGATAACCTGGCATCTGGTGGCAACACTCTCAGATAACCTGGCATCTGGTGGCAACACTCTCAGATAACCTGCCATCTAGTGGCAACACTCTCAGATAACCTGCCACCTGGTGGCAACACTCTCAGATAACCTGGCATCTTGTGGCAACACTGTCAGATAACCTGACATCTGGTGGCAACACTCTTAGATAACCTGGCATCTGGTGGCAACACTCTCAGATAACCTGGCATCTGGTGGCAACACTCTCAGATAACCTGGCATCTAGTGGCAACACTGTCAGATAACCTGGCATCTGGTGGCAACACTCTCAGATAACCTGGCATCTGGTGGCAACACTCTCAGCTAACCTGGCATCTGGGGGCAACACTCTCAGATAACCTGGCATCTGGTGGCAACACTCTCAGATAACCTGGCATCTAGTGGCAACACTGTCAGATAACCTGGCATCTGGTGGCAACACTCTCAGATAACCTGGCATCTGGTGGCAACATTCTCAGATAACCTGGCATCTGGTGGCAACACTCTCAGATAACCTGGCATCTAGTGGCAACACTCTCAGATAACCTGGCATCTGGTGGCAACACGCTCAGATAACCTGGCATCTGGTGGCAACACTCTCAGATAACCTGGCATCTGGTGGCAACACTCTCAGATAACCTGGCATCTGGTGGCAACACTGTCAGATAACCTGACATCTGGTGGCAACTCTCTCAGATAAGCTGGCATCTGGTGGCAACACTCTCAGATAAGCTGGCATCTGGTGGCAACACTCTCACATAACCTGGCATCTAGTGGCAACACTGTCAGATAACCTGGCATCTAGTGGCAACACTGTCAGATAACCTGGCATCTGGTGGCAACACACTCAGATAACCTGGTATCTGGTGGCAACACTCTCAGATAACCTGCCATCTAGTGGCAACACTCTCAGATAACCTGCCACCTGGTGGCAACACTCTCAGATAACCTGGCACCTGGTGGCAACACTGTCAGATAACCTGACATCTGGTGGCAACACTCTCAGATAACCTGGCACCTGGTGGCAACACTGTCAGATAACCTGACATCTGGTGGCAACACTCTCAGATAAGCTGGCATCTGGTGGCAACACTCTCAGATAAGCCGGCATCTGGTGGCAACACTCTCACATAACCTGGCATCTAGTGGCAACACTGTCAGATAACCTGGCATCTAGTGGCAACACTGTCAGATAACCTGGCATCTGGTGGCAACACTCTCAGATAACCTGGCATCTGGTGGCAACACTCTCAGATAACCTGCCATCTAGTGGCAACACTCTCAGATAACCTGCCACCTGGTGGCAACACTCTCAGATAAGCTGGCATCTGGTGGCAACACTCTCACATAACCTGGCATCTAGTGGCAACACTGTCAGATAACCTGGCATCTAGTGGCAACACTGTCAGATAACCTGGCATCTGGTGGCAACACTCTCAGATAACCTGCCATCTGGTGGCAACACTCTCAGATAACCTGCCATCTAGTGGCAACACTCTCAGATAACCTGCCACCTGGTGGCAACACTCTCAGATAACCTGGCATCTGGTGGCAACACTGGCAGATAACCTGACATCTGGTGGCAACACTCTTAGATAACCTGGCATCTGGTGGCAACACTCTCAGATAACCTGGCATCTGGTGGCAACACTCTCACATAACCTGGCATCTAGTGGCAACACTGTCAGATAACCTGGCATCTGGTGGCAACACTCTCAGATAACCTGGCATCTGGTGGCAACACTCTCACATAACCTGGCATCTAGTGGCAACACTGTCAGATAACCTGGCATCTAGTGGCAACACTGTCAGATAACCTGGCATCTGGTGGCAACACACTCAGATAACCTGGCATCTGGTGGCAACACTCTCAGATAACCTGCCATCTAGTGGCAACACTCTCAGATAACCTGCCAAAAGGTGGCAACACTCTCAGATAACCTGGCACCTGGTGGCAACACTGTCAGATAACCTGGCATCTGGTGGCAACACTCTCAGATAACCTGGCATCTGGTGGCAACACTCTCAGATAACCTGCCATCTAGTGGCAACACTCTCAGATAACCTGCCACCTGGTGGCAACACTCTCAGATAACCTGGCATCTTGTGGCAACACTGTCAGATAACCTGACATCTGGTGGCAACACTCTTAGATAACCTGGCATCTGGTGGCAACACTCTCAGATAACCTGGCATCTGGTGGCAACACTCTCAGATAACCTGGCATCTAGTGGCAACACTGTCAGATAACCTGGCATCTGGTGGCAACACTCTCAGATAACCTGGCATCTGCTGGCAACACTGTCAGATAACCTGGCATCCGGTGGCATCACTCTCAGATAACCTGGCATCTAGTGGCTACGCTCTCAGATAACCTGGCATCTGGTGGCAACACTCTCAGATAACCTGGCATCTAGTGGCAACACTGTCAGATAACCTGGCATCTGGTGGCAACACTGTCAGATAACCTGACATCTGGCGGCAACACTCTCAGATAAGCTTGCATCTGGTGGCAACAATCTCAGATAAGCTGGCATCTGGTGGCAACACTCTCACATAACCTGGCATCTAGTGGCAACACTGTCAGATAACCTGGCATCTAGTGGCAACACTGTCAGATCACCTGGCATCTGGTGGCAACACTCTCAGATAACCTGGCATCTGGTGGCAACACTCTCGGATAACCTGGCATCTGGTGGCAACACTCTCAGATAACCTGGCATCTAGTGGCAATACTCTCAGATAACCTGACATCTGGTGACAACACTGTCAGATAACCTGGCATCTAGTGGCAACACTCTCAGATAACCTGGCATCTGGTGGCAACACTCTCCGATAACCTGGCATCTGGTGGCAACACTCTCAGATAACCTGGCATCTGGTGGCAACACCCTCAGATAACCTGGCATCTAGTGGCAACACCCTCAGATAACCTGGCATCTGGTGGCAACACACTCAGATAACCTGGCATCTGGTGGCAACACTGTCAGATAACCTGGCATCTAGTGGCAACACTCTCAGATAACCTGGCATCTGGTGGCAACACTGTCAGATAACCTGGCATCTGGTGGCAACACTCTCAGATAACCTGGCATCTGCTGGCAACACTGTCAGATAACCTGGCATCCGGTGGCATCACTCTCAGATAACCTGGCATCTAGTGGCTACGCTCTCAGATAACCTGGCATCTGGTGGCAACACTCTCAGATAACCTGGCATCTAGTGGCAACACTCTCAGATAACCTGACATCTGGTGGCAACACTCTCAGATAAGCTGGCATCTGGTGGCAACACTCTCACATAACCTGGCATCTAGTGGCAACACTGTCAGATAACCTGGCATCTAGTGGCAACACTGTCAGATAACCTGGCATCTGGTGGCAACACTCTCAGATAACCTGGCATCTGGTGGCAACACTCTCAGATAACCTGCCATCTAGTGGCAACACTCTCAGATAAGCTGCCACCTGGTGGCAACACTCTCAGATAACCTGGCATCTTGTGGCAACACTGTCAGATAACCTGACATCTGGTGGCAACACTCTCAGATAACCTGGCATCTGGTGGCAACACTGTCAGATAACCTGACATCTGGCGGCAACACTCTCAGATAAGCTTGCATCTGGTGGCAACAATCTCAGATAAGCTGGCATCTGGTGGCAACACTCTCACATAACCTGGCATCTAGTGGCAACACTGTCAGATAACCTGGCATCTAGTGGCAACACTGTCAGATCACCTGGCATCTGGTGGCAACACTCTCAGATAACCTGGCATCTGGTGGCAATACTCTCAGATAACCTGCCATCTAGTGGCAACACTCTCAGATAACCTGCCAACTGGTGGCAACACTCTCAGATAACCTGGCATCTGGTGGCAACACTGTCAGATAACCTGACATCTGGTGGGAACACTCTTACATAACCTGGCATCTGGTGGCAACACTCTCAGATAACCTGGCATCTGGTGGCAACACTCTCAGATAACCTGGCATCTAGTGGCAACACTGTCAGATAACCTGGCATCTTGTGGCAACTCTGTCAGATAACCTGGCATCTGGTGGCAACACTCTCAGATAACCTGGCATCTGGGGGCAACACTCTCAGATAACCTGGCATCTGTTGGCAACACTCTCAGATAACCTGGCATCTAGTGGCATCACTCTCAGATAACCTGGCATCTGGTGGCAAAACTCTCAGATAACCTGGCATCTGGTGGCAACACTCTCAGATAACCTGGCATCTGGTGGCAACACTCTCAGATAACCTGGCATCTAGTGGCAATACTCTCAGATAACCTGAAATCTGGTGGCAACACTGTCAGATAACCAGGCATCTAGTGGCAACACTCTCAGATAACCTGGCATCTGGTGGCAACACTCTCAGATAACCTGGCATCTGGTGGCAACACTCTCAGATAACCTGGCATCTGGTGGCAACACTCTCAGATAACCTGGCATCTAGTGGCAACACTGTCAGATAACCTGGCATCTAGTGGCAACACTGTCAGATAACCTGGCATCTGGTGGCAACACTGTCAGATAACCTGGCATCTGGTGGCAACACTCTCAGATAACCTGGCATCTGGTGGCAACACTCTCTGATAACCTGGCATCTGGTGGCAACACTGTCAGATAACCTGGCATCTGGTGGCAACACTCTCAGATAACCTGACATCTGGTGGCAACACTCTCAGATAACCTGACATCTGGTGGCAACACTGTCAGATAACCTGGCATCTAGTGGCAACACTCTCAGATAACCTGGCATCTAGTGGCAACACTCTCAGATAACCTGGCATCTGGTGGCAACGCTCTCAGATAACCTGACATCTGGTGGCAACACTGTCAGATAACCTGGCAGCTAGTGGCAACATTCTCAGATAACCTGGCATCTAGTGGCAACACTTTCAGATAACCTGGCATCTGGTGGCAACGCTCTCAGATAACCTGGCATCTGGTGGCAACACTCTCAGATAACCTGGCATCTGGTGGGAACACTCTCAGATAACCTGGCATCTGTTGGCAACACTCTCAGATAACCTGGCATCTAGTGGCATCACTCTCAGATAACCTGGCATCTGGTGGCAACACTCTCAGATAACCTGGCATCTGGTGGCAACACTCTCAGATAACCTTGCATCTGGTGGCAACACTCTCAGATAACCTGGCATCTAGTGGCAATACTCTCAGATAACCTGAAATCTGGTGGCAACACTGTCAGATAACCAGGCATCTAGTGGCAACACTCTCAGATAACCTGGCATCTGGTGGCAACACTCTCAGATAACCTGGCATCTGGTGGCAACACTCTCAGATAACCTGGCATCTGGTGGCAACACTCTCAGATAACCTGGCATCTACTGGCAACACTGTCAGATAACCTGGCATCTAGTGGCAACACTGTCAGATAACCTGGCATCTGGTGGCAACACTGTCAGATAACCTGGCATCTGGTGGCAACACTCTCAGATAACCTGGCATCTGGTGGCAACACTCTCAGATAACCTGGCATCTGGTGGCAACACTGTCAGATAACCTGGCATCTGGTGGCAACACTCTCAGATAACCTGACATCTGGTGGCAACACTCTCAGATAACCTGACATCTGGTGGCAACACTGTCAGATAACCTGGCATCTAGTGGCAACACTCTCAGATAACCTGGCATCTAGTGGCAACACTGTCAGATAACCTGGCATCTAGTGGCAACACTGTCAGATAACCTGGCATCTGGTGGCAACACTCTCAGATAACCTGGCATCTGGTGGCAACACTCTCAGATAACCTGCCATCTAGTGGCAACACTCTCAGATAACCTGCCACCTGGTGGGAACACTCTCAGATAACCTGGCATCTGGTGGCAACACTCTCAGATAACCTGGCATCTAGTGGCAACACTGTCAGATAACCTGGCATCTGGTGGCAACACTCTCAGATAACCTGGCATCTGGTGGAAACACTCTCAGATAACCTGGCATCTGGTGGCAACACTATGTGATAACCTGGCATCTGGTGGCAACACTCTCAGATAACCTGGCATCTGGTGGCAACACTCTCAGATAACCTGGCATCTAGTGGCAACACTGTCAGATAACCTGGCATCTGGTGGCAACACTCTCAGATAACCTGGCATCTGGTGGAAACACTCTCAGATAACCTGGCATCTTGTGGCAACACTCTCAGATAACCTGGCATCTAGTGGCAACACTCTCAGATAACCTGACATCTGGTGGCAACACTCTCAGATAACCTGGCATCTGGTGGCAACACTCTCAGATAACCTGGCATCTGGTGGCAACACTCTCACATAACCTGGCATCTAGTGGCAACACTGTCAGATAACCTGGCATCTAGTGGCAACACTGTCAGATAACCTGGCATCTGGTGGCAACACTCTCAGATAACCTGGCATCTGGTGGCAACACTCTCAGATAACCTGCCATCTAGTGGCAACACTCTCAGATAACCTGCCACCTGGTGGCAACACTCTCAGATAACCTGGCATCTGGTGGCAACACTGTCAGATAACCTGACATCTGGTGGCAACACTCTCAGATAACCTGACATCTGGTGGGAACACTCTTAGATAACCTGGCATCTGGTGGCAACACTCTCAGATAACCTGGCATCTGGTGGCAACACTGTCAGATAACCTGACATCTGGTGGCAACACTCTCAGATAACCTGACATCTGGTGGGAACACTCTTAGATAACCTGGCATCTGGTGGCAACACTCTCAGATAACCTGGCATCTGGTGGCAACAATCTCAGATAACCTGCCATCTAGTGGCAACACTCTCAGATAACCTGCCACCTGGTGGCAACACTCTCAGATAACCTTGCATCTGGTGGCAACACTCTCAGATAACCTGGCATCTAGTGGCAATACTCTCAGATAACCTGACATCTGGTGGCAACACTGTCAGATAACCAGGCATCTAGTGGCAACACTCTCAGATAACCTGGCATCTGGTGGCAACACACTCAGATAACCTGGTATCTGGTGGCAACACTCTCAGATAACCTGCCATCTAGTGGCAACACTCTCAGATAACCTGCCACCTGGTGGCAACACTCTCAGATAACCTGGCATCTGGTGGCAACACTGTCAGATAACCTGGCATCTAGTGGCAACACTCTCAGATAACGTGGCATCTAGTGGCAACACTGTCAGATAACATGGCATCTAGTGGCAACACTCTCAGATAACCTAGCATCTGGTGGCAACACTCTCAGATAACCTGGCATCTGGTGGCAACACTCTCAGATAACCTGGCATCTGGTGGCAACACTCTCAGATAACCTGGCATCTGGTGGCAACACTCTCAGATAACCTGGCATCTAGTGGCAACACTGTCAGATAACCTGGCATCTAGTGGCAACACTGTCAGATAACCTGGCATCTGGTGGCAACACTCTCAGATAACCTGGCATCTGGTGGCAACACTCTCAGATAACCTGGCATCTGTGGGCAACACTCTCAGATAACCTGGCATCTAGTGGCAACACTGTCAGATAACCTGGCATCTGGTGGCAACACTCTCAGATAACCTGACTTCTGGTGGCAACACTCTCAGATAACCTGACATCTGGTGGCAACACTGTCAGATATCCTGGCATCTAGTGGCAACACTCTCAGATAACCTGGCATCTAGTGGCAACACTCTCAGATAACCTGGCATCTGGTGGCAACACTGTCAGATAACCTGGCATCTGGTGGCAACACTCTCAGATAACCTGGCATCTGGTGGCAACACTCTCAGATAACCTGGCATCTGGTGGCAACACTGTCAGATAACCCGGCATCTGGTGGCAACACTCTCAGATAACCTGACATCTGGTGGCAACACTCTCAGATAACCTGACATCTGGTGGCAACACTCTCAGATAACCTGGCATCTAGTGGCAACAATCTCAGATAACCTGGCATCTAGTGGCAACACTCTCAGATAACCTGGTATCTGGTGGCAACGCTCTCAGATAACCTGACATCTGGTGGCAACACTCTCAGATAAGCTGGCATCTGGTGGCAACACTCTCAGATAAGCTGGCATCTGGTGGCAACACTCTCACATAACCTGGCATCTAGTGGCAACACTGTCAGATAACCTGGCATCTAGTGGCAACACTGTCAGATAACCTGGCATCTGGTGGCAACACTCTCAGATAACCTGCCATCTGGTGGCAACACTCTCAGATAACCTGCCATCTAGTGGCAACACTCTCAGATAACCTGCCACCTGGTGGCAACACTCTCAGATAACCTGGCATCTGGTGGCAACACTGGCAGATAACCTGACATCTGGTGGCAACACTCTTAGATAACCTGGCATCTGGTGGCAACACTCTCAGATAACCTGGCATCTGGTGGCAACACTCTCACATAACCTGGCATCTAGTGGCAACACTGTCAGATAACCTGGCATCTGGTGGCAACACTCTCAGATAACCTGGCATCTGGTGGCAACACTCTCACATAACCTGGCATCTAGTGGCAACACTGTCAGATAACCTGGCATCTAGTGGCAACACTGTCAGATAACCTGGCATCTGGTGGCAACACACTCAGATAACCTGGCATCTGGTGGCAACACTCTCAGATAACCTGCCATCTAGTGGCAACACTCTCAGATAACCTGCCAAAAGGTGGCAACACTCTCAGATAACCTGGCACCTGGTGGCAACACTGTCAGATAACCTGGCATCTGGTGGCAACACTCTCAGATAACCTGGCATCTGGTGGCAACACTCTCAGATAACCTGCCATCTAGTGGCAACACTCTCAGATAACCTGCCACCTGGTGGCAACACTCTCAGATAACCTGGCAACTTGTGGCAACACTGTCAGATAACCTGACATCTGGTGGCAACACTCTTAGATAACCTGGCATCTGGTGGCAACACTCTCAGATAACCTGGCATCTGGTGGCAACACTCTCAGATAACCTGGCATCTAGTGGCAACACTGTCAGATAACCTGGCATCTGGTGGCAACACTCTCAGATAACCTGGCATCTGGTGGCAACACTCTCAGCTAACCTGGCATCTGGGGGCAACACTCTCAGATAACCTGGCATCTGGTGGCAACACTCTCAGATAACCTGGCATCTAGTGGCAACACTCTCAGATAACATGGCATATGGTGGCAACACTCTCAGATAACCTGGCATCTGGTGGCAACACTCTCAGATAACCTGGCATCTGGTGGCAACACTCTCAGATAACCTGGCATCTAGTGGCAATACTCTCAGATAACCTGACATCTGGTGGCAACACTGTCAGATAACCTGGCATCTAGTGGCAACACTCTCAGATAACCTGGCATCTGGTGGCAACACTCTCCGATAACCTGGCATCTGGTGGCAACACTCTCAGATAACCTGGCATCTGGTGGCAACACTCTCAGATAACCTGGCATCTAGTGGCAACACCCTCAGATAACCTGGCATCTGGTGGCAACACACTCAGATAACCTGGCATCTGGTGGCAACACTGTCAGATAACCTGGCATCTAGTGGCAACACTCTCAGATAACCTGGCATCTGGTGGCAACACTGTCAGATAACCTGGCATCTGGTGGCAACACTCTCAGATAACCTGGCATCTGGTGGCAACACTGTCAGATAACCTGGCATCCGGTGGCATCACTCTCAGATAACCTGGCATCTAGTGGCAACGCTCTCAGATAACCTGGCATCTGGTGGCAACACTCTCAGATAACCTGGCATCTGGTGGCAACACTGTCAGATAACCTGACATCTGGTGGCAACACTCTCAGATAAGCTGGCATCTGGTGGCAACACTCTCAGATAAGCTGGCATCTGGTGGCAACACTCTCACATAACCTGGCATCTAGTGGCAACACTGTCAGATAACCTGGCATCTAGTGGCAACACTGTCAGATAACCTGGCATCTGGTGGCAACACGCTCAGATAACCTGGCATCTGGTGGCAACACTCTCAGATAACATGCCATCTAGTGGCAACACTCTCAGATAACCTGCCACCTGGTGGCAACACTCTCAGATAACCTGGCATCTGGTGGCAACACTGTCAGATAACCTGACATCTGGTGGCAACACTCTTAGATAACCTGGCATCTGGTGGCAACACTCTCAGATAAACTGGCATCTGGTGGCAACACTCTCAGATAACCTGGCATCTAGTGGCAACACTGTCAGATAACCTGGCATCTGGTGGCAACACTCTCAGATAACCTGGCATCTGGTGGCAACATTCTCAGATAACCTGGCATCTGGTGGCAACACTCTCAGATAACCTGGCATCTAGTGGCAACACTCTCAGATAACCTGGCATCTGGTGGCAACACGCTCAGATAACCTGGCATCTGGTGGCAACACTCTCAGATAACCTGGCATCTGGTGGCAACACTCTCAGATAACCTGGCATCTGGTGGCAACACTGTCAGATAACCTGACATCTGGTGGCAACTCTCTCAGATAAGCTGGCATCTGGTGGCAACACTCTCAGATAAGCTGGCATCTGGTGGCAACACTCTCACATAACCTGGCATCTAGTGGCAACACTGTCAGATAACCTGGCATCTAGTGGCAACACTGTCAGATAACCTGGCATCTGGTGGCAACACACTCAGATAACCTGGTATCTGGTGGCAACACTCTCAGATAACCTGCCATCTAGTGGCAACACTCTCAGATAACCTGCCACCTGGTGGCAACACTCTCAGATAACCTGGCACCTGGTGGCAACACTGTCAGATAACCTGACATCTGGTGGCAACACTCTCAGATAACCTGGCACCTGGTGGCAACACTGTCAGATAACCTGACATCTGGTGGCAACACTCTCAGATAAGCTGGCATCTGGTGGCAACACTCTCAGATAAGCCGGCATCTGGTGGCAACACTCTCACATAACCTGGCATCTAGTGGCAACACTGTCAGATAACCTGGCATCTAGTGGCAACACTGTCAGATAACCTGGCATCTGGTGGCAACACTCTCAGATAACCTGGCATCTGGTGGCAACACTCTCAGATAACCTGCCATCTAGTGGCAACACTCTCAGATAACCTGCCACCTGGTGGCAACACTCTCAGATAACCTGGCATCTGGGGGCAACACTCTCAGATAACCTGACATCTGGTGGCAACACTCTCAGATAACCTGGCATCTAGTGGCAACACTGTCAGATAACCTGGCATCTGGTGGCAACACTCTCAGATAACCTGGCATCTGGTGGCTACACTCTCAGATAACCTGGCATCTGGGGGCAACACTCTCAGATAACCTGGCATCTGGTGGCAACACTCTCAGATAACCTGGCATCTAGTGGCAACACTCTCAGATAACCTGGCATATGGTGGCAACACTCTCAGATAACCTGGCATCTGGTGGCAACACTCTCGGATAACCTGGCATCTGGTGGCAACACTCTCAGATAACCTGGCATCTAGTGGCAATACTCTCAGATAACCTGACATCTGGTGGCAACAGTGTCAGATAACCTGGCATCTAGTGGCAACACTCTCAGATAACCTGGCATCTGGTGGCAACACTCTCCGATAACCTGGCATCTGGTGGCAACACTCTCAGATAACCTGGCATCTGGTGGCAACACCCTCAGATAACCTGGCATCTAGTGGCAACACCCTCAGATAACCTAGCATCTGGTGGCAACACACTCAGATAACCTGGCATCTGGTGGCAACACTGTCAGATAACCTGGCATCTAGTGGCAACACTCTCAGATAACCTGGCATCTGGTGGCAACACTGTCAGATAACCTGGCATCTGGTGGCAACACTCTCAGATAACCTGGCATCTGCTGGCAACACTGTCAGATAACCTGGCATCCGGTGGCATCACTCTCAGATAACCTGGCATCTAGTGGCAACGCTCTCAGATAACCTGGCATCTGGTGGCAACACTCTCAGATAACCTGGCATCTAGTGGCAACACTCTCAGATAACCTGACATCTGGTGGCAACAATCTCAGATAAGCTGGCATCTGGTGGCAACACTCTCAGATAAGCTGGCATCTGGTGGCAACACTCTCACATAACCTGGCATCTAGTGGCAACACTGTCAGATAACCTGGCATCTAGTGGCAACACTGTCAGATAACCTGGCATCTGGTGGCAACACTCTCAGATAACCTGGCATCTGGTGGCAACACTCTCAGATAACCTGCCATCTAGTGGCAACACTCTCAGATCACCTGCCACCTGGTGGCAACACTCTCAGATAACCTGGCATCTGGTGGCAACACTGTCAGATAACCTGACATCTGGTGGCAACACTCTCAGATAACCTGGCATCTGGTGGCAACACTGTCAGATAACCTGACATCTGGCGGCAACACTCTCAGATAAGCTTGCATCTGGTGGCAACAATCTCAGATAAGCTGGCATCTGGTGGCAACACTCTCACATAACCTGGCATCTAGTGGCAACACTGTCAGATAACCTGGCATCTAGTGGCAACACTGTCAGATAACCTGGCATCTGGTGGCAACACTCTCAGATAACCTGGCATCTGGTGGCAATACTCTCAGATAACCTGCCATCTAGTGGCAACACTCTCAGATAACCTGCCACCTGGTGGCAACACTCTCAGATAACCTGGCGTCTGGTGGCAACACTGTCAGATAACCTGACATCTGGTGGGAACACTCTTAGATAACCTGGCATCTGGTGGCAACACTCTCAGATAACCTGGCATCTGGTGGCAACACTCTCAGATAACCTGGCATCTAGTGGCAACACTGTCAGATAACGTGGCATCTGGTGGCAACACTCTCAGATAACCTGGCATCTGGTGGCAACACTCTCAGATAACCTGGCATCTAGTGGCAACACTGTCAGATAACCTGGCATCTAGTGGCAACACTGTCAGATAACCTGGCATCTGGTGGCAACACTGTCAGATAACCTGGCATCTGGTGGCAACACTCTCAGATAACCTGGCATCTGGTGGCAACACTCTCTGATAACCTGGCATCTGGTGGCAACACTGTCAGATAACCTGGCATCTGGTGGCAACACTCTCAGATAACCTGACATCTGGTGGCAACACTCTCAGATAACCTGACATCTGGTGGCAACACTGTCAGATAACCTGGCATCTAGTGGCAACACTCTCAGATAACCTGGCATCTAGTGGCAACACTCTCAGATAACCTGGCATCTGGTGGCAACGCTCTCAGATAACCTGACATCTGGTGGCAACACTGTCAGATAACCTGGCAGCTAGTGGCAACATTCTCAGATAACCTGGCATCTAGTGGCAACACTTTCAGATAACCTGGCATCTGGTGGCAACGCTCTCAGATAACCTGGCATCTGGTGGCAACACTCTCAGATAACCTGGCATCTGGTGGGAACACTCTCAGATAACCTGGCATCTGTTGGCAACACTCTCAGATAACCTGGCATCTAGTGGCATCACTCTCAGATAACCTGGCATCTGGTGGCAACACTCTCAGATAACCTGGCATCTGGTGGCAACACTCTCAGATAACCTTGCATCTGGTGGCAACACTCTCAGATAACCTGGCATCTAGTGGCAATACTCTCAGATAACCTGAAATCTGGTGGCAACACTGTCAGATAACCAGGCATCTAGTGGCAACACTCTCAGATAACCTGGCATCTGGTGGCAACACACTCAGATAACCTGGTATCTGGTGGCAACACTCTCAGATAACCTGCCATCTAGTGGCAACACTCTCAGATCACCTGCCACCTGGTGGCAACACTCTCAGATAACCTGGCACCTGGTGGCAACACTGTCAGATAACCTGACATCTGGTGGCAACACTCTCAGATAACCTGGCACCTGGTGGCAACACTGTCAGATAACCTGACATCTGGTGGCAACACTCTCAGATAAGCTGGCATCTGGTGGCAACACTCTCAGATAAGCTGGCATCTGGTGGCAACACTCTCACATAACCTGGCATCTAGTGGCAACACTGTCAGATAACCTGGCATCTAGTGGCAACACTGTCAGATAACCTGGCATCTGGTGGCAACACTCTCAGATAACCTGGCATCTGGTGGCAACACTCTCAGATAACCTGCCATCTAGTGGCAACACTCTCAGATAACCTGCCACCTGGTGGCAACACTCTCAGATAACCTGGCATCTGGGGGCAACACTCTCAGATAACCTGACATCTGGTGGCAACACTCTCAGATAACCTGGCATCTAGTGGCAACACTGTCAGATAACCTGGCATCTGGTGGCAACACTCTCAGATAACCTGGCATCTGGTGGCTACACTCTCAGATAACCTGGCATCTGGGGGCAACACTCTCAGATAACCTGGCATCTGGTGGCAACACTCTCAGATAACCTGGCATCTAGTGGCAACACTCTCAGATAACCTGGCATATAGTGGCAACACTCTCAGATAACCTGGCATCTGGTGGCAACACTCTCGGATAACCTGGCATCTGGTGGCAACACTCTCAGATAACCTGGCATCTAGTGGCAATACTCTCAGATAACCTGACATCTGGTGACAACACTGTCAGATAACCTGGCATCTAGTGGCAACACTCTCAGATAACCTGGCATCTGGTGGCAACACTCTCAGATAACCTGGCATCTGGTGGCAACACCCTCAGATAACCTGGCATCTAGTGGCAACACCCTCAGATAACCTGGCATCTGGTGGCAACACACTCAGATAACCTGGCATCTGGTGGCAACACTGTCAGATAACCTGGCATCTAGTGGCAACACTCTCAGATAACCTGGCATCTGGTGGCAACACTGTCAGATAACCTGGCATCTGGTGGCAACACTCTCAGATAACCTGGCATCTGCTGGCAACACTGTCAGATAACCTGGCATCCGGTGGCATCACTCTCAGATAACCTGGCATCTAGTGGCAACGCTCTCAGATAACCTGGCATCTGGTGGCAACACTCTCAGATAACCTGGCATCTAGTGGCAACACTCTCAGATAACCTGACATCTGGTGGCAACACTCTCAGATAAGCTGGCATCTGGTGGCAACACTCTCACATAACCTGGCATCTAGTGGCAACACTGTCAGATAACCTGGCATCTAGTGGCAACACTGTCAGATAACCTGGCATCTGGTGGCAACACTCTCAGATAACCTGGCATCTGGTGGCAACACTCTCAGATAACCTGGCATCTGGTGGCAACACTGTCAGATAACCCGGCATCTGGTGGCAACACTCTCAGATAACCTGACATCTGGTGGCAACACTCTCAGATAACCTGACATCTGGTGGCAACACTCTCAGATAACCTGGCATCTAGTGGCAACACTCTCAGATAACCTGGCATCTAGTGGCAACACTCTCAGATAACCTGGTATCTGGTGGCAACGCTCTCAGATAACCTGACATCTGGTGGCAACACTCTCAGATAAGCTGGCATCTGGTGGCAACACTCTCAGATAAGCTGGCATCTGGTGGCAACACTCTCACATAACCTGGCATCTAGTGGCAACACTGTCAGATAACCTGGCATCTAGTGGCAACACTGTCAGATAACCTGGCATCTGGTGGCAACACTCTCAGATAACCTGCCATCTGGTGGCAACACTCTCAGATAACCTGCCATCTAGTGGCAACACTCTCAGATAACCTGCCACCTGGTGGCAACACTCTCAGATAACCTGGCATCTGGTGGCAACACTGGCAGATAACCTGACATCTGGTGGCAACACTCTTAGATAACCTGGCATCTGGTGGCAACACTCTCAGATAACCTGGCATCTGGTGGCAACACTCTCACATAACCTGGCATCTAGTGGCAACACTGTCAGATAACCTGGCATCTGGTGGCAACACTCTCAGATAACCTGGCATCTGGTGGCAACACTCTCACATAACCTGGCATCTAGTGGCAACACTGTCAGATAACCTGGCATCTAGTGGCAACACTGTCAGATAACCTGGCATCTGGTGGCAACACACTCAGATAACCTGGCATCTGGTGGCAACACTCTCAGATAACCTGCCATCTAGTGGCAACACTCTCAGATAACCTGCCAAAAGGTGGCAACACTCTCAGATAACCTGGCACCTGGTGGCAACACTGTCAGATAACCTGGCATCTGGTGGCAACACTCTCAGATAACCTGGCATCTGGTGGCAACACTCTCAGATAACCTGCCATCTAGTGGCAACACTCTCAGATAACCTGCCACCTGGTGGCAACACTCTCAGATAACCTGGCAACTTGTGGCAACACTGTCAGATAACCTGACATCTGGTGGCAACACTCTTAGATAACCTGGCATCTGGTGGCAACACTCTCAGATAACCTGGCATCTGGTGGCAACACTCTCAGATAACCTGGCATCTAGTGGCAACACTGTCAGATAACCTGGCATCTGGTGGCAACACTCTCAGATAACCTGGCATCTGGTGGCAACACTCTCAGCTAACCTGGCATCTGGGGGCAACACTCTCAGATAACCTGGCATCTGGTGGCAACACTCTCAGATAACCTGGCATCTAGTGGCAACACTCTCAGATAACATGGCATATGGTGGCAACACTCTCAGATAACCTGGCATCTGGTGGCAACACTCTCAGATAACCTGGCATCTGGTGGCAACACTCTCAGATAACCTGGCATCTAGTGGCAATACTCTCAGATAACCTGACATCTGGTGGCAACACTGTCAGATAACCTGGCATCTAGTGGCAACACTCTCAGATAACCTGGCATCTGGTGGCAACACTCTCCGATAACCTGGCATCTGGTGGCAACACTCTCAGATAACCTGGCATCTGGTGGCAACACTCTCAGATAACCTGGCATCTAGTGGCAACACCCTCAGATAACCTGGCATCTGGTGGCAACACACTCAGATAACCTGGCATCTGGTGGCAACACTGTCAGATAACCTGGCATCTAGTGGCAACACTCTCAGATAACCTGGCATCTGGTGGCAACACTGTCAGATAACCTGGCATCTGGTGGCAACACTCTCAGATAACCTGGCATCTGGTGGCAACACTGTCAGATAACCTGGCATCCGGTGGCATCACTCTCAGATAACCTGGCATCTAGTGGCAACGCTCTCAGATAACCTGGCATCTGGTGGCAACACTCTCAGATAACCTGGCATCTGGTGGCAACACTGTCAGATAACCTGACATCTGGTGGCAACACTCTCAGATAAGCTGGCATCTGGTGGCAACACTCTCAGATAAGCTGGCATCTGGTGGCAACACTCTCACATAACCTGGCATCTAGTGGCAACACTGTCAGATAACCTGGCATCTAGTGGCAACACTGTCAGATAACCTGGCATCTGGTGGCAACACGCTCAGATAACCTGGCATCTGGTGGCAACACTCTCAGATAACATGCCATCTAGTGGCAACACTCTCAGATAACCTGCCACCTGGTGGCAACACTCTCAGATAACCTGGCATCTGGTGGCAACACTGTCAGATAACCTGACATCTGGTGGCAACACTCTTAGATAACCTGGCATCTGGTGGCAACACTCTCAGATAAACTGGCATCTGGTGGCAACACTCTCAGATAACCTGGCATCTAGTGGCAACACTGTCAGATAACCTGGCATCTGGTGGCAACACTCTCAGATAACCTGGCATCTGGTGGCAACATTCTCAGATAACCTGGCATCTGGTGGCAACACTCTCAGATAACCTGGCATCTAGTGGCAACACTCTCAGATAACCTGGCATCTGGTGGCAACACGCTCAGATAACCTGGCATCTGGTGGCAACACTCTCAGATAACCTGGCATCTGGTGGCAACACTCTCAGATAACCTGGCATCTGGTGGCAACACTGTCAGATAACCTGACATCTGGTGGCAACTCTCTCAGATAAGCTGGCATCTGGTGGCAACACTCTCAGATAAGCTGGCATCTGGTGGCAACACTCTCACATAACCTGGCATCTAGTGGCAACACTGTCAGATAACCTGGCATCTAGTGGCAACACTGTCAGATAACCTGGCATCTGGTGGCAACACACTCAGATAACCTGGTATCTGGTGGCAACACTCTCAGATAACCTGCCATCTAGTGGCAACACTCTCAGATAACCTGCCACCTGGTGGCAACACTCTCAGATAACCTGGCACCTGGTGGCAACACTGTCAGATAACCTGACATCTGGTGGCAACACTCTCAGATAACCTGGCACCTGGTGGCAACACTGTCAGATAACCTGACATCTGGTGGCAACACTCTCAGATAAGCTGGCATCTGGTGGCAACACTCTCAGATAAGCCGGCATCTGGTGGCAACACTCTCACATAACCTGGCATCTAGTGGCAACACTGTCAGATAACCTGGCATCTAGTGGCAACACTGTCAGATAACCTGGCATCTGGTGGCAACACTCTCAGATAACCTGGCATCTGGTGGCAACACTCTCAGATAACCTGCCATCTAGTGGCAACACTCTCAGATAACCTGCCACCTGGTGGCAACACTCTCAGATAACCTGGCATCTGGGGGCAACACTCTCAGATAACCTGACATCTGGTGGCAACACTCTCAGATAACCTGGCATCTAGTGGCAACACTGTCAGATAACCTGGCATCTGGTGGCAACACTCTCAGATAACCTGGCATCTGGTGGCTACACTCTCAGATAACCTGGCATCTGGGGGCAACACTCTCAGATAACCTGGCATCTGGTGGCAACACTCTCAGATAACCTGGCATCTAGTGGCAACACTCTCAGATAACCTGGCATATGGTGGCAACACTCTCAGATAACCTGGCATCTGGTGGCAACACTCTCGGATAACCTGGCATCTGGTGGCAACACTCTCAGATAACCTGGCATCTAGTGGCAATACTCTCAGATAACCTGACATCTGGTGGCAACAGTGTCAGATAACCTGGCATCTAGTGGCAACACTCTCAGATAACCTGGCATCTGGTGGCAACACTCTCCGATAACCTGGCATCTGGTGGCAACACTCTCAGATAACCTGGCATCTGGTGGCAACACCCTCAGATAACCTGGCATCTAGTGGCAACACCCTCAGATAACCTAGCATCTGGTGGCAACACACTCAGATAACCTGGCATCTGGTGGCAACACTGTCAGATAACCTGGCATCTAGTGGCAACACTCTCAGATAACCTGGCATCTGGTGGCAACACTGTCAGATAACCTGGCATCTGGTGGCAACACTCTCAGATAACCTGGCATCTGCTGGCAACACTGTCAGATAACCTGGCATCCGGTGGCATCACTCTCAGATAACCTGGCATCTAGTGGCAACGCTCTCAGATAACCTGGCATCTGGTGGCAACACTCTCAGATAACCTGGCATCTAGTGGCAACACTCTCAGATAACCTGACATCTGGTGGCAACAATCTCAGATAAGCTGGCATCTGGTGGCAACACTCTCAGATAAGCTGGCATCTGGTGGCAACACTCTCACATAACCTGGCATCTAGTGGCAACACTGTCAGATAACCTGGCATCTCGTGGCAACACTGTCAGATAACCTGGCATCTGGTGGCAACACTCTCAGATAACCTGGCATCTGGTGGCAACACTCTCAGATAACCTGCCATCTAGTGGCAACACTCTCAGATAACCTGCCACCTGGTGGCAACACTCTCAGATAACCTGGCATCTGGTGGCAACACTGTCAGATAACCTGACATCTGGTGGCAACACTCTCAGATAACCTGGCATCTGGTGGCAACACTGTCAGATAACCTGACATCTGGCGGCAACACTCTCAGATAAGCTTGCATCTGGTGGCAACAATCTCAGATAAGCTGGCATCTGGTGGCAACACTCTCACATAACCTGGCATCTAGTGGCAACACTGTCAGATAACCTGGCATCTAGTGGCAACACTGTCAGATAACCTGGCATCTGGTGGCAACACTCTCAGATAACCTGGCATCTGGTGGCAATACTCTCAGATAACCTGCCATCTAGTGGCAACACTCTCAGATAACCTGCCACCTGGTGGCAACACTCTCAGATAACCTGGCGTCTGGTGGCAACACTGTCAGATAACCTGACATCTGGTGGGAACACTCTTAGATAACCTGGCATCTGGTGGCAACACTCTCAGATAACCTGGCATCTGGTGGCAACACTCTCAGATAACCTGGCATCTAGTGGCAACACTGTCAGATAACGTGGCATCTGGTGGCAACACTCTCAGATAACCTGGCATCTGGTGGCAACACTCTCAGATAACCTGGCATCTAGTGGCAACACTGTCAGATAACCTGGCATCTAGTGGCAACACTGTCAGATAACCTGGCATCTGGTGGCAACACTGTCAGATAACCTGGCATCTGGTGGCAACACTCTCAGATAACCTGGCATCTGGTGGCAACACTCTCTGATAACCTGGCATCTGGTGGCAACACTGTCAGATAACCTGGCATCTGGTGGCAACACTCTCAGATAACCTGACATCTGGTGGCAACACTCTCAGATAACCTGACATCTGGTGGCAACACTGTCAGATAACCTGGCATCTAGTGGCAACACTCTCAGATAACCTGGCATCTAGTGGCAACACTCTCAGATAACCTGGCATCTGGTGGCAACGCTCTCAGATAACCTGACATCTGGTGGCAACACTGTCAGATAACCTGGCAGCTAGTGGCAACATTCTCAGATAACCTGGCATCTAGTGGCAACACTTTCAGATAACCTGGCATCTGGTGGCAACGCTCTCAGATAACCTGGCATCTGGTGGCAACACTCTCAGATAACCTGGCATCTGGTGGGAACACTCTCAGATAACCTGGCATCTGTTGGCAACACTCTCAGATAACCTGGCATCTAGTGGCATCACTCTCAGATAACCTGGCATCTGGTGGCAACACTCTCAGATAACCTGGCATCTGGTGGCAACACTCTCAGATAACCTTGCATCTGGTGGCAACACTCTCAGATAACCTGGCATCTAGTGGCAATACTCTCAGATAACCTGAAATCTGGTGGCAACACTGTCAGATAACCAGGCATCTAGTGGCAACACTCTCAGATAACCTGGCATCTGGTGGCAACACACTCAGATAACCTGGTATCTGGTGGCAACACTCTCAGATAACCTGCCATCTAGTGGCAACACTCTCAGATCACCTGCCACCTGGTGGCAACACTCTCAGATAACCTGGCACCTGGTGGCAACACTGTCAGATAACCTGACATCTGGTGGCAACACTCTCAGATAACCTGGCACCTGGTGGCAACACTGTCAGATAACCTGACATCTGGTGGCAACACTCTCAGATAAGCTGGCATCTGGTGGCAACACTCTCAGATAAGCTGGCATCTGGTGGCAACACTCTCACATAACCTGGCATCTAGTGGCAACACTGTCAGATAACCTGGCATCTAGTGGCAACACTGTCAGATAACCTGGCATCTGGTGGCAACACTCTCAGATAACCTGGCATCTGGTGGCAACACTCTCAGATAACCTGCCATCTAGTGGCAACACTCTCAGATAACCTGCCACCTGGTGGCAACACTCTCAGATAACCTGGCATCTGGGGGCAACACTCTCAGATAACCTGACATCTGGTGGCAACACTCTCAGATAACCTGGCATCTAGTGGCAACACTGTCAGATAACCTGGCATCTGGTGGCAACACTCTCAGATAACCTGGCATCTGGTGGCTACACTCTCAGATAACCTGGCATCTGGGGGCAACACTCTCAGATAACCTGGCATCTGGTGGCAACACTCTCAGATAACCTGGCATCTAGTGGCAACACTCTCAGATAACCTGGCATATAGTGGCAACACTCTCAGATAACCTGGCATCTGGTGGCAACACTCTCGGATAACCTGGCATCTGGTGGCAACACTCTCAGATAACCTGGCATCTAGTGGCAATACTCTCAGATAACCTGACATCTGGTGACAACACTGTCAGATAACCTGGCATCTAGTGGCAACACTCTCAGATAACCTGGCATCTGGTGGCAACACTCTCAGATAACCTGGCATCTGGTGGCAACACCCTCAGATAACCTGGCATCTAGTGGCAACACCCTCAGATAACCTGGCATCTGGTGGCAACACACTCAGATAACCTGGCATCTGGTGGCAACACTGTCAGATAACCTGGCATCTAGTGGCAACACTCTCAGATAACCTGGCATCTGGTGGCAACACTGTCAGATAACCTGGCATCTGGTGGCAACACTCTCAGATAACCTGGCATCTGCTGGCAACACTGTCAGATAACCTGGCATCCGGTGGCATCACTCTCAGATAACCTGGCATCTAGTGGCAACGCTCTCAGATAACCTGGCATCTGGTGGCAACACTCTCAGATAACCTGGCATCTAGTGGCAACACTCTCAGATAACCTGACATCTGGTGGCAACACTCTCAGATAAGCTGGCATCTGGTGGCAACACTCTCACATAACCTGGCATCTAGTGGCAACACTGTCAGATAACCTGGCATCTAGTGGCAACACTGTCAGATAACCTGGCATCTGGTGGCAACACTCTCAGATAACCTGGCATCTGGTGGCAACACTCTCAGATAACCTGGCATCTGGTGGCAACACTGTCAGATAACCCGGCATCTGGTGGCAACACTCTCAGATAACCTGACATCTGGTGGCAACACTCTCAGATAACCTGACATCTGGTGGCAACACTCTCAGATAACCTGGCATCTAGTGGCAACACTCTCAGATAACCTGGCATCTAGTGGCAACACTCTCAGATAACCTGGTATCTGGTGGCAACGCTCTCAGATAACCTGACATCTGGTGGCAACACTCTCAGATAAGCTGGCATCTGGTGGCAACACTCTCAGATAAGCTGGCATCTGGTGGCAACACTCTCACATAACCTGGCATCTAGTGGCAACACTGTCAGATAACCTGGCATCTAGTGGCAACACTGTCAGATAACCTGGCATCTGGTGGCAACACTCTCAGATAACCTGCCATCTGGTGGCAACACTCTCAGATAACCTGCCATCTAGTGGCAACACTCTCAGATAACCTGCCACCTGGTGGCAACACTCTCAGATAACCTGGCATCTGGTGGCAACACTGGCAGATAACCTGACATCTGGTGGCAACACTCTTAGATAACCTGGCATCTGGTGGCAACACTCTCAGATAACCTGGCATCTGGTGGCAACACTCTCACATAACCTGGCATCTAGTGGCAACACTGTCAGATAACCTGGCATCTGGTGGCAACACTCTCAGATAACCTGGCATCTGGTGGCAACACTCTCACATAACCTGGCATCTAGTGGCAACACTGTCAGATAACCTGGCATCTAGTGGCAACACTGTCAGATAACCTGGCATCTGGTGGCAACACACTCAGATAACCTGGCATCTGGTGGCAACACTCTCAGATAACCTGCCATCTAGTGGCAACACTCTCAGATAACCTGCCAAAAGGTGGCAACACTCTCAGATAACCTGGCACCTGGTGGCAACACTGTCAGATAACCTGGCATCTGGTGGCAACACTCTCAGATAACCTGGCATCTGGTGGCAACACTCTCAGATAACCTGCCATCTAGTGGCAACACTCTCAGATAACCTGCCACCTGGTGGCAACACTCTCAGATAACCTGGCATCTTGTGGCAACACTGTCAGATAACCTGACATCTGGTGGCAACACTCTTAGATAACCTGGCATCTGGTGGCAACACTCTCAGATAACCTGGCATCTGGTGGCAACACTCTCAGATAACCTGGCATCTAGTGGCAACACTGTCAGATAACCTGGCATCTGGTGGCAACACTCTCAGATAACCTGGCATCTGGTGGCAACACTCTCAGCTAACCTGGCATCTGGTGGCAACACTGTCAGATAACCTGGCATCCGGTGGCATCACTCTCAGATAACCTGGCATCTAGTGGCAACGCTCTCAGATAACCTGGCATCTGGTGGCAACACTCTCAGATAACCTGGCATCTGGTGGCAACACTGTCAGATAACCTGACATCTGGTGGCAACACTCTCAGATAAGCTGGCATCTGGTGGCAACACTCTCAGATAAGCTGGCATCTGGTGGCAACACTCTCACATAACCTGGCATCTAGTGGCAACACTGTCAGATAACCTGGCATCTAGTGGCAACACTGTCAGATAACCTGGCATCTGGTGGCAACACGCTCAGATAACCTGGCATCTGGTGGCAACACTCTCAGATAACATGCCATCTAGTGGCAACACTCTCAGATAACCTGCCACCTGGTGGCAACACTCTCAGATAACCTGGCATCTGGTGGCAACACTGTCAGATAACCTGACATCTGGTGGCAACACTCTTAGATAACCTGGCATCTGGTGGCAACACTCTCAGATAAACTGGCATCTGGTGGCAACACTCTCAGATAACCTGGCATCTAGTGGCAACACTGTCAGATAACCTGGCATCTGGTGGCAACACTCTCAGATAACCTGGCATCTGGTGGCAACATTCTCAGATAACCTGGCATCTGGTGGCAACACTCTCAGATAACCTGGCATCTAGTGGCAACACTCTCAGATAACCTGGCATCTGGTGGCAACACGCTCAGATAACCTGGCATCTGGTGGCAACACTCTCAGATAACCTGGCATCTGGTGGCAACACTCTCAGATAACCTGGCATCTGGTGGCAACACTGTCAGATAACCTGACATCTGGTGGCAACTCTCTCAGATAAGCTGGCATCTGGTGGCAACACTCTCAGATAAGCTGGCATCTGGTGGCAACACTCTCACATAACCTGGCATCTAGTGGCAACACTGTCAGATAACCTGGCATCTAGTGGCAACACTGTCAGATAACCTGGCATCTGGTGGCAACACACTCAGATAACCTGGTATCTGGTGGCAACACTCTCAGATAACCTGCCATCTAGTGGCAACACTCTCAGATAACCTGCCACCTGGTGGCAACACTCTCAGATAACCTGGCACCTGGTGGCAACACTGTCAGATAACCTGACATCTGGTGGCAACACTCTCAGATAACCTGGCACCTGGTGGCAACACTGTCAGATAACCTGACATCTGGTGGCAACACTCTCAGATAAGCTGGCATCTGGTGGCAACACTCTCAGATAAGCCGGCATCTGGTGGCAACACTCTCACATAACCTGGCATCTAGTGGCAACACTGTCAGATAACCTGGCATCTAGTGGCAACACTGTCAGATAACCTGGCATCTGGTGGCAACACTCTCAGATAACCTGGCATCTGGTGGCAACACTCTCAGATAACCTGCCATCTAGTGGCAACACTCTCAGATAACCTGCCACCTGGTGGCAACACTCTCAGATAACCTGGCATCTGGGGGCAACACTCTCAGATAACCTGACATCTGGTGGCAACACTCTCAGATAACCTGGCATCTAGTGGCAACACTGTCAGATAACCTGGCATCTGGTGGCAACACTCTCAGATAACCTGGCATCTGGTGGCTACACTCTCAGATAACCTGGCATCTGGGGGCAACACTCTCAGATAACCTGGCATCTGGTGGCAACACTCTCAGATAACCTGGCATCTGGTGGCAACACTCTCAGATAACCTGGCATCTAGTGGCAACACTCTCAGATAACCTGGCATCTGGTTTCAACGCTCTCAGATAACCTGGCATCTGGTGGCAACACTCTCAGATAACGCGGCATCTGGTGGCAACACTCTCAGATAACGTGGCATCTAGTGGCAACACTCTCAGATAACCTGGCATCTGGTGGCAACACTCTCAGATAACCTGGCATCTAGTGGCAACACTCTCAGATAACCTGGCATCTAGTGGCAACACTGTCAGATTACCTGGCATCTAGTGGCAACACTGTCAGATAACCTTGCATCTGGTGGCAACACTCTCAGATAACCTGGCATCTGGTGGCAACACTCTCAGATAACCTGACATCTGGTGGCAACACTGTCAGATAACCTGGCAGCTAGTGGCAACATTCTCAGATAACCTGGCATCTAGTGGCAACACTTTCAGATAACCTGGCATCTGGTGGCAACGCTCTCAGATAACCTGGCATCTGGTGGCAACACTCTCAGATAAAATGGCATCTGGTGGCAACACTCTCAGATAACCTGGCATCTAGTGGCAATACTCTCAGATAACCTGACATCAGGTGGCAACACTGTCAGATAACCTGGCATCTAGTGGCAACACTCTCAGATAACGTGGCATCTAGTGGCAACACTGTCAGATAACCTGGCATCTAGTGGCAACACCCTCAGATAACCTAGCATCTGGTGGCAACACTCTCACATAACCTGGCATCTAGTGGCAACACTGTCAGATAACCTGGCATCTAGTGGCAACACTGTCAGATAACCTGGCATCTGGTGGCAACACTCTCAGATAACCTGGCATCTGGTGGCAACACTCTCAGATAACCTGCCATCTAGTGGCAACACTCTCAGATAACCTGCCACCTGGTGGCAACACTCTCAGATAACCTGGCATCTGGTGGCAACACTGTCAGATAACCTGACATCTGGTGGCAACACTCTCAGATAACCTGGCATCTGGTGGCAACACTGTCAGATAACCTGACATCTGGCGGCAACACTCTCAGATAAGCTTGCATCTGGTGGCAACAATCTCAGATAAGCTGGCATCTGGTGGCAACACTCTCACATAACCTGGCATCTAGTGGCAACACTGTCAGATAACCTGGCATCTAGTGGCAACACTGTCAGATAACCTGGCATCTGGTGGCAACACTCTCAGATAACCTGGCATCTGGTGGCAATACTCTCAGATAACCTGCCATCTAGTGGCAACACTCTCAGATAACCTGCCACCTGGTGGCAACACTCTCAGATAACCTGGCGTCTGGTGGCAACACTGTCAGATAACCTGACATCTGGTGGGAACACTCTTAGATAACCTGGCATCTGGTGGCAACACTCTCAGATAACCTGGCATCTGGTGGCAACACTCTCAGATAACCTGGCATCTAGTGGCAACACTGTAAGATAACGTGGCATCTGGTGGCAACACTCTCAGATAACCTGGCATCTGGTGGCAACACTCTCAGATAACCTGGCATCTAGTGGCAACACTGTCAGATAACCTGGCATCTAGTGGCAACACTGTCAGATAACCTGGCATCTGGTGGCAACACTGTCAAATAACCTGGCATCTGGTGGCAACACTCTCAGATAACCTGGCATCTGGTGGCAACACTCTCTGATAACCTGGCATCTGGTGGCAACACTGTCAGATAACCTGGCATCTGGTGGCAACACTCTCAGATAACCTGACATCTGGTGGCAACACTCTCAGATAACCTGACATCTGGTGGCAACACTGTCAGATAACCTGGCATCTAGTGGCAACACTCTCAGATAACCTGGCATCTAGTGGCAACACTCTCAGATAACCTGGCATCTGGTGACAACGCTCTCAGATAACCTGACATCTGGTGGCAACACTGTCAGATAACCTGGCAGCTAGTGGCAACATTCTCAGATAACCTGGCATCTAGTGGCAACACTTTCAGATAACCTGGCATCTGGTGGCAACGCTCTCAGATAACCTGGCATCTGGTGGCAACACTCTCAGATAACCTGGCATCTGGTGGGAACACTCTCAGATAACCTGGCATCTGTTGGCAACACTCTCAGATAACCTGGCATCTAGTGACATCACTCTCAGATAACCTGGCATCTGGTGGCAACACTCTCAGATAACCTGGCATCTGGTGGCAACACTCTCAGATAACCTTGCATCTGGTGGCAACACTCTCAGATAACCTGGCATCTAGTGGCAATACTCTCAGATAACCTGAAATCTGGTGGCAACACTGTCAGATAACCAGGCATCTAGTGGCAACACTCTCAGATAACCTGGCATCTGGTGGCAACACACTCAGATAACCTGGTATCTGGTGGCAACACTCTCAGATAACCTGCCATCTAGTGGCAACACTCTCAGATCACCTGCCACCTGGTGGCAACACTCTCAGATAACCTGGCACCTGGTGGCAACACTGTCAGATAACCTGACATCTGGTGGCAACACTCTCAGATAACCTGGCACCTGGTGGCAACACTGTCAGATAACCTGACATCTGGTGGCAACACTCTCAGATAAGCTGGCATCTGGTGGCAACACTCTCAGATAAGCTGGCATCTGGTGGCAACACTCTCACATAACCTGGCATCTAGTGGCAACACTGTCAGATAACCTGGCATCTAGTGGCAACACTGTCAGATAACCTGGCATCTGGTGGCAACACTCTCAGATAACCTGGCATCTGGTGGCAACACTCTCAGATAACCTTCCATCTAGTGGCAACACTCTCAGATAACCTGCCACCTGGTGGCAACACTCTCAGATAACCTGGCATCTGGGGGCAACACTCTCAGATAACCTGACATCTGGTGGCAACACTCTCAGATAACCTGGCATCTAGTGGCAACACTGTCAGATAACCTGGCATCTGGTGGCAACACTCTCAGATAACCTGGCATCTGGTGGCTACACTCTCAGATAACCTGGCATCTGGGGGCAACACTCTCAGATAACCTGGCATCTGGTGGCAACACTCTCAGATAACCTGGCATCTAGTGGCAACACTCTCAGATAACCTGGCATATAGTGGCAACACTCTCAGATAACCTGGCATCTGGTGGCAACACTCTCGGATAACCTGGCATCTGGTGGCAACACTCTCAGATAACCTGGCATCTAGTGGCAATACTCTCAGATAACCTGACATCTGGTGACAACACTGTCAGATAACCTGGCATCTAGTGGCAACACTCTCAGATAACCTGGCATCTGGTGGCAACACTCTCCGATAACCTGGCATCTGGTGGCAACACTCTCAGATAACCTGGCATCTGGTGGCAACACCCTCAGATAACCTGGCATCTAGTGGCAACACCCTCAGATAACCTGGCATCTGGTGGCAACACACTCAGATAACCTGGCATCTGGTGGCAACACTGTCAGATAACCTGGCATCTAGTGGCAACACTCTCAGATAACCTGGCATCTGGTGGCAACACTGTCAGATAACCTGGCATCTGCTGGCAACACTCTCAGATAACCTGGCATCTGCTGGCAACACTGTCAGATAACCTGGCATCCGGTGGCATCACTCTCAGATAACCTGGCATCTAGTGGCTACGCTCTCAGATAACCTGGCATCTGGTGGCAACACTCTCAGATAACCTGGCATCTAGTGGCAACACTCTCAGATAACCTGACATCTGGTGGCAACACTCTCAGATAAGCTGGCATCTGGTGGCAACACTCTCACATAACCTGGCATCTAGTGGCAACACTGTCAGATAACCTGGCATCTAGTGGCAACACTGTCAGATAACCTGGCATCTGGTGGCAACACTCTCAGATAACCTGGCATCTGGTGGCAACACTCTCAGATAACCTGGCATCTTGTGGCAACACTGTCAGATAACCTGACATCTGGTGGCAACACTCTCAGATAACCTGGCATCTGGTGGCAACACTGTCAGATAACCTGACATCTGGCGGCAACACTCTCAGATAAGCTTGCATCTGGTGGCAACAATCTCAGATAAGCTGGCATCTGGTGGCAACACTCTCACATAACCTGGCATCTAGTGGCAACACTCTCAGATAACCTGGCATCTGGTGGCAATACTCTCAGATAACCTGCCATCTAGTGGCAACACTCTCAGATAACCTGCCAACTGGTGGCAACACTCTCAGATAACCTGGCATCTGGTGGCAACACTGTCAGATAACCTGACATCTGGTGGGAACACTCTTACATAACCTGGCATCTGGTGGCAACACTCTCAGATAACCTGGCATCTGGTGGCAACACTCTCAGATAACCTGGCATCTAGTGGCAACACTGTCAGATAACCTGGCATCTTGTGGCAACTCTGTCAGATAACCTGGCATCTGGTGGCAACACTCTCAGATAACCTGGCATCTGGGGGCAACACTCTCAGATAACCTGGCATCTGTTGGCAACACTCTCAGATAACCTGGCATCTAGTGGCATCACTCTCAGATAACCTGGCATCTGGTGGCAACACTCTCAGATAACCTGGCATCTGGTGGCAACACTCTCAGATAACCTGGCATCTGGTGGCAACACTCTCAGATAACCTGGCATCTAGTGGCAATACTCTCAGATAACCTGAAATCTGGTGGCAACACTGTCAGATAACCAGGCATCTAGTGGCAACACTCTCAGATAACCTGGCATCTGGTGGCAACACTCTCAGATAACCTGGCATCTGGTGGCAACACTCTCAGATAACCTGGCATCTGGTGGCAACACTCTCAGATAACCTGGCATCTAGTGGCAACACTGTCAGATAACCTGGCATCTAGTGGCAACACTGTCAGATAACCTGGCATCTGGTGGCAACACTGTCAGATAACCTGGCATCTGGTGGCAACACTCTCAGATAACCTGGCATCTGGTGGCAACACTCTCTGATAACCTGGCATCTGGTGGCAACACTGTCAGATAACCTGGCATCTGGTGGCAACACTCTCAGATAACCTGACATCTGGTGGCAACACTCTCAGATAACCTGACATCTGGTGGCAACACTGTCAGATAACCTGGCATCTAGTGGCAACACTCTCAGATAACCTGGCATCTAGTGGCAACACTCTCAGATAACCTGGCATCTGGTGGCAACGCTCTCAGATAACCTGACATCTGGTGGCAACACTGTCAGATAACCTGGCAGCTAGTGGCAACATTCTCAGATAACCTGGCATCTAGTGGCAACACTTTCAGATAACCTGGCATCTGGTGGCAACGCTCTCAGATAACCTGGCATCTGGTGGCAACACTCTCAGATAACCTGGCATCTGGTGGGAACACTCTCAGATAACCTGGCATCTGTTGGCAACACTCTCAGATAACCTGGCATCTAGTGGCATCACTCTCAGATAACCTGGCATCTGGTGGCAACACTCTCAGATAACCTGGCATCTGGTGGCAACACTCTCAGATAACCTTGCATCTGGTGGCAACACTCTCAGATAACCTGGCATCTAGTGGCAATACTCTCAGATAACCTGAAATCTGGTGGCAACACTGTCAGATAACCAGGCATCTAGTGGCAACACTCTCAGATAACCTGGCATCTGGTGGCAACACTCTCAGATAACCTGGCATCTGGTGGCAACACTCTCAGATAACCTGGCATCTGGTGGCAACACTCTCAGATAACCTGGCATCTAGTGGCAACACTGTCAGATAACCTGGCATCTAGTGGCAACACTGTCAGATAACCTGGCATCTGGTGGCAACACTGTCAGATAACCTGGCATCTGGTGGCAACACTCTCAGATAACCTGGCATCTGGTGGCAACACTCTCAGATAACCTGGCATCTGGTGGCAACACTGTCAGATAACCTGGCATCTGGTGGCAACACTCTCAGATAACCTGACATCTGGTGGCAACACTCTCAGATAACCTGACATCTGGTGGCAACACTGTCAGATAACCTGGCATCTAGTGGCAACACTCTCAGATAACCTGGCATCTAGTGGCAACACTGTCAGATAACCTGGCATCTAGTGGCAACACTGTCAGATAACCTGGCATCTGGTGGCAACACTCTCAGATAACCTGGCATCTGGTGGCAACACTCTCAGATAACCTGCCATCTAGTGGCAACACTCTCAGATAACCTGCCACCTGGTGGGAACACTCTCAGATAACCTGGCATCTGGTGGCAACACTCTCAGATAACCTGGCATCTAGTGGCAACACTGTCAGATAACCTGGCATCTGGTGGCAACACTCTCAGATAACCTGGCATCTGGTGGAAACACTCTCAGATAACCTGGCATCTGGTGGCAACACTATGTGATAACCTGGCATCTGGTGGCAACACTCTCAGATAACCTGGCATCTGGTGGCAACACTCTCAGATAACCTGGCATCTAGTGGCAACACTGTCAGATAACCTGGCATCTGGTGGCAACACTCTCAGATAACCTGGCATCTGGTGGAAACACTCTCAGATAACCTGGCATCTGGTGGCAACACTCTCAGATAACCTGGCATCTAGTGGCAACACTCTCAGATAACCTGACATCTGGTGGCAACACTCTCAGATAACCTGGCATCTGGTGGCAACACTCTCAGATAACCTGGCATCTGGTGGCAACACTCTCACATAACCTGGCATCTAGTGGCAACACTGTCAGATAACCTGGCATCTAGTGGCAACACTGTCAGATAACCTGGCATCTGGTGGCAACACTCTCAGATAACCTGGCATCTGGTGGCAACACTCTCAGATAACCTGCCATCTAGTGGCAACACTCTCAGATAACCTGCCACCTGGTGGCAACACTCTCAGATAACCTGGCATCTGGTGGCAACACTGTCAGATAACCTGACATCTGGTGGCAACACTCTCAGATAACCTGACATCTGGTGGGAACACTCTTAGATAACCTGGCATCTGGTGGCAACACTCTCAGATAACCTGGCATCTGGTGGCAACACTGTCAGATAACCTGACATCTGGTGGCAACACTCTCAGATAACCTGACATCTGGTGGGAACACTCTTAGATAACCTGGCATCTGGTGGCAACACTCTCAGATAACCTGGCATCTGGTGGGAACACTCTCAGATAACCTGGCATCTGTTGGCAACACTCTCAGATAACCTGGCATCTAGTGGCATCACTCTCAGATAACCTGGCATCTGGTGGCAACACTCTCAGATAACCTGGCATCTGGTGGCAACACTCTCAGATAACCTTGCATCTGGTGGCAACACTCTCAGATAACCTGGCATCTAGTGGCAATACTCTCAGATAACCTGACATCTGGTGGCAACACTGTCAGATAACCAGGCATCTAGTGGCAACACTCTCAGATAACCTGGCATCTGGTGGCAACACACTCAGATAACCTGGTATCTGGTGGCAACACTCTCAGATAACCTGCCATCTAGTGGCAACACTCTCAGATAACCTGCCACCTGGTGGCAACACTCTCAGATAACCTGGCATCTGGTGGCAACACTGTCAGATAACCTGGCATCTAGTGGCAACACTCTCAGATAACGTGGCATCTAGTGGCAACACTGTCAGATAACATGGCATCTAGTGGCAACACTCTCAGATAACCTAGCATCTGGTGGCAACACTCTCAGATAACCTGGCATCTGGTGGCAACACTCTCAGATAACCTGGCATCTGGTGGCAACACTCTCAGATAACCTGGCATCTGGTGGCAACACTCTCAGATAACCTGGCATCTAGTGGCAACACTGTCAGATAACCTGGCATCTAGTGGCAACACTGTCAGATAACCTGGCATCTGGTGGCAACACTCTCAGATAACCTGGCATCTGGTGGCAACACTCTCAGATAACCTGGCATCTGTGGGCAACACTCTCAGATAACCTGGCATCTAGTGGCAACACTGTCAGATAACCTGGCATCTGGTGGCAACACTCTCAGATAACCTGACTTCTGGTGGCAACACTCTCAGATAACCTGACATCTGGTGGCAACACTGTCAGATAACCTGGCATCTAGTGGCAACACTCTCAGATAACCTGGCATCTAGTGGCAACACTCTCAGATAACCTGGCATCTGGTGGCAACACTGTCAGATAACCTGGCATCTGGTGGCAACACTCTCAGATAACCTGGCATCTGGTGGCAACACTCTCAGATAACCTGGCATCTGGTGGCAACACTCTCAGATAACCCGGCATCTGGTGGCAACACTCTCAGATAACCTGACATCTGGTGGCAACACTCTCAGATAACCTGACATCTGGTGGCAACACTCTCAGATAACCTGGCATCTAGTGGCAACACTCTCAGATAACCTGGCATCTAGTGGCAACACTCTCAGATAACCTGGTATCTGGTGGCAACGCTCTCAGATAACCTGACATCTGGTGGCAACACTCTCAGATAAGCTGGCATCTGGTGGCAACACTCTCAGATAAGCTGGCATCTGGTGGCAACACTCTCACATAACCTGGCATCTAGTGGCAACACTGTCAGATAACCTGGCATCTAGTGGCAACACTGTCAGATAACCTGGCATCTGGTGGCAACACTCTCAGATAACCTGCCATCTGGTGGCAACACTCTCAGATAACCTGCCATCTAGTGGCAACACTCTCAGATAACCTGCCACCTGGTGGCAACACTCTCAGATAACCTGGCATCTGGTGGCAACACTGGCAGATAACCTGACATCTGGTGGCAACACTCTTAGATAACCTGGCATCTGGTGGCAACACTCTCAGATAACCTGGCATCTGGTGGCAACACTCTCACATAACCTGGCATCTAGTGGCAACACTGTCAGATAACCTGGCATCTGGTGGCAACACTCTCAGATAACCTGGCATCTGGTGGCAACACTCTCACATAACCTGGCATCTAGTGGCAACACTGTCAGATAACCTGGCATCTGGTGGCAACACTCTCAGATAACCTGGCATCTGGTGGCAACACACTCAGATAACCTGGCATCTGGTGGCAACACTCTCAGATAACCTGCCATCTAGTGGCAACACTCTCAGATAACCTGCCAAAAGGTGGCAACACTCTCAGATAACCTGGCACCTGGTGGCAACACTGTCAGATAACCTGGCATCTGGTGGCAACACTCTCAGATAACCTGGCATCTGGTGGCAACACTCTCAGATAACCTGCCATCTAGTGGCAACACTCTCAGATAACCTGCCACCTGGTGGCAACACTCTCAGATAACCTGGCATCTTGTGGCAACACTGTCAGATAACCTGACATCTGGTGGCAACACTCTTAGATAACCTGGCATCTGGTGGCAACACTCTCAGATAACCTGGCATCTGGTGGCAACACTCTCAGATAACCTGGCATCTAGTGGCAACACTGTCAGATAACCTGGCATCTGGTGGCAACACTCTCAGATAACCTGGCATCTGGTGGCAACACTCTCAGCTAACCTGGCATCTGGGGGCAACACTCTCAGATAACCTGGCATCTGGTGGCAACACTCTCAGATAACCTGGCATCTAGTGGCAACACTCTCAGATAACATGGCATATGGTGGCAACACTCTCAGATAACCTGGCATCTGGTGGCAACACTCTCAGATAACCTGGCATCTGGTGGCAACACTCTCAGATAACCTGGCATCTAGTGGCAATACTCTCAGATAACCTGACATCTGGTGGCAACACTGTCAGATAACCTGGCATCTAGTGGCAACACTCTCAGATAACCTGGCATCTGGTGGCAACACTCTCCGATAACCTGGCATCTGGTGGCAACACTCTCAGATAACCTGGCATCTGGTGGCAACACTCTCAGATAACCTGGCATCTAGTGGCAACACCCTCAGATAACCTGGCATCTGGTGGCAACACACTCAGATAACCTGGCATCTGGTGGCAACATTGTCAGATAACCTGGCATCTAGTGGCAACACTCTCAGATAACCTGGCATCTGGTGGCAACACTGTCAGATAACCTGGCATCTGGTGGCAACACTCTCAGATAACCTGGCATCTGGTGGCAACACTGTCAGATAACCTGGCATCCGGTGGCATCACTCTCAGATAACCTGGCATCTAGTGGCAACGCTCTCAGATAACCTGGCATCTGGTGGCAACACTCTCAGATAACCTGGCATCTGGTGGCAACACTGTCAGATAACCTGACATCTGGTGGCAACACTCTCAGATAAGCTGGCATCTGGTGGCAACACTCTCAGATAAGCTGGCATCTGGTGGCAACACTCTCACATAACCTGGCATCTAGTGGCAACACTGTCAGATAACCTGGCATCTAGTGGCAACACTGTCAGATAACCTGGCATCTGGTGGCAACACGCTCAGATAACCTGGCATCTGGTGGCAACACTCTCAGATAACATGCCATCTAGTGGCAACACTCTCAGATAACCTGCCACCTGGTGGCAACACTCTCAGATAACCTGGCATCTGGTGGCAACACTGTCAGATAACCTGACATCTGGTGGCAACACTCTTAGATAACCTGGCATCTGGTGGCAACACTCTCAGATAAACTGGCATCTGGTGGCAACACTCTCAGATAACCTGGCATCTAGTGGCAACACTGTCAGATAACCTGGCATCTGGTGGCAACACTCTCAGATCACCTGGCATCTGGTGGCAACATTCTCAGATAACCTGGCATCTGGTGGCAACACTCTCAGATAACCTGGCATCTAGTGGCAACACTCTCAGATAACCTGGCATCTGGTGGCAACACGCTCAGATAACCTGGCATCTGGTGGCAACACTCTCAGATAACCTGGCATCTGGTGGCAACACTCTCAGATAACCTGGCATCTGGTGGCAACACTGTCAGATAACCTGACATCTGGTGGCAACTCTCTCAGATAAGCTGGCATCTGGTGGCAACACTCTCAGATAAGCTGGCATCTGGTGGCAACACTCTCACATAACCTGGCATCTAGTGGCAACACTGTCAGATAACCTGGCATCTAGTGGCAACACTGTCAGATAACCTGGCATCTGGTGGCAACACACTCAGATAACCTGGTATCTGGTGGCAACACTCTCAGATAACCTGCCATCTAGTGGCAACACTCTCAGATAACCTGCCACCTGGTGGCAACACTCTCAGATAACCTGGCACCTGGTGGCAACACTGTCAGATAACCTGACATCTGGTGGCAACACTCTCAGATAACCTGGCACCTGGTGGCAACACTGTCAGATAACCTGACATCTGGTGGCAACACTCTCAGATAAGCTGGCATCTGGTGGCAACACTCTCAGATAAGCCGGCATCTGGTGGCAACACTCTCACATAACCTGGCATCTAGTGGCAACACTGTCAGATAACCTGGCATCTAGTGGCAACACTGTCAGATAACCTGGCATCTGGTGGCAACACTCTCAGATAACCTGGCATCTGGTGGCAACACTCTCAGATAACCTGCCATCTAGTGGCAACACTCTCAGATAACCTGCCACCTGGTGGCAACACTCTCAGATAACCTGGCATCTGGGGGCAACACTCTCAGATAACCTGACATCTGGTGGCAACACTCTCAGATAACCTGGCATCTAGTGGCAACACTGTCAGATAACCTGGCATCTGGTGGCAACACTCTCAGATAACCTGGCATCTGGTGGCTACACTCTCAGATAACCTGGCATCTGGGGGCAACACTCTCAGATAACCTGGCATCTGGTGGCAACACTCTCAGATAACCTGGCATCTAGTGGCAACACTCTCAGATAACCTGGCATATGGTGGCAACACTCTCAGATAACCTGGCATCTGGTGGCAACACTCTCGGATAACCTGGCATCTGGTGGCAACACTCTCAGATAACCTGGCATCTAGTGGCAATACTCTCAGATAACCTGACATCTGGTGGCAACAGTGTCAGATAACCTGGCATCTAGTGGCAACACTCTCAGATAACCTGGCATCTGGTGGCAACACTCTCCGATAACCTGGCATCTGGTGGCAACACTCTCAGATAACCTGGCATCTGGTGGCAACACCCTCAGATAACCTGGCATCTAGTGGCAACACCCTCAGATAACCTAGCATCTGGTGGCAACACACTCAGATAACCTGGCATCTGGTGGCAACACTGTCAGATAACCTGGCATCTAGTGGCAACACTCTCAGATAACCTGGCATCTGGTGGCAACACTGTCAGATAACCTGGCATCTGGTGGCAACACTCTCAGATAACCTGGCATCTGCTGGCAACACTGTCAGATAACCTGGCATCCGGTGGCATCACTCTCAGATAACCTGGCATCTAGTGGCAACGCTCTCAGATAACCTGGCATCTGGTGGCAACACTCTCAGATAACCTGGCATCTAGTGGCAACACTCTCAGATAACCTGTCATCTGGTGGCAACAATCTCAGATAAGCTGGCATCTGGTGGCAACACTCTCAGATAAGCTGGCATCTGGTGGCAACACTCTCACATAACCTGGCATCTAGTGGCAACACTGTCAGATAACCTGGCATCTAGTGGCAACACTGTCAGATAACCTGGCATCTGGTGGCAACACTCTCAGATAACCTGGCATCTGGTGGCAACACTCTCAGATAACCTGCCATCTAGTGGCAACACTCTCAGATAACCTGCCACCTGGTGGCAACACTCTCAGATAACCTGGCATCTGGTGGCAACACTGTCAGATAACCTGACATCTGGTGGCAACACTCTCAGATAACCTGGCATCTGGTGGCAACACTGTCAGATAACCTGACATCTGGCGGCAACACTCTCAGATAAGCTTGCATCTGGTGGCAACAATCTCAGATAAGCTGGCATCTGGTGGCAACACTCTCACATAACCTGGCATCTAGTGGCAACACTGTCAGATAACCTGGCATCTAGTGGCAACACTGTCAGATAACCTGGCATCTGGTGGCAACACTCTCAGATAACCTGGCATCTGGTGGCAATACTCTCAGATAACCTGCCATCTAGTGGCAACACTCTCAGATAACCTGCCACCTGGTGGCAACACTCTCAGATAACCTGGCGTCTGGTGGCAACACTGTCAGATAACCTGACATCTGGTGGGAACACTCTTAGATAACCTGGCATCTGGTGGCAACACTCTCAGATAACCTGGCATCTGGTGGCAACACTCTCAGATAACCTGGCATCTAGTGGCAACACTGTCAGATAACGTGGCATCTGGTGGCAACACTCTCAGATAACCTGGCATCTGGTGGCAACACTCTCAGATAACCTGGCATCTAGTGGCAACACTGTCAGATAACCTGGCATCTAGTGGCAACACTGTCAGATAACCTGGCATCTGGTGGCAACACTGTCAGATAACCTGGCATCTGGTGGCAACACTCTCAGATAACCTGGCATCTGGTGGCAACACTCTCTGATAACCTGGCATCTGGTGGCAACACTGTCAGATAACCTGGCATCTGGTGGCAACACTCTCAGATAACCTGACATCTGGTGGCAACACTCTCAGATAACCTGACATCTGGTGGCAACACTGTCAGATAACCTGGCATCTAGTGGCAACACTCTCAGATAACCTGGCATCTAGTGGCAACACTCTCAGATAACCTGGCATCTGGTGGCAACGCTCTCAGATAACCTGACATCTGGTGGCAACACTGTCAGATAACCTGGCAGCTAGTGGCAACATTCTCAGATAACCTGGCATCTAGTGGCAACACTTTCAGATAACCTGGCATCTGGTGGCAACGCTCTCAGATAACCTGGCATCTGGTGGCAACACTCTCAGATAACCTGGCATCTGGTGGGAACACTCTCAGATAACCTGGCATCTGTTGGCAACACTCTCAGATAACCTGGCATCTAGTGGCATCACTCTCAGATAACCTGGCATCTGGTGGCAACACTCTCAGATAACCTGGCATCTGGTGGCAACACTCTCAGATAACCTTGCATCTGGTGGCAACACTCTCAGATAACCTGGCATCTAGTGGCAATACTCTCAGATAACCTGAAATCTGGTGGCAACACTGTCAGATAACCAGGCATCTAGTGGCAACACTCTCAGATAACCTGGCATCTGGTGGCAACACTGTCAGATAACCTGGCATCTAGTGGCAACACTCTCAGATAACCTGGCATCTGGTGGCAACACTCTCCGATAACCTGGCATCTGGTGGCAACACTCTCAGATAACCTGGCATCTGGTGGCAACACCCTCAGATAACCTGGCATCTAGTGGCAACACCCTCAGATAACCTGGCATCTGGTGGCAACACACTCAGATAACCTGGCATCTGGTGGCAACACTGTCAGATAACCTGGCATCTAGTGGCAACACTCTCAGATAACCTGGCATCTGGTGGCAACACTGTCAGATAACCTGGCATCTGGTGGCAACACTCTCAGATAACCTGGCATCTGCTGGCAACACTGTCAGATAACCTGGCATCCGGTGGCATCACTCTCAGATAACCTGGCATCTAGTGGCAACGCTCTCAGATAACCTGGCATCTGGTGGCAACACTCTCAGATAACCTGGCATCTAGTGGCAACACTCTCAGATAACCTGACATCTGGTGGCAACACTCTCAGATAAGCTGGCATCTGGTGGCAACACTCTCACATAACCTGGCATCTAGTGGCAACACTGTCAGATAACCTGGCATCTAGTGGCAACACTGTCAGATAACCTGGCATCTGGTGGCAACACTCTCAGATAACCTGGCATCTGGTGGCAACACTCTCAGATAACCTGCCATCTAGTGGCAACACTCTCAGATAACCTGCCACCTGGTGGCAACACTCTCAGATAACCTGGCATCTTGTGGCAACACTGTCAGATAACCTGACATCTGGTGGCAACACTCTCAGATAACCTGGCATCTGGTGGCAACACTGTCAGATAACCTGACATCTGGCGGCAACACTCTCAGATAAGCTTGCATCTGGTGGCAACAATCTCAGATAAGCTGGCATCTGGTGGCAACACTCTCACATAACCTGGCATCTAGTGGCAACACTGTCAGATAACCTGGCATCTAGTGGCAACACTGTCAGATCACCTGGCATCTGGTGGCAACACTCTCAGATAACCTGGCATCTGGTGGCAATACTCTCAGATAACCTGCCATCTAGTGGCAACACTCTCAGATAACCTGCCAACTGGTGGCAACACTCTCAGATAACCTGGCATCTGGTGGCAACACTGTCAGATAACCTGACATCTGGTGGGAACACTCTTACATAACCTGGCATCTGGTGGCAACACTCTCAGATAACCTGGCATCTGGTGGCAACACTCTCAGATAACCTGGCATCTAGTGGCAACACTGTCAGATAACCTGGCATCTTGTGGCAACACTGTCAGATAACCTGGCATCTGGTGGCAACACTCTCAGATAACCTGGCATCTGGGGGCAACACTCTCAGATAACCTGGCATCTGTTGGCAACACTCTCAGATAACCTGGCATCTAGTGGCATCACTCTCAGATAACCTGGCATCTGGTGGCAACACTCTCAGATAACCTGGCATCTGGTGGCAACACTCTCAGATAACCTGGCATCTGGTGGCAACACTCTCAGATAACCTGGCATCTAGTGGCAATACTCTCAGATAACCTGAAATCTGGTGGCAACACTGTCAGATAACCAGGCATCTAGTGGCAACACTCTCAGATAACCGGGCATCTGGTGGCAACACTCTCAGATAACCTGGCATCTGGTGGCAACACTCTCAGATAACCTGGCATCTGGTGGCAACACTCTCAGATAACCTGGCATCTAGTGGCAACACTGTCAGATAACCTGGCATCTAGTGGCAACACTGTCAGATAACCTGGCATCTGGTGGCAACACTGTCAGATAACCTGGCATCTGGTGGCAACACTCTCAGATAACCTGGCATCTGGTGGCAACACTCTCTGATAACCTGGCATCTGGTGGCAACACTGTCAGATAACCTGGCATCTGGTGGCAACACTCTCAGATAACCTGACATCTGGTGGCAACACTCTCAGATAACCTGACATCTGGTGGCAACACTGTCAGATAACCTGGCATCTAGTGGCAACACTCTCAGATAACCTGGCATCTAGTGGCAACACTCTCAGATAACCTGGCATCTGGTGGCAACGCTCTCAGATAACCTGACATCTGGTGGCAACACTGTCAGATAACCTGGCAGCTAGTGGCAACATTCTCAGATAACCTGGCATCTAGTGGCAACACTTTCAGATAACCTGGCATCTGGTGGCAACGCTCTCAGATAACCTGGCATCTGGTGGCATCACTCTCAGATAACCTGGCATCTGGTGGGAACACTCTCAGATAACCTGGCATCTGTTGGCAACACTCTCAGATAACCTGGCATCTAGTGGCATCACTCTCAGATAACCTGGCATCTGGTGGCAACACTCTCAGATAACCTGGCATCTGGTGGCAACACTCTCAGATAACCTTGCATCTGGTGGCAACACTCTCAGATAACCTGGCATCTAGTGGCAATACTCTCAGATAACCTGAAATCTGGTGGCAACACTGTCAGATAACCAGGCATCTAGTGGCAACACTCTCAGATAACCTGGCATCTGGTGGCAACACTCTCAGATAACCTGGCATCTGGTGGCAACACCCTCAGATAACCTGGCATCTGGTGGCAACACTCTCAGATAACCTGGCATCTAGTGGCAACACTGTCAGATAACCTGGCATCTAGTGGCAACACTGTCAGATAACCTGGCATCTGGTGGCAACACTGTCAGATAACCTGGCATCTGGTGGCAACACTCTCAGATAACCTGGCATCTGGTGGCAACACTCTCAGATAACCTGGCATCTGGTGGCAACACTGTCAGATAACCTGGCATCTGGTGGCAACACTCTCAGATAACCTGACATCTGGTGGCAACACTCTCAGATAACCTGACATCTGGTGGCAACACTGTCAGATAACCTGGCATCTAGTGGCAACACTCTCAGATAACCTGGCATCTAGTGGCAACACTGTCAGATAACCTGGCATCTAGTGGCAACACTGTCAGATAACCTGGCATCTGGTGGCAACACTCTCAGATAACCTGGCATCTGGTGGCAACACTCTCAGATAACCTGCCATCTAGTGGCAACACTCTCAGATAACCTGCCACCTGGTGGGAACACTCTCAGATAACCTGGCATCTGGTGGCAACACTCTCAGATAACCTGGCATCTAGTGGCAACACTGTCAGATAACCTGGCATCTGGTGGCAACACTCTCAGATAACCTGGCATCTGGTGGAAACACTCTCAGATAACCTGGCATCTGGTGGCAACACTATGTGATAACCTGGCATCTGGTGGCAACACTCTCAGATAACCTGGCATCTGGTGGCAACACTCTCAGATAACCTGGCATCTAGTGGCAACACTGTCAGATAACCTGGCATCTGGTGGCAACACTCTCAGATAACCTGGCATCTGGTGGAAACACTCTCAGATAACCTGGCATCTGGTGGCAACACTCTCAGATAACCTGGCATCTAGTGGCAACACTCTCAGATAACCTGACATCTGGTGGCAACACTCTCAGATAACCTGGCATCTGGTGGCAACACTCTCAGATAACCTGGCATCTGGTGGCAACACTCTCACATAACCTGGCATCTAGTGGCAACACTGTCAGATAACCTGGCATCTAGTGGCAACACTGTCAGATAACCTGGCATCTGGTGGCAACACTCTCAGATAACCTGGCATCTGGTGGCAACACTCTCAGATAACCTGCCATCTAGTGGCAACACTCTCAGATAACCTGCCACCTGGTGGCAACACTCTCAGATAACCTGGCATCTGGTGGCAACACTGTCAGATAACCTGACATCTGGTGGCAACACTCTCAGATAACCTCGCATCTGGTGGCAACACGGTCAGATAACCTGACATCTGGCGGCAACACTCTCAGATAAGCTGGCATCTGGTGGCAACACTCTCAGATAAGCTGGCATCTGGTGGCAACAATCTCACATAACCTGGCATCTAGTGGCAACACTGTCAGATAACCTGGCATCTAGTGGCAACACTGTCAGATAACCTGGCATCTGGTGGCAACACTCTCAGATAACCTGGCATCTGGTGGCAATACTCTCAGATAACCTGCCATCTAGTGGCAATACTCTCAGATAACCTGCCACCTGGTGGCAAAACTCTCAGATAACCTGGCATCTGGTGGCAACACTGTCAGATAACCTGACATCTGGTGGGAACACTCTTAGATAACCTGGCATCTGGTGGCAACACTCTCAGATAACCTGGCATCTGGTGGCATCACTCTCAGATAACCTGGCATCTAGTGGCAACACTGTCAGATAACCAGGCATCTGGTGGCAACACTGTCAGATAACCTGGCATCTGGTGGCAACACTCTCAGATAACCTGGCATCTGCGGGCAACACTCTCAGATAACCTGGCATCTGTTGGCAACACTCTCAGATAACCTGGCATCTAGTGGCATCACTCTCAGATAACCTGGCATCTGGTGGCAACACTCTCAGATAACCTGGCATCTGGTGGCAACACTCTCAGATAACCTGGCATCTGGTGGCAACACTCTCAGATAACCTGGCATCTAGTGGCAATACTCTCAGATAACCTGAAATCTGGTGGCAACACTGTCAGATAACCAGGCATCTAGTGGCAACACTCTCAGATAACCTGGCATCTGGTGGCAACACTCTCAGATAACCTGGCATCTGGTGGCAACACTCTCAGATAACCTGGCATCTGGTGGCAACACTCTCAGATAACCTGGCATCTAGTGGCAACACTGTCAGATAACCTGGCATCTAGTGGCAACACTGTCAGATAACCTGGCATCTGGTGGCAACACTGTCAGATAACCTGGCATCTGGTGGCAACACTCTCAGATAACCTGGCATCTGGTGGCAACACTCTCAGATAACCTGGCATCTGGTGGCAACACTGTCAGATAACCTGGCATCTGGTGGCAACACTCTCAGATAACCTGACATCTGGTGGCAACACTCTCAGATAACCTGACATCTGGTGGCAACACTGTCAGATAACCTGGCATCTAGTGGCAACACTCTCAGATAACCTGGCATCTAGTGGCAACACTCTCAGATAACCTGGCATCTGGTGGCAACGCTCTCAGATAACCTGACATCTGGTGGCAACACACTCAGATAAGCTGGCATCTGGTGGCAACACTCTCAGATAAGCTGGCATCTGGTGGCAACACTCTCACATATCCTGGCATCTAGTGGCTACACTGTCAGATAACCTGGCATCTAGTGGCAACACTGTCAGATAACCTGGCATCTGGTGGCAACACTCTCAGATAACCTGGCATCTGGTGGCAACACTCTCAGATAACCTGCCATCTAGTGGCAACACTCTCAGATAACCTGCCACCTGGTGGGAACACTCTCAGATAACCTGGCATCTGGTGGCAACACTCTCAGATAACCTGGCATCTAGTGGCAACACTGTCAGATAACCTGGCATCTGGTGGCAACACTCTCAGATAACCTGGCATCTGGTGGAAACACTCTCAGATAACCTGGCATCTGGTGGCAACACTATTTGATAACCTGGCATCTGGTGGCAACACTCTCAGATAACCTGGCATCTGGTGGCAACACTCTCAGATAACCTGGCATCTAGTGGCAACACTGTCAGATAACCTGGCATCTGGTGGCAACACTCTCAGATAACCTGGCATCTGGTGGAAACACTCTCAGATAACCTGGCATCTGGTGGCAACACTCTCAGATAACCTGGCATCTAGTGGCAACACTCTCAGATAACCTGACATCTGGTGGCAACACTCTCAGATAACCTGGCATCTGGTGGCAGCACTCTCAGATAACCTGGCATCTGGTGGCAACACTCTCAGATAACCTGGCATCTAGTGGCAATACTGTCAGATAACCTGACATCTGGTGGCAACACTGTCAGATAACCTGGCATCTAGTGGCAACACTCTAAGTTAACATGGCATCTGGTGGCAACACTCTCAGATAACCTGGCATCTGGTGGCAACACTCTCAGATAACCTGGCATCTGGTGGCAACACTCTCAGATAACCTGGCATCTAGTGGCAACACTGTCAGATAACCTGGCATCTAGTGGCAACACTGTCAGATAACCTTGCATCTGGTGGCAACACTCTCAGATAACCTGGCATCTGGTGGCAACACTCTCAGATAACCTGGCATCTGGTGGCAACACTCTCAGATAACCTGGCATCTGGTGGCAACACTGTCAGATAACCTGGCATCTGGTGGCAACACTCTCAGATAACCTGACATCTGGTGGCAACACTCTCAGATAACCTGACATCTGGTGTCAACACTGTCAGATAACCTGGCAGCTAGTGGCAACACTCTCAGATAACCTGGCATCTAGTGGCAACACTTTCAGATAACCTGGCATCTGGTGGCAACGCTCTCAGATAACCTGGCATCTGGTGACAACACTCTCAGATAACCTGGCATCTGGTGGCAACACTCTCAGATAACCTGGCATCTAGTGGCAATACTCTCAGATAACCTGACATCAGGTGGCAACACTGTCAGATAACCTGGCAGCTAGTGGCAACACTCTCAGATAACGTGGCATCTAGTGGCAACACTGTCAGATAACATGGCATCTAGTGGCAACACTCTCAGATAACCTAGCATCTGGTGGCAACACTCTCAGATAACCTGGCATCTGGTGGCAACACTCTCAGATAACCTGGCATCTGGTGGCAACACTCTCAGATAACCTGGCATCTGGTGGCAACACTCTCAGATAACCTGGCATCTAGTGGCAACACTGTCAGATAACCTGGCATCTAGTGGCAACACTGTCAGATAACCTGGCATCTGGTGGCAACACTCTCAGATAACCTGACATCTGGTGGCAACACTCTCAGATAACCTGACATCTGGATGCAACACTGTCAGATAACCTGGCATCTAGTGGCAACACTCTCAGATAACCTGGCATCTAGTGGCAACACTCTCAGATAACCTGGCATCTGGTGGCAACACTGTCAGATAACCTGGCATCTGGTGGCAACACTCTCAGATAACCTGGCATCTGGTGGCAACACTCTCAGATAACCTGGCATCTGGTGGCAACACTGTCAGATAACCTGGCATCTGGTGGCAACACTCTCAGATAACCTGACATCTGGTGGCAACACTCTCAGATAACCTGACATCTGGTGGCAACACTGTCAGATAACCTGGCATCTAGTGGCAACACTCTCAGATATCCTGGCATCTAGTGGCAACACTCTCAGATAACCTGACATCTGGTGGCAACACTCTCAGATAAGCTGGCATCTGGTGGAAAAACTCTCAGATAAGCTGGCATCTGGTGGCAACACTCTCACATAACCTGGCATCTAGTGGCAACACTGTCAGATAACCTGGCATCTAGTGGCAACACTGTCAGATAACCTGGCATCTGGTGGCAACACTCTCAGATAACCTGGCATCTGGTGGCAACACTCTCAGATAACCTGCCATCTAGTGGCAACACTCTCAAATAACCTGCCACCTGGTGGCAACACTCTCAGATAACCTGGCATCTGGTGGCAACACTGTCAGATAACCTGACATCTGGTGGCAACACTCTTAGATAACCTGGCATCTGGTGGCAACACTCTCAGATAACCTGGCATCTGGTGGCAACACTCTCACATAACCTGGCATCTAGTGGCAACACTGTCAGATAACCTGATATCTGGTGGCAACACTCTCAGATAACCTGGCATCTGGTGGCAGCACTCTCAGATAACCTAGCATCTGGTGGCAACACTCTCAGATAACCTGGCATCTGGTGGCAACACTCTCAGATAACCTGGCATCTAGTGGCAACACTCTCAGATAACCTGGCGTCTGGTGGCAACACTCTCAGATAACCTGGCATCTGGTGGCAACACTCTCAGATAACCTGGCATCTGGTGGCAACACTCTCAGATAACCTGGCATCTAGTGGCAACACTGTCAGATAACCTGGCATCTGGTGGCAACACACTCAGATAACCTGGCATCTGGTGGCAACACTCTCAGATAACCTGGCATCTGGTGGCAACACTCTCAGATAACCCGGCATCTAGTGGCAATACTCTCAGATAACCTGACATCTGGTGGCAACACTGTCAGATAACCTGGCATCTAGTGGCAACACTCTCAGATAACCTGGCATCTGGTGGCAACACTCTCAGATAACCTGGCATCTGGTGGCAACACTCTCAGATAACCTGGCATCTGGTGGCAACACTGTCAGATAACCTGGCATCTGGTGGCAACACTCTCAGATAACCTGACATCTGGTGGCAACACTCTCAGATAACCTGACATCTGGTGGCAACACTGTCAGATAACCTGGCAGCTAGTGGCAACACTCTCAGATAACCTGGCATCTAGTGGCAACACTTTCAGATAACCTGGCATCTGGTGGCAACGCTCTCAGATAACCTGGCATCTGGTGACAACACTCTCAGATAACCTGGCATCTGGTGGCAACACTCTCAGATAACCTGGCATCTAGTGGCAATACTCTCAGATAACCTGACATCAGGTGGCTACACTGTCAGATAACCTGGCATCTAGTGGCAACACTCTCAGATAACGTGGCATCTAGTGGCAACACTGTCAGATAACATGGCATCTAGTGCCAACACTCTCAGATAACCTAGCATCTGGTGGCAACTCTCTCAGATAACCTGGCATCTGGTGGCAACACTCTCAGATAACCTGGCATCTGGTGGCAACACTCTCAGATAACCTGGCATCTGGTGGCAACACTCTCAGATAACCTGGCATCTAGTGGCAACACTGTCAGATAACCTGGCATCTGGTGGCAACACTCTCAGATAACCTGGCATCTGGTGGCAACACTCTCAGATAACCTGGCATCTGGTGGCAACACTCTCAGAGAACCTGGCATCTGGTGGCAACACTCTCAGATAAGCTGGCATCTGGTGGCAATACTCTCAGATAAGCTGGCATCTGGTGGCAACACTCTCACATAACCTGGCATCTAGTGGCAACACTGTCAGATAACCTGGCATCTAGTGGCAACACTGTCAGATAACCTGGCATCTGGTGGCAACACTCTCAGATAACCTGGCATCTGGTGGCAACACTCTCAGATAACCTGCCATCTAGTGGCAACACTCTCAGATAACCTGCCACCTGGTGGCAACACTCTCAGATAACCTGGCATCTGGTGGCAACACTGTCAGATAACCTGACATCTGGTGGCAACACTCTCAGATAACCTGGCATCTGGTGGCAACACTGTCAGATAACCTGTCATCTGGCGGCAACACTCTCAGATAAGCTGGCATCTGGTGGCAACACTCTCAGATAAGCTGGCATCTGGTGGCAACACTCTCACATAACCTGGCATCTAGTGGCAACACTGTCAGATAACCTGGCATCTAGTGGCAACACTGTCAGATAACCTGGCATCTGGTGGCAACACTCTCAGATAACCTGGCATCTGGTGGCAATACTCTCAGATAACCTGCCATCTAGTGGCAATACTCTCAGATAACCTGCCACCTGGTGGCAACACTCTCAGATAACCTGGCATCTGGTGGCAACACTGTCAGATAACCTGACATCTGGTGGGAACACTCTTAGATAACCTGGCATCTGGTGGCAACACTCTCAGATAACCTGGCATCTGGTGGCATCACTCTCAGATAACCTGGCATCTAGTGGCAACACTGTCAGATAACCTGGCATCTGGTGGCAACACTGTCAGATAACCTGGCATCTGGTGGCAACACTCTCAGATAACCTGGCATCTGGGGGCAACACTCTCAGATAACCTGGCATCTGTTGGCAACACTCTCAGATAACCTGGCATCTAGTGGCATCACTCTCAGATAACCTGGCATCTGGTGGCAACACTCTCAGATAACCTGGCATCTGGTGGCAACACTCTCAGATAACCTGGCATCTGGTGGCAACACTCTCAGATAACCTGGCATCTAGTGGCAATACTCTCAGATAACCTGAAATCTGGTGGCAACACTGTCAGATAACCAGGCATCTAGTGGCAACACTCTCAGATAACCTGGCATCTGGTGGCAACACTCTCAGATAACCTGGCATCTGGTGGCAACACTCTCAGATAACCTGGCATCTGGTGGCAACACTCTCAGATAACCTGGCATCTAGTGGCAACACTGTCAGATAACCTGGCATCTAGTGGCAACACTGTCAGATAACCTGGCATCTCGTGGCAACACTGTCAGATAACCTGGCATCTGGTGGCAACACTCTCAGATAACCTGGCATCTGGTGGCAACACTCTCAGATAACCTGGCATCTGGTGGCAACACTGTCAGATAACCTGGCATCTGGTGGCAACACTCTCAGATAACCTGACATCTGGTGGCAACACTCTCAGATAACCTGACATCTGGTGGCAACACTGTCAGATAACCTGGCATCTAGTGGCAACACTCTCAGATAACCTGGCATCTAGTGGCAACACTCTCAGATAACCTGGCATCTGGTGGCAACGCTCTCAGATAACCTGACATCTGGTGGCAACACTCTCAGATAAGCTGGCATCTGGTGGCAACACTCTCAGATAAGCTGGCATCTGGTGGCAACACTCTCAGATAACCTGGCATCTGGTGGAAACACTCTCAGATAACCTGGCATCTGGTGGCAACACTATTTGATAACCTGGCATCTGGTGGCAACACTCTCAGATAACCTGGCATCTGGTGGCAACACTCTCAGATAACCTGGCATCTGGTGGAAACACTCTCAGATAACCTGGCATCTGGTGGCAACACTATTTGATAACCTGGCATCTGGTGGCAACACTCTCAGATAACCTGGCATCTGGTGGCAACACTCTCAGATAACCTGGCATCTAGTGGCAACACTGTCAGATAACCTGGCATCTGGTGGCAACACTCTCAGATAACCTGGCATCTGGTGGAAACACTCTCAGATAACCTGGCATCTGGTGGCAACACTCTCAGATAACCTGGCATCTAGTGGCAACACTCTCAGATAACCTGACATCTGGTGGCAACACTCTCAGATAACCTGGCATCTGGTGGCAGCACTCTCAGATAACCTGGCATCTGGTGGCAACACTCTCAGATAACCTGGCATCTAGTGGCAATACTGTCAGATAACCTGACATCTGGTGGCAACACTGTCAGATAACCTGGCATCTAGTGGCAACACTCTAAGTTAACATGGCATCTGGTGGCAACACTCTCAGATAACCTGGCATCTGGTGGCAACACTCTCAGATAACCTGGCATCTGGTGGCAACACTCTCAGATAACCTGGCATCTAGTGGCAACACTGTCAGATAACCTGGCATCTAGTGGCAACACTGTCAGATAACCTTGCATCTGGTGGCAACACTCTCAGATAACCTGGCATCTGGTGGCAACACTCTCAGATAACCTGGCATCTGGTGGCAACACTCTCAGATAACCTGGCATCTGGTGGCAACACTGTCAGATAACCTGGCATCTGGTGGCAACACTCTCAGATAACCTGACATCTGGTGGCAACACTCTCAGATAACCTGACATCTGGTTTCAACACTGTCAGATAACCTGGCAGCTAGTGGCAACACTCTCAGATAACCTGGCATCTAGTGGCAACACTTTCAGATAACCTGGCATCTGGTGGCAACGCTCTCAGATAACCTGGCATCTGGTGACAACTCTCTCAGATAACCTGGCATCTGGTGGCAACATTCTCAGATAACCTGGCATCTAGTGGCAATACTCTCAGATAACCTGACATCAGGTGGCAACACTGTCAGATAACCTGGCATCTAGTGGCAACACTCTCAGATAACGTGGCATCTAGTGGCAACACTGTCAGATAACATGGCATCTAGTGGCAACACTCTCAGATAACCTAGCATCTGGTGGCAACACTCTCAGATAACCTGGCATCTGGTGGCAACACTCTCAGATAACCTGGCATCTGGTGGCAACACTCTCAGATAACCTGGCATCTGGTGGCAACACTCTCAGATAACCTGGCATCTAGTGGCAACACTGTCAGATAACCTGGCATCTAGTGGCAACACTGTCAGATAACCTGGCATCTGGTGGCAACACTCTCAGATAACCTCACATCTGGTGGCAACACTCTCAGATAACCTGACATCTGGTGGCAACACTGTCAGATAACCTGGCATCTAGTGGCAACACTCTCAGATAACCTGGCATCTAGTGGCAACACTCTCAGATAACCTGGCATCTGGTGGCAACACTGTCAGATAACCTGGCATCTGGTGGCAACACTCTCAGATAACCTGGCATCTGGTGGCAACACTCTCAGATAACCTGGCATCTGGTGGCAACACTGTCAGATAACCTGGCATCTGGTGGCAACACTCTCAGATAACCTGACATCTGGTGGCAACACTCTCAGATAACCTGCCACCTGGTGGCAACACTCTCAGATAACCTGGCATCTGGTGGCAACACTGTCAGATAACCTGACATCTGGTGGCAACACTCTCAGATAACCTGGAATCTGGTGGCAACACTGTCAGATAACCTGACATCTGGTGGCAACACTCTCAGATAAGCTGGCATCTGGTGGCAACACTCTCAGATAAGCTGGCAACTGGTGGCAACACTCTCACATAACCTGGCATCTAGTGGCAACACTGTCAGATAACCTGTCATCTAGTGGCAACACTGTCAGATAACCTGGCATCTGGTGGCAACACTCTCAGATAACCTGGCATCTGGTGGCAACACTCTCAGATAACCTGCCATCTAGTGGCAACACTCTCAGATAACCTGCCACCTTGTGGCAACACTCTCAGATAACCTGGCATCTGGTGGCATCACTCTCAGATAACCTGGCATCTGGTGGCAACACTCTTAGATAACCTGGCATCTGGTGGCAACACTCTCAGATAACCTGGCATCTGGTGGCAACACTCTCAGATAACCTGGCATCTAGTGGCAACACTGTCAGATAACCTGGCATCTGGTGGCAACACTCTCAGATAACCTGGCATCTGGTGGCAACACTCTCAGATAACCTGGCATCTGGGGGCAACACTCTCAGATAACCTGCCATCTGGTGGCAACACTCTCAGATAACCTGTCATCTAGTGGCAACACTCTCAGATAAAGTGGCATATGGTGGCAACACTCTCAGATAACCTGGCATCTGGTGGCAACACTCTCAGATAACCCGGCATCTGGTGGCAACACTCTCAGATAACCTGGCATCTAGTGGCAATACTCTCAGATAACCTGACATCTGGTGGCAACACTGTCAGATAACCTGGCATCTAGTGGCAACACTCTCAGATAACCTGGCATCTGGTGGCAACACTCTCCGATAACCTGGCATCTGGTGGCAACACTCTCAGATAACCTGGCATCTAGTGGCAACACCCTCAGATAACCTGGCATCTGGTGGCAACACTGTCAGATAACCTGGCATCTAGTGGCAACACTCTCAGATAACCTGGCATCTGGTGGCAACACTGTCAGATAACCTGGCATCTGGTGGCAACACTCTCAGATAACCTGGCATCTGGTGGCAACACTGTCAGATAACCTGGCATCCGGTGGCATCACTCTCAGATAACCTGGCATCTAGTGGCAACGCTCTCAGATAACCTGGCATCTGGTGGCAACACTCTCAGATAACCTGGCATCTGGTGGCAACACTGTCAGATAACCTGACATCTGGTGGCAACACTCTCAGATAAGCTGGCATCTGGTGGCAACACTCTCAGATAAGTTGGCATCTGGTGGCAACACTCTCACATAACCTGGCATCTAGTGGCAACACTGTCAGATAACCTGGCATCTAGTGGCAACACTGTCAGATAACCTGGCATCTGGTGGCAACACTCTCAGATAACCTGGCATCTGGTGGCAACACTCTCAGATAACATGCCATCTAGTGGCAACACTCTCAGATAACCTGCCACCTGGTGGCAACACTCTCAGATAACCTGGCATCTGGTGGCAACACTGTCAGATAACCTGACATCTGGTGGCAACACTCTTAGATAAAATGGCATCTGGTGGCAACACTCTCAGATAAAGTGGCATCTGGTGGCAACACTCTCAGATAACCTGGCATCTAGCGGCAACACTCTCAGATAACCTGGCATCTGGTGGCAACACTCTCAGATAACCTGGCATCTGGTGGCAACACTCTCAGATAACCTGGCACCTGGTGGCAACCTTCTCAGATAACCTGGCATCTGGTGGCAACACTCTCAGATAACCTGGCATCTAGTGGCAACACTCTCAGATAACCTGGCATCTGGTGGCAACACTCTCAGATAACCTGGCATCTGGTGGCAACACTCTCAGATAACCTGGCATCTGGTGGCAACACTGTCAGATAACCCGACATCTGGTGGCAACACTCTCAGATAAGCTGGCATCTGGTGGCAACACTCTCAGATAAGCTGGCATCTGGTGGCAACACTCTCACATAACCTGGCATCTAGTGGCAACACTGTCAGATAACCTGGCATCTAGTGGCAACACTGTCAGATAACCTGGCATCTGGTGGCAACACTCTCAGATAACCTGGCATCTGGTGGCAACACTCTCAGATAACCTGCCATCTAGTGGCAACACTCTCAGATCACCTGCCACCTGGTGGCAACACTCTCAGATAACCTGGCATCTGGTGGCAACACTGTCAGATAACCTGACATCTGGTGGCAACACTCTCAGATAACCTGGCATCTGGTGGCAACACTGTCAGATAACCTGGCATCTGGTGGCAACACTCTCAGATAACCTGGCATCTGCTGGGAACACTGTCAGATAACCTGGCATCCGGTGGCATCACTCTCAGATAACCTGGCATCTAGTGGCAACGCTCTCAGATAACCTGGCATCTGGTGGCAACACTCTCAGATAACCTGGCATCTAGTGGCAACACTCTCAGATAACCTGACATCTGGTGGCAACACTCTCAGATAAGCTGGCATCTGGTGGCAACACTCTCAGATAAGCTGGCATCTGGTGGCAACACTCTCACATAACCTGGCATCTAGTGGCAACACTGTCAGATAACCTGGCATCTAGTGGCAACACTGTCAGATAACCTGGCATCTGGTTGCAACACTCTCAGATAACCTGGCATCTGGTGGCAACACTCTCAGGTAACATGCCATCTAGTGGCAATACTCTCAGATAACCTGCCACCTGGTGGCAACACTCTCAGATAACCTGGCATCTGGTGGCAACACTGTCAGATAACCTGACATCTGGTGGCAACACTCTTAGATAACCTGGCATCTGGTGGCAACACTCTCAGATAAACTGGCATCTGGTGGCAACACTCTCAGATAACCTGGCATCTAGTAGCAACACTCTCAGATAACCTGGCATCTGGTGGCAACACTGTCAGATAACCTGGCATCTGGTGGCAACACTCTCAGATAACCTGGCATCTGGTGGCAACATTCTCAGATAACCTGGCATCTGGTGGCAACACTCTCAGATAACCTGGCATCTAGTGGCAACACTCTCAGATAACCTGGCATCTGGTGGCAACACTCTCAGATAACCTGGCATCTGGTGGCAACACTCTCAGATAACCTGGCATCTGGTGGCAACACTCTCAGAGAACCTGGCATCTGGTGGCAACACTCTCAGATAAGCTGGCATCTGGTGGCAATACTCTCAGATAAGCTGGCATCTGGTGGCAACACTCGCATATAACCTGGCATCTAGTGGCAACACTGGCAGATAACCTGGCATCTAGTGGCAACACTGTCAGATAACCTGGCATCTGGTGGCAACACTCTCAGATAACCTGGCATCTGGTGGCAACACTCTCAGATAACCTGCCATCTAGTGGCAACACTCTCAGATAACCTGCCACCTGGTGGCAACACTCTCAGATAACCTGGCATCTGGTGGCAACACTGTCAGATAACCTGACATCTGGTGGCAACACTCTCAGATAACCTGGCATCTGGTGGCAACACTGTCAGATAACCTGACATCTGGCGGCAACACTCTCAGATAAGCTGGCATCTGGTGGCAACACTCTCAGATAAGCTGGCATCTGGTGGCAACACTCTCACATAACCTGGCATCTAGTGGCAACACTGTCAGATAACCTGGCATCTAGTGGCAACACTGTCAGATAACCTGGCATCTGGTGGCAACACTCTCAGATAACCTGGCATCTGGTGGCAATACTCTCAGATAACCTGCCATCTAGTGGCAACACTCTCAGATAACCTGCCACCTGGTGGCAACACTCTCAGATAACCTGGCATCTGGTGGCAACACTGTCAGATAACCTGGCATCTAGTGGCAACGCTCTCAGATAACCTGGCATCTGGTGGGAACACTCTCAGATAACCTGGCATCTGTTGGCAACACTCTCAGATAACCTGGCATCTAGTGGCATCACTCTCAGATAACCTGGCATCTGGTGGCAACACTCTCAGATAACCTGGCATCTGGTGGCAACACTCTCAGATAACCTTGCATCTGGTGGCAACACTCTCAGATAACCTGGCATCTAGTGGCAATACTCTCAGATAACCTGAAATCTGGTGGCAACACTGTCAGATAACCAGGCATCTAGTGGCAACACTCTCAGATAACCTGGCATCTGGTGGCAACACACTCAGATAACCTGGTATCTGGTGGCAACACTCTCAGATAACCTGCCATCTAGTGGCAACACTCTCAGATCACCTGCCACCTGGTGGCAACACTCTCAGATAACCTGGCACCTGGTGGCAACACTGTCAGATAACCTGACATCTGGTGGCAACACTCTCAGATAACCTGGCACCTGGTGGCAACACTGTCAGATAACCTGACATCTGGTGGCAACACTCTCAGATAAGCTGGCATCTGGTGGCAACACTCTCAGATAAGCTGGCATCTGGTGGCAACACTCTCACATAACCTGGCATCTAGTGGCAACACTGTCAGATAACCTGGCATCTAGTGGCAACACTGTCAGATAACCTGGCATCTGGTGGCAACACTCTCAGATAACCTGGCATCTGGTGGCAACACTCTCAGATAACCTGCCATCTAGTGGCAACACTCTCAGATAACCTGCCACCTGGTGGCAACACTCTCAGATAACCTGGCATCTGGGGGCAACACTCTCAGATAACCTGACATCTGGTGGCAACACTCTCAGATAACCTGGCATCTAGTGGCAACACTGTCAGATAACCTGGCATCTGGTGGCAACACTCTCAGATAACCTGGCATCTGGTGGCTACACTCTCAGATAACCTGGCATCTGGGGGCAACACTCTCAGATAACCTGGCATCTGGTGGCAACACTCTCAGATAACCTGGCATCTAGTGGCAACACTCTCAGATAACCTGGCATATAGTGGCAACACTCTCAGATAACCTGGCATCTGGTGGCAACACTCTCGGATAACCTGGCATCTGGTGGCAACACTCTCAGATAACCTGGCATCTAGTGGCAATACTCTCAGATAACCTGACATCTGGTGACAACACTGTCAGATAACCTGGCATCTAGTGGCAACACCCTCAGATAACCTGGCATCTGGTGGCAACACTCTCCGATAACCTGGCATCTGGTGGCAACACTCTCAGATAACCTGGCATCTGGTGGCAACACCCTCAGATAACCTGGCATCTAGTGGCAACACCCTCAGATAACCTGGCATCTGGTGGCAACACACTCAGATAACCTGGCATCTGGTGGCAACACTGTCAGATAACCTGGCATCTAGTGGCAACACTCTCAGATAACCTGGCATCTGGTGGCAACACTGTCAGATAACCTGGCATCTGGTGGCAACACTCTCAGATAACCTGGCATCTGCTGGCAACACTGTCAGATAACCTGGCATCCGGTGGCATCACTCTCAGATAACCTGGCATCTAGTGGCAACGCTCTCAGATAACCTGGCATCTGGTGGCAACACTCTCAGATAACCTGGCATCTAGTGGCAACACTCTCAGATAACCTGACATCTGGTGGCAACACTCTCAGATAAGCTGGCATCTGGTGGCAACACTCTCACATAACCTGGCATCTAGTGGCAACACTGTCAGATAACCTGGCATCTAGTGGCAACACTGTCAGATAACCTGGCATCTGGTGGCAACACTCTCAGATAACCTGGCATCTGGTGGCAACACTCTCAGATAACCTGCCATCTAGTGGCAACACTCTCAGATAACCTGCCACCTGGTGGCAACACTCTCAGATAACCTGGCATCTTGTGGCAACACTGTCAGATAACCTGACATCTGGTGGCAACACTCTCAGATAACCTGGCATCTGGTGGCAACACTGTCAGATAACCTGACATCTGGCGGCAACACTCTCAGATAAGCTTGCATCTGGTGGCAACAATCTCAGATAAGCTGGCATCTGGTGGCAACACTCTCACATAACCTGGCATCTAGTGGCAACACTGTCAGATAACCTGGCATCTAGTGGCAACACTGTCAGATCACCTGGCATCTGGTGGCAACACTCTCAGATAACCTGGCATCTGGTGGCAATACTCTCAGATAACCTGCCATCTAGTGGCAACACTCTCAGATAACCTGCCAACTGGTGGCAACACTCTCAGATAACCTGGCATCTGGTGGCAACACTGTCAGATAACCTGACATCTGGTGGGAACACTCTTACATAACCTGGCATCTGGTGGCAACACTCTCAGATAACCTGGCATCTGGTGGCAACACTCTCAGATAACCTGGCATCTAGTGGCAACACTGTCAGATAACCTGGCATCTTGTGGCAACACTGTCAGATAACCTGGCATCTGGTGGCAACACTCTCAGATAACCTGGCATCTGGGGGCAACACTCTCAGATAACCTGGCATCTGTTGGCAACACTCTCAGATAACCTGGCATCTAGTGGCATCACTCTCAGATAACCTGGCATCTGGTGGCAACACTCTCAGATAACCTGGCATCTGGTGGCAACACTCTCAGATAACCTGGCATCTGGTGGCAACACTCTCAGATAACCTGGCATCTAGTGGCAATACTCTCAGATAACCTGAAATCTGGTGGCAACACTGTCAGATAACCAGGCATCTAGTGGCAACACTCTCAGATAACCTGGCATCTGGTGGCAACACTCTCAGATAACCTGGCATCTGGTGGCAACACTCTCAGATAACCTGGCATCTGGTGGCAACACTCTCAGATAACCTGGCATCTAGTGGCAACACTGTCAGATAACCTGGCATCTAGTGGCAACACTGTCAGATAACCTGGCATCTGGTGGCAACACTGTCAGATAACCTGTCATCTGGTGGCAACACTCTCAGATAACCTGGCATCTGGTGGCAACACTCTCTGATAACCTGGCATCTGGTGGCAACACTGTCAGATAACCTGGCATCTGGTGGCAACACTCTCAGATAACCTGACATCTGGTGGCAACACTCTCAGATAACCTGACATCTGGTGGCAACACTGTCAGATAACCTGGCATCTAGTGGCAACACTCTCAGATAACCTGGCATCTAGTGGCAACACTCTCAGATAACCTGGCATCTGGTGGCAACGCTCTCAGATAACCTGACATCTGGTGGCAACACTGTCAGATAACCTGGCAGCTAGTGGCAACATTCTCAGATAACCTGGCATCTAGTGGCAACACTTTCAGATAACCTGGCATCTGGTGGCAACGCTCTCAGATAACCTGGCATCTGGTGGCAACACTCTCAGATAACCTGGCATCTGGTGGGAACACTCTCAGATAACCTGGCATCTGTTGGCAACACTCTCAGATAACCTGGCATCTAGTGGCATCACTCTCAGATAACCTGGCATCTGGTGGCAACACTCTCAGATAACCTGGCATCTGGTGGCAACACTCTCAGATAACCTTGCATCTGGTGGCAACACTCTCAGATAACCTGGCATCTAGTGGCAATACTCTCAGATAACCTGAAATCTGGTGGCAACACTGTCAGATAACCAGGCATCTAGTGGCAACACTCTCAGATAACCTGGCATCTGGTGGCAACACTCTCAGATAACCTGGCATCTGGTGGCAACACTCTCAGATAACCTGGCATCTGGTGGCAACACTCTCAGATAACCTGGCATCTAGTGGCAACACTGTCAGATAACCTGGCATCTAGTGGCAACACTGTCAGATAACCTGGCATCTGGTGGCAACACTGTCAGATAACCTGGCATCTGGTGGCAACACTCTCAGATAACCTGGCATCTGGTGGCAACACTCTCAGATAACCTGGCATCTGGTGGCAACACTGTCAGATAACCTGGCATCTGGTGGCAACACTCTCAGATAACCTGACATCTGGTGGCAACACTCTCAGATAACCTGACATCTGGTGGCAACACTGTCAGATAACCTGGCATCTAGTGGCAACACTCTCAGATAACCTGGCATCTAGTGGCAACACTGTCAGATAACCTGGCATCTAGTGGCAACACTGTCAGATAACCTGGCATCTGGTGGCAACACTCTCAGATAACCTGGCATCTGGTGGCAACACTCTCAGATAACCTGCCATCTAGTGGCAACACTCTCAGATAACCTGCCACCTGGTGGGAACACTCTCAGATAACCTGGCATCTGGTGGCAACACTCTCAGATAACCTGGCATCTAGTGGCAACACTGTCAGATAACCTGGCATCTGGTGGCAACACTGTCAGATAACCTGACATCTGGCGGCAACACTCTCAGATAAGCTGGCATCTGGTGGCAACACTCTCAGATAAGCTGGCATCTGGTGGCAACAATCTCACATAACCTGGCATCTAGTGGCAACACTGTCAGATAACCTGGCATCTAGTGGCAACACTGTCAGATAACCTGGCATCTGGTGGCAACACTCTCAGATAACCTGGCATCTGGTGGCAATACTCTCAGATAACCTGCCATCTAGTGGCAATACTCTCAGATAACCTGCCACCTGGTCGCAAAACTCTCAGATAACCTGGCATCTGGTGGCAACACTGTCAGATAACCTGACATCTGGTGGGAACACTCTTAGATAACCTGGCATCTGGTGGCAACACTCTCAGATAACCTGGCATCTGGTGGCATCACTCTCAGATAACCTGGCATCTAGTGGCAACACTGTCAGATAACCTGGCATCTGGTGGCAACACTGTCAGATAACCTGGCATCTGGTGGCAACACTCTCAGATAACCTGGCATCTGCGGGCAACACTCTCAGATAACCTGGCATCTGTTGGCAACACTCTCAGATAACCTGGCATCTAGTGGCATCACTCTCAGATAACCTGGCATCTGGTGGCAACACTCTCAGATAACCTGGCATCTGGTGGCAACACTCTCAGATAACCTGGCATCTGGTGGCAACACTCTCAGATAACCTGGCATCTAGTGGCAATACTCTCAGATAACCTGAAATCTGGTGGCAACACTGTCAGATAACCAGGCATCTAGTGGCAACACTCTCAGATAACCTGGCATCTGGTGGCAACACTCTCAGATAACCTGGCATCTGGTGGCAACACTCTCAGATAACCTGGCATCTGGTGGCAACACTCTCAGATAACCTGGCATCTAGTGGCAACACTGTCAGATAACCTGGCATCTAGTGGCAACACTGTCAGATAACCTGGCATCTGGTGGCAACACTGTCAGATAACCTGGCATCTGGTGGCAACACTCTCAGATAACCTGGCATCTGGTGGCAACACTCTCAGATAACCTGGCATCTGGTGGCAGCACTGTCAGATAACCTGGCATCTGGTGGCAACACTCTCAGATAACCTGACATCTGGTGGCAACACTCTCAGATAACCTGACATCTGGTGGCAACACTGTCAGATAACCTGGCATCTAGTGGCAACACTCTCAGATAACCTGGCATCTAGTGGCAACACTCTCAGATAACCTGGCATCTGGTGGCAACGCTCTCAGATAACCTGACATCTGGTGGCAACACTCTCAGATAAGCTGGCATCTGGTGGCAACACTCTCAGATAAGCTGGCATCTGGTGGCAACACTCTCACATATCCTGGCATCTAGTGGCTACACTGTCAGATAACCTGGCATCTAGTGGCAACACTGTCAGATAACCTGGCATCTGGTGGCAACACTCTCAGATAACCTGGCATCTGGTGGCAACACTCTCAGATAACCTGCCATCTAGTGGCAACACTCTCAGATAACCTGCCACCTGGTGGGAACACTCTCAGATAACCTGGCATCTGGTGGCAACACTCTCAGATAACCTGGCATCTAGTGGCAACACTGTCAGATAACCTGGCATCTGGTGGCAACACTCTCAGATAACCTGGCATCTGGTGGAAACACTCTCAGATAACCTGGCATCTGGTGGCAACACTATTTGATAACCTGGCATCTGGTGGCAACACTCTCAGATAACCTGGCATCTGGTGGCAACACTCTCAGATAACCTGGCATCTAGTGGCAACACTGTCAGATAACCTGGCATCTGGTGGCAACACTCTCAGATAACCTGGCATCTGGTGGAAACACTCTCAGATAACCTGGCATCTGTTGGCAACACTCTCAGATAACCTGGCATCTAGTGGCAACACTCTCAGATAACCTGACATCTGGTGGCAACACTCTCAGATAACCTGGCATCTGGTGGCAGCACTCTCAGATAACCTGGCATCTGGTGGCAACACTCTCAGATAACCTGGCATCTAGTGGCAATACTGTCAGATAACCTGACATCTGGTGGCAACACTGTCAGATAACCTGGCATCTAGTGGCAACACTCTAAGTTAACATGGCATCTGGTGGCAACACTCTCAGATAACCTGGCATCTGGTGGCAACACTCTCAGATAACCTGGCATCTGGTGGCAACACTCTCAGATAACCTGGCATCTAGTGGCAACACTGTCAGATAACCTGGCATCTAGTGGCAACACTGTCAGATAACCTTGCATCTGGTGGCAACACTCTCAGATAACCTGGCATCTGGTGGCAACACTCTCAGATAACCTGGCATCTGGTGGCAACACTCTCAGATAACCTGGCATCTGGTGGCAACACTGTCAGATAACCTGGCATCTGGTGGCAACACTCTCAGATAACCTGACATCTGGTGGCAACACTCTCAGATAACCTGACATCTGGTGTCAACACTGTCAGATAACCTGGCAGCTAGTGGCAACACTCTCAGATAACCTGGCATCTAGTGGCAACACTTTCAGATAACCTGGCATCTGGTTGCAACGCTCTCAGATAACCTGGCATCTGGTGACAACACTCTCAGATAACCTGGCATCTGGTGGCAACACTCTCAGATAACCTGGCATCTAGTGGCAATACTCTCAGATAACCTGACATCAGGTGGCAACACTGTCAGATAACCTGGCATCTAGTGGCAACACTCTCAGATAACGTGGCATCTAGTGGCAACACTGTCAGATAACATGGCATCTAGTGGCAACACTCTCAGATAACCTAGCATCTGGTGGCAACACTCTCAGATAACCTGGCATCTGGTGGCAACACTCTCAGATAACCTGGCATCTGGTGGCAACACTCTCAGATAACCTGGCATCTGGTGGCAACACTCTCAGATAACCTGGCATCTAGTGGCAACACTGTCAGATAACCTGGCATCTAGTGGCAACACTGTCAGATAACCTGGCATCTGGTGGCAACACTCTCAGATAACCTGACATCTGGTGGCAACACTCTCAGATAACCTGACATCTGGATGCAACACTGTCAGATAACCTGGCATCTAGTGGCAACACTCTCAGATAACCTGGCATCTAGTGGCAACACTCTCAGATAACCTGGCATCTGGTGGCAACACTGTCAGATAACCTGGCATCTGGTGGCAACACTCTCAGATAACCTGGCATCTGGTGGCAACACTCTCAGATAACCTGGCATCTGGTGGCAACACTGTCAGATAACCTGGCATCTGGTGGCAACACTCTCAGATAACCTGAAATCTGGTGGCAACACTCTCAGATAACCTGACATCTGGTGGCAACACTGTCAGATAACCTGGCATCTAGTGGCAACACTCTCAGATAACCTGGCATCTAGTGGCAACACTCTCAGATAACCTGACATCTGGTGGCAACACTCTCAGATAAGCTGGCATCTGGTGGAAACACTCTCAGATAAGCTGGCATCTGGTGGCAACACTCTCACATAACCTGGCATCTAGTGGCAACACTGTCAGATAACCTGGCATCTAGTGGCAACACTGTCAGATAACCTGGCATCTGGTGGCAACACTCTCAGATAACCTGGCATCTGGTGGCAACACTCTCAGATAACCTGCCATCTAGTGGCAACACTCTCAGATAACCTGCCACCTGGTGGCAACACTCTCAGATAACCTGGCATCTGGTGGCAACACTGTCAGATAACCTGACATCTGGTGGCAACACTCTTAGATAACCTGGCATCTGGTGGCAACACTCTCAGATAACCTGGCATCTGGTGGCAACACTCTCACATAACCTGGCATCTAGTGGCAACACTGTCAGATAACCTGATATCTGGTGGCAACACTCTCAGATAACCTGGCATCTGGTGGCAGCACTCTCAGATAACCTAGCATCTGGTGGCAACACTCTCAGATAACCTGGCATCTGGTGGCAACACTCTCAGATAACCTGGCATCTAGTGGCAACACTCTCAGATAACCTGGCGTCTGGTGGCAACACTCTCAGATAACCTGGCATCTGGTGGCAACACTCTCAGATAACCTGTCATCTGGTGGCAACACTCTCAGATAACCTGGCATCTAGTGGCAACACTGTCAGATAACCTGGCATCTGGTGGCAACACACTCAGATAACCTGGCATCTGGTGGCAACACTCTCAGATAACCTGGCATCTGGTGGCAACACTCTCAGATAACCCGGCATCTAGTGGCAATACTCTCAGATAACCTGACATCTGGTGGCAACACTGTCAGATAACCTGGCATCCAGTGGCAACACTCTCAGATAACCTGGCATCTGGTGGCAACACTCTCAGATAACCTGGCATCTGGTGGCAACACTCTCAGATAACCTGGCATCTGGTGGCAACACTGTCAGATAACCTGGCATCTGGTGGCAACACTCTCAGATAACCTGACATCTGGTGGCAACACTCTCAGATAACCTGACATCTGGTGGCAACACTGTCAGATAACCTGGCAGCTAGTGGCAACACTCTCAGATAACCTGGCATCTAGTGGCAACACTTTCAGATAACCTGGCATCTGGTGGCAACGCTCTCAGATAACCTGGCATCTGGTGACAACACTCTCAGATAACCTGGCATCTGGTGGCAACACTCTCAGATAACCTGGCATCTAGTGGCAATACTCTCAGATAACCTGACATCAGGTGGCTACACTGTCAGATAACCTGGCATCTAGTGGCAACACTCTCAGATAACGTGGCATCTAGTGGCAACACTGTCAGATAACATGGCATCTAGTGCCAACACTCTCAGATAACCTAGCATCTGGTGGCAACACTCTCAGATAACCTGGCATCTGGTGGCAACACTATCAGATAACCTGGCATCTGGTGGCAACACTCTCAGATAACCTGGCATCTGGTGGCAACACTCTCAGATAACCTGGCATCTAGTGGCAACACTGTCAGATAACCTGGCATCTGGTGGCAACACTCTCAGATAACCTGGCATCTGGTGGCAACACTCTCAGATAACCTGGCATCTGGTGGCAACACTCTCAGAGAACCTGGCATCTGGTGGCAACACTCTCAGATAAGCTGGCATCTGGTGGCAATACTCTCAGATAAGCTGGCATCTGGTGGCAACACTCTCACATAACCTGGCATCTAGTGGCAACACTGTCAGATAACCTGGCATCTAGTGGCAACACTGTCAGATAACCTGGCATCTGGTGGCAACACTCTCAGATAACCTGGCATCTGGTGGCAACACTCTCAGATAACCTGCCATCTAGTGGCAACACTCTCAGATAACCTGCCACCTGGTGGCAACACTCTCAGATAACCTGGCATCTGGTGGCAACACTGTCAGATAACCTGACATCTGGTGGCAACACTCTCAGATAACCTGGCATCTGGTGGCAACACTGTCAGATAACCTGTCATCTGGCGGCAACACTCTCAGATAAGCTGGCATCTGGTGGCAACACTCTCAGATAAGCTGGCATCTGGTGGCAACACTCTCACATAACCTGGCATCTAGTGGCAACACTGTCAGATAACCTGGCATCTAGTGGCAACACTGTCAGATAACCTGGCATCTGGTGGCAACACTCTCAGATAACCTGGCATCTGGTGGCAATACTCTCAGATAACCTGCCATCTAGTGGCAATACTCTCAGATAACCTGCCACCTGGTGGCAACACTCTCAGATAACCTGGCATCTGGTGGCAACACTGTCAGATAACCTGACATCTGGTGGGAACACTCTTAGATAACCTGGCATCTGGTGGCAACACTCTCAGATAACCTGGCATCTGGTGGCATCACTCTCAGATAACCTGGCATCTAGTGGCAACACTGTCAGATAACCTGGCATCTGGTGGCAACACTGTCAGATAACCTGGCATCTGGTGGCAACACTCTCAGATAACCTGGCATCTGGGGGCAACACTCTCAGATAACCTGGCATCTGTTGGCAACACTCTCAGATAACCTGGCATCTAGTGGCATCACTCTCAGATAACCTGGCATCTGGTGGCAACACTCTCAGATAACCTGGCATCTGGTGGCAACACTCTCAGATAACCTGGCATCTGGTGGCAACACTCTCAGATAACCTGGCATCTAGTGGCAATACTCTCAGATAACCTGAAATCTGGTGGCAACACTGTCAGATAACCAGGCATCTAGTGGCAACACTCTCAGATAACCTGGCATCTGGTGGCAACACTCTCAGATAACCTGGCATCTGGTGGCAACACTCTCAGATAACCTGGCATCTGGTGGCAACACTCTCAGATAACCTGGCATCTAGTGGCAACACTGTCAGATAACCTGGCATCTAGTGGCAACACTGTCAGATAACCTGGCATCTGGTGGCAACACTGTCAGATAACCTGGCATCTGGTGGCAACACTCTCAGATAACCTGGCATCTGGTGGCAACACTCTCAGATAACCTGGCATCTGGTGGCAACACTGTCAGATAACCTGGCATCTGGTGGCAACACTCTCAGATAACCTGACATCTGGTGGCAACACTCTCAGATAACCTGACATCTGGTGGCAACACTGTCAGATAACCTGGCATCTAGTGGCAACACTCTCAGATAACCTGGCATCTAGTGGCAACACTCTCAGATAACCTGGCATCTGGTGGCAACGCTCTCAGATAACCTGACATCTGGTGGCAACACTCTCAGATAAGCTGGCATCTGGTGGCAACACTCTCAGATAAGCTGGCATCTGGTGGCAACACTCTCAGATAACCTGGCATCTGGTGGAAACACTCTCAGATAACCTGGCATCTGGTGGCAACACTATTTGATAACCTGGCATCTGGTGGCAACACTCTCAGATAACCTGGCATCTGGTGGCAACACTCTCAGATAACCTGGCATCTGGTGGAAACACTCTCAGATAACGTGGCATCTGGTGGCAACACTATTTGATAACCTGGCATCTGGTGGCAACACTCTCAGATAACCTGGCATCTGGTGGCAACACTCTCAGATAACCTGGCATCTAGTGGCAACACTGTCAGATAACCTGGCATCTGGTGGCAACACTCTCAGATAACCTGGCATCTGGTGGAAACACTCTCAGATAACCTGGCATCTGGTGGCAACACTCTCAGATAACCTGGCATCTAGTGGCAACACTCTCAGATAACCTGACATCTGGTGGCAACACTCTCAGATAACCTGGCATCTGGTGGCAGCACTCTCAGATAACCTGGCATCTGGTGGCAACACTCTCAGATAACCTGGCATCTAGTGGCAATACTGTCAGATAACCTGACATCTGGTGGCAACACTGTCAGATAACCTGGCATCTAGTGGCAACACTCTAAGTTAACATGGCATCTGGTGGCAACACTCTCAGATAACCTGGCATCTGGTGGCAACACTCTCAGATAACCTGGCATCTGGTGGCAACACTCTCAGATAACCTGGCATCTAGTGGCAACACTGTCAGATAACCTGGCATCTAGTGGCAACACTGTCAGATAACCTTGCATCTGGTGGCAACACTCTCAGATAACCTGGCATCTGGTGGCAACACTCTCAGATAACCTGGCATCTGGTGGCAACACTCTCAGATAACCTGGCATCTGGTGGCAACACTGTCAGATAACCTGGCATCTGGTGGCAACACTCTCAGATAACCTGACATCTGGTGGCAACACTCTCAGATAACCTGACATCTGGTGTCAACACTGTCAGATAACCTGGCAGCTAGTGGCAACACTCTCAGATAACCTGGCATCTAGTGGCAACACTTTCAGATAACCTGGCATCTGGTGGCAACGCTCTCAGATAACCTGGCATCTGGTGACAACTCTCTCAGATAACCTGGCATGTGGTGGCAACATTCTCAGATAACCTGGCATCTAGTGGCAATACTCTCAGATAACCTGACATCAGGTGGCAACACTGTCAGATAACCTGGCATCTAGTGGCAACACTCTCAGATAACGTGGCATCTAGTGGCAACACTGTCAGATAACATGGCATCTAGTGGCAACACTCTCAGATAACCTAGCATCTGGTGGCAACACTCTCAGATAACCTGGCATCTGGTGGCAACACTCTCAGATAACCTGGCATCTGGTGGCAACACTCTCAGATAACCTGGCATCTGGTGGCAACACTCTCAGATAACCTGGCATCTAGTGGCAACACTGTCAGATAACCTGGCATCTAGTGGCAACACTGTCAGATAACCTGGCATCTGGTGGCAACACTCTCAGATAACCTCACATCTGGTGGCAACACTCTCAGATAACCTGACATCTGGTGGCAACACTGTCAGATAACCTGGCATCTAGTGGCAACACTCTCAGATAACCTGGCATCTAGTGGCAACACTCTCAGATAACCTGGCATCTGGTGGCAACACTGTCAGATAACCTGGCATCTGGTGGCAACACTCTCAGATAACCTGGCATCTGGTGGCAACACTCTCAGATAACCTGGCATCTGGTGGCAACACTGTCAGATAACCTGGCATCTGGTGGCAACACTCTCAGATAACCTGACATCTGGTGGCAACACTCTCAGATAACCTGACATCTGGTGGCAACACTGTCAGATAACCTGGCATCTAGTGGCAACACTCTCAGATAACCTGGCATCTAGTGGCAACACTCTCAGATAACCTGGCATCTGGTGGCAACGCTCTCAGATAACCTGACATCTGGTGGCAACACTCTCAGATAAGCTGGCATCTGGTGGAAACACTCTCAGATAAGCTAGCATCTGGTGGCAACACTCTCACATAACCTGGCATCTAGTGGCAACACTGTCAGATAACATGGCATCTAGTGGCAACACTGTCAGATAACCTGGCATCTGGTGGCAACACTCTCAGATAACCTGGCATCTGGTGGCAACACTCTCAGATAACCTGCCATCTAGTGGCAACACTCTCAGATAACCTGCCACCTGGTGGCAACACTCTCAGATAACCTGGCATCTGGTGGCAACACTGTCAGAGAACCTGACATCTGGTGGCAACACTCTTAGATAACCTGGCATCTGGTGGCAACACTCTCAGATAACCTGGCATCTGGTGGCAACACTCTCACATAACCTGGCATCTAGTGGCAACACTGTCAGATAACCTGGCATCTGGTGGCAACACTCTCAGATAACCTGGCATCTGGTGGCAGCACTCTCAGATAACCTAGCATCTGGTGGCAACACTCTCAGATAACCTGGCATCTGGTGGCAACACTCTCAGATAACCTGGCATCTAGTGGCAACACTCTCAGATAACTTGGCGTCTGGTGGCAACACTCTCAGATAACCTGGCATCTGGTGGCAACACTCTCAGATAACCTGGCATCTGGTGGCAACACTCTCAGATAACCTGGCATCTAGTGGCAACACTGTCAGATAACCTGGCATCTGGTGGCAACACTCTCAGATAACCTGGCATCTGGTGGCAACACTCTCAGATAACCTGGCATCTGGTGGCAACACTCTCAGATAACCCGGCATCTAGTGGCAATACTCTCAGATAACCTGACATCTGGTGGCAACACTGTCAGATAACCTGGCATCTAGTGGCAACACTCTCAGATAACCTGGCATCTGGTGGCAACACTCTCAGATAACCTGGCATCTGGTGGCAACACTCTCAGATAACCTGGCATCTGGTGGCAACACTGTCAGATCACCTGACATCTGCTGGCAACACTCTCAGATAAGCTGGCATCTGGTGGCAACACTCTCAGATAAGCTGGCATCTGGTGGCAACATTCTCACATAACCTGGCATCTAGTGGCAACACTGTCAGATAACCTGGCATCTAGTGGCAACACTGTCAGATAACCTGGCATCTGGTGGCAACACTCTCAGATAACCTGGCATCTGGTGGCGACACTCTCAGATAACCTGCCATCTAGTGGCAACACTCTCAGATAACCTGCCACCTGGTGGCAACACTCTCAGATAACCTGGCATCTGGTGGCAACACTGTCAGATAACCTGACATCTGGTGGCAACACTCTCAGATAACCTGGAATCTGGTGGCAACACTGTCAGATAACCTGACATCTGGTGGCAACACTCTCAGATAAGCTGGCATCTGGTGGCAACACTCTCAGATAAGCTGGCAACTGGTGGCAACACTCTCACATAACCTGGCATCTAGTGGCAACACTGTCAGATAACCTGTCATCTAGTGGCAACACTGTCAGATAACCTGGCATCTGGTGGCAACACTCTCAGATAACCTGGCATCTGGTGGCAACACTCTCAGATAACCTGCCATCTAGTGGCAACACTCTCAGATAACCTGCCACCTGGTGGCAACACTCTCAGATAACCTGGCATCTGGTGGCATCACTCTCAGATAACCTGGCATCTGGTGGCAACACTCTTAGATAACCTGGCATCTGGTGGCAACACTCTCAGATAACCTGGCATCTGGTGGCAACACTCTCAGATAACCTGGCATCTAGTGGCAACACTGTCAGATAACCTGGCATCTGGTGGCAACACTCTCAGATAACCTGGCATCTGGTGGCAACACTCTCAGATAACCTGGCATCTGGGGGCAACACTCTCAGATAACCTGCCATCTGGTGGCAACACTCTCAGATAACCTGTCATCTAGTGGCAACACTCTCAGATAAAGTGGCATATGGTGGCAACACTCTCAGATAACCTGGCATCTGGTGGCAACACTCTCAGATAACCCGGCATCTGGTGGCAACACTCTCAGATAACCTGGCATCTAGTGGCAATACTCTCAGATAACCTGACATCTGGTGGCAACACTGTCAGATAACCTGGCATCTAGTGGCAACACTCTCAGATAACCTGGCATCTGGTGGCAACACTCTCCGATAACCTGGCATCTGGTGGCAACACTCTCAGATAACCTGGCATCTAGTGGCAACACCCTCAGATAACCTGGCATCTGGTGGCAACACTGTCAGATAACCTGGCATCTAGTGGCAACACTCTCAGATAACCTGGCATCTGGTGGCAACACTGTCAGATAACCTGGCATCTGGTGGCAACACTCTCAGATAACCTGGCATCTGGTGGCAACACTGTCAGATAACCTGGCATCCGGTGGCATCACTCTCAGATAACCTGGCATCTAGTGGCAACGCTCTCAGATAACCTGGCATCTGGTGGCAACACTCTCAGATAACCTGGCATCTGGTGGCAACACTGTCAGATAACCTGACATCTGGTGGCAACACTCTCAGATAAGCTGGCATCTGGTGGCAACACTCTCAGATAAGTTGGCATCTGGTGGCAACACTCTCACATAACCTGGCATCTAGTGGCAACACTGTCAGATAACCTGGCATCTAGTGGCAACACTGTCAGATAACCTGGCATCTGGTGGCAACACTCTCAGATAACCTGGCATCTGGTGGCAACACTCTCAGATAACATGCCATCTAGTGGCAACACTCTCAGATAACCTGCCACCTGGTGGCAACACTCTCAGATAACCTGGCATCTGGTGGCAACACTGTCAGATAACCTGACATCTGGTGGCAACACTCTTAGATAAAATGGCATCTGGTGGCAACACTCTCAGATAAAGTGGCATCTGGTGGCAACACTCTCAGATAACCTGGCATCTAGCGGCAACACTCTCAGATAACCTGGCATCTGGTGGCAACACTCTCAGATAACCTGGCATCTGGTGGCAACACTCTCAGATAACCTGGCACCTGGTGGCAACCTTCTCAGATAACCTGGCATCTGGTGGCAACACTCTCAGATAACCTGGCATCTAGTGGCAACACTCTCAGATAACCTGGCATCTGGTGGCAACACTCTCAGATAACCTGGCATCTGGTGGCAACACTCTCAGATAACCTGGCATCTGGTGGCAACACTGTCAGATAACCCGACATCTGGTGGCAACACTCTCAGATAAGCTGGCATCTGGTGGCAACACTCTCAGATAAGCTGGCATCTGGTGGCAACACTCTCACATAACCTGGCATCTAGTGGCAACACTGTCAGATAACCTGGCATCTAGTGGCAACACTGTCAGATAACCTGGCATCTGGTGGCAACACTCTCAGATAACCTGGCATCTGGTGGCAACACTCTCAGATAACCTGCCATCTAGTGGCAACACTCTCAGATAACCTGCCACCTGGTGGCAACACTCTCAGATAACCTGGCATCTGGTGGCAACACTGTCAGATAACCTGACATCTGGTGGCAACACTCTCAGATAACCTGGCATCTGGTGGCAACACTGTCAGATAACCTGGCATCTGGTGGCAACACTCTCAGATAACCTGGCATCTGCTGGGAACACTGTCAGATAACCTGGCATCCGGTGGCATCACTCTCAGATAACCTGGCATCTAGTGGCAACGCTCTCAGATAACCTGGCATCTGGTGGCAACACTCTCAGATAACCTGGCATCTAGTGGCAACACTCTCAGATAACCTGACATCTGGTGGCAACACTCTCAGATAAGCTGGCATCTGGTGGCAACACTCTCAGATAAGCTGGCATCTGGTGGCAACACTCTCACATAACCTGGCATCTAGTGGCAACACTGTCAGATAACCTGGCATCTAGTGGCAACACTGTCAGATAACCTGGCATCTGGTTGCAACACTCTCAGATAACCTGGCATCTGGTGGCAACACTCTCAGGTAACATGCCATCTAGTGGCAATACTCTCAGATAACCTGCCACCTGGTGGCAACACTCTCAGATAACCTGGCATCTGGTGGCAACACTGTCAGATAACCTGACATCTGGTGGCAACACTCTTAGATAACCTGGCATCTGGTGGCAACACTCTCAGATAAACTGGCATCTGGTGGCAACACTCTCAGATAACCTGGCATCTAGTAGCAACACTCTCAGATAACCTGGCATCTGGTGGCAACACTGTCAGATAACCTGGCATCTGGTGGCAACACTCTCAGATAACCTGGCATCTGGTGGCAACATTCTCAGATAACCTGGCATCTGGTGGCAACACTCTCAGATAACCTGGCATCTAGTGGCAACACTCTCAGATAACCTGGCATCTGGTGGCAACACTCTCAGATAACCTGGCATCTGGTGGCAACACTCTCAGATAACCTGGCATCTGGTGGCAACACTCTCAGAGAACCTGGCATCTGGTGGCAACACTCTCAGATAAGCTGGCATCTGGTGGCAGTACTCTCAGATAAGCTGGCATCTGGTGGCAACACTCGCATATAACCTGGCATCTAGTGGCAACACTGGCAGATAACCTGGCATCTAGTGGCAACACTGTCAGATAACCTGGCATCTGGTGGCAACACTCTCAGATAACCTGGCATCTGGTGGCAACACTCTCAGATAACCTGCCATCTAGTGGCAACACTCTCAGATAACCTGCCACCTGGTGGCAACACTCTCAGATAACCTGGCATCTGGTGGCAACACTGTCAGATAACCTGACATCTGGTGGCAACACTCTCAGATAACCTGGCATCTGGTGGCAACACTGTCAGATAACCTGACATCTGGCGGCAACACTCTCAGATAAGCTGGCATCTGGTGGCAACACTCTCAGATAAGCTGGCATCTGGTGGCAACACTCTCACATAACCTGGCATCTAGTGGCAACACTGTCAGATAACCTGGCATCTAGTGGCAACACTGTCAGATAACCTGGCATCTGGTGGCAACACTCTCAGATAACCTGGCATCTGGTGGCAATACTCTCAGATAACCTGCCATCTAGTGGCAACACTCTCAGATAACCTGCCACCTGGTGGCAACACTCTCAGATAACCTGGCATCTGGTGGCAACACTGTCAGATAACCTGACATCTGGTGGGAACACTCTTAGATAACCTGGCATCTGGTGGCAACACTCTCAGATAACCTGGCATCTGGTGGCAACACTCTCAGATAACCTGGCATCTAGTGGCAACACTGTCAGATAACCTGGCATCTGGTGGCAACACTGTCAGATAACCTGGCATCTGGTGGCAACACTCTCAGATAACCTGGCATCTGGGGGCAACACTCTCAGATAAACTGGCATCTGTTGGCAACACTCTCAGATAACCTGGCACCTAGTGGCATCACTCTCAGATAACCTGGCATCTGGTGGCAACACTCTCAGATAACCTGGCATCTGGTGGCAACACTCTCAGATAACCTTGCATCTGGTGGCAACACTCTCAGATAACCTGGCATCTAGTGGCAATACTCTCAGATAACCTGAAATCTGGTGGCAACACTGTTAGATAACCAGGCATCTGGTGGCAACACTCTTAGATAACCTGGCATCTGGTGGCAACAATCTCAGATAAATTGGCATCTGGTGGCAACACTCTCAGATAACCTGGCATCTAGTGGCAACACTGTCAGATAACATGGCATCTGGTGGCAACACTGTCAGATAACCTGGCATCTAGTGGCAACACTGTCAGATAACCTGGCATCTGGTGGCAACACTGTCAGATAACCTGGCATCTGGTGGCAACACTCTCAGATAACCTGGCATCTGGTGGCAACACTCTCAGATAACCTGGCATCTGGTGGCAACACTGTCAGATAACCTGGCATCTGGTCGCAACACTCTCAGATAACCTGACATCTGGTGGCAACACTCTCAGATAACCTGACATCTGGTGGCAACACTGTCAGATAACCTGGCATCTAGTGGCAACACTCTCAGATAACCTGGCATCTAGTGGCAACACTCTCAGATAACCTGGCATCTGGTGGCAATGCTCTCAGATAACCTGACATCTGGTGGCAACACTCTCAGATAAGCTGGCATCTGGTGGCAACACTCTCAGATAAGCTGGCATCTGGTGGCAACACGCTCACATATCCTGGCATCTAGTGACTACACTGTCAGATAACCTGGCATCTAGTGGCAACACTGTCAGATAACCTGGCATCTGGTGGCAACACTCTCAGATAACCTGGCATCTGGTGGCAACATTCTCAGATAACCTGCCATCTAGTGGCAACACTCTCAGATAACCTGCCACCTGGTGGGAACACTCTCAGATAACCTGGCATCTGGTGGCAACACTCTCAGATAACCTGGCATCTAGTGGCAACACTGTCAGATAACCTGGCATCTGGTGGCAACACTCTCAGATAACCTGGCATCTGGTGGAAACACTCTCAGATAACCTGGCATCTGGTGGCAACACTATTTGATAACCTGGCATCTGGTGGCAACACTCTCAGATAACCTGGCATCTGGTGGCAACACTCTCAGATAACCTGGCATCTAGTGGCAACACTGTCAGATAACCTGGCATCTGGTGGCAACACTCTCAGATAACCTGGCATCTGGTGGAAACACTCTCAGATAACCTGGCATCTGGTGGCAACACTCTCTGATAACCTGGCATCTAGTGGCAACACTCTCAGATAACCTGACACCTGGTGGCAACACTCTCAGATAACCTGGCATCTGGTGGCAACACTCTCAGATAACCTGGCATCTGGTGGCAACACTCTCTGATAACCTGGCATCTAGTGGCAATAGTGTCAGATAACCTGACATCTGGTGGCAACACTGTCAGATAACCTGGCATCTAGTGGCAACACTCTAAGTTAACATGGCATCTGGTGGCAACACTCTCAGATAACCTGGCATCTGGTGGCAACACTCTCAGATAACCTGGCATCTGGTGGCAACACTCTCAGATAACCTGGCATCTAGTGGCAACACTGTCAGATAACCTGGCATCTAGTGGCAACACTGTCAGCTAACCTTGCATCTGGTGGCAACACTCTCAGATAACCTGGCATCTGGTGGCAACACTCTCAGATAACCTGGCATCTGGCGGCAACACTGTCAGATAACCTGGCATCTGGTGGCAACACTCTCAGATAACCTGACATCTGGTGGCAACACTCTCAGATAACCTGACATCTGGTGGCAACACTGTCAGATAACCTGGCAGCTAGTGGCAACACTCTCAGATAACCTGGAATCTAGTGGCAACACTTTCAGATAACCTGGCATCTGGTGGCAACGCTCTCAGATAACCTGGCATCTGGTGACAACACTCTCAGATAACCTGGCATCTGGTGGCAACACTCTCAGATAACCTGGCATCTAGTGGCAATACTCTCAGATAACCTGACATCAGGTGGCAACACTGTCAGATAACCTGGCATCTAGTGGCAACACTCTCAGATAACGTGGCATCTAGTAGCAACACTGTCAGATAACATGGCATCTAGTGGCAACACTCTCAGATAACCTAGCATCTGGTGGCAACACACTCAGATAACCTGGCATCTGGTGGCAACACTCTCAGATAACCTGGCATCTGGTGGCAACACTCTCAGATAACCTGGCATCTGGTGGCAACACTCTCAGATAACCTGGCATCTAGTGGCAACACTGTCAGATAACCTGGCATCTAGTGGCAACACTGTCAGATAACCTGGCATCTGGTGGCAACACTCTCAGATAACCTGACATCTGGTGGCAACACTCTCAGATAACCTGACATCTGGTGGCAACACTGTCGGATAACCTGGCATCTAGTGGCAAAACTCTCAGATAACCTGGCATCTAGTGGCAACACTCTCAGATAACCTGGCATCTGGTGGCAACACTGTCAGATAACCTGGCATCTGGTGGCAACACTCTCAGATAACCTGGCATCTGGTGGCAACACTCTCAGATAACCTGGCATCTGGTGGCAACACTGTCAGATAACCTGGCATCTGGTGGTAACACTCTCAGATAACCTGATATCTGGTGGCAACACTCTCAGATAACCTGACATCTGGTGGCAACACTGTCAGATAACCTGGCATCTAGTGGCAACACTCTCAGATAACCTGGCATCTAGTGGCAACACTCTCAGATAACCTGGCATCTGGTGGCAACGCTCTCAGATAACCTGACATCTTGTGGCAACACTCTCAGATAAGCTGGCATCTGGTGGAAACACTCTAAGATAAGCTGGCATCTGGTGGCAACACTCTCACATAACCTGGCATCTGGTGGCAACACTCTCAGATAACCTGCCATCTAGTGGCAACACTCTCAGATAACCTGCCACCTGGTGGCAACACTCTCAGATAACCTGGCATCTGGTGGCAACACTGTCAGATAACCTGACATCTGGTGGCAACACTCTTAGATAACCTGGCATCTGGTGGCAACACTCTCAGATAACCTGGCATCTGGTGGCAACACTCTCACATAACCTGGCATCTAGTGGCAACACTGTCAGATAACCTGGCATCTGGTGGCAACACTCTCAGATAACCTGGCATCTGGTGGCAACACTCTCAGATAACCTGGCATCTGGTGGCAACACTCTCAGATAACCTGGCATCTAGTGGCAACACTGTCAGATAACCAGGCATCTGGTGGCAACACTCTCAGATAACCTGGCATCTGGTGGCAACACTCTCAGATAACCTGGCATCTGGTGGCAACACTCTCAGATAACCCGGCATCTAGTGGCAATACTCTCAGATAACCTGACATCTGGTGGCAACACTGTCAGATAACCTGGCATCTAGTGGCAACAATCTCAGATAACCTGGCATCTGGTGGCAACACTCTCAGATAACCTGGCATCTGGTGGCAACACTCTCAGATAACCTGGCATCTGGTGGCAACACTGTCAGATAACCTGACATCTGGTGGCAACACTCTCAGATACCCTGCCATCTGGTGGCAACACTCTCAGATAACCTGGCATCTAGTGGCAACACTCTCAGATAACCTGGCATATGGTGGCAACACTCTCAGATAACCTGGCATCTGGTGGCAACACTCTCAGATAACCAGGCATCTGGTGGCAACACTCTCAGATAACCTGGCATCTAGTGGCAATACTCTCAGATAACCTGACATCTGGTGGCAACACTGTCAGATAACCTGGCATCTAGTGGCAACACTCTCATATAACCTGGCATCTGGTGGCAACACTCTCCGATAACCTGGCATCTGGTGGCAACACTCTCAGATAACCTGACATCTAGTGGCAACACCCTCAGATAACCTGGCATCTGGTGGCAACACACTCAGATAACCTGGCATCTGGTGGCAACACTGTCAGATAACCTGGCATCTAGTGGCAACACTCTCAGATAACCTGGCATCTGGTGGCAACACTGTCAGATAACCTGGCATCTGGTGGCAACACTCTCAGATAACCGGGCATCTGGTGGCAACACTGTCAGATAACCTGGCATCCGGTGGCATCACTCTCAGATAACCTGGCATCTAGTGGCAACGCTCTCAGATAACCTGGCATCTGGTGGCAACACTCTCAGATAACCTGGCATCTGGTGGCAACACTGTCAGATAACCTGACATCTGGTGGCAACACTCTCAGATAAGCTGGCATCTGGTGGCAACACTCTCAGATAAGTTGGCATCTGGTGGCAACACTCTCACATAACCTGGCATCTAGTGGCAACACTGTCAGATAACCTGGCATCTTGTGGCAACACTGTCAGATAACCTGGCATCTGGTGGCAACACTCTCAGACAACCTGGCATCTGGTGGCAACACTCTCAGATAACATGCCATCTAGTGGCAACACTCTCAGATAACCTGGCACCTGGTGGCAACACTCTCAGATAACCTGGCATCTGGTGGCAACACTGTCAGATAACCTGACATCTGGTGGCAACACTCTTAGATAACCTGGCATCTGGTGGCAACACTATCAGATAAACTGGCATCTGGTGGCAACACTCTCAGATAACCTGGCATCTAGCGGCAACACTCTCAGATAACCTGGCATCTGGTGGCAACACTCTCAGATAACCTGGCATCTGGTGGCAACACTCTCAGATAACCTGGCACCTGGTGGCAACATTCTCAGATAACCTGGCATCTGGTGGCAACACTCTCAGATAACCTGGCATCTAGTGGCAACACTCTCAGATAACCTGGCATCTGGTGGCAACACTCTCAGATAACCTGTCATCTGGTGGCAACACTCTCAGATAACCTGGCATCTGGTGGCAACACTCTCAGATAACCTGGCATCTGGTGGCAACACTGTCAGATAACCCGACATCTGGTGGCAACACTCTCAGATAAGCTGGCATCTGGTGGCAACACTCTCACATAACCTGGCATCTAGTGGCAACACTGTCATATAACCTGGCATCTAGTGGCAACACTGTCAGATAACCTGGCATCTGGTGGCAACACTCTCAGATAACCTGGCATCTGGTGGCAACACTCTCAGATAACCTGGCATCTGGTGGCAACACTCTCAGGTAACCTGCCATCTAGTGGCAACACTCTCAGATAACCTGGCATCTGGTGGCAACACTGTCAGATAACCTGACATCTCGTGGCAACACTCTTAGATAACCTGGCATCTGGTGGCAACACTCTCAGATAACCTGGCATCTGGTGGCAACACTCTCAGATAACCTGGCATCTAGTGGCAACACTGTCAGATAACCTGGCATCTGGTGGCAACACTCTCAGATAACCTGGCATCTGGTGGCAACACTCTCAGATAACCTGGCATCTGGGGGCAGCACTCTCAGATAACCTGGCATCTGGTGGCAACACTCTCAGATAACCTGGCATCTAGTGGCAACACTCTCAGATAACCTGGCATCTGGTGGCAACACTGTCTGATAACCTGGCATCTGGTGGCAACACTCTCAGATAACCTGGCATCTGGTGGCAACACTCTCAGATAACCTGGCATCTGGTGGCAACACTGTCAGATAACCTGGCATCTGGTGGCAACACTCTCAGATAACCTGACATCTGGTGGCAACACTGTCAGATAACCTGGCATCTAGTGGCAACACTCTCAGATAACCTGGCATCTTGTGGCAACACTCTCAGATAACCTGGCATCTGGTGGCAACGCTCTCAGATAACCTGACATCTGGTGGCAACACTCTCAGATAAGCTGGCATCTGGTGGCAACACTCTCAGATAAGCTGGCATCTGGTGGCAACACTCTCACATAACCTGGCATCTAGTGGCTACACTGTCAGATAACCTGGCATCTAGTGGCAACACTGTCAGATAACCTGGCATCTGGTGGCAACACTCTCAGATAACCTGGCATCTGGTGGCAACACTCTCAGATAACCTGCCATCTAGTGGTAACACTCTCAGATAACCTGCCACCTGGTGGCAACACTCTCAGATAACCTGGCATCTGGTGGCAACACTGTCAGATAACCTGACATCTGGTGGCAACACTCTTAGATAACCTGGCATCTGGTGGCAACAATCTCAGATAAATTGGCATCTGGTGGCAACACTCTCAGATAACCTGGCATCTAGTGGCAACACTGTCAGATAACATGGCATCTGGCGGCAACACTCTCAGATAACCTGGCATCTGGTGGCAACACTCTCAGATAACCTGGCATCTGGTGGCAACACTCTCAGATAACCTGGCATCTAGTGGCAACACTCTCAGATAACCTGGCATCTGGTGGCAACACTCTCAGATAACCTGGCATCTGGTGGCAACACTCTCAGATAACCTGGCATCTGGTGGCAACACTCTCAGATAACCTGGCATCTAGTGGCAATACTGTCAGATAACCTGACATCTGGTGGCAACACTGTCAGATAACCTGGCATCTAGTGGCAACACTCTCAGATAACCTGGCATCTGGTGGCTACACTCTCAGATAACCTGGCATCTGGTGGCAACACTCTCAGATAACCTGGCATCTGGTGGCAACACTCTCAGATAACCTGGCATCTAGTGGCAACACTGTCAGATAACCTGGCATCTAGTGGCAACACTGTCAGATAACCTTGCATCTGGTGGCAACACTCTCAGATAACCTGGCATCTGGTGGCAACACTCTCAGATAACCTGGCATCTTGTGGCAACACTCTCAGATAACCTGGCATCTGGTGGCAACACTGTCAGATAACCTGGCATCTGGTGGCAACACTCTCAGATAACCTGACATCTGGTGGCCACACTCTCAGATAACCTGACATCTGGTGGCAACACTGTCAGATAACCTGGCAGCTAGTGGCAACACTCTCAGATAACCTGGCATCTAGTGGCAACACTTTCAGATAACCTGGCATCTGGTGGCAACACTCTCAGATAACCTGCCATCTAGTGGTAACACTCTCAGATAACCTGGCATCTGGTGGCAACACTCTCAGATAACCTGGCATCTGTTGGCAACACTCTCAGATAACCTGGCATCTGGTGGCAACACTGTCAGATAACCTGGCATCTGGTGGCAACACACTCAGATAACCTGGCATCTGGTGGCAACACTCTCAGATAACCTGGCATCTGGTGGCAACACTGTCAGATAACCTGGCATCTGGTGGCAACACTCTCAGATAACCTGACATCTGGTGGCAACACTCTCAGATAACATGAGATCTGGTGGCAACACTGTCAGATAACCTGGCATCTAGTGGCAACACTCTCAGATAACCTGGCATCTAGTGGCAACACTCTCAGATAACCTGGCATCTGGTGGCAACGCTCTCAGATAACCTGACATCTGGTGGCAACACTCTCAGATAAGCTGGCATCTGGTGGCAACACTCTCAGATAAGCTGGCATCTGGTGGCAACACTCTCACATAACCTGGCATCTAGTGGCAACACTGTCAGATAACCTGGCATCTAGTGGCAACACTGTCAGATAACCTGGCATCTGGTGGCAACACTCTCAGATAACCTGGCATCTGGTGGCAACACTCTCAGATAACCTGCCATCTAGTGGCAACACTCTCAGATAACCTGCCACCTGGTGGCAACACTCTCAGATTACCTGGCATCTGGTGGCAACACTGTCAGATAACCTGACATCTGGTGGCAACACTCTTAGATAACCTGGCATCTGGTGGCAACACTCTCAGATAACCTGGCATCTGGTGGCAACACTCTCAGATAACCTGGCATCTAGTGGCAACACTCTCAGATAACCTAGCATCTGGTGGCAACACTCTCAGATAACCTGGCATCTGGTGGCAACACTCTCAGATAACCTGGCATCTGGTGGCAACACTCTCAGATAACCTGGCATCTGGTGGCAACACTCTCAGATAACCTGGCATCTAGTGGCAACACTGTCAGATAACCTGGCATCTATTGGCAACACTCTCAGATAACCTGGCATCTGGTGGCAACACTCTCAGATAACCTGGCATCTAGTGGCAACACTGTCAGATAACCTGGCATCTGGTGGCAACACTCTCAGATAACCTGACATCTGGTGGCAACACTCTCAGATAACCTGGCATCTAGTGGCAATACTCTCAGATAACATGACATCTGGTGGCAACACTGTCAGATAACCTGGCATCTAGTGGCAACACTCTCAGATAACCTGGCATCTGGTGGCAACACTCTCCGATAACCTGGCATCTGGTGGCAACACTCTCAGATAACCTGGCATCTGGTGGCAACACTGTCAGATAACCTGACATCTGGTGGCAACACTCTCAGATAACCTGGCATCTGGTGGCAACATTCTCAGATAACCTGGCATCTGGTGGCAACACTCTCAGATAACCTGGCATCTAGTGGCAACACTCTCAGATAACCTGGCATCTGGTGGCAACACGCTCAGATAACCTGGCATCTGGTGGCAACACTCTCAGATAACCTGGCATCTGGTGGCAACACTCTCAGATAAGCTGGCATCTGGTGGCAACACTCTCACATAACCTGGCATCTAGTGGCAACACTGTCAGATAACCTGGCATCTAGTGGCAACACTGTCAGATAACCTGGCATCTGGTGGCAACACACTCAGATAACCTGGTATCTGGTGGCAACACTCTCAGATAACCTGCCATCTAGTGGCAACACTCTCAGATAACCTGGCATCTGGTGGCAACACTGTCAGATAACCTGACATCTGGTGGCAACTCTCTCAGATAACCTGGCATCTGGTGGCAACACTCTCAGATAAGCTGGCATCTGGTGGCAACACTCTCACATAACCTGGCATCTAGTGGCAACACTGTCAGATAACCTGGCATCTAGTGGCAACACTGTCAGATAACCTGGCATCTGGTGGCAACACACTCAGATAACCTGGTATCTGGTGGCAACACTCTCAGATAACCTGCCATCTAGTGGCAACACTCTCAGATAACCTGCCACCTGGTGGCAACACTCTCAGATAACCTGGCACCTGGTGGCAACACTGTCAGATAACCTGACATCTGGTGGCAACACTCTCAGATAACCTGGCATCTGGTGGCAACACTGTCAGATAACCTGACATCTGGTGGCAACACTCTCAGATAAGCTGGCATCTGGTGGCAACACTCTCAGATAAGCTGGCATCTGGTGGCAACACTCTCACATAACCTGGCATCTAGTGGCAACACTGTCAGATAACCTGGCATCTGGGGGCAACACTCTCAGATAACCTGACATCTGGTGGCAACACTCTCAGATAACCTGGCATCTAGTGGCAACACTGTCAGATAACCTGGCATCTGGTGGCAACACTCTCAGATAACCTGGCATCTGGTGGCTACACTCTCAGATCACCTGGCATCTGGGGGCAACACTCTCAGATAACCTGGCATCTGGTGGCAACACTCTCAGATAACCTGGCATCTAGTGGCAACACTCTCAGATAACCTGGCATATGGTGGCAACACTCTCAGATAACCTGGCATCTGGTGGCAACACTCTCGGATAACCTGGCATCTGGTGGCAACACTCTCAGATAACCTGGCATCTAGTGGCGATACTCTCAGATAACCTGACATCTGGTGGCAACACTGTCAGATAACCTGGCATCTAGTGGCAACACTCTCAGATAACCTGGCATATGGTGGCAACACTCTCCGATAACCTGGCATCTGGTGGCAACACTCTCAGATAACCTGGCATCTGGTGGCAACACCCTCAGATAACCTGGCATCTAGTGGCAACACCCTCAGATAACCTGGCATCTGGTGGCAACACACTCAGATAACCTGGCATCTGGTGGCAACACTGTCAGATAACCTGGCATCTAGTGGCAACACTCTCAGATAACCTGGCATCTGGTGGCAACACTGTCAGATAACCTGGCATCTGGTGGCAACACTCTCAGATAACCTGGCATCTGCTGGCAACACTGTCAGATAACCTGGCATCCGGTGGCATCACTCTCAGATAACCTGGCATCTAGTGGCAACGCTCTCAGATAACCTGGCATCTGGTGGCAACACTCTCAGATAACCTGGCATCTAGTGGCAACACTCTCAGATAACCTGACATCTGGTGGCAACACTCTCAGATAAGCTGGCATCTGGTGGCAACACTCTCAGATAAGCTGGCATCTGGTGGCAACACTCTCACATAACCTGGCATCTAGTGGCAACACTGTCAGATAACCTGGCATCTAGTGGCAACACTGTCAGATAACCTGGCATCTGGTGGCAACACTCTCAGATAACCTGGCATCTGGTGGCAACACTCTCAGGTAACATCCCATCTAGTGGCAACACTCTCAGATAACCTGCCACCTAGTGGCAACACTCTCAGATAACCTGGCATCTGGTGGCAACACTGTCAGATAACCTGACATCTGGTGGCAACACTCTTAGATAACCTGGCATCTGGTGGCAACACTCTCAGATAAACTGGCATCTGGTGGCAACACTCAGATAACCTGGCATCTAGTGGCAACACTCTCAGATAACCTGGCATCTGGTGGCAACACTCTCAGATAACCTGGCATCTGGTGGCAACACTCTCAGATAACCTGGCATCTGGTGGCAACATTCTCAGATAACCTGGCATCTGGTGGCAACACTCTCAGATAACCTGGCATCTAGTGGCAACACTCTCAGATAACCTGGCATCTGGTGGCAACACTCTCAGATAACCTGGCACCTGGTGGCAACACTCTCAGATAACCTGGCATCTGGTGGCAACACTCTCAGAGAACCTCGCATCTGGTGGCAACACTCTCAGATAAGCCGGCATCTGGTGGCAATACTCTCAGATAAGCTGGCATCTGGTGGCAACACTCTCACATAACCTGGCATCTAGTGGCAACACTGTCAGATAACCTGGCATCTAGTGGCAACACTGTCAGATAACCTGGCATCTGGTGGCAACACTCTCAGATAACCTGGCATCTGGTGGCAACACTCTCAGATAACCTGCCATCTAGTGGCAACACTCTCAGATAACCTGCCACCTGGTGGCAACACTCTCAGATAACCTGGCATCTGGTGGCAACACTGTCAGATAACCTGACATCTGGTGGCAACACTCTCAGATAACCTGGCATCTGGTGGCAACACTGTCAGATAACCTGACATCTGGCGGCAACACTCTCAGATAAGCTTGCATCTGGTGGCAACACTCTCAGATAAGCTGGCATCTGGTGGCAACACTCTCACGTAACCTGGCATCTAGTGGCAACACTGTCAGATAACCTGGCATCTAGTGGCAACACTGTCAGATAACCTGGAATCTGGTGGCAACACTCTCAGATAACCTGGCATCTGGTGGCAATACTCTCAGATAACCTGCCATCTAGTGGCAACACTCTCAGATAACCTGCCACCTGGTGGCAACACTCTCAGATAACCTGGCATCTGGTGGCAACACTGTCAGATAACCTGACATCTGGTGGGAACACTCTTAGATAACCTGGCATCTGGTGGCAACACTCTCAGATAACCTGGCATCTGGTGGCAACACTCTCAGATAACCTGGCATCTAGTGGCAACACTGTCAGATAACCTGGCGTCTGTGGCAACACTGTCAGATAACCTGGCATCTGGTGGCAACACTCTCAGATAACCTGGCATCTGGGGGCAACACTCTCAGATAACCTGGCATCTGTTGGCAACACTCTCAGATAACCTGGCATCTAGTGGCATCACTCTCAGATAACCTGGCATCTGGTGGCAACACTCTCAGATAACCTGGCATCTGGTGGCAACACTCTCAGATAACCTGGCATCTGGTGGCAACACTCTCAGATAACCTGACATCTGGTGGCAACACTGTCAGATAACCTGGCATCTAGTGGCAACACTCTCAGATAACCTGGCATCTAGTGGCAACACTCTCAGATAACCTGGCATCTGGTGGCAACGCTCTCAGATAACCTGACATCTGGTGGCAACACTGTCAGATAACCTGGCAGCTAGTGGCAACATTCTCAGATAACCTGGCATCTAGTGGCAACACTTTCAGATAACCTGGCATCTGGTGGCAACGCTCTCAGATAACTTGGCATCTGGTGGCAACACTCTCAGATAACCTGGCATCTGGTGGCAACACTCTCAGATAACCTGGCATCTGTTGGCAACACTCTCAGATAACCTGGCATCTAGTGGCATCACTCTCAGATAACCTGGCATCTGGTGGCAACACTCTCAGATAACCTGGCATCTGGTGGCAACACTCTCAGATAACCTGGCATCTGGTGGCAACACTCTCAGATAACCTGGCATCTAGTTGCAATACTCTCAGATAACCAGAAATCTGGTGGCAACACTGTCAGATAACCAGGCATCTAGTGGCAACACTCTCAGATAACCTGGCATCTGGTGGCAACACTCTCAGATAACCTGGCATCTGGTGGCAACACTCTCAGATAACCTGGCATCTGGTGGCAACACTCTCAGATAACCTGGCATCTAGTGGCAACACTGTCAGATAACCTGGCATCTAGTGGCAACACTGTCAGATAACCGGGCATCTGGTGGCAACACTGTCAGATAACCTGGCATCTGGTGGCAACACTCTCAGATAACCTGGCATCTGGTGGCAACACTCAGATAACCTGGCATCTGGTGGCAACACTGTCAGATAACCTGGCATCTGGTGGCAACACTCTCAGATAACCTGACATCTGGTGGCAACACTCTCAGATAACCTGACATCTGGTGGCAACACTGTCAGATAACCTGGCATCTAGTGGCAACACTCTCAGATAACCTGGCATCTAGTGGCAACACTGTCAGATAACCTGGCATCTAGTGGCAACACTGTCAGATAACCTGGCATCTGGTGGCAACACTCTCAGATAACCTGGCATCTGGTGGCAACACTCTCAGATAACCTGCCATCTAGTGGCAACACTCTCAGATAACCTGCCACCTGGTGGGAACACTCTCAGATAACCTGGCATCTGGTGGCATCACTCTCAGATAACCTGGCATCTAGTGGCAACAATGTCAGATAACCTGGCATCTGGTGGCAACACTCTCAGATAACCTGGCATCTGGTGGAAACACTCTCAGATAACCTGGCATCTGGTGGCAACACTATTTGATAACCTGGCATCTAGTGGCAACACTGTCAGATAACCTGGCATCTGGTGGCAACACTCTCAGATAACCTGGCATCTGGTGGCAACACTATTTGATAACCTGGCATCTAGTGGCAACACTGTCAGATAACCTGGCATCTGGTGGCAACACTCTCAGATAACCTGGCATCTGGTGGAAACACTCTCAGATAACCTGGCATCTGGTGGCAACACTCTCAGATAACCTGGCATCTAGTGGCAACACTCTCAGATAACCTGGCATCTGGTGGCAACACTCTCAGATAACCTGGCAGCTAGTGGCAATACTGTCAGATAACCTGACATCTGGTGGCAACACTGTCAGATAACCTGGCATCTAGTGGCAACACTCTAAGTTAACATGGCATCTGGTGGCAACACTCTCAGATAACCTGGCATCTGGTGGCAACACTCTCAGATAACCTGGCATCTGGTGGCAACACTCTCAGATAACCTGGCATCTAGTGGCAACACTGTCAGATAACCTGGCATCTAGTGGCAACACTGTCAGATAACATTGCATCTGGTGGCAACACTCTCAGATAACCTGGCATCTAGTGGCAACACTGTCAGATAACCTGGCATCTGGTGGCAACACTCTCAGATAACCTGGCATCTGGTGGAAACACTCTCAGATAACCTGGCATCTGGTGGCATCACTCTCAGATAACCTGGCATCTAGTGGCAACACTGTCAGATAACCTGGCATCTGGTGGCAACACTCTCAGATAACCTGGCATCTGGTGGAAACACTCTCAGATAACCTGGCATCTGGTGGCAACACTATTTGATAACCTGGCATCTAGTGGCAACACTGTCAGATAACCTGGCATCTGGTGGCAACACTCTCAGATAACCTGGCATCTGGTGGCAACACTATTTGATAACCTGGCATCTAGTGGCAACACTGTCAGATAACCTGGCATCTGGTGGCAACACTCTCAGATAACCTGGCATCTGGAGGCAACACTCTCAGATAACCTGGCATCTGGTGGCAACACTCTCAGATAACCTGGCATCTGGTGGCAACACTGTCAGATAACCTGGCATCTGGTGGCAACACTCTCAGATAACCTGACATCTGGTGGCAACACTCTCAGATAACCTGACATCTGGTGGCAACACTGTCAGATAACCTGGCATCTGGTGGCAACACTCTCAGATAACCTGCCATCTAGTGGCAACACTCTCAGATAACATGCCACCTGGTGGCAACACTCTCAGATAACCTGGCATCTGGTGGCAACACTGTCAGATAACCTGACATCTGGTGGCAACACTCTCAGATAACCTGGCATCTGGTGGCAACACTGTCAGATAACCTGACATCTGGCGGCAACACTCTCAGGTAAGCTGGCATCTGGTGGCAACACTCTCAGATAAGCTGGCATCTGGTGGCAACACTCTCACATAACCTGGCATCTAGTGGCAACACTGTCAGATAACCTGGCATCTAGTGGCAACACTGTCAGATAACCTGGCATCTGGTGGCAACACTCTCAGACAACCTGGCATCTGGTGGCAATACTCTCAGATAACCTGCCATCTAGTGGCAATACTCTCAGATAACCTGCCACCTTGTGGCACCACTCTCAGATAACCTGGCATCTGGTGGCAGCACTGTCAGATAACGTGACATCTGGTGGGAACACTCTTAGATAACCTGGCATCCGGTGGCAACACTCTCAGATAACCTGGCATCTGGTGGCATCACTCTCAGATAACCTGGCATCTAGTGGCAACACTGTCAGATAACCTGGCATCTGGTGGCAACACTGTCAGATAACCTGGCATCTGGTGGCAACACTCTCAGATAACCTGGCATCTGGGGGCAACACTCTCAGATAACCTGGCATCTGTTGGCAACACTCTCAGATAACCTGGCATCTAGTGGCATCACTCTCAGATAACCTGGCATCTGGTGGCAACACTCTCAGATAACCTGGCATCTGGTGGCAACACTCTCAGATAACCTGGCATCTGGTGGCAACACTCTCAGATAACCTGGCATCTAGTGGCAATACTCTCAGATAACCTGAAATCTGGTGGCAACACTGTCAGATAACCAGGCATCTAGTGGCAACACTCTCAGATAACCTGGCATCTGGTGGCAACACTCTCAGATAACCTGGCATCTGGTGGCAACACTCTCAGATAACCTGGCATCTGGTGGCAACACTCTCAGATAACCTGGCATCTAGTGGCAACACTGTCAGATAACCTGGCATCTAGTGGCAACACTGTCAGATAACCTGGCATCTGGTGGCAACACTGTCAGATAACCTGGCATCTCGTGGCAACACTGTCAGATAACCTGGCATCTGGTGGCAACACTCTCAGATAACCTGGCATCTGGTGGCAACACTCTCAGATAACCTGGCATCTGGTGGCAACACTGTCAGATAACCTGGCATCTGGTGGCAACACTCTCAGATAACCTGACATCTGGTGGCAACACTCTCAGATAACCTGACATCTGGTGGCAACACAGTCAGATAACCTGGCATCTAGTGGCAACACTCTCAGATAACCTGGCATCTAGTGGCAACACTCTCAGATAACCTGGCATCTGGTGGCAACGCTCTCAGATAACCTGACATCTGGTGGCAACACTCTCAGATAAGCTGGCATCTGGTGGCAACACTCTCAGATAAGCTGGCATCTGGTGGCAACACTCTCACATATCCTGGCATCTAGTGGCTACACTGTCAGATAACCTGGCATCTAGTGGCAACACTGTCAGATAACTTGGCATCTGGTGGCAACACTCTCAGATAACCTGGCATCTGGTGGCAACACTCTCAGATAACCTGCCATCTAGTGGCAACACTCTCAGATAACCTGCCACCTGGTGGGAACACTCTCAGATAACCTGGAATCTGGTGGCAACACTCTCAGATAACCTGGCATCTAGTGGCAACACTGTCAGATAACCTGGCATCTGGTGGCAACACTCTCAGATAACCTGGCATCTGGTGGAAACACTCTCAGATAACCTGGCATCTGGTGGCAACACTATTTGATAACCTGGCATCTGGTGGCAACACTCTCAGATAACCTGGCATCTGGTGGCAACACTCTCAGATAACCTGGCATCTAGTGGCAACACTGTCAGATAACCTGGCATCTGGTGGCAACACTCTCAGATAACCTGGCATCTGGTGGAAACACTCTCAGATAACCTGGCATCTGGTGGCAACACTCTCAGATAACCTGGCATCTAGTGGCAACACTCTCAGATAACCTGACATCTGGTGGCAAAACTCTCAGATAACCTGGCATCTGGTGGCAGCACTCCCAGATAACCTGGCATCTGGTGGCAACACTCTCAGATAACCTGGCATCTAGCGGCAATACTGTCAGATAACCTGACATCTGGTGGCAACACTGTCAGATAACCTGGCATCTAGTGGCAACACTCTAAGTTAACATGGCATCTGGTGGCAACACTCTCAGATAACCTGGCATCTGGTGGCAACACTCTGAGATAACCTGGCATCTGGTGGCAACACTCTCAGATAACCTGGCATCTAGTGGCAACACTGTCAGATAACCTGGCATCTAGTGGCAACACTGTCAGATAACCCTGCATCTGGTGGCAACACTCTCAGATAACCTGGCATCTGGTGGCAACACTCTCAGATAACCTGGCATCTGGTGGCAACACTCTCAGATAACCTGGCATCTGGTGGCAACACTGTCAGATAACCTGGCATCTGGTGGCAACACTCTCAGATAACCTGACATCTGGTGGCAACACTCTCAGATAACCTGACATCTGGTGTCAACACTGTCAGATAACCTGGCAGCTAGTGGCAACACTCTCAGATAACCTGGCATCTAGTGGCAACACTTTCAGATAACCTGGCATCTGGTGGCAACGCTCTCAGATAACCTGGCATCTGGTGACAACACTCTCAGATAACCTGGCATCTGGTGCCAACACTCTCAGATAACCTGGCATCTAGTGGCAATACTCTCAGATAACCTGACATCAGGTGGCAACACTGTCAGATAACCTGGCATCTAGTGGCAACACTCTCAGATAACGTGGCATCTAGTGGCAACACTGTCAGATAACATGGCATCTAGTGGCAACACTCTCAGATAACCTAGCATCTGGTGGCAACACTCTCAGATAACCTGGCATCTGGTGGCAACACTCTCAGATAACCTGGCATCTGGTGGCAACACTCTCAGATAACCTGGCATCTGGTGGCAACACTCTCAGATAACCTGGCATCTAGTGGCAACACTGTCAGATAACCTGGCATCTAGTGGCAACACTGTCAGATAACCTGGCATCTGGTGGCAACACTCTCAGATAACCTGACATCTGGTGGCAACACTCTCAGATAACCTGACATCTGGTGGCAACACTGTCAGATAACCTGGCATCTAGTGGCAACACTCTCAGATAACCTGGCATCTAGTGGCAACACTCTCAGATAACCTGGCATCTGGTGGCAACACTGTCAGATAACCTGGCATCTGGTGGCAACACTCTCAGATAACCTGGCATCTGGTGGCAACACTCTCAGATAACCTGGCATCTGGTGGCAACACTGTCAGATAACCTGGCATCTGGTGGCAACACTCTCAGATAACCTGACATCTGGTGGCAACACTCTCAGATAACCTGACATCTGGTGGCAACACTGTCAGATAACCTGGCATCTAGTGGCAACACTCTCAGATAACCTGGCATCTAGTGGCAACACTCTCAGATAACCTGGCATCTGGTGGCAACGCTCTCAGATAACCTGACATCTGGTGGCAACACTCTCAGATAAGCTGGCATCTGGTGGAAACACTCTCAGATAAGCTGGCATCTGGTGGCAACACTCTCACATAACCTGGCATCTAGTGGCAACACTGTCAGATAACCTGGCATCTAGTGGCAACACTGTCAGATAACCTGGCATCTGGTGGCAACACTCTCAGATAACCTGGCATCTGGTGGCAACACTATCAGATAACCTGCCATCTAGTGGCAACACTCTCAGATAACCTGCCACCTGGTGGCAACACTCTCAGATAACCTGGCATCTGGTGGCAACACTGTCAGATAACCTGACATCTGGTGGCAACACTCTTAGATAACCTGGCATCTGGTGGCAACACTCTCAGATAACCTGGCATCTGGTGGCAACACTCTCACATAACCTGGCATCTAGTGGCAACACTGTCAGATAACCTGGCATCTGGTGGCAACACTCTCAGATAACCTGGCATCTGGTGGCAGCACTCTCAGATAACCTAGCATCTGGTGGCAACACTCTCAGATAAACTGGCATCTGGTGGCAACAATCTCAGATAACCTGGCATCTAGTGGCAACACTCTCAGATAACCTGGCGTCTGGTGGCAACACTCTCAGATAACCTGGCATCTGGTGGCAACACTCTCAGATAACCTGGCATCTAGTGGCAACACTGTCAGATAACCTGGCATCTGGTGGCAACACTCTCAGATAACCTGGCATCTGGTGGCAACACTCTCAGATAACCTGGCATCTGGTGGCAACACTCTCAGATAACCCGGCATCTAGTGGCAATACTCTCAGATAACCTGACATCTGGTGGCAACACTGTCAGATAACCTGGCATCTAGTGGCAACACTCTCAGATAACCTGGCATCTGGTGGCAACACTCTCAGATAACCTGGCATCTGGTGGCAACACTCTCAGATAACCTGGCATCTGGTGGCAACACTGTCAGATAACCTGACATCTGGTGGCAACACTCTCAGATAAGCTGGCATCTGGTGGCAACACTCTCAGATAAGCTGGCATCTGGTGGCAACACTCTCACATAACCTGGCATCTAGTGGCAACACTGTCAGATAACCTGGCATCTAGTGGCAACACTGTCAGATAACCTGGCATCTGGTGGCAACACTCTCAGATAACCTGGCATCCGGTGGCGACACTCTCAGATAACCTGCCATCTAGTGGCAACACTCTCAGATAACCTGCCACCTGGTGGCAACACTCTCAGATAACCTGGCATCTGGTGGCAACACTGTCAGATAACCTGACATCTGGTGGCAACACTCTCAGATAACCTGGCATCTGGTGGCAACACTGTCAGATAACCTGTCATCTGGTGGCAACACTCTCAGATAAGCTGGCATCTGGTGGCAACACTCTCAGATAAGCTGGCAACTGGTGGCAACACTCTCACATAACCTGGCATCTAGTGGCAACACTGTCAGATAACCTGTCATCTAGTGGCAACACTGTCAGATAACCTGGCATCTGGTGGCAACACTCTCAGATAACCTGGCATCTGGTGGCAACACTCTCAGATAACCTGCCATCTAGTGGCAACACTCTCAGATAACCTGCCACCTGGTGGCAACACTCTCAGATAACCTGGCATCTGGTGGCATCACTCTCAGATAACCTGGCATCTGGTGGCAACACTCTTAGATAACCTGGCATCTGGTGGCAACACTCTCAGATGACCTGGCATCTGGTGGCAACACTCTCAGATAACCTGGCATCTAGTGGCAACACTGTCAGATAACCTGGCATCTGGTGGCAACACTCTCAGATAACCTGGCATCTGGTGGCAACACTCTCTGATAACCTGGCATCTGGGGGCAACACTCTCAGATAACCTGCCATCTGGTGGCAACACTCTCAGATAACCTGGCATCTAGTGGCAACACTCTCAGATAACCTGGCATATGGTGGCAACACTCTCAGATAACCTGGCATCTGGTGGCAACACTCTCAGATAACCTGGCATCTGGTGGCAACACTCTCAGATAACCTGGCATCTAGTGGCAATACTCTCAGATAACCTGACATCTGGTGGCAACACTGTCAGATAACCTGGCATCTAGTGGCAACACTCTCAGATAACCTGGCATCTGGTGGCAACACTCTCCGATAACCTGGCATCTGGTGGCAACACTCTCAGATAACCTGGCATCTAGTGGCAACACCCTCAGATAACCTGGCATCTGGTGGCAACACACTCAGATAACCTGGCATCTGGTGGCAACACTGTCAGATAACCTGGCATCTAGTGGCAACACTCTCAGATAACCTGGCATCTGGTGGCAACACTGTCAGATAACCTGGCATCTGGTGGCAACACTCTCAGATAACCTGGCATCTGGTGGCAACACTGTCAGATAACCTGGCATCCGGTGGCATCACTCTCAGATAACCTGGCATCTAGTGGCAACGCTCTCAGATAACCTGGCATCTGGTGGCAACACTCTCAGATAACCTGGCATCTGGTGGCAACACTGTCAGATAACCTGACATCTGGTGGCAACACTCTCAGATAAGCTGGCATCTGGTGGCAACACTCTCAGATAAGTTGGCATCTGGTGGCAACACTCTCACATAACCTGGCATCTAGTGGCAACACTGTCAGATAACCTGGCATCTAGTGGCAACACTGTCAGATAACCTGGCATCTGGTGGCAACACTCTCAGATAACCTGGCATCTGGTGGCAACACTCTCAGATAACATGCTGAGACAATATTAAATAATGTGAGCCTCCCCATTATAACCATTTTGAACTGGCCCTGCGGCCTAGAATAATTTGTGTCAAACGGCTTACGCCAGTATACCTTTTTTTAAAGTTACTGTAGTCAGCGGGCCATTGTCTGGTCTTGTGATTGGTTGCGCATTACTGCGCATGCGCCCGCCGGTCGACTACCAGGCAAAACTGGCCTGCTTCCAGCTGGCCGACGCGACACTCAGTTCGCTTGAGGCAGCCATGTTGGGCTGGTGTGTATTTGTGTCCGGCGTCATGGAGTGTTGGAGTACCAAGAAACCACCGTAAATTGTATGTTAACGGGGATTCTCCCCAGGTAAACTAGTTGAAGACCTCCTGCCTTTTCTTCTGAGCGTTTTTTGGATTTATTTTTCGTCTGGATACTTCACAACGAGGTCTGGATCCCGGTGGCTTGACTGTATTTCTTCGTCAACAATGTCAGGTTAAAAATTCTTCTCATTTCTTCATCACCTAAGGTACGTACCAGTGTTTGACACACTTTAAACGTCGTCCTGAGGAGGATTTTGATATTTTCGAAGATTTCTGGAAAAATAATAATAATAATAATAATAATAAATATTTGGACTTCGCCGTTAAATTTATTCCTATTTGCGTGTGTGGTATCGAAAATCTGGAAAACTGTTTCGGCAACTAATCACAGTAATGTGGAAGGTTCACCATGAACTAAATTGGAATTATTAATTTAAAATTTTACTGATCTACTTTGGCATTTTAAATTGTAACTTTCTTTGTAAACCAAGGTACAGTCTCCAAGGTACCGAACCTTACCTCTTTCGGCTTTCTGTTTGCTTTCCTGTGTTTTGTTTTCTAATTCGTTTTGGTAGGTTTTCTTCTCCCCCCCCTTCTGGGGTTTGGGTGAATTTAATTATTTTCTCTGGCCTGTTTTTCCTCCGTGTATTAGGAGGCCTTGTTTGTTTTTTGGTGGTTACCTTGGCGACGGTTCGTGTGTGGATTGTTGTCGGGTGAATTGTTGTCTGGCGTGTTGAGCCTGTGTGGATCTTGAATTATATATATTTCGGGGTTGAGTGTATCGTTTTCTGTTTAAATTAATTTATTTATTTTCTCCTCCTTAAATGTTGTGTTACCATTTCCTTGCCCCGCGTGAGGAGGTATTTTTACGTAAAATTCTGTTTGCCTTGGAAACTGTCCTTGGTGTAAACTGAACGTTTTCAAATCTGGTAATTATTAGAAGCGACCGCGTTGAAGATCCAGTTTATTGAATAATTGTTAACTTAGTTTTTTATTAAATAACTATCCGTGATCGATCACATTTTATTTCAAGTTGTACTTATGTAAGAGAGTCTATTGGTTTTCCGTTGTTTTCTGATTACATTTTATTTGGTACGGAGGTCACCCCTTTCCTTCTTTGTTGTTTTCATAAAGCTCCCCATTTATTATCTGTTAAAGAGTATTTATTTTTCATTAATTGTTATTTAGTAATGAATTAATTTTCTTTAAAACCCCACCTGGGTATATTCTAATTTATTTTACTTATTGTTAATTTCCTTTCCCATTTTTCAACCTTATGTTGATTTTATTTACATTTTGCCATTACGTTTTAAAAATAAACTTAGGCTTTATCATCTTAATAACTTGGTTTGTTACTTACTATTTGCCCTTCCATTAAGTTTTTTAAACTTCATGTAAATGCTGGTTTTCATTCGCCACGTTCGGTGGAGCACTGCCTCTGATTAACTTCCACGGCCTTTTAGTCGTCTTCCTCCGCTGTTTCCGGTAAGTTTTCTATGATTTCTTGTTTTTAAATTGTGCTTGAACTTCGGTGTTTTTCTTCTTGTGCCCATCTTCTTCCTCGTGTTCGCTATTACTCCCATTTTGGGGCGGACACGCTAACAACCTTCTCACCAGGGTCTCTATCTCTCTCCCTCTCTCTCTCTCTCTCTCTCTCTCTCTCTCTCTCTCTCTCTCTCTCTCTCTCCGTCCTTTTTTTTTTCTCTCTCTTTTTCTCTCTCCCTGGTGGATAAGGTTTTTCACCTCATCACCCTAGGTGGTATCGGGGTCCTAGAGGGTGGTGAGCGGTGAGAGTGGTATCAGAGCGGTGGTTGTTTGTTGTTCCACTGTTGTTGCTCTGCTGCCTAATCTCAGTTGTTTCTGCCTTGTGCAGCCTAACTTTCCTCCCCTCCTACCCTTGCTTGGTGCAGTGCTGTGGCGAATGTTGGTGGATGGAAACCAAAAATTGAAAAACTAAAAGTGTTATTGTCAATAACTATTGTAAAAGGGAGTGCAAGGATCTTGTGTAATTTTTTGATTATTTTGTTCCATGTTTGCTACCATGGCGCGTGCCGTTACGAACCCCTCCTTCCTGCGTCGTGCCGAATTGGAGTACGAGTTATCCATTCGTGGCCTTGAACCTGCCCGTACTGTTGCTGAGTGCGCTGCCTTGCTATCAGCCAACTCCCAGGTCCCCATTAATGTATTTTCTATTGACAGGAGTCGAGTGGGTGAGTACCTTAACCTGATCTGTGTCAATCTTAACGAAATTAATATTATTCGCGAAGAGTTTATTGAATTGCCTCCGTCTAAAGCCCAAGTAAACCGGCTGAGGGCCAGAGCTGACCACTACTCGGGCCGAATTCAGGATATATTATCTATTAAGCCTGATTCTGTTTTTGTGTCAGAATGTGCTAGATTGTTAACGGTGGTTTCTGGCATCACCTCTGATCTAGATTTGCTGTTGATTAACAGAGATATGGAGAATTGTTCTATTTCTACTGCACTTAACCCTTCTGTACCTACCCAGAGTGTCTCTTCCCACCAAATTGCGTCCTCGACCCATGCCCAAGGTCAGTGCTGTGTGACTGCTCCTTTACTGGAAACCTTAGTCTCTAAGCTAAATTCGGCGTCATCGCCTAACTGTTTAAAGGAAGTCTTTCGGGGAGTGAAGTCCTTTTCTGTAAATTCTATCGATGAGTGTATTCAATTCCTTCGGTTTCTGGTGGAGTTAACCGAGACTGGTAATGTGTACTCAGTCGATGATTTGGGGATTTTCCGCGCCCTCTTCCCTCATTGTGAAGGGATTCTAAAGAGAGAAATTTCTGAAGCTATCTCAAAAAATTTATCGATTAGTACCTTTCATGAACTTGTCCTTTCCAAATTTATTCCCTCTCTTGCTCTCCAAAGTCTTGTGCCCCAACACTGTTTTCGGACCCAGTTCCTGCATGAGAACTTGCTAACTTATGTGCTGGATCTGCGATTCTTTTGCAAGGTTTTTAGAATTTCTGTGCCAGAATGTGAAATGGTCTCTAGAATTTTAAAAGGAATATCTCCTGCGTACCGCTCCTATCTTTCCTTAACCCGTTGCCCTACTACCTTTCAAGAATTGGAAGAGGCCTGTTCCTTTGCTGAAGATGTCAAACATGGGGATGCCTCCAGACCTGTGAATTTCCCTCCCCCTGCTACTACCAATTGTCCCGTCCTTCCGTCAACACCTAAGGTAGTGAATGCCCGTAAATGTTACAACTGTGGGTCCCGAAATCATCTAAGAAATTCCTGCCCTGACGTTAGACGTGGTCCAGGCGCTTGCTATTCCTGTGGCTCTAGACAGCATGTTAAAAGAAATTGCCCCTTGGTAGACAGAAATTGTACTCAATGACTAGAAAGGGAAAGGGCAAAGTCTGCCAATTCTAAGTTTGTAAACCCTGAATCTCGTAAGAAACCGGTGTGTCCCCCTAGGTGCAATAGTATTTCTGCTCATGCCCCCTCCTCTGGCACGTGCACATTTGTCGAAGTCAACAATGAACCCGTAGATGCCCTTCTTGATACTGGAAGCGCAGTATGCTTGATGAATTATGCCTGGTATTGTCAAAAGAAATCCTCGTGTAAACTTCCGGAAATAAAACCCACTAACTTAAGATGCGTTTCGGCTAATTGTCAGTTCTTAAATATTTTGGGGACTGTGAAGGTCAAGTTGAGGATTGGGAATTTCACTTGGAAGATCAAGTGTTTGGTGACATCCAATTTATCATGTAACATTATTCTGGGTACCAATTTTCTATCTTGGGCTGGTGTCGTTTTGGATCCTCAGTGTCGAAATTTCTTTTTTAAATTTTCTCCTGACCTGAAATTTGAATTGATTAACGTTCCCTTGAAATTGCCTAAAGTTTTGTGTGTAGGTTACCCTGAGTCAGATGAGTCTAGTGACATCGATCGGCTTGACCTGAATCATTTAGGAGATGCCGAAGCACAGCAAGTTCGTGATCTTTGCAGGGAATTTCCCGATGTGTTCACTAGCAAGTTAGGCTTGACCAACGTACTCGAGTATGACATTGAGTTGTCGGACCTGCAGCCTGTTCGATCCCCTCCTTATCGCCTTTCCCCACCTCGTATGTTGGAATTAAAGAAAATCATTGAGCAAATGGAAAGAGACGGAGTGATCAGACCTTCGACTTCCCCGTATGCGTCCCCTGTGTTCTTGGTACCCAAACCTTCTGGTGGTTATCGTGCTGTGATTGACTATAGGTCTCTAAATAGTAAGATTGTACTCCAATCTATTCCCCTACCCGACCTTCATACTTGTTTTGGATGGTTCTCAGGTGCAAAATTTTTCACTGTCCTGGATTTGAACCAGGCTTATTACCAAGTGCCCTTATCGAAGAGATTAATTCCCCTCACTGCCTTCATCACCGACTGGAACTTGTATGAGTTCCTCAGACTCCCGTTCGGGCTCAGCTGTGGAGCAGCTGTGTTGTCAAGGTTGTTAAATTCCATTCTCTCTGACATTAAGTTCAGCTATGTCTTTAATTACCTGGACGATTTATTAATTTATTCGAATACCTTCGAGGAACATATGGTGCACGTTAGGGAAGTATTGCTACGGTTAAGGAAAGCCGGCCTTACAGTGAAGTTATCAAAGGTAGCTTTCGCCAGACCCAACATGTCTTTCTTGGGACATGTAGTTTCTTCTGAAGGCGTTTCCATAGATCATTCCAGAACTCAAGCCATTAGGGATTTTCCACCTCCCAAAGATGTCAAGGGCGTTGCTCGATTCATTGGTATGGTCAATTTCTTTAGAAAATTCATCCCTAACTTTGCTGAAGTGGCTGCCCCGTTGAACGACCTTAGGAAAAAGAATGTAAAATTTACTTGGGGTAAAGCCCAGGAGGAAGCTTTTAATTCATTGAAGGTCGCACTGATTAATGCACCTTTGTTAGCTATTCCCGATTTCGAGAAACGTTTCATTGTCCAAACTGATGCCTCTGGGCGTGCTATTGCTGGCGTTCTGTTACAAGAACATGAAGATGGGCGTAGGCCCGTGGCCTACGTATCTAGGGTCCTCAATGATCTGGAGTCTAAGTACTCCATTTATGAACTAGAGTGTCTAGCTGTGCTGTTTGCTCTGGAAAAATTTCGATCATTCATTGAACACGTCAACTTTGATCTGGAAACCGACAATCAGGCTCTTTCTTGGGTGTTGAACCGACCCAAAAGGACCGGTAGGATAACTAGATGGGCATTACGGATCTCATCCTTTAATTTCAATGTTCGCCACATTCGTGGGTCTGAGAACGTCATCGCCGATGGCTTGAGCAGGATGTTTGAAGGTCACCCTTGTGCGGAAGCCAACCCATGTGTCGATGAGCTTGCTGTCAATACGGTGGGAGTTAGTGCCATCCTCACCGATTCCCCATTGCTATATCAAGAAATTGGAGATCATCAAAAAACTGATCCGGATCTGAAAAGGATCATTGATACAATCAGTAGCGGGATCGAAGTGAAACCTTACTCCTTATCTAAGGGTGTTCTCTGTTGTAAGGGTCGCAAGGACCATAATTCCAAAATTGTCGTTCCTAAGGTTCTGGTACCGGTCATTTTCAAGTATTACCACTGTTCACCCCTTGGCGGTCATCTAGGAAATTTCAAAACTCGTTTGAAAATCAGGCAATTCTTTGTTTGGAAGAAAATGGATAGTGATATCAGGAACATGGTCAAATCTTGTAAATCTTGCGCCATCAGCAAACCTAATTTGAATAACCGAGTGGGATTATTGTCTTCATCACAAGCTTCGCGCCCCATGGAACGACTGTTCATAGATTTCGTAGGACCCCTCCCCCGATCTTCCTTGGGAAACACCCACATTTTTGTCTGTATAGATGCCTTCTCCCGGTTCTGTTGGATCTTTCCCACCAGGTCCACTAATTCACGTGCCTCTATCTCCTGTCTAAATTCCATCTTTGCATCATTTGGCCCACCTAAGTTCTTAGTGTCTGACAACGCTAGTTCTTTCACCAGTAACTCCTTCAAAAGGTATCTGTTTGAGTTGGGCATTTCACATGTCACCACTATTCCATACTATCCAAATCCTTCTTATGCAGAGAGGTTGAATCGGAACTTAAGATCTGCGTTGATAGCGTATCATCATGACAACCAGTCCAAATGGGACTCCTGTCTGCATTGGTTGGCCCATGCTTTCAATTCCGCTACTCATGAGTCCCATGGTAAGACGCCTATGTCTTTAATGTTTGGCTATACTCCGTACTCCCCTATGTCTAACCTGCTATGTATTGAGGATCTTCTCCCAGACCTATCTAGGCCTAATGATGTTCAAAAGATCTGGAACGAAGCAAAAAGGAATCTAGCTGTGTCATACGAAAAGGTCAAAAAGCAGTACGATAAAGGTAGGAAACCGTCAAAATTCAATGTTGGTGATCTCGTGTATGTTAAGTGCTACCCAATGAGTAAGGCCGTGAATAAGTTTTCGGCAAAACTTGCCCCTAGGTACCAAGGCCCGTGCACTGTGTTGGAGTTCTTGTCTCCCGTTTCTATTTTAGTAAGCGACCCTGTAGCAAAGCGTATTAGGCGCGTTCATGTTTCTCAAATTAAACCTGGTTGATCTGGTAAATTGTACCGCATCTTCCGCTGGATGGATGCACCTTTGGTAACTGACCTGTATCGTTTGTGAATTTAGCACACATACTGTGGGGTGGCGAGCGAGTCAATCTGGTCCTTTCTGTGCCTCGTGTTGGTGACTCCAATTTAGTACTCCTTGTATGTTACTGTTTCTTGGTGTGGATCCTTGTAGTTAGAAATTGTCTTTCATTAATTGTCTTGTGATGGTGGTATTAATTAATACCTTGGAATTGATATCCTCGTTATCTAACCTTATGCTTATGTAGTGCGCTAACGAAGTTCCATTGGGGAAATCTGATGACATCTAACTTAAATTGTGCTTTGTTGTCCCTCTGTTTTCTCTAGGCTTATGTAATTTCAAAGACTTGTTTCTTCTATAGCTCCGCATAGGATTCCTTCCGCCGAACCCTTCGATCATCTTGTGACTTAATCATTGCTGAGCTATGGTGTGCTTGGGATGGAATGTAAGGGAGTGTGTCTGGTGCCTGAGTGTTTACCATTTTGTCATCCTTTCATTGTGTGCGTGTGTCTGAAGATGTGTGGTGCTTAGTCATGATTGGGTTACTATTTGTGCCATTTTAGTATCGTACGATTTCTGATTGTGGTGTGTTTCGATCTATTGGTGTCGGAAAAGTTCCCTGCTTGCCTTCTGCATGGACCGCGTGTCTTAAAGGTGTTTCTGTTCCGGATACTGATGTTTGTATTCATCCATGATTGAGAGATCTGACACTCCTACCTTTGGGCACTCTTCGCGGCTGTTCTAAAGGTGGTTTTCTATGCGTGAACCCTCTATATTATTTTTCCTGTAATGGGTTTTTGGGCTGAATTTATCTTCCTAACCTTTTGGTTTTGGGGTTATGTAGAAAATCTGTCTCCGATTTTTCCTGTGGGCGTTCGGTTGGTGCGCTCCTGCCAGCATTATGGTTGTATCTCCTGTGTTGTAACTTGGTAATGTTGTTGTGAGTTGTTTGGATCCTTTTGAAATGTGGGCCGTTAGTAACGTTGTGTAATTTTCCTTATCTACCGGTTGGCGTGTGGAGTTTTCGGTGGTACTGTCGGACTTCCTTCCTGAGGATATTTCTCCTTTTGTGCTTCTGTGGGATGGACCTAGTCCTTAATCTGTACCTGGTTTGCTGTTGTAATTTCTGCTTTGTATTGTGCTGTTAGGTTGTGGTCTGTGAGCACGCGTTGAGGATAGTTATCCTTTACCTCTCTATTGATAACCCGTGCTGCTAGCTTGCCATTATTTAGGTAATCGTGTTTTGGATTACGTTGTTTGGCTGTCAAGACACCTTGGTTGGGATGTGATTTGTCCTTTAATTTACCTCTGTGTCACGGTAGATTTGGCTGTTGGTTTGGTATCCACTACTCCGAAGAAGCACACCTTCGGGTGGGCAATTCTTAGTTATCTCTTGGCTCTGGGATTTTCGACTTGTTCTTCCTCACGCTGAATTAGGTTTGTGGTTACTATTCTGTGCCACGTTGCCTCGTGCATTTAGTTTCGGTGGTTGTACCTTGATGTGGCCGTTGTGGATGACTGACTGATCGCGATTTTTCCATCTGGTAACCTATAGGAGTCTCCTGATTGCCCATCGAGGCTACTGTTGCCTGTCTTACCTATCTGTAACTCGTGTAGGTTCTGCGTCCCTTCTCCTTGATGGTTTTCCGTTGGTTTGTTCAAAATTAGGTTTCTATGCTTGAGTCCTTACCTGTGTTTGTGGGTGAACTAGGATAAGTTGCCGATCCCAGTGTGGTTTGTATTCTGGCTCTACCCCTCGTTCTTGACCCTTGGACCGATTGACGAGTTCGCCACTCTGTGGTTGTGTGTGTGTCACTCCAATATCTAAAAGTGTAATTTGATAGGTCATTCATGTGTCCTCTTAGTTTAACGTCTGGTATTCTAAACCATATGTTCCAAGGACGTCTATTCTTTGGAGTGGTCCTGTACCTTTACTTATATATTTTTCTTGTGGGTGATTTGTGCTTGAATAATATTACTGATTTCCCTTCCGTTATGTTCTTGACCCTTAGGGATATCTGTCTTTGTCCTAGTTGGTATTATGTGTTGGATTGTACCCTATGTTTCTATGTGTTCTTGTTCATTGTTTCTCTACGTGTCATGGCTAAGTGTCCTTCGTGGCAGTGTAACATGGTATATTTTATGTAGTTTCCCTTTGATTTCTTAATTGTTGTTGAATGGGCCCTCCTCTTCCTTCGGTACTATATTGGACCAAGTGGAAAGCTCTGGGCTTCAGCTAGTTTGTTGGTAACTAGCTAAATGTAAAGTTTATGGGCGGATCTGTGGATCCTGTAACTGAATACTCACCTACTTTAATTTCCTGATTTGTTTTTTGTTCCTCCCTCTTCTTGTGGTTTTGCCCCCATTCGGGTCTTCCAGTGCGTTTCATTTCCCCTGTAGTCTCCCTTTGCAACACAAGATCATGCGTTTCCTTTATTTCAAAGGAGACTTGTAAAGGTATTCATGCATTAAAAATTAATTTACCACCGTGCTTGAGAAAATAACCTGAATGCGTGGACTTATAAACATGTGGTTTTGGATTAATTTTGGTCAGTATATCTGTGATTAGTGTGAGAGTTGCCAAACCTCAAGGTGAACTGCGTCATGTGTCATAAACTATATCATTGTGTGATGCATAGAAAACTTGTGTATTAGGTGAACCTGAAACTTTGGTGAACTCTGGTCATTGTGCTCTCTATTTGATGACAAACATTACTCTGGTGATTTTCCGAGTGCTCGGTTAACATTTCTGGACACTGATGTTGATCGCACCCGCCAATTATTTCTAAAAACTATGTGATATGGAACTGTGTCTTGGACTATTAACCTGGTCATGTGAACTCCTAACTAAAATTAGTTAATCTTGGTGGTCGTTTTCTGTTGGACAACTTCGCCCAAATTTAGTATATGTGTGACCACCACATCATTGATGGCATATGCATGTGATTTCGTCGTCGATTCGGGGCGGGAGGGCTGAGACAATATTAAATAATGTGAGCCTCCCCATTATAACCATTTTGAACTGGCCCTGCGGCCTAGAATAATTTGTGTCAAACGGCTTACGCCAGTATACCTTTTTTTAAAGTTACTGTAGTCAGCGGGCCATTGTCTGGTCTTGTGATTGGTTGCGCATTACTGCGCATGCGCCCGCCGGTCGACTACCAGGCAAAACTGGCCTGCTTCCAGCTGGCCGACGCGACACTCAGTTCGCTTGAGGCAGCCATGTTGGGCTGGTGTGTATTTGTGTCCGGCGTCATGGAGTGTTGGAGTACCAAGAAACCACCGTAAATTGTATGTTAACGGGGATTCTCCCCAGGTAAACTAGTTGAAGACCTCCTGCCTTTTCTTCTGAGCGTTTTTTGGATTTATTTTTCGTCTGGATACTTCACAACGAGGTCTGGATCCCGGTGGCTTGACTGTATTTCTTCGTCAACAATGTCAGGTTAAAAATTCTTCTCATTTCTTCATCACCTAAGGTACGTACCAGTGTTTGACATACTTTAAACGTCGTCCTGAGGAGGATTTTGATATTTTCGAAGATTTCTGGAAAAATAATAATAATAATAATAATAATAAATATTTGGACTTCGCCGTTAAATTTATTCCTATTTGCGTGTGTGGTATCGAAAATCTGGAAAACTGTTTCGGCAACTAATCACAGTAATGTGGAAGGTTCACCATGAACTAAATTGGAATTATTAATTTAAAATTTTACTGATCTACTTTGGCATTTTAAATTGTAACTTTCTTTGTAAACCAAGGTGCAGTCTCCAAGGTACCGAACCTTACCTCTTTCGGCTTTCTGTTTGCTTTCCTGTGTTTTGTTTTCTAATTCGTTTTGGTAGGTTTTCTTCTCCCCCCCCCCCCCTTCTGGGGTTTGGGTGAATTTAATTATTTTCTCTGGCCTGTTTTTCCTCCGTGTATTAGGAGGCCTTGTTTGTTTTTTGGTGGTTACCTTGGCGACGGTTCGTGTGTGGATTGTTGTCGGGTGAATTGTTGTCTGGCGTGTTGAGCCTGTGTGGATCTTGAATTATATATATTTCGGGGTTGAGTGTATCGTTTTCTGTTTAAATTAATTTATTTATTTTCTCCTCCTTAAATGTTGTGTTACCATTTCCTTGCCCCGCGTGAGGAGGTATTTTTACGTAAAATTCTGTTTGCCTTGGAAACTGTCCTTGGTGTAAACTGAACGTTTTCAAATCTGGTAATTATTAGAAGCGACCGCGTTGAAGATCCAGTTTATTGAATAATTGTTAACTTAGTTTTTTATTAAATAACTATCCGTGATCGATCACATTTTATTTCAAGTTGTACTTATGTAAGAGAGTCTATTGGTTTTCCGTTGTTTTCTGATTACATTTTATTTGGTACGGAGGTCACCCCTTTCCTTCTTTGTTGTTTTCATAAAGCTCCCCATTTATTATCTGTTAAAGAGTATTTATTTTTCATTAATTGTTATTTAGTAATGAATTAATTTTCTTTAAAACCCCACCTGGGTATATTCTAATTTATTTTACTTATTGTTAATTTCCTTTCCCATTTTTCAACCTTATGTTGATTTTATTTACATTTTGCCATTACGTTTTAAAAATAAACTTAGGCTTTATCATCTTAATAACTTGGTTTGTTACTTACTATTTGCCCTTCCATTAAGTTTTTTAAACTTCATGTAAATGCTGGTTTTCATTCGCCACGTTCGGTGGAGCACTGCCTCTGATTAACTTCCACGGCCTTTTAGTCGTCTTCCTCCGCTGTTTCCGGTAAGTTTTCTATGATTTCTTGTTTTTAAATTGTGCTTGAACTTCGGTGTTTTTCTTCTTGTGCCCATCTTCTTCCTCGTGTTCGCTATTACTCCCATTTTGGGGCGGACACGCTAACAACCTTCTCACCAGGGTCTCTATCTCTCTCCCTCTCTCTCTCTCTCTCTCTCTCTCTCTCTCCGTCCTTTTTTTTTCTCTCTCTTTTTCTCTCTCCCTGGTGGATAAGGTTTTTCACCTCATCACCCTAGGTGGTATCGGGGTCCTAGAGGGTGGTGAGCGGTGAGAATGCCATCTAGTGGCAACACTCTCAGATAACCTGCCACCTGGTGGCAACACTCTCAGATAACCTGGCATCTGGTGGCAACACTGTCAGATAACCTGACATCTGGTGGCAACACTCTTAGATAACCTGGCATCTGGTGGCAACACTCTCAGATAAAGTGGCATCTGGTGGCAACACTCTCAGATAACCTGGCATCTAGCGGCAACACTCTCAGATAACCTGGCATCTGGTGGCAACACTCTCAGATAACCTGGCATCTGGTGGCAACACTCTCAGATAAACTGGCACCTGGTGGCAACATTCTCAGATAACCTGGCATCTGGTGGCAACACTCTCAGATAACCTGGCATCTAGTGGCAACACTCTCAGATAACCTGGCATCTGGTGGCAACACTCTCAGATAACCTGGCATCTGGTGGCAACACTCTCAGATAACCTGGCATCTGGTGGCAACACTCTCAGATAACCTGGCATCTGGTGGCAACACTGTCAGATAACCCGACATCTGGTGGCAACACTCTCAGATAAGCTGGCATCTGGTGGCAACACTCTCAGATAAGCTGGCATCTGGTGGCAACACTCTCACATAACCTGGCATCTAGTGGCAACACTGTCAGATAACCTGGCATCTAGTGGCAACACTGTCAGATAACCTGGCATCTGGTGGCAACACTCTCAGATAACCTGGCATCTGGTGGCAACACTCTCAGATAACCTGCCATCTAGTGGCAACACTCTCAGATAACCTGCCACCTGGTGGCAACACTCTCAGATAACCTGGCATCTGGTGGCAACACTGTCAGATGACCTGACATCTGGTGGCAACACTCTCAGATAACCTGGCATCTGGTGGCAACACTGTCAGATAACCTGGCATCTGGTGGCAACACTCTCAGATAACCTGGCATCTGCTGGCAACACTGTCAGATAACCTGGCATCCGGTGGCATCACTCTCAGATAACCTGGCATCTAGTGGCAACGCTCTCAGATAACCTGGCATCTGGTGGCAACACTCTCAGATAACCTGGCATCTAGTGGCAACACTCTCAGATAACCTGACATCTGGTGGCAACACTCTCAGATAAGCTGGCATCTGGTGGCAACACTCTCAGATAAGCTGGCATCTGGTGGCAACACTCTCACATAACCTGGCATCTAGTGGCAACACTGTCAGATAACCTGGCATCTAGTGGCAACACTGTCAGATAACCTGGCATCTGGTTGCAACACTCTCAGATAACCTGGCATCTGGTGGCAACACTCTCAGGTAACATGCCATCTAGTGGCAACACTCTCAGATAACCTGCCACCTGGTGGCAACACTCTCAGATAACCTGGCATCTGGTGGCAACACTGTCAGATAACCTGACATCTGGTGGCAACACTCTTAGATAACCTGGCATCTGGTGGCAACACTCTCAGATAAACTGGCATCTGGTGGCAACACTCTCAGATAACCTGGCAGCTAGTGGCAACACTCTCAGATAACCTGGCATCTGGTGGCAACACTGTCAGATAACCTGGCATCTGGTGGCAACACTCTCAGATAACCTGGCATCTGGTGGCAACATTCTCAGATAACCTGGCATCCGGTGGCAAAACTCTCAGATAACCTGGCATCTAGTGGCAACACTCTCAGATAACCTGGCATCTGGTGGCAACACTCTCAGATAACCTGGCATCTGGTGGAAACACTCTCAGAAAACCTGGCATCTGGTGGCAACACTCTCAGAGAACCTGGCATCTGGTGGCAACACTCTCAGATAAGCTGGCATCTGGTGGCAATACTCTCAGATAAGCTGGCATCTGGTGGCAACACTCGCACATAACCTGGCATCTAGTGGCAACACTGTCAGATAACCTGGCATCTAGTGGCAACACTGTCAGATAACCTGGCATCTGGTGGCAACACTCTCAGATAACCTGGCATCTGGTGGCAACACTCTCAGATAACCTGCCATCTAGTGGCAACACTCTCAGATAACCTGCCACCTGGTGGCAACACTCTCAGATAACCTGGCATCTGGTGGCAACACTGTCAGATAACCTGACATCTGGTGGGAACACTCTTAGATAACCTGGCATCTGGTGGCAACACTCTCAGATAACCTGGCATCTGGTGGCAACACTCTCAGATAACCTGGCATCTAGTGGCAACACTGTCAGATAACCTGGCATCTGGTGGCAACACTGTCAGATAACCTGGCATCTGGTGGCAACACTCTCAGATATCCTGGCATCTGGGGGCAACACTCTCAGATAAACTGGCATCTGTTGGCAACACTCTCAGATAACCTGGCACCTAGTGGCATCACTCTCAGATAACCTGGCATCTGGTGGCAACACTCTCAGATAACCTGGCATCTGGTGGCAACACTCTCAGATAACCTGGCATCTGGTGGCAACACTCTCAGATAACCTGGCATCTAGTGGCAATACTCTCAGATAACCTGAAATCTGGTGGCAACACTGTTAGATAACCAGGCATCTGGTGGCAACACTCTTAGATAACCTGGCATCTGGTGGCAACAATCTCAGATAAATTGGCATCTGGTGGCAACACTCTCAGATAACCTGGCATCTAGTGGCAACACTGTCAGATAACATGGCATCTGGTGGCAACACTGTCAGATAACCTGGCATCTAGTGGCAACACTGTCAGATAACCTGGCATCTGGTGGCAACACTGTCAGATAACCTGGCATCTGGTGGCAACACTCTCAGATAACCTGGCATCTGGTGGCAACACTCTCAGATAACCTGGCATCTGGTGGCAACACTGTCAGATAACCTGGCATCTGGTCGCAACACTCTCAGATAACCTGACATCTGGTGGCAACACTCTCAGATAACCTGACATCTGGTGGCAACACTGTCAGATAACCTGGCATCTAGTGGCAACACTCTCAGATAACCTGGCATCTAGTGGCAACACTCTCAGATAACCTGGCATCTGGTGGCAACGCTCTCAGATAACCTGACATCTGGTGGCAACACTGTCGGATAACCTGGCATCTAGTGGCAAAACTCTCAGATAACCTGGCATCTAGTGGCAACACTCTCAGATAACCTGGCATCTGGTGGCAACACTGTCAGATAACCTGGCATCTGGTGGCAACACTCTCAGATAACCTGGCATCTGGTGGCAACACTCTCAGATAACCTGGCATCTGGTGGCAACACTGTCAGATAACCTGGCATCTGGTGGTAACACTCTCAGATAACCTGATATCTGGTGGCAACACTCTCAGATAACCTGACATCTGGTGGCAACACTGTCAGATAACCTGGCATCTAGTGGCAACACTCTCAGATAACCTGGCATCTAGTGGCAACACTCTCAGATAACCTGGCATCTGGTGGCAACGCTCTCAGATAACCTGACATCTTGTGGCAACACTCTCAGATAAGCTGGCATCTGGTGGAAAGACTCTCAGATAAGCTGGCATCTGGTGGCAACACTCTCACATAACCTGGCATCTGGTGGCAACACTCTCAGATAACCTGCCATCTAGTGGCAACACTCTCAGATAACCTGCCACCTGGTGGCAACACTCTCAGATAACCTGGCATCTGGTGGCAACACTGTCAGATAACCTGACATCTGGTGGCAACACTCTTAGATAACCTGGCATCTGGTGGCAACACTCTCAGATAACCTGGCATCTGGTGGCAACACTCTCACATAACCTGGCATCTAGTGGCAACACTGTCAGATAACCTGGCATCTGGTGGCAACACTCTCAGGTAACCTGGCATCTGGTGGCAACACTCTCAGATAACCTGGCATCTGGTGGCAACACTCTCAGATAACCTGGCATCTGGTGGCAACACTCTCAGATAACCTGGCATCTAGTGGCAACACTCTCAGATAACCTGGCGTCTGGTGGCAACACTCTCAGATAACCTGGCATCTGGTGGCAACACTCTCAGATAACCTTGCATCTGGTGGCAACACTCTCAGATAACCTGGCATCTAGTGGCAACACTGTCAGATAACCTGGCATCTGGTGGCAACACTCTCAGATAACCTGGCATCTGGTGGCAACACTCTCAGATAACCTGGCATCTGGTGGCAACACTCTCAGATAACCCGGCATCTAGTGGCAATACTCTCAGATAACCTGACATCTGGTGGCAACACTGTCAGATAACCTGGCATCTAGTGGCAACAATCTCAGATAACCTGGCATCTGGTGGCAACACTCTCAGATAACCTGGCATCTGGTGGCAACACTCTCAGATAACCTGGCATCTGGTGGCAACACTGTCAGATAACCTGACATCTGGTGGCAACACTCTCAGATAAGCTGGCATCTGGTGGCAACACTCTCAGATAAGCTGGCATCTGGTGGCAACACTCTCACATAACCTGGCATCTAGTGGCAACACTGTCAGATAACCTGGCATCTAGTGGCAACACTGTCAGATAACCTGGCATCTGGTGGCAACACTCTCAGATAACCTGGCATCTGGTGGCGACACTCTCAGATAACCTGGCATATGGTGGCAACACTCTCAGATAACCTGGCATCTGGTGGCAACACTCTCAGATAACCTGGCATCTGGTGGCAACACTCTCAGATAACCTGGCATCTAATGGCAATACTCTCAGATAACCTGACATCTGGTGGCAACACTGTCAGATAACCTGGCATCTAGTGGCAACACTCTCAGATAACCTGGCATCTGGTGGCAACACTCTCCGATAACCTGGCATCTGGTGGCAACACTCTCAGATAACCTGGCATCTAGTGGCAACACCCTCAGATAACCTGGCATCTGGTGGCAACACACTCAGATAACCTGGCATCTGGTGGCAACACTGTCAGATAACCTGGCATCTAGTGGCAACACTCTCAGATAACCTGGCATCTGGTGGCAACACTGTCAGATAACCTGGCATCTGGTGGCAACACTCTCAGATAACCTGGCATCTGGTGGCAACACTGTCAGATAACCTGGCATCCGGTGGCATCACTCTCAGATAACCTGGCATCTAGTGGCAACGCTCTCAGATAACCTGGCATCTGGTGGCAACACTCTCAGATAACCTGGCATCTGGTGGCAACACTGTCAGATAACCTGACATCTGGTGGCAACACTCTCAGATAAGCTGGCATCTGGTGGCAACACTCTCAGATAAGTTGGCATCTGGTGGCAACACTCTCACATAACCTGGCATCTAGTGGCAACACTGTCAGATAACCTGGCATCTAGTGGCAACACTGTCAGATAACCTGGCATCTGGTGGCAACACTCTCAGATAACCTGGCATCTGGTGGCAACACTCTCAGATAACATGCCATCTAGTGGCAACACTCTCAGATAACCTGCCACCTGGTGGCAACACTCTCAGATAACCTGGCATCTGGTGGCAACACTGTCAGATAACCTGACACTGGTGGCAACACTCTTAGATAACCTGGCATCTGGTGGCAACACTCTCAGATAAAGTGGCATCTGGTGGCAACACTCTCAGATAACCTGGCATCTAGCGGCAACACTCTCAGATAACCTGGCATCTGGTGGCAACACTCTCAGATAACCTGGCATCTGGTGGCAACACTCTCAGATAACCTGGCACCTGGTGGCAACATTCTCAGATAACCTGGCATCTGGTGGCAACACTCTCAGATAACCTGGCATCTAGTGGCAATACTCTCAGATAACCTGGCATCTGGTGGCAACACTCTCAGATAACCTGGCATCTGGTGGCAACACTCTCAGATAACCTGGCAGCTGGTGGGAACACTCTCAGATAACCTGGCATCTGGTGGCAACACTGTCAGATAACCCGACATCTGGTGGCAACACTCTCAGATAAGCTGGCATCTGGTGGCAACACTCTCAGATAAGCTGGCATCTGGTGGCAACACTCTCACATAACCTGGCATCTAGTGGCAACACTGTCAGATAACCTGGCATCTAGTGGAAACACTGTCAGATAACCTGGCATCTGGTGGCAACGCTCTCAGATAACCTGGCATCTGGTGACAACACTCTCAGATAACCTGGCATCTGGTGGCAACACTCTCAGATAACCTGGCATCTAGTGGCAATACTCTCAGATAACCTGACATCAGGTGGCAACACTGTCAGATAACCTGGCATCTAGTGGCAACACTCTCAGATAACGTGGCATCTAGTGGCAACACTGTCAGATAACATGGCATCTAGTGGCAACACTCTCAGATAACCTAGCATCTGGTGGCAACACTCTCAGATAACCTGGCATCTGGTGGCAACACTCTCAGATAACCTGGCATCTGGTGGCAACACTCTCAGATAACCTGGCATCTGGTGGCAACACTCTCAGATAACCTGGCATCTAGTGGCAACACTGTCAGATAACCTGGCATCTAGTGGCAACACTGTCAGATAACCTGGCATCTGGTGGCAACACTCTCAGATAACCTGACATCTGGTGGCAACACTCTCAGATAACCTGACATCTGGTGGCAACACTGTCGGATAACCTGGCATCTAGTGGCAAAACTCTCAGATAACCTGGCATCTAGTGGCAACACTCTCAGATAACCTGGCATCTGGTGGCAACACTGTCAGATAACCTGGCATCTGGTGGCAACACTCTCAGATAACCTGGCATCTGGTGGCAACACTCTCAGATAACCTGGCATCTGGTGGCAACACTGTCAGATAACCTGGCATCTGGTGGTAACACTCTCAGATAACCTGATATCTGGTGGCAACACTCTCAGATAACCTGACATCTGGTGGCAACGCTGTCAGATAACCTGGCATCTAGTGGCAACACTCTCAGATAACCTGGCATCTAGTGGCAACACTCTCAGATAACCTGGCATCTGGTGGCAACGCTCTCAGATAACCTGACATCTTGTGGCAACACTCTCAGATAAGCTGGCATCTGGTGGAAACACTCTCAGATAAGCTGGCATCTGGTGGCAACACTCTCACATAACCTGGCATCTGGTGGCAACACTCTCAGATAACCTGCCATCTAGTGGCAACACTCTCAGATAACCTGCCACCTGGTGGCAACACTCTCAGATAACCTGGCATCTGGTGGCAACACTGTCAGATAACCTGACATCTGGTGGCAACACTCTTAGATAACCTGGCATCTGGTGGCAACACTCTCAGATAACCTGGCATCTGGTGGCAACACTCTCACATAACCTGGCATCTAGTGGCAACACTGTCAGATAACCTGGCATCTGGTGGCAACACTCTCAGGTAACCTGGCATCTGGTGGCAACACTCTCAGATAACCTGGCATCTGGTGGCAACACTCTCAGATAACCTGGCATCTGGTGGCAACACTCTCAGATAACCTGGCATCTAGTGGCAACACTCTCAGATAACCTGGCGTCTGGTGGCAACACTCTCAGATAACCTGGCATCTGGTGGCAACACTCTCAGATAACCTGGCATCTGGTGGCAACACTCTCAGATAACCTGGCATCTAGTGGCAACACTGTCAGATAACCTGGCATCTGGTGGCAACACTCTCAGATAACCTGGCATCTGGTGGCAACACTCTCAGATAACCTGGCATCTGGTGGCAACACTCTCAGATAACCCGGCATCTAGTGGCAATACTCTCAGATAACCTGACATCTGGTGGCAACACTGTCAGATAACCTGGCATCTAGTGGCAACAATCTCAGATAACCTGGCATCTGGTGGCAACACTCTCAGATAACCTGGCATCTGGTGGCAACACTCTCAGATAACCTGGCATCTGGTGGCAACACTGTCAGATAACCTGACATCTGGTGGCAACACTCTCAGATAAGCTGGCATCTGGTGGCAACACTCTCAGATAAGCTGGCAACTGGTGGCAACACTCTCACATAACCTGGCATTTAGTGGCAACACTGTCAGATAACCTGTCATCTAGTGGCAACACTGTCAGATAACCTGGCATCTGGTGGCAACACTCTCAGATAACCTGGCATCTGGTGGCAACACTCTCAGATAACCTGCCATCTAGTGGCAACACTCTCAGATAACCTGCCACCTGGTGGCAACACTCTCAGATAACCTGGCATCTGGTGGCATCACTCTCAGATAACCTGGCATCTGGTGGCAACACTCTTAGATAACCTGGCATCTGGTGGCAACACTCTCAGATAACCTGGCATCTGGTGGCAACACTCTCAGATAACCTGGCATCTAGTGGCAACACTGTCAGATAACCTGGCATCTGGTGGCAACACTCTCAGATAACCTGGCATCTGGTGGCAACACTCTCAGATAACCTGGCATCTGGGGGCAACACTCTCAGATACCCTGCCATCTGGTGGCAACACTCTCAGATAACCTGGCATCTAGTGGCAACACTCTCAGATAACCTGGCATCTGGTGGCAACACTCTCAGATAACCTGGCATCTAGTGGCAACACCCTCAGATAACCTGGCATCTGGTGGCAACACACTCAGATAACCTGGCATCTGGTGGCAACACTGTCAGATAACCTGGCATCTAGTGGCAACACTCTCAGATAACCTGGCATCTGGTGGCAACACTGTCAGATAACCTGGCATCTGGTGGCAACACTCTCAGATAACCTGGCATCTGGTGGCAACACTGTCAGATAACCTGGCATCCGGTGGCATCACTCTCAGATAACCTGGCATCTAGTGGCAACGCTCTCAGATAACCTGGCATCTGGTGGCAACACTCTCAGATAACCTGGCATCTGGTGGCAACACTGTCAGATAACCTGACATCTGGTGGCAACACTCTCAGATAAGCTGGCATCTGGTGGCAACACTCTCAGATAAGTTGGCATCTGGTGGCAACGCTCTCAGATAACCTGGCATCTAGTGGCAACACTGTCAGATAACCTGGCATCTTGTGGCAACACTGTCAGATAACCTGGCATCTGGTGGCAACACTCTCAGATAACCTGGCATCTGGTGGCAACACTCTCAGATAACATGCCATCTAGTGGCAACACTCTCAGATAACCTGCCACCTGGTGGCAAGACTCTCAGATAACCTGGCATCTGGTGGCAACACTGTCAGATAACCTGACATCTGGTGGCAACACTCTTAGATAACCTGGCATCTGGTGGCAACACTCTCAGATAAACTGGCATCTGGTGGCAACACTCTCAGATAACCTGGCATCTAGCGGCAACACTCTCAGATAACCTGGCATCTGGTGGCAACACTCTCAGATAACCTGGCATCTGGTGGCAACACTCGCAGATAACCTGGCACCTGGTGGCAACATTCTCAGATAACCTGGCATCTGGTGGCAACACTCTCAGATAACCTGGCATCTAGTGGCAACACTCTCAGATAACCTGGCATCTGGTGGCAACACTCTCAGATAACCCGGCATCTGGTGGCAACACTCTCAGATAACCTGGCATCTTGTGGCAACACTCTCAGATAACCTGGCATCTGGTGGCAACACTGTCAGATAACCCGACATCTGGTGGCAACACTCTCAGATAAGCTGGCATCTGGTGGCAACACTCTCAGATAACCTGGCATCTGGTGGCAACCCTCTCAGATAACCTGCCATCTAGTGGCAACACTCTCAGATAACCTGGCATCTGGTGGCAACACTGTCAGATAACCTGACATCTCGTGGCAACACTCTTAGATAACCTGGCATCTGGTGGCAACACTCTCAGATAACCTGGCATCTGGTGGCAACACTCTCAGATAACCTGGCATCTAGTGGCAACACTGTCAGATAACCTGGCATCTGGTGGCAACACTCTCAGATAACCTGGCATCTGGGGGCAACACTCTCAGATAACCTGGCATCTGGGGGCAACACTCTCAGATAACCTGGCATCTGGTGGCAACACTCTCAGATAACCTGGCATCTAGTGGCAACACTCTCAGATAACCTGGCATCTGGTGGCAAAACTGTCAGATAACCTGGCATCTGGTGGCAACACTCTCAGATAACCTGGCATCTGGTGGCAATACTCTCAGATAACCTGATATCTGGAGGCAACACTGTCAGATAACCACGCATCTAGTGGCAACACTCTCAGATAACCTGGCATCTGGTGGCAACACTCTCAGATAACCTGGCATCTGGTGGCAACACTCTCACATAACCTGGCATCTGGTGGCAACACTCTCAGATAACCTGGCATCTAGTGGCAACACTGTCAGATAACCTGGCATCTAGTGGCAACACTGTCAGATAACCTGGCATCTGGTGGCAACACTGTCAGATAACCTTGCATCTGGTGGCAACACTCTCAGATAACCTGGCATCTGGTGGCAACACTCTCAGATAACCTGGCAACTGGTGGCAACACTGTCAGATAACCTGGCATCTGGTGGCAATACTCTCAGATAACCTGACATCTGGTGTCAACACTCTCAGATAACCTGACATCTGGTGGCAACACTGTCAGATAACCTGGCATCTAGTGGCAACACTCTCAGATAACCTGGCATCTTGTGGCAACACTCTCAGATAACCTGGCATCTGGTGGCAACGCTCTCAGATAACCTGACATCTGGTGGCAACACTCTCAGATAAGCTGGCATCTGGTGGCAACACTCTCAGATCAGCTGGCATCTGGTGGCAACACTCTCACATAACCTGGCATCTAGTGGCTACACTGTCAGATAACCTGGCATCTAGTGGCAACACTGTCAGATAACCTGGCATCTGGTGGCAACACTCTCAGATAACCTGGCATCTGGTGGCAACACTCTCAGATAACCTGCCATCTAGTGGTAACACTCTCAGATAACCTGCCACCTGGTGGCAACACTCTCAGATAACCTGGCATCTGGTGGCAACACTGTCAGATAACCTGACATCTGGTGGCAACACTCTTAGATAACCTGGCATCTGGTGGCAACAATCTCAGATAAATTGGCATCTGGTGGCAACACTCTCAGCTAACCTGGCATCTAGTGGCAACACTGTCAGATAACATGGCATCTGGTGGCAACACTCTCAGATAACCTGGCATCTGGTGGCAACACTCTCAGATAACCTGGCATCTGGTGGCAACACTCTCAGATAACCTGGCATCTAGTGGCAACACTCTCAGATAACCTGGCATCTGGTGGCAACACTCTCAGATAACCTGGCATCTGGTGGCAACACTCTCAGATAACCTGGCATCTGGTGGCAACACTCTAAGATAACCTGGCATCTAGTGGCAATACTGTCAGATAACCTGACATCTGGTGGCAACACTGTCAGATAACCTGGCATCTAGTGGCAACACTCTCAGATAACCTGGCATCTGGTGGCTACACTCTCAGATAACCTGGCATCTGGTGGCAACACTCTCAGATAACCTGGCATCTGGTGGCAACACTCTCAGATAACCTGGCATCTAGTGGCAACACTGTCAGATAACCTGGCATCTAGTGGCAACACTGTCAGATAACCTTGCATCTGGTGGCAACACTCTCAGATAACCTGGCATCTGGTGGCAACACTCTCAGATAACATGGCATCTTGTGGCAACACTCTCAGATAACCTGGCATCTGGTGGCAACACTGTCAGATAACCTGGCATCTGGTGGCAACACTCTCAGATAACCTGACATCTGGTGGCCACACTCTCAGATAACCTGACATCTGGTGGCAACACTGTCAGATAACCTGGCAGCTAGTGGCAACACTCTCAGATAACCTGGCATCTAGTGGCAACACTTTCAGATAACCTGGCATCTGGTGGCAACGCTCTCAGATAACCTGGCATCTGGTGGCAACACTCTCAGATAAAATGGCATCTGGTGGCAACACTCTCAGATAACCTGGCATCTAGTGGCAATACTCTCAGATAACCTGACATCAGGTGGCAACACTGTCAGATAACCTGGCATCTAGTGGCAACACACTCAGATAACGTGGCATCTAGTGGCAACACTGTCAGATAACCTGGCATCTAGTGGCAACACTCTCAGATAACCTAGCATCTGGTGGCAACACTCTCAGATAACCTGGCATCTGGTGGCAACACTCTCAGATAACCTGGCATCTGGTGGCAACACTCTCAGATAACCTGGCATCTGGTGGCAACACCCTCAGATAACCTGGCATCTAGTGGCAACACTGTCAGATAACCTGGCATCTAGTGGCAACACTGTCAGATAACCTGGCATCTGGTGGCAACACTCTCAGATAACCTGGCATCTGGTGGCAACACTCTCAGATAACCTGGCATCTGGTGGCAACACTCTCAGATAACCTGGCATCTAGTGGCAACACTGTCAGATAACCTGGCATCTGGTGGCAACACTCTCAGATAACCTGACATCTGGTGGCAACACTCTCAGATAACCTGACATCTGGTGGCAACACTGTCAGATAACCTGGCATCTAGTGGCAACACTCTCAGATAACCTGGCATCTAGTGGCAACACTCTCAGATAACCTGGCATCTGGTGGCAACACTGTCAGATAACCTGGCATCTGGTGGCAACACACTCAGATAACCTGGCATCTGGTGGCAACACTCTCAGATAACCTGGCATCTGGTGGCAACACTGTCAGATAACCTGGCATCTGGTGGCAACACTCTCAGATAACCTGACATCTGGTGGCAACACTCTCAGATAACCTGAGATCTGGTGGCAACACTGTCAGATAACCTGGCATCTAGTGGCAACACTCTCAGATAACCTGGCATCTAGTGGCAACACTCTCAGATAACCTGGCATCTGGTGGCAACGCTCTCAGATAACCTGACATCTGGTGGCAACACTCTCAGATAAGCTGGCATCTGGTGGCAACACTCTCAGATAAGCTGGCATCTGGTGGCAACACTCTCACATAACCTGGCATCTAGTGGCAACACTGACAGATAACCTGGCATCTAGTGGCAACACTGTCAGATAACCTGGCATCTGGTGGCAACACTCTCAGATAACCTGGCATCTGGTGGCAACACTCTCAGATAACCTGCCATCTAGTGGCAACACTCTCAGATAACCTGCCACCTGGTGGCAACACTCTCAGATTACCTGGCATCTGGTGGCAACACTGTCAGATAACCTGACATCTGGTGGCAACAATCTTAGATAACCTGGCATCTGGTGGCAACACTCTCAGATAACCTGGCATCTGGTGGCAACACTCTCAGATAACCTGGCATCTAGTGGCAACACTCTCAGATAACCTAGCATCTGGTGGCAACACTCTCAGATAACCTGGGATCTGGTGGCAACACTCTCAGATAACCTGGCATCTGGTGGCAACACTCTCAGATAACCTGGCATCTGGTGGCAACACTCTCAGATAACCTGGCATCTAGTGGCAACACTGTCAGATAACCTGGCATCTATTGGCAACACTCTCAGATAACCTGGCATCTGGTGGCAACACTCTCAGAAAACCTGGCATCTAGTGGCAACACTGTCAGATAACCTGGCATCTGGTGGCAACACTCTCAGATAACCTGACATCTGGTGGCAACACTCTCAGATAACCTGACATCTGGTGGCAACACTGTCAGATAACCTGGCATCTAGTGGCAACACTCTCAGATAACCTGGCATCTAGTGGCAACACTCTCAGATAACCTGGCATCTGGTGGCAACACTGTCAGATAACCTGGCATCTGGTGGCAACACTCTCAGATAACCTGGCATCTAGTGGCAACACTCTCAGATAGCCTGGCATCTGGTGGCAACACTGTCAGATAACCTGGCATCTGGTGGCAAAACTCTCAGATAACCTGACATCTGGTGGCAACACTCTCAGATAACCTGACATCTGGTGGCAACACTGTCAGATAACCTGGCATCTAGTGGCAACACTCTCAGATAACCTGGCATCTAGTGGCAACACTCTCAGATAACCTGGCATCTGGTGGCAACGCTCTCAGATAACCTGACATCTGGTGGCAACACTCTCAGATAAGCTGGCATCTGGTGGCAACACTCTCAGATAAGCTGGCATCTGGTGGCAACACTCTCACATAACCTGGCATCTAGTGGCAACACTGTCAGATAACCTGGCATCTAGTGGCAACACTGTCAGATAACCTGGCATCTGGTGGCAACACTCTCAGATAACCTGGCATCTGGTGGCAACACTCTCAGATAACCTGCCATCTAGTGGCAACACTCTCAGATAACCTGCCACCTGGTGGCAACACCCTCAGATAACCTGGCATTAGGTGGCAACATTGTCAGATAACCTGACATCTGGTGGCAACACTCTTAGATAACCTGGCATCTGGCGGCAACACTCTCAGATAACCTGGCTTCTGGTGGCAACACTCTCAGATAACCTGGCATCTAGTGGCAACACTGTCAGATAACCTGGCATCTGGTGGCAACACGCTCAGATAACCTGGCATCTATTGGCAGCACTCTCAGATAACCTGGCATCTGGTGGCAACACTCTCAGATAACCTGGCATCTGGTGGCAACACTCTCAGATAACCTGGCATCTAGTGGCAACACTCTCAGATAACCTCGCATCTGGTGGCAACACTCTCAGATAACCTGGCATCTGGTGGCAACACTCTCAGATAACCTGGCATCTAGTGGCAACACTGTCAGATAACCTGGCATCTGGTGGCAACACTCTCAGATAACCTGGCATCTGGTGGCAACACTCTCAGATAACCTGGCATCTGGTGGCAACACTCTCAGATAACCCGGCATCTAGTGGCAATACTCTCAGATAACCTGACATCTGGTGGCAACACTGTCAGATAACCTAGCATCTAGTGGCAACACTCTCAGATAACCTGGCATCTGGTGGCAACACTCTCAGATAACCTGGCATCTGGTGGCAACACTCTCAGATAACCTGGCATCTGGTGGCAACACTGTCAGATAACCTGACATCTGGTGGCAACACTCACAGATAAGCTGGCATCTGGTGGCAACACTCTCAGATAAGCTGGCATCTGGTGGCAACACTCTCACATAACCTGGCATCTAGTGGCAACACTGTCAGATAACCTGGCATCTAGTGGCAACACTGTCAGATAACCTGGCATCTGGTGGCAACACTCTCAGATAACCTGGAACCTGGTGGCAACACTCTCAGATTACCTGCCATCTAGTGGCAACACTCTCAGATAACCTGCCACCTGGTGGCAACACTCTCAGATAACCTGGCATCTGGTGGCAACACTGTCAGATAACCTGACGTCTGGTGGCAACACTCTCAGATAACCTCGCATCTGGTGGCAACACTGTCAGATAACCTGACATCTGGTGGCAACACTCTCAGATAAGCTGGCATCTGGTGGCAATACTCTCAGATAAGCTGGCATCTGGTGGCAACACTCTCACATAACCTGGCATCTAGTGGCAACACTGTCAGATAACCTGACATCTGGTGGCAACACTGTCAGATAACCTGGCATCTAGTGGCAACACTCTCAGATAACCTGGCATCTAGTGGCAACACTCTCAGATAACCTGGCATCTGGTGGCAACACTGTCAGATAACCTGGCATCTGGTGGCAACACTCTCAGATAACCTGGCATCTGGTGGCAACACTCTCAGATAGCCTGGCATCTGGTGGCAACACTGTCAGATAACCTGGCATCTGGTGGCAACACTCTCAGATAACCTGACATCCGGTGGCAACACTCTCAGATAACCTGACATCTGGTGGCAACACTGTCAGATAACCTGGCATCTAGTGGCAACACTCTCAGATAACCTGGCATCTAGTGGCAACACTCTCAGATAACCTGGCATCTGGTGGCAACGCTCTCAGATAACCTGACATCTGGTGGCAACACTCTCAGATAAGCTGGCATCTGGTGGCAACACTCTCAGATAAGCTGGCATCTGGTGGCAGCACTCTCACATAACCTGGCATCTAGTGGCAACACTGTCAGATAACCTGGCATCTAGTGGCAACACTGTCAGATAACCTGGCATCTGGTGGCAACACTCTCAGATAACCTGGCATCTGGTGGCAGCGCTCTCAGATAACCTGCCACCTGGTGGCAACACTCTCAGATAACCTGGCATCTGGTGGCAACATTGTCAGATAACCTGACATCTGGTGGCAACACTCTTAGATAACCTGGCATCTGGCGGCAACACTCTCAGATAACCTGGCTTCTGGTGGCAACACTCTCAGATAACCTGGCATCTAGTGGCAACACTGTCAGATAACCTGGCATCTGGTGGCAACACTCTCAGATAACCTGGCATCTGGTGGCAACACTCTCAGATAACCTGGCATCTAGTGGCAACACTGTCAGATAACCTGGCATCTGGTGGCAACACTCTCAGATAACCATGCATCAGGTGGCAACACTCTCAGATAACCTGGCATCTGGTGGCAACACTCTCAGATAACCCGGCATCTAGTGGCAATACTCTCAGATAACCTGATATCTGGTGGCAACACTGTCAGATAACCTGGCATCTAGTGGCAACACTCTCAGATAACCTGGCATCTGGTGGCAACACTCTCAGATAAGCTGGCATCTGGTGGCAACACTCTCACATAACCTGCCACCTGGTGGCAACACTCTCAGATAACCTGGCATCTGGTGGCAACACTGTCAGATAACCTGACATCTGGTGGCAACACTCTCAGATAACCTGGCATCTGGTGGCAACACTGTCAGATAACCTGACATCTGGTGGCAACACTCTCAGATAAGCTGGCATCTGGTGGCAACACTCTCAGATAAGCTGGCATCTGGTGGCAACACTCTCACATAACCTGGCATCTAGTGGCAACACTGTCAGATAACCTGGCATCTAGTGGCAACTCTGTCAGATAACCTGGCATCTGGTGGCAACACTCTCAGATAACCTGGCATCTGGTGGCAACACTCTCAGATAACCTGCCATCTAGTGGCAACACTCTCAGATAACCTGCCACCTGGTGGCAACACTCTCAGATAACCTGGCATCTGGCGGCAACACTGTCAGATAACCTGACATCTGGTGGCAACACTCTTAGATAACCTGGCATCTGGTGGCAACACTCTCAGATAACCTGGCATCTGGTGGCAACACTCTCAGATAACCTGGCATCTAGTGGCAACACTGTCAGATAACCTGGCATCTGGTGGCAACACTCTCAGATAACCTGGCATCTGGTGGCAACACTCTCAGATAACCTGGCATCTGGGGGAAACACTCTCAGATAACCTGGCATCTGGTGACAACACTCTCAGATAACCTGGCATCTAGTGGCAACACTCTCAGATAACCTGGCATATGGTGGCAACACTCTCAGATAACCTGGCATCTGGTGACAACACTCTCAGATAACCTGGCATCTGGTGGCAACACTCTCAGATAACCTGGCATCTAGTGGCAATACTCTCAGATAACCTGACATCTGGTGGCAACACTGTCAGATAACCTGGCATCTAGTGGCAACACTCTCAGATAACCTGGCATCTGGTGGCAACACTCTCCGATAACCTGGCATCTGGTGGCAACACTCTCAGATAACCTGGCATCTGGTGGCAACACTCTCAGATAACCTGGCATCTAGTGGCAACACCCTCAGATAACCTGGCATCTGGTGGCAACACACTCAGATAACCTGGCATCTGGTGGCAACACTGTCAGATAACCTGGCATCTAGTGGCAACACTCTCAGATATCCTGGCATCTGGTGGCAACACTGTCAGATAACCTGGCATCTGGTGGCAACACTCTCAGATAACCTGGCATCTGGTGACAACACTGTCAGATAACCTGGCATCCGGTGGCATCACTCTCAGATAACCTGGCATCTAGTGGCAACGCTCTCAGATAACCTGGCATCTGGTGGCAACACTCTCAGATAACCTGGCATCTGGTGGCAACACTGTCAGATAAGCTGGCATCTGGTGGCAACACTCTCACATAACCTGGCATCTAGTGGCAACACTGTCAGATAACCTGGCATCTAGTGGCAACACTGTCAGATAACCTGGCATCTGGTGGCAACACTCTCAGATAACCTGGCATCTGGTGGCAACACTCTCAGATAACATGCCATCTAGTGGCAACACTCTCAGATAACCTGCCACCTGGTGGCAACACTCTCAGATAACCTGGCATCTGGTGGCAACACTGTCAGATAACCTGACATCTGGTGGCAACACTCTTAGATAACCTGGCATCTGGTGGCAACACTCTCAGATAAACTGGCATCTGGTGGCAACACTCTCAGATAACCTGGCATCTAGTGGCAACACTCTCAGATTACCTGGCATCTGGTGGCAACACTCTCAGATAACCTGGCATCTGGTGGCAACACTCTCAGATAACCTGGCACCTGGTGGCAACATTCTCAGATAACCTGGCATCTGGTGGCAACACTCTCAGATAACCTGGCATCTAGTGGCAACACTCTCAGATAACCTGGCATCTGGTGGCAACACTCTCAGATAACCTGGCATCTGGTGGCAACACTCTCAGATAACCTGCCATCTAGTGGCAACACTCTCAGATAACCTGCCACCTGGTGGCAACACTCTCAGATAACCTGGCATCTGGTGGCAACACTCTCAGATGACCTGGCATCTAGTGGCAACACTCTCAGATAACCTGGCATCTAGTGGCAACACTGTCAGATAACCTTGCATCTGGTGGCAACACTCTCAGATAACCTGGCATCTGGTGGCAACACTCTCAGATAACCTGGCATCTGGTGGCAACACTCTCAGATAACCTGGCATCTGGTGGCAACACTCTCAGATAACCTGGCATCTAGTGGCAACACTGTCAGATAACCTGGCATCGGGTGGCAACACTCTCAGATAACCTGGCATCTGGTGGCAACACTCTCAGATAACCTGGCATCTGGGGGCAACACTCTCAGATAACCTGGCATCTGGTGGCAACACTCTCAGATAACCTGGCATCTAGTGGCAACACTCTCAGATAACCTGGCATCTGGTGGCAACACTCTCAGATAACCTGGCATCTGGTGGCAACACTCTCAGATAACCTGGCATCTGGTGGCAACACTCACAGATAACCTGGCATCTAGTGGCAATACTCTCAGATAACCTGAAATCTGGATGCAACACTGTCAGATAACCAGGCATCTAGTGGCAACACTCTCAGATAACCTGGCATCTGGTGGCAACACTCTCAGATAACCTGGCATCTGGTGGCAACACTCTCAGATAACCTGGCATCTGGTGGCAACACTCTCAGATAACCTGGCATCTGGTGGCAACACTCTCAGATAACCTGGCATCTGGTGGCAACACTCTCAGATAACCTGGCATCTAGTGGCAACACTGTCAGATAACCTGGCATCTGGTGGCAACACTCTCAGATAACCTGGCATCTGGTGGCAACACTCTCAGATAACCTGGCATCTGGTGGCAACACTCTCAGATAACCTGGCATCTGGTGGCAACACTCTCAGATAACCTGGCATCTGGTGGCAACACTCTCAGATAACCTGGCATCTGGTGGCAACACTCTCAGATAACCTGGCATCTAGTGGCAACACTGTCAGATAACCTGGCATCTGGTGGCAACACTCTCAGATAACCTGGCATCTGGTGGCAACACTCTCAGATAACCTGGCATCTGGTGGCAACACTCTCAGATAACCCGGCATCTAGTGGCAATACTCTCAGATAACCTGACATCTGGTGGCAACACTGTCAGATAACCTGGCATCTAGTGGCAACACTCTCAGATAACCTGGCATCTGGTGGCAACACTCTCAGATAACCTGGCATCTGGTGGCAACACTCTCAGATAACCTGGCATCTGGTGGCAACACTCTCAGATAACCTGGCATCTGGTGGCAACACTCTCAGATAAGCTGGCATCTGGTGGCAACACTCTCAGATAAGCTGGCATCTGGTGGCAACACTCTCACATAACCTGGCATCTAGTGGCAACACTGTCAGATAACCTGGCATCTAGTGGCAACACTGTCAGATAACCTGGCATCTGGTGGCAACACTCTCAGATAACCTGGAACCTGGTGGCAACACTCTCAGATTACCTGCCATCTAGTGGCAACACTCTCAGATAACCTGCCACCTGGTGGCAACACTCTCAGATAACCTGGCATCTGGTGGCAACACTGTCAGATAACCTGACGTCTGGTGGCAACACTCTCGGATAACCTCGCATCTGGTGGCAACACTGTCAGATAACCTGACATCTGGTGGCAACACTCTCAGATAAGCTGGCATCTGGTGGCAACACTCTCAGATAAGCTGGCATCTGGTGGCAATACTCTCACATAACCTGGCATCTAGTGGCAACACTGTCAGATAACCTGACATCTGGTGGCAACACTGTCAGATAACCTGGCATCTAGTGGCAACACTCTCAGATAACCTGGCATCTAGTGGCAACACTCTCAGATAACCTGGCATCTGGTGGCAACACTGTCAGATAACCTGGCATCTGGTGGCAACACTCTCAGATAACCTGGCATCTGGTGGCAACACTCTCAGATAGCCTGGCATCTGGTGGCAACACTGTCAGATAACCTGGCATCTGGTGGCAACACTCTCAGATAACCTGACATCTGGTGGCAACACTGTCAGATAACCTGGCATCTAGTGGCAACACTCTCAGATAACCTGGCATCTAGTGGCAACACTCTCAGATAACCTGGCATCTGGTGGCAACGCTCTCAGATAACCTGACATCTGGTGGCAACACTCTCAGATAAGCTGGCATCTGGTGGCAACACTCTCAGATAAGCTGGCATCTGGTGGCAACACTCTCACATAACCTGACATCTGGTGGCAACACTGTCAGATAACCTGGCATCTAGTGGCAACACTCTCAGATAACCTGGCATCTGGTGGCAACACTCTCCGATAACCTGGCATCTGGTGGCAACACTCTCAGATAACCTGGCATCTGGTGGCAACACTCTCAGATAACCTGGCATCTAGTGGCAACACCCTCAGATAACCTGGCATCTGGTGGCAACACACTCAGATAACCTGGCATCTGGTGGCAACACTGTCAGATAACCTGGCATCTAGTGGCAACACTCTCAGATAACCTGGCATCTGGTGGCAACACTGTCAGATAACCTGGCATCTGGTGGCAACACTCTCAGATAACCTGGCATCTGGTGACAACACTGTCAGATAACCTGGCATCCGGTGGCATCACTCTCAGATAACCTGGCATCTAGTGGCAACGCTCTCAGATAACCTGGCATCTGGTGGCAACACTCTCAGATAACCTGGCATCTGGTGGCAACACTGTCAGATAACCTGACATCTGGTGGCAACACTCTCAGATAAGCTGGCATCTGGTGGCAACACTCTCAGATAAGCTGGCATCTGGTGGCAACACTCTCACATAACCTGGCATCTAGTGGTAACACTGTCAGATAACCTGGCATCTAGTGGCAACACTGTCAGATAACCTGGCATCTGGTGGCAACACTCTCAGATAACCTGGCATCTGGTGGCAACACTCTCAGATAACATGCCATCTAGTGGCAACACTCTCAGATAACCTGCCACCTGGTGGCAACACTCTCAGATAACCTGGCATCTGGTGGCAACACTGTCAGATAACCTGACATCTGGTGGCAACACTCTTAGATAACCTGGCATCTGGTGGCAACACTCTCAGATAAACTGGCATCTGGTGGCAACACTCTCAGATAACCTGGCATCTAGTGGCAACACTCTCAGATAACCTGGCATCTGGTGGCAACACTCTCAGATAACCTGGCATCTGGTGGCAACACTCTCAGATAACCTGGCACCTGGTGGCAACATTCTCAGATAACCTGGCATCTGGTGGCAACACTCTCAGATAACCTGGCATCTAGTGGCAACACTCTCAGATAACCTGGCATCTGGTGGCAACACTCTCAGATAACCAGGCATCTGGTGGCAACACTCTCAGATAACCTGCCATCTAGTGGCAACACTCTCAGATAACCTGCCACCTGGTGCAACACTCTCAGATAACCTGGCATCTGGTGGCAACACTCTCAGATTACCTGGCATCTAGTGGCAACACTGTCAGATAACCTGGCATCTAGTGGCAACACTGTCAGATAACCTTGCATCTGGTGGCAACACTCTCAGATAACCTGGCATCTGGTGACAACACTCTCAGATAACCTGGCATCTGGTGGCAACACTCTCAGATAACCTGGCATCTGGTGGCAACACTCTCAGATAACCTGGCATCTAGTGGCAACACTGTCAGATAACCTGGCATCGGGTGGCAACACTCTCAGATAACCTGGCATCTGGTGGCAACACTCTCAGATAACCTGGCATCTGGGGGCAACACTCTCAGATAACCTGGCATCTGGTGGCAACACTCTCAGATAACCTGGCATCTAGTGGCAACACTCTCAGATAACCTGGCATCTGGTGGCAACACTCTCAGATAACCTGGCATCTGGTGGCAACACTCTCAGATAACCTGGCATCTGGTGGCAACACTCACAGATAACCTGGCATCTAGTGGCAATACTCTCAGATAACCTGAAATCTGGATGCAACACTGTCAGATAACCAGGCATCTAGTGGCAACACTCTCAGATAACCTGGCATCTGGTGGCAACACTCTCAGATAACCTGGCATCTGGTGGCAACACTCTCAGATAACCTGGCATCTGGTGGCAACACTCTCAGATAACCTGGCATCTAGTGGCAACACTGTCAGATAACCTGGCATCTAGCGGCAACACTGTCAGATAACCTGGCATCTGGTGGCAACACTGTCAGATAACCTGGCATCTGGTGGCAACACTCTCAGATAACCTGGCATCTGGTGGCAACACTCTCAGATAACCTTTCATCTGGTGGCAACACTGTCAGATAACCTGGCATCTGGTGGCAACACGCTCAGATAACCTGACATCTGGTGGCAACACTCTCAGATAACCTGACATCTGGTGGCAACATTGTCAGATAACCTGGCATCTAGTGGCAACACTCTCAGATAACCTGGCATCTAGTGGCAACACTCTCAGATAACCTGGCATCTGGTGGCAACGCTCTCAGATAACCTGACATCTGGTGGCAACACTCTCAGATAAGCTGGCATCTGGTGGCAACACTCTCAGATAAGCTGGCATCTGGTGGCAACACTCTCACATAACCTGGCATCTAGTGGCTACACTGTCAGATAACCTGGCATCTAGTGGCATCACTGTCAGATAACCTGGCATCTGGTGGCAATACTCTCAGATAACCTGGCATCTGGTGGCAACACTCTCAGATAACCTGCCATCTAGTGGCAACACTCTCAGATAACCTGCCACCTGGTGGCAACACTCTCAGATAACCAGGCATCTGGTGGCAACACTGTCAGATAACCTGACATCTGGTGGCAACACTCTTAGATAACCTGGCATCTGGTGGCAACACTCTCAGATAACCTGGCATCTGGTGGCAACACTCTCAGATAACCTGGCATCTAGTGGCAACACTGTCAGATAACCTGGCATCTGGTGGCAACACTCTCAGATAACCTGGCATCTGGTGGCAACACTCTCAGATAACCTGGTATCTGGTGGCAACACTCTCAGATAACCTGGCATCTAGTGGCAACACTCTCAGATAACCTGACATCTGGTGGCAACACTGTCAGATAACCTGGCATCTAGTGGCAACACTCTCAGATAACCTGGCATCTGGTGGCAACACTCTCAGATAACCTGGCATCTGGTGGCAACACTCTCAGATAACCTGGCATCTGGTGGCAACACTGTCAGATAACCTGGCATCTAGTGGCAACACTCTCAGATAGCCTGGCATCTGGTGGCAACACTGTCAGATAACCTGGCATCTGGTGGCAACACTCTCAGATAACCTGACATCTGGTGGCAACACTCTCAGATAACCTGACATCTGGTGGCAACACTGTCAGATAACCTGGCATCTGGTGGCAACACTCTCAGATAACCTGGCATCTGGTGGCAACACTCTCAGATAGCCTGGCATCTGGTGGCAACACTGTCAGATAACCTGGCATCTGGTGGCAACACTCTCAGATAACCTGACATCTGGTGGCAACACTCTCAGATAACCTGACATCTGGTGGCAACACTGTCAGATAACCTGGCATCTAGTGGCAACACTCTCAGATAACCTGGCATCTAGTGGCAACACTCTCAGATAACCTGGCATCTGGTGGCAACGCTCTCAGATAACCTGACATCTGGTGGCAACACTCTCAGATAAGCTGGCATCTGGTGGCAACACTCTCAGATAAGCTGGCATCTGGTGGCAACACTCTCACATAACCTGGCATCTAGTGGCAACACTGTCAGATAACCTGGCATCTAGTGGCAACACTCTCAGATAAGCTGGCATCTGGTGGCAACACTCTCAGATAACCTGGCATCTGGTGGCAACACTGTCAGATAACCTGACATCTGGTGGCAACACTCTCAGATAAGCTGGCATCTGGTGGCAACACTCTCTGATAAGCTGGCATCTGGTGGCAACACTCTCACATAACCTGGCATCTAGTGGCAACACTGTCAGATAACCTTGCATCTAGTGGCAACACTGTCAGATAACCGTGCATCTGGTGGCAACACTCTCAGATAACCTGGAACCTGGTGGCAACACTCTCAGATTACCTGCCATCTAGTGGCAACACTCTCAGATAACCTGCCACCTGGTGGCAACACTCTCAGATAACCTGGCATCTGGTGGCAACACTGTCAGATAACCTGACGTCTGGTGGCAACACTCTCGGATAACCTCGCATCTGGTGGCAACACTGTCAGATAACCTGACATCTGGTGGCAACACTCTCAGATAAGCTGGCATCTGGTGGCAACACTCTCAGATAAGCTGGCATCTGGTGGCAATACTCTCACATAACCTGGCATCTAGTGGCAACACTGTCAGATAACCTGACATCTGGTGGCAACACTGTCAGATAACCTGGCATCTAGTGGCAACACTCTCAGATAACCTGGCATCTAGTGGCAACACTCTCAGATAACCTGGCATCTGGTGGCAACACTGTCAGATAACCTGGCATCTGGTGGCAACACTCTCAGATAACCTGGCATCTGGTGGCAACACTCTCAGATAGCCTGGCATCTGGTGGCAACATTGTCAGATAACCTGGCATCTGGTGGCAACACTCTCAGATAACCTGACATCTGGTGGCAACACTGTCAGATAACCTGGCATCTAGTGGCAACACTCTCAGATAACCTGGCATCTAGTGGCAACACTCTCAGATAACCTGGCATCTGGTGGCAACGCTCTCAGATAACCTGACATCTGGTGGCAACACTCTCAGATAAGCTGGCATCTGGTGGCAACACTCTCAGATAAGCTGGCATCTGGTGGCAACACTCTCACATAACCTGACATCTGGTGGCAACACTGTCAGATAACCTGGCATCTAGTGGCAACACTCTCAGATAACCTGGCATCTGGTGGCAACACTCTCCGATAACCTGGCATCTGGTGGCAACACTCTCAGATAACCTGGCATCTGGTGGCAACACTCTCAGATAACCTGGCATCTAGTGGCAACACCCTCAGATAACCTGGCATCTGGTGGCAACACACTCAGATAACCTGGCATCTGGTGGCAACACTGTCAGATAACCTGGCATCTAGTGGCAACACTCTCAGATAACCTGGCATCTGGTGGCAACACTGTCAGATAACCTGGCATCTGGTGGCAACACTCTCAGATAACCTGGCATCTGGTGACAACACTGTCAGATAACCTGGCATCCGGTGGCATCACTCTCAGATAACCTGGCATCTAGTGGCAACGCTCTCAGATAACCTGGCATCTGGTGGCAACACTCTCAGATAACCTGGCATCTGGTGGCAACACTGTCAGATAACCTGACATCTGGTGGCAACACTCTCAGATAAGCTGGCATCTGGTGGCAACACTCTCAGATAAGCTGGCATCTGGTGGCAACACTCTCACATAACCTGGCATCTAGTGGTAACACTGTCAGATAACCTGGCATCTAGTGGCAACACTGTCAGATAACCTGGCATCTGGTGGCAACACTCTCAGATAACCTGGCATCTGGTGGCAACACTCTCAGATAACATGCCATCTAGTGGCAACACTCTCAGATAACCTGCCACCTGGTGGCAACACTCTCAGATAACCTGGCATCTGGTGGCAACACTGTCAGATAACCTGACATCTGGTGGCAACACTCTTAGATAACCTGGCATCTGGTGGCAACACTCTCAGATAAACTGGCATCTGGTGGCAACACTCTCAGATAACCTGAAATCTGGATGCAACACTGTCAGATAACCAGGCATCTAGTGGCAACACTCTCAGATAACCTGGCATCTGGTGGCAACACTCTCAGATAACCTGGCATCTGGTGGCAACACTCTCAGATAACCTGGCATCTGGTGGCAACACTCTCAGATAACCTGGCATCTAGTGGCAACACTGTCAGATAACCTGGCATCTAGCGGCAACACTGTCAGATAACCTGGCATCTGGTGGCAACACTGTCAGATAACCTGGCATCTGGTGGCAACACTCTCAGATAACCTGGCATCTGGTGGCAACACTCTCAGATAACCTTTCATCTGGTGGCAACACTGTCAGATAACCTGGCATCTGGTGGCAACACGCTCAGATAACCTGACATCTGGTGGCAACACTCTCAGATAACCTGACATCTGGTGGCAACATTGTCAGATAACCTGGCATCTAGTGGCAACACTCTCAGATAACCTGGCATCTAGTGGCAACACTCTCAGATAACCTGGCATCTGGTGGCAACGCTCTCAGATAACCTGACATCTGGTGGCAACACTCTCAGATAAGCTGGCATCTGGTGGCAACACTCTCAGATAAGCTGGCATCTGGTGGCAACACTCTCACATAACCTGGCATCTAGTGGCTACACTGTCAGATAACCTGGCATCTAGTGGCATCACTGTCAGATAACCTGGCATCTGGTGGCAATACTCTCAGATAACCTGGCATCTGGTGGCAACACTCTCAGATAACCTGCCATCTAGTGGCAACACTCTCAGATAACCTGCCACCTGGTGGCAACACTCTCAGATAACCAGGCATCTGGTGGCAACACTGTCAGATAACCTGACATCTGGTGGCAACACTCTTAGATAACCTGGCATCTGGTGGCAACACTCTCAGATAACCTGGCATCTGGTGGCAACACTCTCAGATAACCTGGCATCTAGTGGCAACACTGTCAGATAACCTGGCATCTGGTGGCAACACTCTCAGATAACCTGGCATCTGGTGGCAACACTCTCAGATAACCTGGTATCTGGTGGCAACACTCTCAGATAACCTGGCATCTAGTGGCAACACTCTCAGATAACCTGACATCTGGTGGCAACACTGTCAGATAACCTGGCATCTAGTGGCAACACTCTCAGATAACCTGGCATCTGGTGGCAACACTCTCAGATAACCTGGCATCTGGTGGCAACACTCTCAGATAACCTGGCATCTGGTGGCAACACTGTCAGATAACCTGACATCTGGTGGCAACACTCTCAGATAAGCTGGCATCTGGTGGCAACACTCTCAGATAAGCTGGCATCTGGTGGCAACACTCTCACATAACCTGGCATCTAGTGGCAACACTGTCAGATAACCTGGCATCTAGTGGCAACACTGTCAGATAACCTGGCATCTGGTGGCAACACTCTCAGATAACCTGGAACCTGGTGGCAACACTCTCAGATTACCTGCCATCTAGTGGCAACACTCTCAGATAACCTGCCACCTGGTGGCAACACTCTCAGATAACCTGGCATCTGGTGGCAACACTGTCAGATAACCTGACGTCTGGTGGCAACACTCTCAGATAACCTCGCATCTGGTGGCAACACTGTCAGATAACCTGACATCTGGTGGCAACACTCTCAGATAAGCTGGCATCTGGTGGCAACACTCTCAGATAAGCTGGCATCTGGTGGCAACACTCTCACATAACCTGGCATCTAGTGGCAACACTGTCAGATAACCTGACATCTGGTGGCAACACTGTCAGATAACCTGGCATCTAGTGGCAACACTCTCAGATAACCTGGCATCTAGTGGCAACACTCTCAGATAACCTGGCATCTGGTGGCAACACTGTCAGATAACCTGGCATCTGGTGGCAACACTCTCAGATAACCTGGCATCTGGTGGCAACACTCTCAGATAGCCTGGCATCTGGTGGCAACACTGTCAGATAACCTGGCATCTGGTGGCAACACTCTCAGATAACCTGGCATCTGGTGGCAACACTCTCAGATAACCTGACATCTGGTGGCAACACTCTCAGATAACCTGACATCTGGTGGCAACACTGTCAGATAACCTGGCATCTAGTGGCAACACTCTCAGATAACCTGGCATCTAGTGGCAACACTCTCAGATAACCTGGCATCTGGTGGCAACGCTCTCAGATAACCTGACATCTGGTGGCAACACTCTCAGATAAGCTGGCATCTGGTGGCAACACTCTCAGATAAGCTGGCATCTGGTGGCAACACTCTCACATAACCTGGCATCTAGTGGCAACACTGTCAGATAACCTGGCATCTAGTGGCAACACTGTCAGATAACCTGGCATCTGGTGGCAACACTCTCAGATAACCTGGCATCTGGTGGCAACGCTCTCAGATAACCTGCCATCTAGTGGCAACACTCTCAGATAACCTGCCACCTGGTGGCAACACTCTCAGATAACCTGACATCTGGTGGCAACATTGTCAGATAACCTGACATCTGGTGGCAACACTCTTAGATAACCTGGCATCTGGCGGCAACACTCTCAGATAACCTGGCTTCTGGTGGCAACACTCTCAGATAACCTGGCATCTAGTGGCAACACTGTCAGATAACCTGGCATCTGGTGGCAACACTCTCAGATAACCTGGCATCTGGTGGCAGCACTCTCAGATAACCTGGCATCTGGTGGCAACACTCTCAGATAACCTGGCATCTGGTGGCAACACTCTCAGATAACCTGGCATCTAGTGGCAACACTCTCAGATAACCTGGCATCTGGTGGCAACACTCTCAGATAACCTGGCATCTGGTGGCAACACTCTCAGATAACCTGGCATCTGGTGGCAACACTCTCAGATAACCTGGCATCTAGTGGCAACACTGTCAGATAACCTGGCATCTGGTGGCAACACTCTCAGATAACCATGCATCTGGTGGCAACACTCTCAGATAACCTGGCATCTGGTGGCAACACTCTCAGATAACCCGGCATCTAGTGGCAATACTCTCAGATAACCTGATATCTGGTGGCAACACTGTCAGATAACCTGGCATCTAGTGGCAACACTCTCAGATAACCTGGCATCTGGTGGCAACACTCTCAGATAACCTGGCATCTGGTGGCAACACTCTCAGATAACCTGGCATCTGGTGGCAACACTGTCAGATAACCTGACATCTGGTGGCAACACTCTCAGATAAGCTGGCATCTGGTGGCAACACTCTCAGATAAGCTGGCATCTGGTGGCAACACTCTCACATAACCTGGCATCTAGTGGCAACACTGTCAGATAACCTTGCATCTAGTGGCAACACTGTCAGATAACCGTGCATCTGGTGGCAACACTCTCAGATAACCTGGAACCTGGTGGCAACACTCTCAGATTACCTGCCATCTAGTGGCAACACTCTCAGATAACCTGCCACCTGGTGGCAACACTCTCAGATAACCTGGCATCTGGTGGCAACACTGTCAGATAACCTGACATCTGGTGGCAACACTCTCAGATAACCTGGCATCTGGTGGCAACACTGTCAGATAACCTGACATCTGGTGGCAACACTCTCAGATAAGCTGGCATCTGGTGGCAACACTCTCAGATAAGCTGGCATCTGGTGGCAACACTCTCACATAACCTGGCATCTAGTGGCAACACTGTCAGATAACCTGGCATCTAGTGGCAACACTGTCAGATAACCTGGCATCTGGTGGCAACACTCTCAGATAACCTGGCATCTGGTGGCAACACTCTCAGATAACCTGCCATCTAGTGGCAACACTCTCAGATAACCTGCCACCTGGTGGCAACACTCTCAGATAACCTGGCATCTGGCGGCAACACTGTCAGATAACCTGACATCTGGTGGCAACACTCTTAGATAACCTGGCATCTGGTGGCAACACTCTCAGATAACCTGGCATCTGGTGGCAACACTCTCAGATAACCTGGCATCTAGTGGCAACACTGTCAGATAACCTGGCATCTGGTGGCAACACTCTCAGATAACCTGGCATCTGGTGGCAACACTCTCAGATAACCTGGCATCTGGGGGAAACACTCTCAGATAACCTGGCATCTGGTGACAACACTCTCAGATAACCTGGCATCTAGTGGCAACACTCTCAGATAACCTGGCATATGGTGGCAACACTCTCAGATAACCTGGCATCTGGTGACAACACTCTCAGATAACCTGGCATCTGGTGGCAACACTCTCAGATAACCTGGCATCTAGTGGCAATACTCTCAGATAACCTGACATCTGGTGGCAACACTGTCAGATAACCTGGCATCTAGTGGCCACACTCTCAGATAACCTGGCATCTGGTGGCAACACTCTCCGATAACCTGGCATCTGGTGGCAACACTCTCAGATAACCTGGCATCTGGTGGCAACACTCTCAGATAACCTGGCATCTAGTGGCAACACCCTCAGATAACCTGGCATCTGGTGGCAACACACTCAGATAACCTGGCATCTGGTGGCAACACTGTCAGATAACCTGGCATCTAGTGGCAACACTGTCAGATAACCTGGCATCTAGTGGCAACACTCTCAGATAACCTGGCATCTGGTGGCAACACTGTCAGATAACCTGGCATCTGGTGGCAACACTCTCAGATAACCTGGCATCTGGTGACAACACTGTCAGATAACCTGGCATCCGGTGGCATCACTCTCAGATAACCTGGCATCTAGTGGCAACGCTCTCAGATAACCTGGCATCTGGTGGCAACACTCTCAGATAACCTGGCATCTGGTGGCAACACTGTCAGATAACCTGACATCTGGTGGCAACACTCTCAGATAAGCTGGCATCTGGTGGCAACACTCTCAGATAAGCTGGCATCTGGTGGCAACACTCTCACATAACCTGGCATCTAGTGGCAACACTGTCAGATAACCTGTCATCTAGTGGCAACACTGTCAGATAACCTGGCATCTGGTGGCAACACTCTCAGATAACCTGGCATCTGGTGGCAACACTCTCAGATAACATGCCATCTAGTGGCAACACTCTCAGATAACCTGCCACCTGGTGGCAACACTCTCAGATAACCTGGCATCTGGTGGCAACACTGTCAGATAACCTGACATCTGGTGGCAACACTCTTAGATAACCTGGCATCTGGTGGCAACACTCTCAGATAAACTGGCATCTGGTGGCAACACTCTCAGATAACCTGGCATCTAGTGGCAACACTCTCAGATAACCTGGCATCTGGTGGCAACACTATCAGATAACCTGGCATCTGGTGGCAACACTCTCAGATAACCTGGCACCTGGTGGCAACATTCCCCGATAACCTGGCATCTGGTGGCAACACTCTCAGATAACCTGGCATCTAGTGGCAACACTCTCAGATAACCTGGCATCTGGTGGCAACACTCTCAGATAACCTGGCATCTGGTGGCAACACTCTCAGATAACCTGCCATCTAGTGGCAACACTCTCAGATAACCTGCCACCTGGTGCAACACTCTCAGATAACCTGGCATCTGGTGGCAACACTCTCAGATTACCTGGCATCTAGTGGCAACACTGTCAGATAACCTGGCATCTAGTGGCAACACTGTCAGATAACCTTGCATCTGGTGGCAACACTCTCAGATAACCTGGCATCTGGTGGCAACACTCTCAGATAATCTGGCATCTGGTGGCAACACTCTCAGATAACCTGGCATCTGGTGGCAACACTCTCAGATAACCTGGCATCTAGTGGCAACACTGTCAGATAACCTGGCATCGGGTGGCAACACTCTCAGATAACCTGGCATCTGGTGGCAACACTCTCAGATAACCTGGCATCTGGGGGCAACACTCTCAGATAACCTGGCATCTGGTGGCAACACTCTCAGATAACCTGGCATCTAGTGGCAACACTCTCAGATAACCTGGCATCTGGTGGCAACACTCTCAGATAACCTGGCATCTGGTGGCAACACTCTCAGATAACCTGGCATCTGGTGGCAACACTCACAGATAACCTGGCATCTAGTGGCAATACTCTCAGATAACCTGAAATCTGGATGCAACACTGTCAGATAACCAGGCATCTAGTGGCAACACTCTCAGATAACCTGGCATCTGGTGGCAACACTCTCAGATAACCTGGCATCTGGTGGCAACACTCTCAGATAACCTGGCATCTGGTGGCAACACTCTCAGATAACCTGGCATCTAGTGGCAACACTGTCAGTTAACCTGGCATCTAGTGGCAACACTGTCAGATAACCTGGCATCTGGTGGCAACACTGTCAGATAACCTGGCATCTGGTGGCAACACTCTCAGATAACCTGGCATCTGGTGGCAACACTCTCAGATAACCTTTCATCTGGTGGCAACACTGTCAGATAACCTGGCATCCGGTGGCAACACGCTCAGATAACCTGACATCTGGTGGCAACACTCTCAGATAACCTGACATCTGGTGGCAACATTGTCAGATAACCTGGCATCTAGTGGCAACACTCTCAGATAACCTGGCATCTAGTGGCAACACTCTCAGATAACCTGGCATCTGGTGGCAACGCTCTCAGATAACCTGACATCTGGTGGCAACACTCTCAGATAAGCTGGCATCTGGTGGCAACACTCTCAGATTAGCTGGCATCTGGTGGCAACACTCTCACATAACCAGGCATCTAGTGGCTACACTGTCAGATAACCTGGCATCTAGTGGCATCACTGTCAGATAACCTGGCATCTGGTGGCAACACTCTCAGATAACCTGGCATCTGGTGGCAACACTCTCAGATAACCTGCCATCTAGTGGCAACACTCTCAGATAACCTGCCACCTGGTGGCAACACTCTCAGATAACCAGGCATCTGGTGGCAACACTGTCAGATAACCTGACATCTGGTGGCAACACTCTTAGATAACCTGGCATCTGGTGGCAACACTCTCAGATAACCTGGCATCTGGTGGCAACACTCTCAGATAACCTGGCATCTAGTGGCAACACTGTCAGATAACCTGGCATCTGGTGGCAACACTCTCAGATAACCTGGCATCTGGTGGCAACACTCTCAGATAACCTGGTATCTGGTGGCAACACTCTCAGATAACCTGGCATCTAGTGGCAACACTCTCAGATAACGTGACATCTGGTGGCAACACTGTCAGATAACCTGGCATCTAGTGGCAACACTCTCAGATAACCTGGCATCTGGTGGCAACACTCTCAGATAACCTGGCATCTGGTGGCAACACTCTCAGATAACCTGGCATCTGGTGGCAACACTGTCAGATAACCTGACATCTGGTGGCAACACTCTCAGATAAGCTGGCATCTGGTGGCAACACTCTCAGATAAGCTGGCATCTGGTGGCAACACTCTCACATAACCTGGCATCTAGTGGCAACACTGTCAGATAACCTGGCATCTAGTGGCAACACTGTCAGATAACCTGGCATCTGGTGGCAACACTCTCAGATAACCTGGAACCTGGTGGCAACACTCTCAGATTACCTGCCATCTAGTGGCAACACTCTCAGATAACCTGCCACCTGGTGGCAACACTCTCAGATAACCTGGCATCTGGTGGCAACACTGTCAGATAACCTGACGTCTGGTGGCAACACTCTCAGATAACCTCGCATCTGGTGGCAACACTGTCAGATAACCTGACATCTGGTGGCAACACTCTCAGATAAGCTGGCATCTGGTGGCAACACTCTCAGATAAGCTGGCATCTGGTGGCAACACTCTCACATAACCTGGCATCTAGTGGCAACACTGTCAGATAACCTGACATCTGGTGGCAACACTCTCAGATAACCTGGCATCTGGTGGCAACACTGTCAGATAACCTGGCATCTGGTGGCAACACTCTCAGATAACCTGGCATCTGGTGGCAACACTCTCAGATAGCCTGGCATCTGGTGGCAACACTGTCAGATAACCTGGCATCTGGTGGCAACACTCTCAGATAACCTGACATCTGGTGGCAACACTCTCAGATAACCTGACATCTGGTGGCAACACTGTCAGATAACCTGGCATCTAGTGGCAACACTCTCAGATAACCTGGCATCTAGTGGCAACACTCTCAGATAACCTGGCATCTGGTGGCAACGCTCTCAGATAACCTGACATCTGGTGGCAACACTCTCAGATAAGCTGGCATCTGGTGGCAACACTCTCAGATAAGCTGGCATCTGGTGGCAACACTCTCACATAACCTGGCATCTAGTGGCAACACTGTCAGATAACCTGGCATCTAGTGGCAACACTGTCAGATAACCTGGCATCTGGTGGCAACACTCTCAGATAACCTGGCATCTGGTGGCAACGCTCTCAGATAACCTGCCATCTAGTGGCAACACTCTCAGATAACCTGCCACCTGGTGGCAACACTCTCAGATAACCTGGCATCTGGTGGCAACATTGTCAGATAACCTGACATCTGGCGGCAACACTCTTAGATAACCTGGCATCTGGCGGCAACACTCTCAGATAACCTGGCTTCTGGTGGCAACACTCTCAGATAACCTGGCATCTTGTGGCAACACTGTCAGATAACCTCACATCTGGTGGCAACACTCTCAGATAACCTGGCATCTGGTGGCAGCACTCTCAGATAACCTGGCATCTGGTGGCAACACTCTCAGATAACCTGGCATCTGGTGGCAACACTCTCAGATAACCTGGCATCTAGTGGCAACACTCTCAGATAACCTGGCATCTGGTGGCAACACTCTCAGATAACCTGGCATCTGGTGGCAACACTCTCAGATAACCTGGCATCTGGTGGCAACACTCTCAGATAACCTGGCATCTAGTGGCAACACTGTCAGATAACCTGGCATCTGGTGGCAACACTCTCAGATAACCATGCATCTGGTGGCAACACTCTCAGATAACCTGGCATCTGGTGGCAACACTCTCAGATAACCCGGCATCTAGTGGCAATACTCTCAGATAACCTGATATCTGGTGGCAACACTGTCAGATAACCTGGCATCTAGTGGCAACACTCTCAGATAACCTGGCATCTGGTGGCAACACTCTCAGATAACCTGGCATCTGGTGGCAACACTCTCAGATAACCTGGCATCTGGTGGCAACACTGTCAGATAACCTGACATCTGGTGGCAACACTCTCAGATAAGCTGGCATCTGGTGGCAACACTCTCAGATAAGCTGGCATCTGGTGGCAACACTCTCACATAACCTGGCATCTAGTGGCAACACTGTCAGATAACCTTGCATCTAGTGGCAACACTGTCAGATAACCGTGCATCTGGTGGCAACACTCTCAGATAACCTGGAACCTGGTGGCAACACTCTCAGATTACCTGCCATCTAGTGGCAACACTCTCAGATAACCTGCCACCTGGTGGCAACACTCTCAGATAACCTGGCATCTGGTGGCAACACTGTCAGATAACCTGACATCTGGTGGCAACACTCTCAGATAACCTGGCATCTGGTGGCAACACTGTCAGATAACCTGACATCTGGTGGCAACACTCTCAGATAAGCTGGCATCTGGTGGCAACACTCTCAGATAAGCTGGCATCTGGTGGCAACACTCTCACATAACCTGGCATCTAGTGGCAACACTGTCAGATAACCTGGCATCTAGTGGCAACACTGTCAGATAACCTGGCATCTGGTGGCAACACTCTCAGATAACCTGGCATCTGGTGGCAACACTCTCAGATAACCTGCCATCTAGTGGCAACACTCTCAGATAACCTGCCACCTGGTGGCAACACTCTCAGATAACCTGGCATCTGGCGGCAACACTGTCAGATAACCTGACATCTGGTGGCAACACTCTTAGATAACCTGGCATCTGGTGGCAACACTCTCAGATAACCTGGCATCTGGTGGCAACACTCTCAGATAACCTGGCATCTAGTGGCAACACTGTCAGATAACCTGGCATCTGGTGGCAACACTCTCAGATAACCTGGCATCTGGTGGCAACACTCTCAGATAACCTGGCATCTGGGGGAAACACTCTCAGATAACCTGGCATCTGGTGACAACACTCTCAGATAACCTGGCATCTAGTGGCAACACTCTCAGATAACCTGGCATATGGTGGCAACACTCTCAGATAACCTGGCATCTGGTGACAACACTCTCAGATAACCTGGCATCTGGTGGCAACACTCTCAGATAACCTGGCATCTAGTGGCAATACTCTCAGATAACCTGACATCTGGTGGCAACACTGTCAGATAACCTGGCATCTAGTGGCAACACTCTCAGATAACCTGGCATCTGGTGGCAACACTCTCCGATAACCTGGCATCTGGTGGCAACACTCTCAGATAACCTGGCATCTGGTGGCAACACTCTCAGATAACCTGGCATCAAGTGGCAACACCCTCAGATAACCTGGCATCTGGTGGCAACACACTCAGATAACCTGGCATCTGGTGGCAACACTGTCAGATAACCTGGCATCTAGTGGCAACACTCTCAGATAACCTGGCATCTGGTGGCAACACTGTCAGATAACCTGGCATCTGGTGGCAACACTCTCAGATAACCTGGCATCTGGTGACAACACTGTCAGATAACCTGGCATCCGGTGGTATCACTCTCAGATAACCTGGCATCTAGTGGCAACGCTCTCAGATAACCTGGCATCTGGTGGCAACACTCTCAGATAACCTGGCATCTGGTGGCAACACTGTCAGATAACCTGACATCTGGTGGCAACACTCTCAGATAAGCTGGCATCTGGTGGCAACACTCTCAGATAAGCTGGCATCTGGTGGCAACACTCTCACATAACCTGGCATCTAGTGGCAACACTGTCAGATAACCTGGCATCTAGTGGCAACACTGTCAGATAACCTGGCATCTGGTGGCAACACTCTCAGATAACCTGGCATCTGGTGGCAACACTCTCAGATAACATGCCATCTAGTGGCAACACTCTCAGATAACCTGCCACCTGGTGGCAACACTCTCAGATAACCTGGCATCTGGTGGCAACACTGTCAGATAACCTGACATCTGGTGGCAACACTCTTAGATAACCTGGCATCTGGTGGCAACACTCTCAGATAAACTGGCATCTGGTGGCAACACTCTCAGATAACCTGGCATCTAGTGGCAACACTCTCAGATAACCTGGCATCTGGTGGCAACACTCTCAGATAACCTGGCATCTAGTGGCAACACTGTCAGATAACCTGGCATCTGGTGGCAACACTCTCAGATAACCTGGCATCTGGTGGCAACACTCTCAGATAACCTGGCATCTGGGGGCAACACTCTCAGATACCCTGCCATCTGGTGGCAACACTCTCAGATAACCTGGCATCTAGTGGCAACACTCTCAGATAACCTGGCATATGGTGGCAACACTCTCAGATAACCTGGCATCTGGTGGCAACACTCTCAGATAACCTGGCATCTGGTGGCAACACTCTCAGATAACCTGGCATCTAGTGGCAATACTCTCAGATAACCTGACATCTGGTGGCAACACTGTCAGATAACCTGGCATCTAGTGGCAACACTCTCAGATATCCTGGCATCTGGTGGCAACACTCTCCGATAACCTGGCATCTGGTGGCAACACTCTCAGATAACCTGGCATCTAGTGGCAACACCCTCAGATAACCTGGCATCTGGTGGCAACACACTCAGATAACCTGGCATCTGGTGGCAACACTGTCAGATAACCTGGCATCTAGTGGCAACACTCTCAGATAACCTGGCATCTGGTGGCAACACTGTCAGATAACCTGGCATCTGGTGGCAACACTCTCAGATAACCTGGCATCTGGTGGCAACACTGTCAGATAACCTGGCATCCGGTGGCATCACTCTCAGATAACCTGGCATCTAGTGGGAACCCTCTCAGATAACCTGGCATCTGGTGGCAACACTCTCAGATAACCTGGCATCTGGTGGCAACACTGTCAGATAACCTGACATCTGGTGGCAACACTCTCAGATAAGCTGGCATCTGGTGGCAACACTCTCAGATAAGTTGGCATCTGGTGGCAACACTCTCAGATAACCTGGCATCTAGTGGCAACACTGTCAGATAACCTGGCATCTTGTGGCAACACTGTCAGATAACCTGGCATCTGGTGGCAACACTCTCAGATAACCTGGCATCTGGTGGCAACACTGTCAGATAACCTGACATCTCGTGGCAACACTCTTAGATAACCTGGCATCTGGTGGCAACACTCTCAGATAACCTGGCATCTGGTGGCAACACTCTCAGATAACCTGGCATCTAGTGGCAACACTGTCAGATAACCTGGCATCTGGTGGCAACACTCTCAGATAACCTGGCATCTGGTGGCAACACTCTCAGATAACCTGGCATCTGGGGGCAACACTCTCAGATAACCTGGCATCTGGTGGCAACACTCTCAGATAACCTGGCATCTAGTGGCAACACTCTCAGATAACCTGGCATCTGGTGGCAACACTGTCAGATAACCTGGCATCTGGTGGCAACACTCTCAGATAACCTGGCATCTGGTGGCAATACTCTTAGATAACCTGAAATCTGGAGGCAACACTGTCAGATAACCACGCATCTAGTGGCAACACTCTCAGATAACCTGGCATCTGGTGGCAACACTCTCAGATAACCTGGCATCTGGTGGCAACACTCTCAGATAACCTGGCATCTGGTGGCAACACTCTCAGATAACCTGGCATCTAGTGGCAACACTGTCAGATAACCTGGCATCTAGTGGCAACACTGTCAGATAACCTGGCGTCTGGTGGCAACACTGTCAGATAACCTGGCATCTGGTGGCAACACTCTCAGATAACCTGGCATCTGGTGGCAACACTCTCAGATAACCTGGCATCTGGTGGCAACACTGTCAGATAACCTGGCATCTGGTGGCAACACTCTCAGATAACCTGACATCTGGTGTCAACACTCTCAGATAACCTGACATCTGGTGGCAACACTGTCAGATAACCTGGCATCTAGTGGCAACACTCTCAGATAACCTGGCATCTTGTGGCAACACTCTCAGATAACCTGGCATCTGGTGGCAACGCTCTCAGATAACCTGACATCTGGTACCAACACTCTCAGATAAGCTGGCATCTGGTGGCAACACTCTCAGATAAGCTGGCATCTGGTGGCAACACTCTCACATAACCTGGCATCTAGTGGCTACACTGTCAGATAACCTGGCATCTAGTGGCAACACTGTCAGATAACCTGGCATCTGGTGGCAACACTCTCAGATAACCTGGCATCTGGTGGCAACACTCTCAGATAACCTGCCATCTAGTGGTAACACTCTCAGATAACCTGCCACCTGGTGGCAACACTCTCAGATAACCTGGCATCTGGTGGCAACACTGTCAGATAACCTGGCATCTAGTGGCAACACTGTCAGATAACATGGCATCTGGTGGCAACACTCTCAGATAACCTGGCATCTGGTGGCAACACTCTCAGATAACCTGGCATCTGGTGGCAACACTCTCAGATAACCTGGCATCTAGTGGCAACACTCTCAGATAACCTGGCATCTGGTGGCAACACTCTCAGATAACCTGGCATCTGGTGGCAACACTCTCAGATAACCTGGCATCTGGTGGCAACACTCTAAGATAACCTGGCATCTAGTGGCAATACTGTCAGATAACCTGACATCTGGTGGCAACACTGTCAGATAACCTGGCATCTAGTGGCAACACTCTCAGATAACCTGGCATCTGGTGGCTACACTCTCAGATAACCTGGCATCTGGTGGCAACACTCTCAGATAACCTGGCATCTGGTGGCAACATTCTCAGATAACCTGGCATCTAGTGGCAACACTGCCAGATAACCTGGCATCTAGTGGCAACACTGTCAGATTACCTTGCATCTGGTGGCAACACTCTCAGATAACCTGGCATCTGGTGGCAACACTCTCAGATAACCTGGCATCTTGTGGCAACACTCTCAGATAACCTGGCATCTGGTGGCAACACTGTCAGATAACCTGGCATCTGGTGGCAACACTCTCAGATAACCTGACATCTGGTGGCCACACTCTCAGATAACCTGACATCTGGTGGCAACACTGTCAGATAACCTGGCAGCTAGTGGCAACACTCTCAGATAACCTGGCATCTAGTGGCAACACTTTCAGGTAACCTGGCATCTGGTGGCAACGCTCTCAGATAACCTGGCATCTGGTGGCAACACTCTCAGATAAAATGGCATCTGGTGGCAACACTCTCAGATAACCTGGCATCTAGTGGCAATACTCTCAGATAACCTGACATCAGGTGGCAACACTGTCAGATAACCTGGCATCTAGTGGCAACACTCTCAGATAACGTGGCATCTAGTGGCAACACTGTCAGATAATCTGGCATCTAGTGGCAACACTCTCAGATAACCTAGCATCTGGTGGCAACACTCTCAGATAACCTGGCATCTGGTGGCAACACTCTCAGATAACCTGGCATCTGGTGGCAACACTCTCAGATAACCTGGCATCTGGTGGCAACACTCTCAGATAACCTGGCATCTAGTGGCAACACTGTCAGATAACCTGGCATCTAGTGGCAACACTGTCAGATAACCTGGCATCTGGTGGCAACACTCTCAGATAACCTGGCATCTGGTGGCAACACTCTCAGATAACCTGGCATCTGGTGGCAACACTCTCAGATAACCTGGCATCTAGTGGCAACACTGTCAGATAACCTGGCATCTGGTGGCAACACTCTCAGATAACCTGACATCTGGTGGCAACACTCTCAGATAACCTGACATCTGGTGGCAACACTGTCAGATAACCTGGCATCTAGTGGCAACACTCTCAGATAACCTGGCATCTAGTGGCAACACTCTCAGATAACCTGGCATCTGGTGGCAACACTGTCAGATAACCTGGCATCTGGTGGCAACACACTCAGATAACCTGGCATCTGGTGGCAACACTCTCAGATAACCTGGCATCTGGTGGCAACACTGTCAGATAACCTGGCATCTGGTGGCAACACTCTCAGATAACCTGACATCTGGTGGCAACACTCTCAGATAACCTGAGATCTGGTGGCAACACTGTCAGATAACCCGGCATCTAGTGGCAACACTCTCAGATAACCTGGCATCTAGTGGCAACACTCTCAGATAACCTGGCATCTAGTGGCAACGCTCTCAGATAACCTGACATCTGGTGGCAACACTCTCAGATAAGCTGGCATCTGGTGGCAACACTCTCAGATAAGCTGGCATCTGGTGGCAACACTCTCACATAACCTGGCATCTAGTGGCAACACTGTCAGATAACCTGGCATCTAGTGGCAACACTGTCAGATAACCTGGCATCTGGTGGCAACACTCTCAGATAACCTGGCATCTGGTGGCAACACTCTCAGATAACCTGCCATCTAGTGGCAACACTCTCAGATAACCTGCCACCTGGTGGCAACACTCTCAGATTACCTGGCATCTGGTGGCAACACTGTCAGATAACCTGACATCTGGTGGCAACAATCTTAGATAACCTGGCATCTGGTGGCAACACTCTCAGATAACCTGGCATCTGGTGGCAACACTCTCAGATAACCTGGCATCTAGTGGCAACACTCTCAGATAACCTAGCATCTGGTGGCAACACTCTCAGATAACCTGGCATCTGGTGGCAACACTCTCAGATAACCTGGCATCTGGTGGCAACACTCTCAGATAACCTGGCATCTGGTGGCAACACTCTCAGATAACCTGGCATCTAGTGGCAACACTGTCAGATAACCTGGCATCTATTGGCAACACTCTCAGATAACCTGGCATCTGGTGGCAACACTCTCAGATAACCTGGCATCTAGTGGCAACACTGTCAGATAACCTGGCATCTGGTGGCAACACTCTCAGATAACCTGACATCTGGTGGCAACACTCTCAGATAACCTGACATCTGGTGGCAACACTGTCAGATAACCTGGCATCTAGTGGCAACACTCTCAGATAACCTGGCATCTAGTGGCAAAACTCTCAGATAACCTGGCATCTGGTGGCAACGCTCTCAGATAACCTGACATCTGGTGGCAACACTCTCAGATAAGCTGGCATCTGGTGGCAACACTCTCAGATAAGCTGGCATCTGGTGGCAACACTCTCACATAACCTGGCATCTGGTGGCAACACTCTCAGATAACCTGGCATCTGGTGGCAACACTCTCAGATAACCTGGCATCTAGTGGCAACACTGTCAGATAACCTGGCATCTGGTGGCAACACTCTCAGATAACCTGGCATCTGGTGGCAACACTCTCAGATAACCTGGCATCTGGGGGCAACACTCTCAGATACCCTGCCATCTGGTGGCAACACTCTCAGATAACCTGGCATCTGGTGGCAACATTGTCAGATAACCTGACATCTGGTGGCAACACTCTTAGATAACCTGGCATCTGGCGGCAACACTCTCAGATAACCTGGCTTCTGGTGGCAACACTCTCAGATAACCTGGCATCTAGTGGCAACACTGTCAGATAACCTGGCATCTGGTGGCAACACTCTCAGATAACCTGGCATCTGGTGGCAGCATTCTCAGATAACCTGGCATCTGGTGGCAACACTCTCAGATAACCTGGCATCTGGTGGCAACACTCTCAGATAACCTGGCATCTAGTGGCAACACTCTCAGATAACCTGGCATCTGGTGGCAACACTCTCAGATAACCTGGCATCTGGTGGCAACACTCTCAGATAACCTGGCATCTGGTGGCAACACTCTCAGATAACCTGGCATCTAGTGGCAACACTGTCAGATAACCTGGCATCTGGTGGCAACACTCTCAGATAACCATGCATCTGGTGGCAACACTCTCAGATAACCTGGCATCTGGTGGCAACACTCTCAGATAACCCGGCATCTAGTGGCAATACTCTCAGATAACCTGATATCTGGTGGCAACACTGTCAGATAACCTGGCATCTACTGGCAACACTCTCAGATAACCTGGCATCTGGTGGCAACACTCTCACATAACCTGGCATCTAGTGGCAATACTCTCAGATAACCTGAAATCTGGTGGCAACACTGTTAGGTAACCAGGCATCTGGTGGCAACACTCTTAGATAACCTGGCATCTGGTGGCAACAATCTCAGATAAATTGGCATCTGGTGGCAACACTCTCAGATAACCCGGCATCTAGTGGCAACACTGTCAGATAACATGGCATCTGGTGGCAACACTGTCAGATAACCTGGCATCTAGTGGCAACACTGTCAGATAACCTGGCATCTGGTGGCAACACTGTCAGATAACCTGGCATCTGGTGGCAACACTCTCAGATAACCTGGCATCTGGTGGCAACACTCTCAGATAACCTGGCATCTGGTGGCAACACTGTCAGATAACCTGGCATCTGGTCGCAACACTCTCAGATAACCTGACATCTGGTGGCAACACTCTCAGATAACCTGACATCTGGTGGCAACACTGTCAGATAACCTGGCATCTAGTGGCAACACTCTCAGATAACCTCTCATCTAGTGGCAACACTCTCAGATAACCTGGCATCTGGTGGCAACGCTCTCAGATAACCTGACATCTGGTGGCAACACTCTCAGATAAGCTGGCATCTGGTGGCAACACTCTCAGATAAGCTGGCATCTGGTGGCAACACTCTCAGATAAGCTGGCATCTGGTGGCAACACGCTCACATATCCTGGCATCTAGTGGCTACACTGTCAGATAACCTGGCATCTAGTGGCAACACTGTCAGATAACCTATCATCTGGTGGCAACACTCTCAGATAACCTGGCATCTGGTGGCAACACTCTCAGATAACCCGGCATCTAGTGGCAATACTCTCAGATAACCTGATATCTGGTGGGAACACTCTCAGATAACCTGGCATCTGGTGGCAACACTCTCAGATAACCTGACATCTGGTGGCAACACTGTCAGATAACCTGGCATCTAGTGGCAACACTCTCAGATAACCTGGCATCTAGTGGCAACACTCTCAGATAACCTGGCATCTGGTGGCAACACTGTCAGATAACCTGGCATCTGGTGGCAACACTCTCAGATAACCTGGCATCTGGTGGCAACACTCTCAGATAACCTGGCATCTGGTGGCAACACTGTCAGATAACCTGGCATCTGGTGGCAACACTCTCAGATAACCTGACATCTGGTGGCAACACTCTCAGATAACCTGACATCTGGTGGCAACACTGTCAGATAACCTGGCATCTAGTGGCAACACTCTCAGATAACCTGGCATCTAGTGGCAACACTCTCAGATAACCTGGCATCTGGTGGCAACGCTCTCAGATAACCTGACATCTGGTGGCAACACTCTCAGATAAGCTGGCATCTGGTGGCAACACTCTCAGATAAGCTGGCATCTGGTGGCAACACTCTCACATAACCTGGCATCTAGTGGCAACACTGTCAGATAACCTGGCATCTAGTGGCAACACTGTCAGATAACCTGGCATCTGGTGGCAACACTCTCAGATAACCTGGCATCTGGTGGCAACACTCTCAGATAACCTGCCATCTAGTGGCAACACTCTCAGATAACCTGCCACCTGGTGGCAACACTCTCAGATAACCTGGCATCTGGTGGCAACATTGTCAGATAACCTGACATCTGGTGGCAACACTCTTAGATAACCTGGCATCTGGCGGCAACACTCTCAGATAACCTGGCTTCTGGTGGCAACACTCTCAGATAACCTGGCATCTAGTGGCAACACTGTCAGATAACCTGGCATCTGGTGGCAACACTCTCAGATAACCTGGCATCTATTGGCAGCACTCTCAGATAACCTGGCATCTGGTTGCAACACTGTCAGATAACCTGGCATCTGGTGGCAACACTCTCAGATAACCTGGCATCTATTGGCAGCACTCTCAGATAACCTGGCATCTGGTGGCAACACTCTCAGATAGCCTGGCATCTGGTGGCAACACTCTCAGATAACCTGGCATCTGGTGGCAACATTGTCAGATAACCTGACATCTGGTGGCAACACTCTTAGATAACCTGGCATCTGGCGGCAACACTCTCAGATAACCCGGCTTCTGGTGGCAACACTCTCAGATAACCTGGCATCTAGTGGCAACACTGTCAGATAACCTGGCATCTGGTGGCAACACTCTCAGATAACCTGGCATCTATTGGCAGCACTCTCAGATAACCTGGCATCTGGTTGCAACACTCTCAGATAACCTGGCATCTGGTGGCAACACTCTCAGATAACCTGGCATCTAGTGGCAACACTCTCAGATTACCTGGCATCTGGTGGCAACACTCTCAGATAACCTGGCATCTGGTGGCAACACTCTCAGATAACCTTGCATCTGGTGGCAACACTCTCAGATAACCTGGCATCTAGTGGCAACACTGTCAGATAACCTGGCATCTGGTGGCAACACTCTCAGATAACCTGGCATCTGGTGGCAACACTCTCAGATAACCTGGCATCTGGTGGCAACACTCTCAGATAACCCGGCATCTAGTGGCAATACGCTCAGATAACCTGACATCTGGTGGCAACACTGTCAGATAACCTGGCATCTAGTGGCAACACTCGCAGATAACCTGGCATCTGGTGGCAACACTCTCAGATAACCTGGCATCTGGTGGCAACACTCTCAGATAACCTGGCATCTGGTGGCAACACTGTCAGATAACCTGACATCTGGTGGCAACACTCTCAGATAAGCTGGCATCTGGTGGCAACACTCTCAGATAAGCTGGCATCTGGTGGCAACACTCTCACATAACCTGGCATCTAGTGGCAACACTGTCAGATAACCTGGCATCTAGTGGCAACACTGTCAGATAACCTGGCATCTGGTGGCAACACTCTCAGATAACCTGGAACCTGGTGGCAACACTCTCAGATTACCTGCCATCTAGTGGCAACACTCTCAGATAACCTGCCACCTGGTGGCAACACTCTCAGATAACCTGGCATCTGGTGGCAACACTGTCAGATAACCTGACGTCTGGTGGCAACACTCTCAGATAACCTCGCATCTGGTGGCAACACTGTCAGATAACCTGACATCTGGTGGCAACACTCTCAGATAAGCTGGCATCTGGTGGCAACACTCTCAGATAAGCTGGCATCTGGTGGCAACACTCTCACATAACCTGGCATCTAGTGGCAACACTGTCAGATAACCTGACATCTGGTGGCAACACTGTCAGATAACCTGGCATCTAGTGGCAACACTCTCAGATAACCTGGCATCTAGTGGCAACACTCACAGATAACCTGGCATCTGGTGGCAACACTGTCAGATAACCTGGCATCTGGTGGCAACACTCTCAGATAACCTGGCATCTGGTGGCAACACTCTCAGATAGCCTGGCATCTGGTGGCAACACTGTCAGATAACCTGTCATCTGGTGGCAACACTCTCAGATAACCTGACATCTGGTGGCAACACTCTCAGATAACCTGACATCTGGTGGCAACACTGTCAGATAACCTGGCATCTAGTGGCAACACTCTCAGATAACCTGGCATCTAGTGGCAACACTCTCAGATAACCTGGCATCTGGTGGCAACGCTCTCAGATAACCTGACATCTGGTGGCAACACTCTCAGATAAGCTGGCATCTGGTGGCAACACTCTCAGATAAGCTGGCATCTGGTGGCAACACTCTCACATAACCTGGCATCTAGTGGCAACACTGTCAGATAACCTGGCATCTAGTGGCAACACTGTCAGATAACCTGGCATCTGGTGGCAACACTCTCAGATAACCTGGCATCTGGTGGCAACACTCTCAGATAACCTGCCATCTAGTGGCAACACTCTCAGATAACCTGCCACCTGGTGGCAACACTCTCAGATAACCTGGCATCTGGTGGCAACATTGTCAGATAACCTGACATCTGGTGGCAACACTCTTAGATAACCTGGCATCTGGCGGCAACACTCTCAGATAACCTGGCTTCTGGTGGCAACACTCTCAGATAACCTGGCATCTAGTGGCAACACTGTCAGATAACCTGGCATCTGGTGGCAACACTCTCAGATAACCTGGCATCTGGTGGCAACACTCTCAGATAACCTGGCATCTGGTGGCAACACTCTCAGATAACCTGGCATCTAGTGGCAACACTGTCAGATAACCTGGCATCTGGTGGCAACACGCTCAGATAACCATGCATCTGGTGGCAACACTCTCAGATAACCTGGCATCTGGTGGCAACACTCTCAGATAACCCGGCATCTAGTGGCAATACTCTCAGATAACCTGATATCTGGTGGCAACACTGTCAGATAACCTGGCATCTAGTGGCAACACTCTCAGATAACCTGGCATCTGGTGGCAACACTCTCACATAACCTGGCATCTAGTGGCAATACTCTCAGATAACCTGAAATCTGGTGGCAACACTGTTAGGTAACCAGGCATCTGGTGGCAACACTCTTAGATAACCTGGCATCTGGTGGCAACAATCTCAGATAAATTGGCATCTGGTGGCAACACTCTCAGATAACCTGGCATCTAGTGGCAACACTGTCAGATAACATGGCATCTGGTGGCAACACTGTCAGATAACCTGGCATCTAGTGGCAACACTGTCAGATAACCTGGCATCTGGTGGCAACACTGTCAGATAACCTGGCATCTGGTGGCAACACTCTCAGATAACCTGGCATCTGGTGGCAACACTCTCAGATAACCTGGCATCTGGTGGCAACACTGTCAGATAACCTGGCATCTAGTGGCAACACTCTCAGATAACCTGGCATCTAGTGGCAACACTCTCAGATAACCTGGCATCTGGTGGCAACGCTCTCAGATAACCTGACATCTGGTGGCAACACTCTCAGATAAGCTGGCATCTGGTGGCAACACTCTCAGATAAGCTGGCATCTGGTGGCAACACTCTCAGATAAGCTGGCATCTGGTGGCAACACGCTCACATATCCTGGCATCTAGTGGCTACACTGTCAGATAACCTGGCATCTAGTGGCAACACTGTCAGATAACCTATCATCTGGTGGCAACACTCTCAGATAACCTGGCATCTGGTGGCAACACTCTCAGATAACCCGGCATCTAGTGGCAATACTCTCAGATAACCTGATATCTGGTGGGAACACTCTCAGATAACCTGGCATCTGGTGGCAACACTCTCAGATAACCTGGCATCTAGTGGCAACACTGTCAGATAACCTGGCATCTGGTGGCAACACTCTCAGATAACCTGGCATCTGGTGGAAACACTCTCAGATAACCTGGCATCTGGTGGCAACACTATTTGATAACCTGGCATCTGGTGGCAACACTCTCTGATAACCTGGCATCTGGTGGCAACACTCTCAGATAACCTGGCATCTAGTGGCAACACTGTCAGATAACCTGGCATCTGGTGGCAACACTCTCAGATAACCTGGCATCTGGTGGAAACACTCTCAGATAACCTGGCATCTGGTGGCAACACTCTCAGATAACCTGGCATCTAGTGGCAACACTCTCAGATAACCTGACACCTGGTGGCAACACTCTCAGATAACCTGGCATCTGGTGGCAACACTCTCAGATAACCTGGCATCTGGTGGCAACACTCTCAGATAACCTGGCATCTAGTGGCAATACTGTCAGATAACCTGACATCTGGTGGCAACACTGTCAGATAACCTGGCATCTAGTGGCAACACTCTAAGTTAACATGGCGTCTGGTGGCAACACTGTCAGATAACCTGGCATCTAGTGGCAACACTGTCAGATAACCTTGCATCTGGTGGCAACACTCTCAGATAACCTGGCATCTGGTGGCAACACTCTCAGATAACCTGGCATCTGGTGGCAACACTCTCAGATAACCTGGCATCTGGCGGCAACACTGTCAGATAACCTGGCAATTGGTGGCATCACTCTCAGATAACCTGACATCTGGTGGCAACACTCTCAGATAACCTGACATCTGGTGGCAACACTGTCAGATAACCTGGCAGCTAGTGGCAACACTCTCAGATAACCTGGCATCTAGTGGCAACACTTTCAGATAACCTGGCATCTGGTGGCAACGCTCTCAGATAACCTGGCATCTGGTGACAACACTCTCAGATAACCTGGCATCTGGTGGCAACACTCTCAGATAACCTGGCATCTAGTGGCAATACTCTCAGATAACCTGACATCAGGTGGCAACACTGTCAGATAACCTGGCATCTAGTGGCAACACTCTCAGATAACGTGGCATCTAGTGGCAACACTGTCAGATAACATGGCATCTAGTGGCAACACTCTCAGATAACCTAGCATCTGGTGGCAACACTCTCAGATAACCTGGCATCTGGTGGCAACACTCTCAGATAACCTGGCATCTGGTGGCAACACTCTCAGATAACCTGGCATCTGGTGGCAACACTCTCAGATAACCTGGCATCTAGTGGCAACACTGTCAGATAACCTTGCATCTAGTGGCAACACTGTCAGATAACCTGGCATCTGGTGGCAACACTCTCAGATAACCTGACATCTGGTGGCAACACTCTCAGATAACCTGACATCTGGTGGCAACACTGTCGGATAACCTGGCATCTAGTGGCAAAACTCTCAGATAACCTGGCATCTAGTGGCAACACTCTCAGATAACCTGGCATCTGGTGGCAACACTGTCAGATAACCTGGCATCTGGTGGCAACACTCTCAGATTACCTGGCATCTGGTGGCAACACTCTCAGATAACCTGGCATCTGGTGGCAACACTGTCAGATAACCTGGCATCTGGTGGTAACACTCTCAGATAACCTGATATCTGGTGGCAACCCTCTCAGATAACCTGACATCTGGTGGCAACGCTGTCAGATAACCTGGCATCTAGTGGCAAAACTCTCAGATAACCTGGCATCTAGTGGCAACACTCTCAGATAACCTGGCATCTGGTGGCAACGCTCTCAGATAACCTGACATCTTGTAGCAACACTCTCAGATAAGCTGGCATCTGGTGGAAACACTCTCAGATAAGCTGGCATCTGGTGGCAACACTCTCACATAACCTGGCATCTGGTGGCAACACTCTCAGATAACCTGCCATCTAGTGGCAACACTCTCAGATAACCTGCCACCTGGTGGCAACACTCTCAGATAACCTGGCATCTGGTGGCAACACTGTCAGATAACCTGACATCTGGTGGCAACATTCTTAGATAACCTGGCATCTGGTGGCAACACTGTCAGATAACCTGGCATCCGGTGGCATCACTCTCAGATAACCTGGCATCTAGTGGCAACGCTCTCAGATAACCTGGCATCTGGTGGCAACACTCTCAGATAACCTGGCATCTGGTGGCAACACTGTCAGATAACCTGGCAGCTAGTGGCAACACTCTCAGATAACCTGGCATCTAGTGGCAACACTTTCAGATAACCTGGCATCTGGTGGCAACGCTCTCAGATAACCTGGCATCTGGTGACAACACTCTCAGATAACCTGGCATCTGGTGGCAACACTCTCAGATAACCTGGCATCTAGTGGCAATACTCTCAGATAACCTGACATCAGGTGGCAACACTGTCAGATAACCTGGCATCTAGTGGCAACACTCTCAGATAACGTGGCATCTAGTGGCAACACTGTCAGATAACATGGCATCTAGTGGCAACACTCTCAGATAACCTAGCATCTGGTGGCAACACTCTCAGATAACCTGGCATCTGGTGGCAACACTCTCAGATAACCTGGCATCTGGTGGCAACACTCTCAGATAACCTGGCATCTGGTGGCAACGCTCTCAGATAACCTGGCATCTGGTGACAACACTCTCAGATAACCTGGCATCTGGTGGCAACACTCTCAGATAACCTGGCATCTAGTGGCAATACTCTCAGATAACCTGACATCAGGTGGCAACACTGTCAGATAACCTGGCATCTAGTGGCAACACTCTCAGATAACGTGGCATCTAGTGGCAACACTGTCAGATAACATGGCATCTAGTGGCAACAATCTCAGATAACCTAGCATCTGGTGGCAACACTCTCAGATAACCTGGCATCTGGTGGCAACACTCTCAGATAACCTGGCATCTGGTGGCAACACTCTCAGATAACCTGGCATCTGGTGGCAACACTCTCAGATAACCTGGCATCTAGTGGCAACACTGTCAGATAACCTGGCATCTAGTGGCAACACTGTCAGATAACCTGGCATCTGGTGGCAACACTCTCCGATAACCTGACATCTGGTGGCAACACTCTCAGATAACCTGACATCTGGTGGCAACACTGTCGGATAACCTGGCATCTAGTGGCAAAACTCTCAGATAACCTGGCATCTAGTGGCAACACTCTCAGATAACCTGGCATCTGGTGGCAACACTGTCAGATAACCTGGCATCTGGTGGCAACACTCTCAGATAACCTGGCATCTGGTGGCAACACTCTCAGATAACCTGGCATCTGGTGGCAACACTGTCAGATAACCTGGCATCTGGTGGTAACACTATCAGATAACCTGATATCTGGTGGCAACACTCTCAGATAACCTGACATCTGGTGGCAACACTGTCAGATAACCTGGCATCTAGTGGCAACGCTCTCAGATAACCTGGCATCTAGTGGCAACACTCTCAGATAACCTGGCATCTGGTGGCAACGCTCTCAGATAACCTGACATCTTGTGGCAACACTCTCAGATAAGCTGGCATCTGGTGGAAACACTCTCAGATAAGCTGGCATCTGGTGGCAACACTCTCACATAACCTGGCATCTGGTGGCAACACTCTCAGATAACCTGCCATCTAGTGGCAACACTCTCAGATAACCTGCCACCTGGTGGCAACACTCTCAGATACCCTGCCATCTGGTGGCAACACTGTCAGATAACCTGACATCTGGTGGCAACACTCTTAGATAACCTGGCATCTGGTGGCAACACTCTCAGATAACCTGGCATCTGGTGGCAACACTCTCACATAACCTGGCATCTAGTGGCAACACTGTCAGATAACCTGGCATCTGGTGGCAACACTCTCAGGTAACCTGGCATCTGGTGGCAACACTCTCAGATAACCTGGCATCTGGTGGCAACACTCTCAGATAACCTGGCATCTGGTGGCAACACTCTCAGATAACCTGGCATCTAGTGGCAACACTCTCAGATAACCTGGCGTCTGGTGGCAACACTCTCAGATAACCTGGCATCTGGTGGCAACACTCTCAGATAACCTGGCATCTGGTGGCAACACTCTCAGATAACCTGGCATCTAGTGGCAACACTGTCAGATAACCTGGCATCTGGTGGCAACACTCTCAGATAACCTGGCATCTGGTGGCAACACTCTCAGATAACCTGGCATCTGGTGGCAACACTCTCAGATAACCCGGCATCTAGTGGCAATACTCTCAGGTAACCTGACATCTGGTGGCAACACTGTCAGATAACCTGGCATCTAGTGGCAACAATCTCAGATAACCTGGCATCTGGTGGCAACACTCTCAGATAACCTGGCATCTGGTGGCAACACTCTCAGATAACCTGGCATCTGGTGGCAACACTGTCAGATAACCTGACATCTGGTGGCAACACTCTCAGATAAGCTGGCATCTGGTGGCAACACTCTCAGATAAGCTGGCATCTGGTGGCAACACTCTCACATAACCTGGCATCTAGTGGCAACACTGTCAGATAACCTGGCATCTAGTGGCAACACTGTCAGATAACCTGGCATCTGGTGGCAACACTCTCAGATAACCTGGCATCTGGTGGCGACACTCTCAGATAACCTGCCATCTAGTGGCAACACTCTCAGATAACCTGCCACCTGGTGGCAACACTCTCAGATAACCTGGCATCTGGTGGCAACACTGTCAGATAACCTGACATCTGGTGGCAACACTCTCAGATAACCTGGCATCTGGTGGCAACACTGTCAGATAACCTGACATCTGGTGGCAACACTCTCAGATAAGCTGGCATCTGGTGGCAACACTCTCAGATAAGCTGGCAACTGGTGGCAACACTCTCACATAACCTGGCATCTAGTGGCAACACTGTCAGATAACCTGTCATCTAGTGGCAACACTGTCAGATAACCTGGCATCTGGTGGCAACACTCTCAGATAACCTGGCATCTGGTGGCAACACTCTCAGATAACCTGCCATCTAGTGGCAACACTCTCAGATAACCTGCCACCTGGTGGCAACACTCTCAGATAACCTGGCATCTGGTGGCATCACTCTCAGATAACCTGGCATCTGGTGGCAACACTCTTAGATAACCTGGCATCTGGTGGCAACACTCTCAGATAACCTGGCATCTGGTGGCAACACTCTCAGATAACCTGGCATCTAGTGGCAACACTGTCAGATAACCTGGCATCTGGTGGCAACACTCTCAGATAACCTGGCATCTGGTGGCAACACTCTCAGATAACCTGGCATCTGGGGGCAACACTCTCAGATACCCTGCCATCTGGTGGCAACACTCTCAGATAACCTGGCATCTAGTGGCAACACTCTCAGATAACCTGGCATATGGTGGCAACACTCTCAGATAACCTGGCATCTGGTGGCAACACTCTCAGATAACCTGGCATCTGGTGGCAACACTCTCAGATAACCTGGCATCTAGTGGCAATACTCTCAGATAACCTGACATCTGGTGGCAACACTGTCAGATAACCTGGCATCTAGTGGCAACACTCTCAGATATCCTGGCATCTGGTGGCAACACTCTCCGATAACCTGGCATCTGGTGGCAACACTCTCAGATAACCTGGCATCTAGTGGCAACACCCTCAGATAACCTGGCATCTGGTGGCAACACACTCAGATAACCTGGCATCTGGTGGCAACACTGTCAGATAACCTGGCATCTAGTGGCAACACTCTCAGATAACCTGGCATCTGGTGGCAACACTGTCAGATAACCTGGCATCTGGTGGCAACACTCTCAGATAACCTGGCATCTGGTGGCAACACTGTCAGATAACCTGGCATCCGGTGGCATCACTCTCAGATAACCTGGCATCTAGTGGCAACGCTCTCAGATAACCTGGCATCTGGTGGCAACACTCTCAGATAACCTGGCATCTGGTGGCAACACTGTCAGATAACCTGACATCTGGTGGCAACACTCTCAGATAAGCTGGCATCTGGTGGCAACACTCTCAGATAAGTTGGCATCTGGTGGCAACACTCTCAGATAACCTGGCATCTAGTGGCAACACTGTCAGATAACCTGGCATCTTGTGGCAACACTGTCAGATAACCTGGCATCTGGTGGCAACACTCTCAGATAACCTGGCATCTGGTGGCAACACTCTCAGATAACCTGCCATCTAGTGGCAACACTCTCAGATAACCTGGCATCTGGTGGCAACACTGTCAGATAACCTGACATCTCGTGGCAACACTCTTAGATAACCTGGCATCTGGTGGCAACACTCTCAGATAACCTGGCATCTGGTGGCAACACTCTCAGATAACCTGGCATCTAGTGGCAACACTGTCAGATAACCTGGCATCTGGTGGCAACAATCTCAGATAACCTGGCATCTGGTGGCAACACTCTCAGATAACCTGGCATCTGGGGGCAACACTCTCAGATAACCTGGCATCTGGTGGCAACACTCTCAGATAACCTGGCATCTAGTGGCAACACTCTCAGATAACCTGGCATCTGGTGGCAACACTGTCAGATAACCTGGCATCTGGTGGCAACACTCTCAGATAACCTGGCATCTGGTGGCAATACTCTCAGATAACCTGAAATCTGGAGGCAACACTGTCAGATAACCACGCATCTAGTGGCAACACTCTCAGATAACCTGGCATCTGGTGGCAACACTCTCAGATAACCTGGCATCTGGTGGCAACACTCTCAGATAACCTGGCATCTGGTGGCAACACTCTCAGATAACCTGGCATCTAGTGGCAACACTGTCAGATAACCTGGCATCTAGTGGCAACACTGTCAGATAACCTGGCATCTGGTGGCAACACTGTCAGATAACCTGGCATCTGGTGGCAACACTCTCAGATAACCTGGCATCTGGTGGCAACACTCTCAGATAACCTGGCATCTGGTGGCAACACTGTCAGATAACCTGGCATCTGGTGGCAACACTCTCAGATAACCTGACATCTGGTGTCAACACTCTCAGATAACCTGACATCTGGTGGCAACACTGTCAGATAACCTGGCATCTAGTGGCAACACTCTCAGATAACCTGGCATCTTGTGGCAACACTCTCAGATAACCTGGCATCTGGTGGCAACGCTCTCAGATAACCTGACATCTGGTACCAACACTCTCAGATAAGCTGGCATCTGGTGGCAACACTCTCAGATAAGCTGGCATCTGGTGGCAACACTCTCACATAACCTGGCATCTAGTGGCTACACTGTCAGATAACCTGGCATCTAGTGGCAACACTGTCAGATAACCTGGCATCTGGTGGCAACACTCTCAGATAACCTGGCATCTGGTGGCAACACTCTCAGATAACCTGCCATCTAGTGGTAACACTCTCAGATAACCTGCCACCTGGTGGCAACACTCTCAGATAACCTGGCATCTGGTGGCAACACTGTCAGATAACCTGACATCTGGTGGCAACACTCTTAGATAACCTGGCATCTGGTGGCAACAATCTCAGATAAATTGGCATCTGGTGGCAACACTCTCAGATAACCTGGCATCTAGTGGCAACACTGTCAGATAACATGGCATCTGGTGGCAACACTCTCAGATAACCTGGCATCTGGTGGCAACACGCTCAGATAACCTGGCATCTGGTGGCAACACTCTCAGATAACCTGGCATCTAGTGGCAACACTCTCAGATAACCTGGCATCTGGTGGCAACACTCTCAGATAACCTGGCATCTGGTGGCAACACTCTCAGATAACCTGGCATCTGGTGGCAACACTCTCAGATAACCTGACATCTGGTGGCCACACTCTCAGATAACCTGACATCTGGTGGCAACACTGTCAGATAACCTGGCAGCTAGTGGCAACACTCTCAGATAACCTGGCATCTAGTGGCAACACTTTCAGGTAACCTGGCATCTGGTGGCAACGCTCTCAGATAACCTGGCATCTGGTGGCAACACTCTCAGATAAAATGGCATCTGGTGGCAACACTCTCAGATAACCTGGCATCTAGTGGCAATACTCTCAGATAACCTGACATCAGGTGGCAACACTGTCAGATAACCTGGCATCTAGTGGCAACACTCTCAGATAACGTGGCATCTAGTGGCAACACTGTCAGATAACCTGGCATCTAGTGGCAACACTCTCAGATAACCTAGCATCTGGTGGCAACACTCTCAGATAACCTGGCATCTGGTGGCAACACTCTCAGATAACCTGGCATCTGGTGGCAACACTCTCAGATAACCTGGCATCTGGTGGCAACACTCTCAGATAACCTGGCATCTAGTGGCAACACTGTCAGATAACCTGGCATCTAGTGGCAACACTGTCAGATAACCTGGCATCTGGTGGCAACACTCTCAGATAACCTGGCATCTGGTGGCAACACTCTCAGATAACCTGGCATCTGGTGGCAACACTCTCAGATAACCTGGCATCTAGTGGCAACACTGTCAGATAACCTGGCATCTGGTGGCAACACTCTCAGATAACCTGACATCTGGTGGCAACACTCTCAGATAACCTGACATCTGGTGGCAACACTGTCAGATAACCTGGCATCTAGTGGCAACACTCTCAGATAACCTGGCATCTAGTGGCAACACTCTCAGATAACCTGGCATCTGGTGGCAACACTGTCAGATAACCTGGCATCTGGTGGCAACACACTCAGATAACCTGGCATCTGGTGGCAACACTCTCAGATAACCTGGCATCTGCTGGCAACACTGTCAGATAACCTGGCATCTGGTGGCAACACTCTCAGATAACCTGACATCTGGTGGCAACACTCTCAGATAACCTGAGATCTGGTGGCAACACTGTCAGATAACCCGGCATCTAGTGGCAACACTCTCAGATAACCTGGCATCTAGTGGCAACACTCTCAGATAACCTGGCATCTGGTGGCAACGCTCTCAGATAACCTGACATCTGGTGGCAACACTCTCAGATAAGCTGGCATCTGGTGGCAACACTCTCAGATAAGCTGGCATCTGGTGGAAACACTCTCACATAACCTGGCATCTAGTAGCAATACACTGTCAGATAACCTGGCATCTAGTGGCAACACTGTCAGATAACCTGGCATCTGGTGGCAACACTCTCAGATAACCTGGCATCTGGTGGCAACACTCTCAGATAACCTGCCATCTAGTGGCAACACTCTCAGATAACCTGCCACCTGGTGGCAACACTCTCAGATTACCTGGCATCTGGTGGCAACACTGTCAGATAACCTGACATCTGGTGGCAACAATCTTAGATAACCTGGCATCTGGTGGCAACACTCTCAGATAACCTGGCATCTGGTGGCAACACTCTCAGATAACCTGGCATCTAGTGGCAACACTCTCAGATAACCTAGCATCTGGTGGCAACACTCTCAGATAACCTGGCATCTGGTGGCAACACTCTCAGATAACCTGGCATCTGGTGGCAACACTCTCAGATAACCTGGCATCTGGTGGCAACACTCTCAGATAACCTGGCATCTAGTGGCAACACTGTCAGATAACCTGGCATCTATTGGCAACACTCTCAGATAACCTGGCATCTGGTGGCAACACTCTCAGATAACCTGGCATCTAGTGGCAACACTGTCAGATAACCTGGCATCTGGTGGCAACACTCTCAGATAACCTGACATCTGGTGGCAACACTCTCAGATAACCTGACATCTGGTGGCAACACTGTCAGATAACCTGGCATCTAGTGGCAACACTCTCAGATAACCTGGCATCTAGTGGCAACACTCTCAGATAACCTGGCATCTGGTGGCAACACTGTCAGATAACCTGGCATCTGGTGGCAACACTCTCAGATAACCTGGCATCTGGTGGCAACACTCTCAGATAGCCTGGCATCTGGTGGCAACACTGTCAGATAACCTGGCATCTGGTGGCAACACTCTCAGATAACCTGACATCTGGTGGCAACACTCTCAGATAACCTGACATCTGGTGGCAACACTGTCAGATAACCTGGCATCTAGTGGCAACACTCTCAGATAACCTGGCATCTAGTGGCAACACTCTCAGATAACCTGGCATCTGGTGGCAACGCTCTCAGATAACCTGACATCTGGTGGCAACACTCTCAGATAAGCTGGCATCTGGTGGCAACACTCTCAGATAAGCTGGCATCTGGTGGCAACACTCTCACATAACCTGGCATCTGGTGGCAACACTCTCAGATAACCTGGCATCTGGTGGCAACACTCTCAGATAACCTGGCATCTAGTGGCAACACTGTCAGATAACCTGGCATCTTGTGGCAACACTCTCAGATAACCTGGCATCTGGTGGCAACACTCTCAGATAACCTGGCATCTGGGGGCAACACTCTCAGATACCCTGCCATCTGGTGGCAACACTCTCAGATAACCTGGCATCTAGTGGCAACACTCTCAGATAACCTGGCATATGGTGGCAACACTCTCAGATAACCTGGCATCTGGTGGCAACACTCTCAGATAACCTGGCATCTGGTGGCAACACTCTCAGATAACCTGGCATCTAGTGGCAATACTCTCAGATAACCTGACATCTGGTGGCAACACTGTCAGATAACCTGGCATCTAGTGGCAACACTCTCAGATATCCTGGCATCTGGTGGCAACACTCTCCGATAACCTGGCATCTGGTGGCAACACTCTCAGATAACCTGGCATCTAGTGGCAACACCCTCAGATAACCTGGCATCTGGTGGCAACACACTCAGATAACCTGGCATCTGGTGGCAACACTGTCAGATAACCTGGCATCTAGTGGCAACACTCTCAGATAACCTGGCATCTGGTGGCAACACTGTCAGATAACCTGGCATCTGGTGGCAACACTCTCAGATAACCTGGCATCTGGTGGCAACACTGTCAGATAACCTGGCATCCGGTGGCATCACTCGCAGATAACCTGGCATCTAGTGGCAACGCTCTCAGATAACCTGGCATCTGGTGGCAATACTCTCAGATAACCTGGCATCTGGTGGCAACACTGTCAGATAACCTGACATCTGGTGGCAACACTCTCAGATAAGCTGGCATCTGGTGGCAACACTCTCAGATAAGTTGGTATCTGGTGGCAACACTCTCAGATAACCTGGCATCTAGTGGCAACACTGTCAGATAACCTGGCATCTTGTGGCAACACTGTCAGATAACCTGGCATCTGGTGGCTACACTCTCAGATAACCTGGCATCTGGTGGCAACACTCTCAGATAACATGCCATCTAGTGGCAACACTCTCAGATAACCTGCCACCTGGTGGCAACACTCTCAGATAACCTGGCATCTGGTGGCAACACTGTCAGATAACCTTACATCTGGTGGCAACACTCTTAGATAACCTGGCATCTGGTGGCAACACTCTCAGATAAACTGGCATCTGGTGGCAACACTCTCAGATAACCTGGCATCTAGCGGCAACACTCTCAGATAACCTGGCATCTGGTGGCAACACTCTCAGATAACCTGGCATCTGGTGGCAACACTCTCAGATAACCTGGCACCTGGTGGCAACATTCTCAGATAACCTGGCATCTGCTGGCAACACTCTCAGATAACCTGGCATCTAGTGGCAACACTCTCAGATAACCTGGCATCTGGTGGCAACACTCTCAGATAACCCGGCATCTGGTGGCAACACTCTCAGATAACCTGGCATCTGGTGGCAACACTCTCAGATAACCTGGCATCTGGTGGCAACACTGTCAGATAACCCGACATCTGGTGGCAACACTCTCAGATAAGCTGGCATCTGGTGGCAACACTCTCACATAACCTGGCATCTAGTGGCAACACTGTCATATAACCTGGCATCTAGTGGCAACACTGTCAGATAACCTGGCATCTGGTGGCAACACTCTCAGATAACCTGGCATCTGGTGGCAACACTCTCAGATAACCTGGCATCTGGTGGCAACACTCTCAGATAACCTGCCATCTAGTGGCAACCCTCTCAGATAACCTGGCATCTGGTGGCAACACTGTCAGATAACCTGACATCTCGTGGCAACACTCTTAGATAACCTGGCATCTGGTGGCAACACTCTCAGATAACCTGGCATCTGGTGGCAACACTCTCAGATCACCTGGCATCTAGTGGCAACACTGTCAGATAACCTGGCATCTGGTGGCAACACTCTCAGATAACCTGGCATCTGGTGGCAACACTCTCAGATAACCTGGCATCTGGGGGCAACACTCTCAGATAACCTGGCATCTGGTGGCAACACTCTCAGATAACCTGGCATCTAGTGGCAACACTCTCAGATAACCTGGCATCTGGTGGCAACATTGTCAGATAACCTGGCATCTGGTGGCAACACTCTCAGATAACCTGGCATCTGGTGGCAATACTCTCAGATAACCTGAAATCTGGAGGCAACACTGTCAGATAACCACGCATCTAGTGGCAACACTCTCAGATAACCTGGCATCTGGTGGCAACACTCTCAGATAACCTGGCATCTGGTGGCAACACTCTCAGATAACCTGGCATCTGGTGGCAACACTCTCAGATAACCTGGCATCTAGTGGCAACACTGTCAGATAACCTGGCATCTAGTGGCAACACTGTCAGATAACCTGGCATCTGGTGGCAACACTGTCAGATAACCTGGCATCTGGTGGCAACACTCCAGATAACCTGGCATCTGGTGGCAACACTCTCAGATAACCTGGCATCTGGTGGCAACACTGTCAGATAACCTGGCATCTGGTGGCAACACTCTCAGATAACCTGACATCTGGTGTCAACACTCTCAGATAACCTGACATCTGGTGGCAACACTGTCAGATAACCTGGCATCTAGTGGCAACACTCTCAGATAACCTGGCATCTTGTGGCAACACTCTCAGATAACCTGGCATCTGGTGGCAACGCTCTCAGATAACCTGACATCTGGTGGCAACACTCTCAGATAAGCTGGCATCTGGTGGCAACACTCTCAGATAAGCTGGCATCTGGTAGCAACACTCTCACATAACCTGGCATCTAGTGGCTACACTGTCAGATAACCTGGCATCTAGTGGCAACACTGTCAGATAACCTGGCATCTGGTGGCAACACTCTCAGATAACCTGGCATCTGGTGGGAACACTCTCAGATAACCTGCCATCTAGTGGTAACACTCTCAGATAACCTGCCACCTGGTGGCAACACTCTCAGATAACCTGGCATCTGGTGGCAACACTGTCAGATAACCTGACATCTGGTGGCAACACTCTTAGATAACCTGGCTCTGGTGGCAACAATCTCAGATAAATTGGCATCTGGTGGCAACACTCTCAGACAACCTGGCATCTAGTGGCAACACTGTCAGATAACATGGCATCTGGTGGCAACACTCTCAGATAACCTGGCATCTGGTGGCAACACTCTCAGATAACCTGGCATCTGGTGGCAACACTCTCAGAAAACCTGGCATCAAGTGGCAACACTCTCAGATAACCTGGCATCTGGTGGCAACACTCTCAGATAACCTGGCATCTGGTGGCAACACTCTCAGATAACCTGGCATCTGGTGGCAACACTCTAAGATAACCTGGCATCTAGTGGCAATACTGTCAGATAACCTGACATCTGGTGGCAACACTGTCAGATAACCTGGCATCTAGTGGCAACACTCTCAGATAACCTGGCATCTGGTGGCTACACTCTCAGATAACCTGGCATCTGGTGGCAACACTCTCAGATAACCTGGCATCTGGTGGCAACACTCTCAGATAACCTGGCATCTGGTGGCAACACTCTCAGATAACCTGGCATCTAGTGGCAACACTCTCAGATAACCTGGCATCTGGTGGCAACACTCTCAGATAACCTGAGATCTGGTGGCAACACTGTCAGATAACCCGGCATCTAGTGGCAACACTCTCAGATAACCTGGCATCTAGTGGCAACACTCTCAGATAACCTGGCATCTGGTGGCAACGCTCTCAGATAACCTGACATCTGGTGGCAACATTCTCAGATAAGCTGGCATCTGGTGGCAACACTCTCAGATAAGCTGGCATCTGGTGGAAACACTCTCACATAACCTGGCATCTAGTGGCAATACACTGTCAGATAACCTGGCATCTAGTGGCAACACTGTCAGATAACCTGGCATCTGGTGGCAACACTCTCAGATAACCTGGCATCTGGTGGCAACACTCTCAGATAACCTGCCATCTAGTGGCAACACTCTCAGATAACCTGCCACCTGGTGGCAACACTCTCAGATTACCTGGCATCTGGTGGCAACACTGTCAGATAACCTGACATCTGGTGGCAACAATCTTAGATAACCTGGCATCTGGTGGCAACACTCTCAGATAACCTCGCATCTGGTGGCAACACTCTCAGATAACCTGGCATCTAGTGGCAACACTCTCAGATAACCTAGCATCTGGTGGCAACACTCTCAGATAACCTGGCATCTGGTGGCAACACTCTCAGATAACCTGGCATCTGGTGGCAACACTCTCAGATAACCTGGCATCTGGTGGCAACACTCTCAGATAACCTGGCATCTAGTGGCAACACTGTCAGATAACCTGGCATCTGGTGGCAACACTCTCAGATAACCTGACATCTGGTGGCAACACTCTCAGATAACCTGACATCTGGTGGCAACACTGTCAGATAACCTGGCATCTAGTGGCAACACTCTCAGATAACCTGGCATCTAGTGGCAACACTCTCAGATAACCTGGCATCTGGTGGCAACACTGTCAGATAACCTGGCATCTGGTGGCAACACTCTCAGATAACCTGGCATCTGGTGGCAACACTCTCAGATAGCCTGGCATCTGGTGGCAACACTGTCAGATAACCTGGCATCTGGTGGCAACACTCTCAGATAACCTGACATCTGGTGGCAACACTCTCAGATAACCTGACATCTGGTGGCAACACTGTCAGATAACCTGGCATCTAGTGGCAACACTCTCAGATAACCTGGCATCTAGTGGCAACACTCTCAGATAACCTGGCATCTGGTGGCAACGCTCTCAGATAACCTGACATCTGGTGGCAACACTCTCAGATAAGCTGGCATCTGGTGGCAACACTCTCAGATAAGCTGGCATCTGGTGGCAACACTCTCACATAACCTGGCATCTGGTGGCAACACTCTCAGATAACCTGGCATCTGGTGGCAACACTCTCAGATAACCTGGCATCTAGTGGCAACACTGTCAGATAACCTGGCATCTAGTGGCAACACTGTCAGATAACCTTGCATCTGGTGGCAACACTCTCAGATAACCTGGCATCTGGTGGCAACACTCTCAGATAACATGGCATCTTGTGGCAACACTCTCAGATAACCTGGCATCTGGTGGCAACACTGTCAGATAACCTGGCATCTGGTGGCAACACTCTCAGATAACCTGACATCTGGTGGCCACACTCTCAGATAACCTGACATCTGGTGGCAACACTGTCAGATAACCTGGCAGCTAGTGGCAACACTCTCAGATAACCTGGCATCTAGTGGCAACACTTTCAGATAACCTGGCATCTGGTGGCAACGCTCTCAGATAACCTGGCATCTGGTGGCAACACTCTCCGATAACCTGGCATCTGGTGGCAACACTCTCAGATAACCTGGCATCTAGTGGCAACACCCTCAGATAACCTGGCATCTGGTGGCAACACACTCAGATAACCTGGCATCTGGTGGCAACACTGTCAGATAACCTGGCATCTAGTGGCAACACTCTCAGATAACCTGGCATCTGGTGGGAACACTGTCAGATAACCTGGCATCTGGTGGCAACACTCTCAGATAACCTGGCATCTGGTGGCAACACTGTCAGATAACCTGGCATCCGGTGGCATCACTCTCAGATAACCTGGCATCTAGTGGCAACGCTCTCAGATAACCTGGCATCTGGTGGCAATACTCTCAGATAACCTGGCATCTGGTGGCAACACTGTCAGATAACCTGACATCTGGTGGCAACACTCTCAGATAAGCTGGCATCTGGTGGCAACACTCTCAGATAAGTTGGTATCCGGTGGCAACACTCTCAGATAACCTGGCATCTAGTGGCAACACTGTCAGATAACCTGGCATCTTGTGGCAACACTGTCAGATAACCTGGCATCTGGTGGCAACACTCTCAGATAACCTGGCATCTGGTGGCAACACTCTCAGATAACATGCCATCTAGTGGCAACACTCTCAGATAACCTGCCACCTGGTGGCAACACTCTCAGATAACCTGGCATCTGGTGGCAACACTGTCAGATAACCTTACATCTGGTGGCAACACTCTTAGATAACCTGGCATCTGGTGGCAACACTCTCAGATAAACTGGCATCTGGTGGCAACACTCTCAGATAACCTGGCATCTAGCGGCAACACTCTCAGATAACCTGGCATCTGGTGGCAACACTCTCAGATAACCTGGCATCTGGTGGCAACACTCTCAGATAACCTGGCACCTGGTGGCAACATTCTCAGATAACCTGGCATCTGCTGGCAACACTCTCAGATAACCTGGCATCTAGTGGCAACACTCTCAGATAACCTGGCATCTGGTGGCAACACTCTCAGATAACCCGGCATCTGGTGGCAACACTCTCAGATAACCTGGCATCTGGTGGCAACACTCTCAGATAACCTGGCATCTGGTGGCAACACTGTCAGATAACCCGACATCTGGTGGCAACACTCTCAGATAAGCTGGCATCTGGTGGCAACACTCTCACATAACCTGGCATCTAGTGGCAACACTGTCATATAACCTGGCATCTAGTGGCAACACTGTCAGATAACCTGGCATCTGGTGGCAACACTCTCAGATAACCTGGCATCTGGTGGCAACACTCTCAGATAACCTGGCATCTGGTGGCAACACTCTCAGATAACCTGCCATCTAGTGGCAACCCTCTCAGATAACCTGGCATCTGGTGGCAACACTGTCAGATAACCTGACATCTCGTGGCAACACTCTTAGATAACCTGGCATCTGGTGGCAACACTCTCAGATAACCTGGCATCTGGTGGCAACACTCTCAGATCACCTGGCATCTAGTGGCAACACTGTCAGATAACCTGGCATCTGGTGGCAACACTCTCAGATAACCTGGCATCTGGTGGCAACACTCTCAGATAACCTGGCATCTGGGGGCAACACTCTCAGATAACCTGGCATCTGGTGGCAACACTCTCAGATAACCTGGCATCTAGTGGCAACACTCTCAGATAACCTGGCATCTGGTGGCAACATTGTCAGATAACCTGGCATCTGGTGGCAACACTCTCAGATAACCTGGCATCTGGTGGCAATACTCTCAGATAACCTGAAATCTGGAGGCAACACTGTCAGATAACCACGCATCTAGTGGCAACACTCTCAGATAACCTGGCATCTGGTGGCAACACTCTCAGATAACCTGGCATCTGGTGGCAACACTCTCAGATAACCTGGCATCTGGTGGCAACACTCTCAGATAACCTGGCATCTAGTGGCAACACTGTCAGATAACCTGGCATCTAGTGGCAACACTGTCAGATAACCTGGCATCTGGTGGCAACACTGTCAGATAACCTGGCATCTGGTGGCAACACTCTCAGATAACCTGGCATCTGGTGGCAACACTCTCAGATAACCTGGCATCTGGTGGCAACACTGTCAGATAACCTGGCATCTGGTGGCAACACTCTCAGATAACCTGACATCTGGTGTCAACACTCTCAGATAACCTGACATCTGGTGGCAACACTGTCAGATAACCTGGCATCTAGTGGCAACACTCTCAGATAACCTGGCATCTTGTGGCAACACTCTCAGATAACCTGGCATCTGGTGGCAACGCTCTCAGATAACCTGACATCTGGTGGCAACACTCTCAGATAAGCTGGCATCTGGTGGCAACACTCTCAGATAAGCTGGCATCTGGTAGCAACACTCTCACATAACCTGGCATCTAGTGGCTACACTGTCAGATAACCTGGCATCTAGTGGCAACACTGTCAGATAACCTGGCATCTGGTGGCAACACTCTCAGATAACCTGGCATCTGGTGGGAACACTCTCAGATAACCTGCCATCTAGTGGTAACACTCTCAGATAACCTGCCACCTGGTGGCAACACTCTCAGATAACCTGGCATCTGGTGGCAACACTGTCAGATAACCTGACATCTGGTGGCAACACTCTTAGATAACCTGGCTCTGGTGGCAACAATCTCAGATAAATTGGCATCTGGTGGCAACACTCTCAGACAACCTGGCATCTAGTGGCAACACTGTCAGATAACATGGCATCTGGTGGCAACACTCTCAGATAACCTGGCATCTGGTGGCAACACTCTCAGATAACCTGGCATCTGGTGGCAACACTCTCAGAAAACCTGGCATCTAGTGGCAACACTCTCAGATAACCTGGCATCTGGTGGCAACACTCTCAGATAACCTGGCATCTGGTGGCAACACTCTCAGATAACCTGGCATCTGGTGGCAACACTCTAAGATAACCTGGCATCTAGTGGCAATACTGTCAGATAACCTGACATCTGGTGGCAACACTGTCAGATAACCTGGCATCTAGTGGCAACACTCTCAGATAACCTGGCATCTGGTGGCTACACTCTCAGATAACCTGGCATCTGGTGGCAACACTCTCAGATAACCTGGCATCTGGTGGCAACACTCTCAGATAACCTGGCATCTGGTGGCAACACTCTCAGATAACCTGGCATCTAGTGGCAACACTCTCAGATAACCTGGCATCTGGTGGCAACATTGTCAGATAACCTGGCATCTGGTGGCAACACTCTCAGATAACCTGGCATCTGGTGGCAATACTCTCAGATAACCTGAAATCTGGAGGCAACACTGTCAGATAACCACGCATCTAGTGGCAACACTCTCAGATAACCTGGCATCTGGTGGCAACACTCTCAGATAACCTGGCATCTGGTGGCAACACTCTCAGATATCCTGGCATCTGGTGGCAACACTCTCAGATAACCTGGCATCTAGTGGCAACACTGTCAGATAACCTGGCATCTAGTGGCAACACTGTCAGATAACCTGGCATCTGGTGGCAACACTGTCAGATAACCTGGCATCTGGTGGCAACACTCTCAGATAACCTGGCATCTGGTGGCAACACTCTCAGATAACCTGGCATCTGGTGGCAACACTGTCAGATAACCTGGCATCTGGTGGCAACACTCTCAGATAACCTGACATCTGGTGTCAACACTCTCAGATAACCTGACATCTGGTGGCAACACTGTCAGATAACCTGGCATCTAGTGGCAACACTCTCAGATAACCTGGCATCTTGTGGCAACACTCTCAGATAACCTGGCATCTGGTGGCAACGCTCTCAGATAACCTGACATCTGGTGGCAACACTCTCAGATAAGCTGGCATCTGGTGGCAACACTCTCAGATAAGCTGGCATCTGGTGGCAACACTCTCACATAACCTGGCATCTAGTGGCTACACTGTCAGATAACCTGGCATCTAGTGGCAACACTGTCAGATAACCTGGCATCTGGTGGCAACACTCTCAGATAACCTGGCATCTGGTGGGAACACTCTCAGATAACCTGCCATCTAGTGGTAACACTCTCAGATAACCTGCCACCTGGTGGCAACACTCTCAGATAACCTGGCATCTGGTGGCAACACTGTCAGATAACCTGACATCTGGTGGCAACACTCTTAGATAACCTGGCTCTGGTGGCAACAATCTCAGATAAATTGGCATCTGGTGGCAACACTCTCAGACAACCTGGCATCTAGTGGCAACACTGTCAGATAACATGGCATCTGGTGGCAACACTCTCAGATAACCTGGCATCTGGTGGCAACACTCTCAGATAACCTGGCATCTGGTGGCAACACTCTCAGATAACCTGGCATCTAGTGGCAACACTCTCAGATAACCTGGCATCTGGTGGCAACACTCTCAGATAACCTGGCATCTGGTGGCAACACTGTCAGATAACCTGGCATCTGGTGGCAACACTCTCAGATAACCTGACATCTGGTGGCCACACTCTCAGATAACCTGACATCTGGTGGCAACACTGTCAGATAACCTGGCAGCTAGTGGCAACACTCTCAGATAACCTGGCATCTAGTGGCAACACTTTCAGATAACCTGGCATCTGGTGGCAACGCTCTCAGATAACCTGGCATCTGGTGGCAACACTCTCAGATAAAATGGCATCTGGTGGCAACACTCTCAGATAACCTGGCATCTAGTGGCAATACTCTCAGATAACCTGACATCAGGTGGCAACACTGTCAGATAACCTGGCATCTGGTGGCAACACTCTCAGATAACCTGACATCTGGTTATCTGCCAGGTTATCTGAGAGTGTTGCCACCAGATGCCAGGTTATCTGAGAGTGTTCCCACCAGATATCAGGTTATCTGAGAGTATTGCCACTAGATGCCGGGTTATCTGAGAGTGTTGCCACCAGATGCCAGGTTATCTGAGAGTGTTGCCACCAGATGATAGGTTATCTGACAGTGTTGCCACTAGATGCCAGGTTATCTGACAGTGTAGCCACTAGATGCCAGGATATGTGAGCGTGTTGCCACCAGATGCCAGCTTATCTGAGAGTGTTGCCACCAGATGCCAGCTTATCTGAGAGTGTTGCCACCAGATGCCAGCTTATCCGAGAGTGTTGCCACCAGATGTCAGGTTATCTGAGAGCGTTGCCACCAGATGCCAGGTTATCTGAGAGTGTTGCCACTAGATGCCAGGTTATCTAAGAGTGTTGCCACCAGATGCCTGGTTACCTAACAGTGTTGCCACCAGATTTCAGGTTATCTGAGAGTATTGCCACTAGATGCCAGGTTATGTGAGAGTGTTGCCACCAGATGCCAGGTTATCTGAGAGTGTTGCCACTAGATGCCAGGTTATCTGACAGTGTTGCCACCAGATATCAGGTTATCTGAGAGTATTGCCACTAGATGCCGGGTTATCTGAGAGTGTTGCCACCAGATGCCAGGTTAGCTGAGAGTGTTGCCACCAGATGCCAGGTTATCTGAGAGTGCTGCCACCAGATGCCAGGTTATCTGAGAGTGTTGCCACCAGATGCCAGGTTATCTGACAGTGTTGCCACTAGATGCCAGGTTATCTGAGAGTGTTGCCACCAGATGCCAGGTTATCTGAGAGTGTTGCCACCAGATGCCAGGTTATCTGACAGTGTTGCCACCAGATGCCAGGTTATCTGCGAGTGTTGCCACTAGATGCCAGGTTATCTGAGAGTGTTGCCACTCAGATAGCCTGGCATCTGGTGGCAACACTGTCAGATAACCTGGCATCTGGTGGCAACACTCTCAGATAACCTGACATCTGGTGGCAACACTCTCAGATAACCTGACATCTGGTGGCAACACTGTCAGATAACCTGGCATCTAGTGGCAACACTCTCAGATAACCTGGCATCTAGTGGCAACACTCTCAGATAACCTGGCATCTGGTGGCAACGCTCTCAGATAACCTGACATCTGGTGGCAACACTCTCAGATAAGCTGGCATCTGGTGGCAACACTCTCAGATAAGCTGGCATCTGGTGGCAACACTCTCACATAACCTGGCATCTAGTGGCAACACTGTCAGATAACCTGGCATCTAGTGGCAACACTGTCAGATAACCTGGCATCTGGTGGCAACACTCTCAGATAACCTGGCATCTGGTGGCAACACTCTCAGATAACCTGCCATCTAGTGGCAACACTCTCAGATAACCTGCCACCTGGTGGCAACACTCTCAGATAACCTGGCATCTGGTGGCAACATTGTCAGATAACCTGACATCTGGTGGCAACACTCTTAGATAACCTGGCATCTGGCGGCAACACTCTCAGATAACCTGGCTTCTGGTGGCAACACTCTCAGATAACCTGGCATCTAGTGGCAACACTGTCAGATAACCTGGCATCTGGTGGCAACACTCTCAGATAACCTGGCATCTGGTGGCAGCACTCTCAGATAACCTGGCATCTGGTGGCAACACTCTCAGATAACCTGGCATCTGGTGGCAACACTCTCAGATAACCTGGCATCTAGTGGCAACACTCTCAGATAACCTGGCATCTGGTGGCAACACTCTCAGATAACCTGGCATCTGGTGGCAACACTCTCAGATAACCTGGCATCTGGTGGCAACACTCTCAGATAACCTGGCATCTAGTGGCAACACTGTCAGATAACCTGGCATCTGGTGGCAACACTCTCAGATAACCATGCATCTGGTGGCAACACTCTCAGATAACCTGGCATCTGGTGGCAACACTCTCAGATAACCCGGCATCTAGTGGCAATACTCTCAGATAACCTGATATCTGGTGGCAACACTGTCAGATAACCTGGCATCTACTGGCAACACTCTCAGATAACCTGGCATCTGGTGGCAACACTCTCAGATAACCTGGCATCTGGTGGCAACACTCTCAGATAACCTGGCATCTGGTGGCAACACTGTCAGATAACCTGGCATCTGGTCGCAACACTCTCAGATAACCTGACATCTGGTGGCAACACTCTCAGATAACCTGACATCTGGTGGCAACACTGTCAGATAACCTGGCATCTAGTGGCAACACTCTCAGATAACCTGGCATCTAGTGGCAACACTCTCAGATAACCTGGCATCTGGTGGCAACGCTCTCAGATAACCTGACATCTGGTGGCAACACTCTCAGATAAGCTGGCATCTGGTGGCAACACTCTCAGATAAGCTGGCATCTGGTGGCAACACTCTCAGATAAGCTGGCATCTGGTGGCAACACGCTCACATATCCTGGCATCTAGTGGCTACACTGTCAGATAACCTGGCATCTAGTGGCAACACTGTCAGATAACCTGTCATCTGGTGGCAACACTCTCAGATAACCTGGCGTCTGGTGGCAACACTCTCAGATAACCCGGCATCTAGTGGCAATACTCTCAGATAACCTGATATCTGGTGGGAACACTCTCAGATAACCTGGCATCTGGTGGCAACACTCTCAGATAACCTGGCATCTAGTGGCAACACTGTCAGATAACCTGGCATCTGGTGGCAACACTCTCAGATAACCTGGCATCTGGTGGAAACACTCTCAGATAACCTGGCATCTGGTGGCAACACTATTTGATAACCTGGCATCTGGTGGCAACACTCTCAGATAACCTGGCATCTGGTGGCAACACTCTCAGATAACCTGGCATCTAGTGGCAACACTGTCAGATAACCTGGCATCTGGTGGCAACACTCTCAGATAACCTGGCATCTGGTGGAAACACTCTCAGATAACCTGGCATCTGGTGGCAACACTCTCAGATAACCTGGCATCTAGTGGCAACACTCTCAGATAACCTGACACCTGGTGGCAACACTCTCAGATAACCTGGCATCTGGTGGCAACACTCTCAGATAACCTGGCATCTGGAGGCAACACTCTCAGATAACCTGGCATCTAGTGGCAATACTGTCAGATAACCTGACATCTGGTGGCAACACTGTCAGATAACCTGGCATCTAGTGGCAACACTCTAAGTTAACATGGCATCTGGTGGCAACACTGTCAGATAACCTGGCATCTAGTGGCAACACTGTCAGATAACCTTGCATCTGGTGGCAACACTCTCAGATAACCTGGCATCTGGTGGCAACACTCTCAGATAACCTGGCATCTGGTGGCAACACTCTCAGATAACCTGGCATCTGGCGGCAACACTGTCAGATAACCTGGCAATTGGTGGCAACACTCTCAGATAACCTGGCATCTAGTGGCAACACTGTCAGATAACCTGGCATCTGGTGGCAACACTCTCAGATAACCTGGCATCTGGTGGAAACACTCTCAGATAACCTGGCATCTGGTGGCAACACTCTCAGATAACCTGGCATCTAGTGGCAACACTCTCAGATAACCTGACACCTGGTGGCAACACTCTCAGATAACCTGGCATCTGGTGGCAACACTCTCAGATAACCTGGCATCTGGAGGCAACACTCTCAGATAACCTGGCATCTAGTGGCAATACTGTCAGATAACCTGACATCTGGTGGCAACACTGTCAGATAACCTGGCATCTAGTGGCAACACTCTAAGTTAACATGGCATCTGGTGGCAACACTGTCAGATAACCTGGCATCTAGTGGCAACACTGTCAGATAACCTTGCATCTGGTGGCAACACTCTCAGATAACCTGGCATCTGGTGGCAACACTCTCAGATAACCTGGCATCTGGTGGCAACACTCTCAGATAACCTGGCATCTGGCGGCAACACTGTCAGATAACCTGGCAATTGGTGGCAACACTCTCAGATAACCTGACATCTGGTGGCAACACTCTCAGATAACCTGACATCTGGTGGCAACACTGTCAGATAACCTGGCAGCTAGTGGCAACACTCTCAGATAACCTGGCATCTAGTGGCAACACTTTCAGATAACCTGGCATCTGGTGGCAACGCTCTCAGATAACCTGGCATCTGGTGACAACACTCTCAGATAACCTGGCATCTGGTGGCAACACTCTCAGATAACCTGGCATCTAGTGGCAATACTCTCAGATAACCTGACATCAGGTGGCAACACTGTCAGATAACATGGCATCTAGTGGCAACACTCTCAGATAACCTGGCATCTGGTGGCAACACTCTCAGATAACCTGGCATCTGGTGGCAACACTCTCAGATAACCTGGCATCTGGTGGCAACACTGTCAGATAACCTGGCATCTGGTGGCAACACTCTCAGATAACCTGACATCTGGTGGCAACACTCTCAGATAACCTGACATCTGGTGGCAACACTGTCGGATAACCTGGCATCTAGTGGCAAAACTCTCAGATAACCTGGCATCTAGTGGCAACACTCTCAGATAACCTGGCATCTGGTGGCAACACTGTCAGATAACCTGGCATCTGGTGGCAACACTCTCAGATAACCTGGCATCTGGTGGCAACACTCTCAGATAACCTGGCATCTGGTGGCAACACTGTCAGATAACCTGGCATCTGGTGGTAACACTCTCAGATAACCTGATATCTGGTGGCAACACTCTCAGATAACCTGACATCTGGTGGCAACGCTGTCAGATAACCTGGCATCTAGTGGCAACACTCTCAGATAACCTGGCATCTAGTGGCAACACTCTCAGATAACCTGGCATCTGGTGGCAACGCTCTCAGATAACCTGACATCTTGTGGCAACACTCTCAGATAAGCTGGCATCTGGTGGAAACACTCTCAGATAAGCTGGCATCTGGTGGCAACACTCTCACATAACCTGGCATCTGGTGGCAACACTCTCAGATAACCTGCCATCTAGTGGCAACACTCTCAGATAACCTGCCACCTGGTGGCAACACTCTCAGATAACCTGGCATCTGGTGGCAACACTGTCAGATAACCTGACATCTGGTGGCAACACTCTTAGATAACCTGGCATCTGGTGGCAACACTCTCAGATAACCTGGCATCTGGTGGCAACACTCTCACATAACCTGGCATCTAGTGGCAACACTGTCAGATAACCTGGCATCTGGTGGCAACACTCTCAGGTAACCTGGCATCTGGTGGCAACACTCTCAGATAACCTGGCATCTGGTGGCAACACTCTCAGATAACCTGGCATCTGGTGGCAACACTCTCAGATAACCTGGCATCTAGTGGCAACACTCTCAGATAACCTGGCGTCTGGTGGCAACACTCTCAGATAACCTGGCATCTGGTGGCAACACTCTCAGATAACCTGGCATCTGGTGGCAACACTCTCAGATAACCTGGCATCTAGTGGCAACACTGTCAGATAACCTGGCATCTGGTGGCAACACTCTCAGATAACCTGGCATCTGGTGGCAACACTCTCAGATAACCTGGCATCTGGTGGCAACACTCTCAGATAACCCGGCATCTAGTGGCAATACTCTCAGATAACCTGACATCTGGTGGCAACACTGTCAGATAACCTGGCATCTAGTGGCAACAATCTCAGATAACTTGGCATCTGGTGGCAACACTCTCAGATAACCTGGCATCTGGTGGCAACACTCTCAGATAACCTGGCATCTGGTGGCAACACTGTCAGATAACCTGACATCTGGTGGCAACACTCTCAGATAAGCTGGCATCTGGTGGCAACACTCTCAGATAAGCTGGCAACTGGTGGCAACACTCTCACATAACCTGGCATCTAGTGGCAACACTGTCAGATAACCTGTCATCTAGTGGCAACACTGTCAGATAACCTGGCATCTGGTGGCAACACTCTCAGATAACCTGGCATCTGGTGGCAACACTCTCAGATAACCTGCCATCTAGTGGCAACACTCTCAGATAACCTGCCACCTGGTGGCAACACTCTCAGATAACCTGGCATCTGGTGGCATCACTCTCAGATAACCTGGCATCTGGTGGCAACACTCTTAGATAACCTGGCATCTGGTGGCAACACTCTCAGATAACCTGGCATCTGGTGGCAACACTCTCAGATAACCTGGCATCTAGTGGCAACACTGTCAGATAAACTGGCATCTGGTGGCAACACTCTCAGATAACCTGGCATCTGGTGGCAACACTCTCAGATAACCTGGCATCTGGGGGCAACACTCTCAGATACCCTGCCATCTGGTGGCAACACTCTCAGATAACCTGGCATCTAGTGGCAACACTCTCAGATAACCTGGCATCTGGTGGCAACACTCTCAGATAACCTGGCATCTAGTGGCAACACCCTCAGATAACCTGGCATCTGGTGGCAACACACTCAGATAACCTGGCATCTGGTGGCAACACTGTCAGATAACCTGGCATCTAGTGGCAACACTCTCAGATAACCTGGCATCTGGTGGCAACACTGTCAGATAACCTGGCATCTGGTGGCAACACTCTCAGATAACCTGGCATCTGGTGGCAACACTGTCAGATAACCTGGCATCCGGTGGCATCACTCTCAGATAACCTGGCATCTAGTGGCAACGCTCTCAGATAACCTGGCATCTGGTGGCAACACTCTCAGATAACCTGGCATCTGGTGGCAACACTGTCAGATAACCTGACATCTGGTGGCAACACTCTCAGATAAGCTGGCATCTGGTGGCAACACTCTCAGATAAGTTGGCATCTGGTGGCAACACTCTCAGATAACCTGGCATCTAGTGGCAACACTGTCAGATAACCTGGCATCTTGTGGCAACACTGTCAGATAACCTGGCATCTGGTGGCAACACTCTCAGATAACCTGGCATCTGGTGGCAACACTCTCAGATAACATGCCATCTAGTGGCAACACTCTCAGATAACCTGCCACCTGGTGGCAAGACTCTCAGATAATCTGGCATCTGGTGGCAACACTGTCAGATAACCTGACATCTGGTGGCAACACTCTTAGATAACCTGGCATCTGGTGGCAACACTCTCAGATAAACTGGCATCTGGTGGCAACACTCTCAGATAACCTGGCATCTAGCGGCAACACTCTCAGATAACCTGGCATCTGGTGGCAACACTCTCAGATAACCTGGCATCTGGTGGCAACACTCGCAGATAACCTGGCACCTGGTGGCAACATTCTCAGATAACCTGGCATCTGGTGGCAACACTCTCAGATAACCTGGCATCTAGTGGCAACACTCTCAGATAACCTGGCATCTGGTGGCAACACTCTCAGATAACCCGGCATCTGGTGGCAACACTCTCAGATAACCTGGCATCTTGTGGCAACACTCTCAGATAACCTGGCATCTGGTGGCAACACTGTCAGATAACCCGACATCTGGTGGCAACACTCTCAGATAAGCTGGCATCTGGTGGCAACACTCTCAGATAACCTGGCATCTGGTGGCAACCCTCTCAGATAACCTGCCATCTAGTGGCAACACTCTCAGATAACCTGGCATCTGGTGGCAACACTGTCAGATAACCTGACATCTCGTGGCAACACTCTTAGATAACCTGGCATCTGGTGGCAACACTCTCAGATAACCTGGCATCTGGTGGCAACATTGTCAGATAACCTGGCATCTGGTGGCAACACTCTCAGATAACCTGGCATCTGGTGGCAATACTCTCAGATAACCTGAAATCTGGAGGCAACACTGTCAGATAACCACGCATCTAGTGGCAACACTCTCAGATAACCTGGCATCTGGTGGCAACACTCTCAGATAACCTGGCATCTGGTGGCAACACTCTCAGATAACCTGGCATCTGGTGGCAACACTCTCAGATAACCTGGCATCTAGTGGCAACACTGTCAGATAACCTGGCATCTAGTGGCAACACTGTCAGATAACCTGGCATCTGGTGGCAACACTGTCAGATAACCTGGCATCTGGTGGCAACACTCTCAGATAACCTGGCATCTGGTGGCAACACTCTCAGATAACCTGGCATCTGGTGGCAACACTGTCAGATAACCTGGCATCTGGTGGCAACACTCTCAGATAACCTGACATCTGGTGTCAACACTCTCAGATAACCTGACATCTGGTGGCAACACTGTCAGATAACCTGGCATCTAGTGGCAACACTCTCAGATAACCTGGCATCTTGTGGCAACACTCTCAGATAACCTGGCATCTGGTGGCAACGCTCTCAGATAACCTGACATCTGGTGGCAACACTCTCAGATAAGCTGGCATCTGGTGGCAACACTCTCAGATAAGCTGGCATCTGGTAGCAACACTCTCACATAACCTGGCATCTAGTGGCTACACTGTCAGATAACCTGGCATCTAGTGGCAACAATGTCAGATAACCTGGCATCTGGTGGCAACACTCTCAGATAACCTGGCATCTGGTGGGAACACTCTCAGATAACCTGCCATCTAGTGGTAACACTCTCAGATAACCTGCCACCTGGTGGCAACACTCTCAGATAACCTGGCATCTGGTGGCAACACTGTCAGATAACCTGACATCTGGTGGCAACACTCTTAGATAACCTGGCTCTGGTGGCAACAATCTCAGATAAATTGGCATCTGGTGGCAACACTCTCAGACAACCTGGCATCTAGTGGCAACACTGTCAGATAACATGGCATCTGGTGGCAACACTCTCAGATAACCTGGCATCTGGTGGCAACACTCTCAGATAACCTGGCATCTGGTGGCAACACTCTCAGAAAACCTGGCATCTAGTGGCAACACTCTCAGATAACCTGGCATCTGGTGGCAACACTCTCAGATAACCTGGCATCTGGTGGCAACACTCTCAGATAACCTGGCATCTGGTGGCAACACTCTAAGATAACCTGGCATCTAGTGGCAATACTGTCAGATAACCTGACATCTGGTGGCAACACTGTCAGATAACCTGGCATCTAGTGGCAACACTCTCAGATAACCTGGCATCTGGTGGCTACACTCTCAGATAACCTGGCATCTGGTGGCAACACTCTCAGATAACCTGGCATCTGGTGGCAACACTCTCAGATAACCTGGCATCTGGTGGCAACACTCTCAGATAACCTGGCATCTAGTGGCAACACTCTCAGATAACCTGGCATCTGGTGGCAACATTGTCAGATAACCTGGCATCTGGTGGCAACACTCTCAGATAACCTGGCATCTGGTGGCAATACTCTCAGATAACCTGAAATCTGGAGGCAACACTGTCAGATAACCACGCATCTAGTGGCAACACTCTCAGATAACCTGGCATCTGGTGGCAACACTCTCAGATAACCTGGCATCTGGTGGCAACACTCTCAGATATCCTGGCATCTGGTGGCAACACTCTCAGATAACCTGGCATCTAGTGGCAACACTGTCAGATAACCTGGCATCTAGTGGCAACACTGTCAGATAACCTGGCATCTGGTGGCAACACTGTCAGATAACCTGGCATCTGGTGGCAACACTCTCAGATAACCTGGCATCTGGTGGCAACACTCTCAGATAACCTGGCATCTGGTGGCAACACTGTCAGATAACCTGGCATCTGGTGGCAACACTCTCAGATAACCTGACATCTGGTGTCAACACTCTCAGATAACCTGACATCTGGTGGCAACACTGTCAGATAACCTGGCATCTAGTGGCAGCACTCTCAGATAACCTGGCATCTTGTGGCAACACTCTCAGATAACCTGGCATCTGGTGGCAACGCTCTCAGATAACCTGACATCTGGTGGCAACACTCTCAGATAAGCTGGCATCTGGTGGCAACACTCTCAGATAAGCTGGCATCTGGTGGGAACACTCTCACATAACCTGGCATCTAGTGGCTACACTGTCAGATAACCTGGCATCTAGTGGCAACACTGTCAGATAACCTGGCATCTGGTGGCAACACTCTCAGATAAGTGGGAACACTCTCAGATAACCTGCCATCTAGTGGTAACACTCTCAGATAACCTGCCACCTGGTGGCAACACTCTCAGATAACCTGGCATCTGGTGGCAACACTGTCAGATAACCTGACATCTGGTGGCAACACTCTTAGATAACCTGGCTCTGGTGGCAACAATCTCAGATAAATTGGCATCTGGTGGCAACACTCTCAGACAACCTGGCATCTAGTGGCAACACTGTCAGATAACATGGCATCTGGTGGCAACACTCTCAGATAACCTGGCATCTGGTGGCAACACTCTCAGATAACCTGGCATCTGGTGGCAACACTCTCAGATAACCTGGCATCTAGTGGCAACACTCTCAGATAACCTGGCATCTGGTGGCAACACTCTCAGATAACCTGGCATCGGGTGGCAACACTCTCAGATAACCTGGCATCTGGTGGCAACACTCTAAGATAACCTGGCATCTAGTGGCAATACTGTCAGATAACCTGACATCTGGTGGCAACACTGTCAGATAACCTGGCATCTAGTGGCAACACTCTCAGATAACCTGGCATCTGGTGGCTACACTCTCAGATAACCTGGCATCTGGTGGCAACACTCTCAGATAACCTGGCATCTGGTGGCAACACTCTCAGATAACCTGGCATCTAGTGGCAACACTGTCAGATAACCTGGCATCTAGTGGCAACACTATCAGATAACCTTGCATCTGGTGGCAACACTCTCAGATAACCTGGCATCTGGTGGCAACACTCTCAGATAACCTGGCATCTTGTGGCAACACTCTCAGATAACCTGGCATCTGGTGGCAACACTGTCAGATAACCTGGCATCTGGTGGCAACACTCTCAGATAACCTGACATCTGGTGGCCACACTCTCAGATAACCTGACATCTGGTGGCAACACTGTCAGATAACCTGGCAGCTAGTGGCAACACTCTCAGATAACCTGGCATCTAGTGGCAACACTTTCAGATAACCTGGCATCTGGTGGCAACGCTCTCAGATAACCTGGCATCTGGTGGCAACACTCTCAGATAAAATGGCATCTGGTGGCAACACTCTCAGATAACCTGGCATCTAGTGGCAATACTCTCAGATAACCTGACATCAGGTGGCAACACTGTCAGATAACCTGGCATCTGGTGGCAACACTCTCAGATAACCTGACATCTGGTTATCTGCCAGGTTATCTGAGAGTGTTGCCACCAGATGCCAGGTTATCTGAGAGTGTTCCCACCAGATATCAGGTTATCTGAGAGTATTGCCACTAGATGCCGGGTTATCTGAGAGTGTTGCCACCAGATGCCAGGTTATCTGAGAGTGTTGCCACCAGATGATAGGTTATCTGACAGTGTTGCCACTAGATGCCAGGTTATCTGACAGTGTAGCCACTAGATGCCAGGATATGTGAGCGTGTTGCCACCAGATGCCAGCTTATCTGAGAGTGTTGCCACCAGATGCCAGCTTATCTGAGAGTGTTGCCACCAGATGCCAGCTTATCTGAGAGTGTTGCCACCAGATGTCAGGTTATCTGAGAGCGTTGCCACCAGATGCCAGGTTATCTGAGAGTGTTGCCACTAGATGCCAGGTTATCTGAGAGTGTTGCCACTAGATGCCAGGTTATCTGACAGTGTTGCCACCAGATGTCAGGTTATCTGAGAGTGTTGCCACCAGATGTCAGGTTATCTGAGAGTGTTGCGACCAGATGCCAGGTTATCTGACAGTGTTGCCACCAGATGCCAGGTTATCTGAGAGTGTTGCCACCAGATGCCAGGTTATCTGAGAGTGTTGCCACCAGATGCCAGGTTATCTGACAGTGTTGCCACCAGATGCCAGGTTATCTGACAGTGTTGCCACTAGATGCCAGGTTATCTGACAGTGTTGCCACCAGATGCCATGTTATCTGACAGTGTTGCCACTAGATGCCAGGTTATCTGAGAGTGTTGCCACCAGATGCCAATTTATCTGAGATTGTTGCCACCAGATGCCAGGTTATCTAAGAGTGTTGCCACCAGATGCCTGGTTACCTAACAGTGTTGCCACCAGATTTCAGGTTATCTGAGAGTATTGCCACTAGATGCCAGGTTATGTGAGAGTGTTGCCACCAGATGCCAGGTTATCTGAGAGTGTTGCCACTAGATGCCAGGTTATCTGACAGTGTTGCCACCAGATATCAGGTTATCTGAGAGTTTTGCCACTAGATGCCGGGTTATCTGAGAGTGTTGCCACCAGATGCCAGGTTATCTGAGAGTGTTGCCACCAGATGCCAGGTTATCTGAGAGTGCTGCCACCAGATGCCAGGTTATCTGAGAGTGTTGCCACCAGATGCCAGGTTATCTGACAGTGTTGCCACTAGATGCCAGGTTATCTGAGAGTGTTGCCACCAGATGCCAGGTTATCTGAGAGTGTTGCCACCAGATGCCAGGTTATCTGACAGTGTTGCCACCAGATGCCAGGTTATCTGCGAGTGTTGCCACTAGATGCCAGGTTATCTGAGAGTGTTGCCACTCAGATAGCCTGGCATCTGGTGGCAACACTGTCAGATAACCTGGCATCTGGTGGCAACACTCTCAGATAACCTGACATCTGGTGGCAACACTCTCAGATAACCTGACATCTGGTGGCAACACTGTCAGATAACCTGGCATCTAGTGGCAACACTCTCAGATAACCTGGCATCTAGTGGCAACACTCTCAGATAACCTGGCATCTGGTGGCAACGCTCTCAGATAACCTGACATCTGGTGGCAACACTCTCAGATAAGCTGGCATCTGGTGGCAACACTCTCAGATAAGCTGGCATCTGGTGGCAACACTCTCACATAACCTGGCATCTAGTGGCAACACTGTCAGATAACCTGGCATCTAGTGGCAACACTGTCAGATAACCTGGCATCTGGTGGCAACACTCTCAGATAACCTGGCATCTGGTGGCAACACTCTCAGATAACCTGCCATCTAGTGGCAACACTCTCAGATAACCTGCCACCTGGTGGCAACACTCTCAGATAACCTGGCATCTGGTGGCAACATTGTCAGATAACCTGACATCTGGTGGCAACACTCTTAGATAACCTGGCATCTGGCGGCAACACTCTCAGATAACCTGGCTTCTGGTAGCAACACTCTCAGATAACCTGGCATCTAGTGGCAACACTGTCAGATAACCTGGCATCTGGTGGCAACACTCTCAGATAACCTGGCATCTGGTGGCAGCACTCTCAGATAACCTGGCATCTGGTGGCAACACTCTCAGATAACCTGGCATCTGGTGGCAACACTCTCAGATAACCTGGCATCTAGTGGCAACACTCTCAGATAACCTGGCATCTGGTGGCAACACTCTCAGATAACCTGGCATCTGGTGGCAACACTCTCAGATAACCTGGCATCTGGTGGCAACACTCTCAGATAACCTGGCATCTAGTGGCAACACTGTCAGATAACCTGGCATCTGGTGGCAACACTCTCAGATAACCATGCATCTGGTGGCAACACTCTCAGATAACCTGGCATCTGGTGGCAACACTCTCAGATAACCCGGCATCTAGTGGCAATACTCTCAGATAACCTGATATCTGGTGGCAACACTGTCAGATAACCTGGCATCTACTGGCAACACTCTCAGATAACCTGGCATCTGGTGGCAACACTCTCACATAACCTGGCATCTAGTGGCAATACTCTCAGATAACCTGAAATCTGGTGGCAACACTGTTAGGTAACCAGGCATCTGGTGGCAACACTCTTAGATAACCTGGCATCTGGTGGCAACAATCTCAGATAAATTGGCATCTGGTGGCAACACTCTCAGATAACCTGGCATCTAGTGGCAACACTGTCAGATAACATGGCATCTGGTGGCAACACTGTCAGATAACCTGGCATCTAGTGGCAACACTGTCAGATAACCTGGCATCTGGTGGCAACACTGTCAGATAACCTGGCATCTGGTGGCAACACTCTCAGATAACCTGGCATCTGGTGGCAACACTCTCAGATAACCTGGCATCTGGTGGCAACACTGTCAGATAACCTGGCATCTGGTCGCAACACTCTCAGATAACCTGACATCTGGTGGCAACACTCTCAGATAACCTGACATCTGGTGGCAACACTGTCAGATAACCTGGCATCTAGTGGCAACACTCTCAGATAACCTGGCATCTAGTGGCAACACTCTCAGATAACCTGGCATCTGGTGACAACACTCTCAGATAACCTGGCATCTGGTGGCAACACTCTCAGATAACCTGGCATCTAGTGTTAAATGTAGCAAAGGCTTTTCAGTCTGTCAAACACATAGCAAATACAATGTAAATTAAAACACTAAAAGCATATCTGTAAAACACACACTAACATACAAAGAATTGACATGTTTCGTTCTACAAGAACATCCTCAGATTCTATCAAATCACTTAAAATAAGCTTATATATGTACAGTATTGTTTACGTAGCGTAAACTTGTCAATGATAGAGAGATGAGTGATAACATGAAACAGTAATGACAAAAAATGAATTATATACAATTATAATATAGTGAAAAACTTACGTATTTATCTAGACTGCCGATGTTAAGTCTGTTGTCACCAAACACTATTTCAGGACTGTGGTCATGGAAAGTTTGTGGTGAGCCACGCTGTGCGTGGGGAGGGGAGGGCAGGACAGGGAGGGGCCTAGTAGATCGATGTGGATCTCTCCTATTGGATGATAAAATCGGGTAGACTATAGAGTGGAGAGGGGGGGGGAGAGATGCAGGGCGGAGCGGCTGGAGCGCTGTGGAACTTTCCATCAACATTGGAGGGGGGGAGAGATGTTATTGACCTATTTCATGTTAATTGTACCTGTATGTAATATGGATGAATGTAATTATTATAATTTTTATTATTTATAATAGGTGAATGAAGTACGGAACGGTATTATTATTATTATTATTATTATTATGAAAAAAGCAATTCACCTTCCGTCAACATTGGAGAGGGGAGAGAGGTTATTGACCTTTTCCATGCGAATGTACCTTTATGTAAAATGGATGAATGCAAATTAAAAATTTTTTAGTTGAATAAAGTAAGGGACGTTATTATTATTATTATTATTATTACTATTATTATTTACGATAGAAGCAATTTAAGGAGTAGGTGTTGTCAGATATTATGCGAGTAGAGCAAATAGGGGGGAAATTATTTAAATGTGTATTATTATTATTATTATTATTATTATTTACGATAGAAGCAAATTAAGGAGTAGGTGTTGTTAGATATTATGTGAGTAGAGCGAATAGGGGGGAATTATTTAAATGTGTATGCTCATTCAGGTTATTGGCATTAGTATTTTTTGCGACGTAAATTTCTATTGCTTCTTTTATATTCAAAGATTTACTTTTATTTTCGAAGTGTAAAATTTTTAGATCAGTGTTGATGTCTGTGAAATGGTGTGAACAGTCGTAGATGTGCTCCCCGAAGGCTGAATGCCGATTATATCTGATCGCGTTTTTGTGTTCTTTGTATCTTGTATGGAAATTACGTGTTGTTTGACCTATGTATGTGGCGTTGCAGTTAGGTTCTTGGCATTTGAGTTCATACACTCCTGACTTTGAGAAAGGGTCCTTTTTGTTTAAGTTGCACCTGCTGAAGTGTCTCTGTAGTGTGTTATTCGTTCGAAAAGCTACTTTTAAACCTTGTTTCTTGAAAATGTTAGCTACTTTGTATGTGTTATTGTTAACATAGTTGAGAACCACGTAGTTTTCTTTGTCGTGTGTGGTGCTTTCCCGGCGATTTTTCTTATGTTTATTTAAAAGTTTATCCACTGTGCCTGGAGGATGGTTGTTTTCTTTCGCGATTTGTTTAATTATTTGCATTTCTTCATTGAAATCTGTTGTGCTCATTGGTATGGAAATAGCTCTATGTATCATTGTATTCAGTCCTGCTATTTTGTGTGTGTATGGGTGGTTCGAGTTGTTGTCAATAGTGTGTGACGTCTGAGTGGGCTTTCTGTATACCTTGTAAGATAGGTTGTCATTATTCCTGTTGATTGTGATGTCCAAATAGTTTATTTTCTTGTTATTTTCTGGTTCCATTGTGAAGCTGATGGATTTGTGTAAAGAATTTAGAGTGTTTAATAACTGGTCTGCATTAGTGACGTCATTATCATATATGCATATGACGTCATCCACAAATCTGCTCCAATGTAAGATTCCTTTTGAAAGCTGGCCCATTAAGAACATGTTTTCGAAGTTATTGAGAAAAATGTTTGCTATTATACCTGATAACGGTGAGCCCATGGCTAACCCTTCTGTTTGGCAATAGATTTTGTCGTTAAATGCAAAGCAATTTTGGTGTAGTGTTGTTCTAAGAAGGTTAATAATTTCTTTGGTTTCTTGTAGAGAGGTGTTTTCCTTAAGAAGGTTTTCGATAATTTTAATGGATTCATCTATTGGTATGTTGGTGTACATGTTAGTGATGTCAAAGGATATCATACGTGTGCTCTCTGTTATTTTAAGTTTATTTAATTCTTTAATTAGTTCTAGGCTGTTTTTAATTGATCTGTCTCCTTTAAGTGAAATTTTCTCTTTTAGAATGATGTTCAGTTGTTTGCTTACATTGTAACTTGGCGCACCTTTAAAATTTACTATTGGTCTAATGGGACAAAGCTCTTTGTGTATTTTGGGCAGGGCTCTTAGTGTGGGGAGTTTAGGATTTTTGATTATGAGGCTTTCTTTTTCTTGTTTCGTGAAAATTAAGTCTGTTTCCTTGATAGCTTGCTTTATTTGGTTTTGAAATTTATTTGTAGGGTCGCGTTGCAATTCTTGAATACCGTTGTTGTTGATAAATTCTATTGTTTTTTCTATGTATTCGTCTTTCTTCATTATGACTGTTGTGTTACCTTTATCCGCTTTCGTGATGATAAGGTTGTCGTTTTTAATTTTGTTCTTAACTGTTTTCATTGCCGAGTATTGAGTGGCGTAATTCGGTTGCTTAGTGGAATTTTCATGTGCGATTATTTTTAGGGCTTCGTTGGTGGCTACGTTTTTTATTATTTCTCTTTGTGGAGAGGGTATTTTGTCGCAGGCAATTTCTACGTCAGTGATGAGCTGTTTTATGTTGTTTTCGTTATGACGTTCCTGGCAGTTGAATTTGAGACCTTTCTCTAGCAGATCTATTTCATTCTTTGAAAAGGTAGTGTTTGATCTGTTAATTAATCTAGGGTGAAAATTCGCGAGTTTGTTGTGCTTAGCGTTATCTGGACTTTTCTGTTTAATCATTAGGTTACGTATTTTATTGTCAATAACCTTCTGTTTCTGGATTGCTTCCTTTTTAATGTAATCGTGTAAAAAGTTGGAATAGGATGTCCATTGTGTGCGGTGCCAGAAGTTGCTTAGGTTTAAATGGATGCGTAGAATTTGTTTATTGATTTGCTGTTTCTTTATGTACGCGAATTTGATTTCGTTTCTGATCCATAGTAACTGTGATTGAGATGTTGATATTTTAGCAGAAGTTGTTGTGGGTTTAGCTTTTATGGGTATGTACTTAGGAACGAGCTCTAATTCTAGACATTTCTTATTAAATGTGATTGACTTGTCAATGTTCATGATTTTAATTTTAAGTGATTTGAGCTTTTTGGCTTCGTAATTTGCCTGACTGGCCGAATAATTTGTTAAAACTGAAGCCATGTTTTCCAGTGTTGACTTAGTTAAATGTAGCAAAGGCTTTTCAGTCTGTCAAACACATAGCAAATACAATGTAAATTAAAACACTAAAAGCATATCTGTAAAACACACACTAACATACAAAGAATTGACATGTTTCGTTCTACAAGAACATCCTCAGATTCTATCAAATCACTTAAAATAAGCTTATATATGTACAGTATTGTTTACGTAGCGTAAACTTGTCAATGATAGAGAGATGAGTGATAACATGAAACAGTAATGACAAAAAATAAATTATATACAATTATAATATAGTGAAAAACTTACGTATTTATCTAGACTGCCGATGTTAAGTCTGTTGTCACCAAACACTATTTCAGGACTGTGGTCATGGAAAGTTTGTGGTGAGCCACGCTGTGCGTGGGGAGGGGAGGGCAGGACAGGGAGGGGCCTAGTAGATCGATGTGGATCTCTCCTATTGGATGATAAAATCGGGTAGACTATAGAGTGGAGAGGGGGGGGGAGAGATGCAGGGCGGAGCGGCTGGAGCGCTGTGGAACTTTCCATCAACATTGGAGGGGGGGAGAGATGTTATTGACCTATTTCATGTTAATTGTACCTGTATGTAATATGGATGAATGTAATTATTATAATTTTTATTATTTATAATAGGTGAATGAAGTACGGAACGGTATTATTATTATTATTATTATTATTATGAAAAAAGCAATTCACCTTCCGTCAACATTGGAGAGGGGAGAGAGGTTATTGACCTTTTCCATGCGAATGTACCTTTATGTAAAATGGATGAATGCAAATTAAAAATTTTTTAGTTGAATAAAGTAAGGGACGTTATTATTATTATTATTATTATTACTATTATTATTTACGATAGAAGCAATTTAAGGAGTAGGTGTTGTCAGATATTATGCGAGTAGAGCAAATAGGGGGGAAATTATTTAAATGTGTATTATTATTATTATTATTATTATTATTTACGATAGAAGCAAATTAAGGAGTAGGTGTTGTTAGATATTATGTGAGTAGAGCGAATAGGGGGGAATTATTTAAATGTGTATGCTCATTCAGGTTATTGGCATTAGTATTTTTTGCGACGTAAATTTCTATTGCTTCTTTTATATTCAAAGATTTACTTTTATTTTCGAAGTGTAAAATTTTAGATCAGTGTTGATGTCTGTGAAATGGTGTGAACAGTCGTAGATGTGCTCCCCGAAGGCTGAATGCCGATTATATCTGATCGCGTTTTTGTGTTCTTTGTATCTTGTATGGAAATTACGTGTTGTTTGACCTATGTATGTGGCGTTGCAGTTAGGTTCTTGGCATTTGAGTTCATACACTCCTGACTTTGAGAAAGGGTCCTTTTTGTTTAAGTTGCACCTGCTGAAGTGTCTCTGTAGTGTGTTATTCGTTCGAAAAGCTACTTTTAAACCTTGTTTCTTGAAAATGTTAGCTACTTTGTATGTGTTATTGTTAACATAGTTGAGAACCACGTAGTTTTCTTTGTCGTGTGTGGTGCTTTCCCGGCGATTTTTCTTATGTTTATTTTAAAAGTTTATCCACTGTGCCTGGAGGATGGTTGTTTTCTTTCGCGATTTGTTTAATTATTTGCATTTCTTCATTGAAATCTGTTGTGCTCATTGGTATGGAAATAGCTCTATGTATCATTGTATTCAGTCCTGCTATTTTGTGTGTGTATGGGTGGTTCGAGTTGTTGTCAATAGTGTGTGACGTCTGAGTGGGCTTTCTGTATACCTTGTAAGATAGGTTGTCATTATTCCTGTTGATTGTGATGTCCAAATAGTTTATTTTCTTGTTATTTTCTGGTTCCATTGTGAAGCTGATGGATTTGTGTAAAGAATTTAGAGTGTTTAATAACTGGTCTGCATTAGTGACGTCATTATCATATATGCATATGACGTCATCCACAAATCTGCTCCAATGTAAGATTCCTTTTGAAAGCTGGCCCATTAAGAACATGTTTTCGAAGTTATTGAGAAAAATGTTTGCTATTATACCTGATAACGGTGAGCCCATGGCTAACCCTTCTGTTTGGCAATAGATTTTGTCGTTAAATGCAAAGCAATTTTGGTGTAGTGTTGTTCTAAGAAGGTTAATAATTTCTTTGGTTTCTTGTAGAGAGGTGTTTTCCTTAAGAAGGTTTTCGATAATTTTAATGGATTCATCTATTGGTATGTTGGTGTACATGTTAGTGATGTCAAAGGATATCATACGTGTGCTCTCTGTTATTTTAAGTTTATTTAATTCTTTAATTAGTTCTAGGCTGTTTTTAATTGATCTGTCTCCTTTAAGTGAAATTTTCTCTTTTAGAATGATGTTCAGTTGTTTGCTTACATTGTAACTTGGCGCACCTTTAAAATTTACTATTGGTCTAATGGGACAAAGCTCTTTGTGTATTTTGGGCAGGGCTCTTAGTGTGGGGAGTTTAGGATTTTTGATTATGAGGCTTTCTTTTTCTTGTTTCGTGAAAATTAAGTCTGTTTCCTTGATAGCTTGCTTTATTTGGTTTTGAAATTTATTTGTAGGGTCGCGTTGCAATTCTTGAATACCGTTGTTGTTGATAAATTCTATTGTTTTTTCTATGTATTCGTCTTTCTTCATTATGACTGTTGTGTTACCTTTATCCGCTTTCGTGATGATAAGGTTGTCGTTTTTAATTTTGTTCTTAACTGTTTTCATTGCCGAGTATTGAGTGGCGTAATTCGGTTGCTTAGTGGAATTTTCATGTGCGATTATTTTTAGGGCTTCGTTGGTGGCTACGTTTTTTATTATTTCTCTTTGTGGAGAGGGTATTTTGTCGCAGGCAATTTCTACGTCAGTGATGAGCTGTTTTATGTTGTTTTCGTTATGACGTTCCTGGCAGTTGAATTTGAGACCTTTCTCTAGCAGATCTATTTCATTCTTTGAAAAGGTAGTGTCTGATCTGTTAATTAATCTAGGGTGAAAATTCGCGAGTTTGTTGTGCTTAGCGTTATCTGGACTTTTCTGTTTAATCATTAGGTTACGTATTTTATTGTCAATAACCTTCTGTTTCTGGATTGCTTCCTTTTTAATGTAATCGTGTAAAAAGTTGGAATAGGATGTCCATTGTGTGCGGTGCCAGAAGTTGCTTAGGTTTAAATGGATGCGTAGAATTTGTTTATTGATTTGCTGTTTCTTTATGTACGCGAATTTGATTTCGTTTCTGATCCATAGTAACTGTGATTGAGATGTTGATATTTTAGCAGAAGTTGTTGTGGGTTTAGCTTTTATGGGTATGTACTTAGGAACGAGCTCTAATTCTAGACATTTCTTATTAAATGTGATTGACTTGTCAATGTTCATGATTTTAATTTTAAGTGATTTGAGCTTTTTGGCTTCGTAATTTGCCTGACTGGCCGAATAATTTGTTAAAACTGAAGCCATGTTTTCCAGTGTTGACTTAGTTAAATGTAGCAAAGGCTTTTCAGTCTGTCAAACACATAGCAAATACAATGTAAATTAAAACACTAAAAGCATATCTGTAAAACACACACTAACATACAAAGAATTGACATGTTTCGTTCTACAAGAACATCCTCAGATTCTATCAAATCACTTAAAATAAGCTTATATATGTACAGTATTGTTTACGTAGCGTAAACTTGTCAATGATAGAGAGATGAGTGATAACATGAAACAGTAATGACAAAAAATAAATTATATACAATTATAATATAGTGAAAAACTTACGTATTTATCTAGACTGCCGATGTTAAGTCTGTTGTCACCAAACACTATTTCAGGACTGTGGTCATGGAAAGTTTGTGGTGAGCCACGCTGTGCGTGGGGAGGGGAGGGCAGGACAGGGAGGGGCCTAGTAGATCGATGTGGATCTCTCCTATTGGATGATAAAATCGGGTAGACTATAGAGTGGAGAGGGGGGGGGGAGAGATGCAGGGCGGAGCGGCTGGAGCGCTGTGGAACTTTCCATCAACATTGGAGGGGGGGAGAGATGTTATTGACCTATTTCATGTTAATTGTACCTGTATGTAATATGGATGAATGTAATTATTATAATTTTTATTATTTATAATAGGTGAATGAAGTACGGAACGGTATTATTATTATTATTATTATTATGAAAAAAGCAATTCACCTTCCGTCAACATTGGAGAGGGGAGAGAGGTTATTGACCTTTTCCATGCGAATGTACCTTTATGTAAAATGGATGAATGCAAATTAAAAATTTTTTAGTTGAATAAAGTAAGGGACGTTATTATTATTATTATTATTATTACTATTATTATTTACGATAGAAGCAATTTAAGGAGTAGGTGTTGTCAGATATTATGCGAGTAGAGCAAATAGGGGGGAAATTATTTAAATGTGTATTATTATTATTATTATTATTATTATTTACGATAGAAGCAAATTAAGGAGTAGGTGTTGTTAGATATTATGTGAGTAGAGCGAATAGGGGGGAATTATTTAAATGTGTATGCTCATTCAGGTTATTGGCATTAGTATTTTTTGCGACGTAAATTTCTATTGCTTCTTTTATATTCAAAGATTTACTTTTATTTTCGAAGTGTAAAATTTTTAGATCAGTGTTGATGTCTGTGAAATGGTGTGAACAGTCGTAGATGTGCTCCCCGAAGGCTGAATGCCGATTATATCTGATCGCGTTTTTGTGTTCTTTGTATCTTGTATGGAAATTACGTGTTGTTTGACCTATGTATGTGGCGTTGCAGTTAGGTTCTTGGCATTTGAGTTCATACACTCCTGACTTTGAGAAAGGGTCCTTTTTGTTTAAGTTGCACCTGCTGAAGTGTCTCTGTAGTGTGTTATTCGTTCGAAAAGCTACTTTTAAACCTTGTTTCTTGAAAATGTTAGCTACTTTGTATGTGTTATTGTTAACATAGTTGAGAACCACGTAGTTTTCTTTGTCGTGTGTGGTGCTTTCCCGGCGATTTTTCTTATGTTTATTTAAAAGTTTATCCACTGTGCCTGGAGGATGGTTGTTTTCTTTCGCGATTTGTTTAATTATTTGCATTTCTTCATTGAAATCTGTTGTGCTCATTGGTATGGAAATAGCTCTATGTATCATTGTATTCAGTCCTGCTATTTTGTGTGTGCATGGGTGGTTCGAGTTGTTGTCAATAGTGTGTGACGTCTGAGTGGGCTTTCTGTATACCTTGTAAGATAGGTTGTCATTATTCCTGTTGATTGTGATGTCCAAATAGTTTATTTTCTTGTTATTTTCTGGTTCCATTGTGAAGCTGATGGATTTGTGTAAAGAATTTAGAGTGTTTAATAACTGGTCTGCATTAGTGACGTCATTATCATATATGCATATGACGTCATCCACAAATCTGCTCCAATGTAAGATTCCTTTTGAAAGCTGGCCCATTAAGAACATGTTTTCGAAGTTATTGAGAAAAATGTTTGCTATTATACCTGATAACGGTGAGCCCATGGCTAACCCTTCTGTTTGGCAATAGATTTTGTCGTTAAATGCAAAGCAATTTTGGTGTAGTGTTGTTCTAAGAAGGTTAATAATTTCTTTGGTTTCTTGTAGAGAGGTGTTTTCCTTAAGAAGGTTTTCGATAATTTTAATGGATTCATCTATTGGTATGTTGGTGTACATGTTAGTGATGTCAAAGGATATCATACGTGTGCTCTCTGTTATTTTAAGTTTATTTAATTCTTTAATTAGTTCTAGGCTGTTTTTAATTGATCTGTCTCCTTTAAGTGAAATTTTCTCTTTTAGAATGATGTTCAGTTGTTTGCTTACATTGTAACTTGGCGCACCTTTAAAATTTACTATTGGTCTAATGGGACAAAGCTCTTTGTGTATTTTGGGCAGGGCTCTTAGTGTGGGGAGTTTAGGATTTTTGATTATGAGGCTTTCTTTTTCTTGTTTCGTGAAAATTAAGTCTGTTTCCTTGATAGCTTGCTTTATTTGGTTTTGAAATTTATTTGTAGGGTCGCGTTGCAATTCTTGAATACCGTTGTTGTTGATAAATTCTATTGTTTTTTCTATGTATTCGTCTTTCTTCATTATGACTGTTGTGTTACCTTTATCCGCTTTCGTGATGATAAGGTTGTCGTTTTTAATTTTGTTCTTAACTGTTTTCATTGCCGAGTATTGAGTGGCGTAATTCGGTTGCTTAGTGGAATTTTCATGTGCGATTATTTTTAGGGCTTCGTTGGTGGCTACGTTTTTTATTATTTCTCTTTGTGGAGAGGGTATTTTGTCGCAGGCAATTTCTACGTCAGTGATGAGCTGTTTTATGTTGTTTTCGTTATGACGTTCCTGGCAGTTGAATTTGAGACCTTTCTCTAGCAGATCTATTTCATTCTTTGAAAAGGTAGTGTCTGATCTGTTAATTAATCTAGGGTGAAAATTCGCGAGTTTGTTGTGCTTAGCGTTATCTGGACTTTTCTGTTTAATCATTAGGTTACGTATTTTATTGTCAATAACCTTCTGTTTCTGGATTGCTTCCTTTTTAATGTAATCGTGTAAAAAGTTGGAATAGGATGTCCATTGTGTGCGGTGCCAGAAGTTGCTTAGGTTTAAATGGATGCGTAGAATTTGTTTATTGATTTGCTGTTTCTTTATGTACGCGAATTTGATTTCGTTTCTGATCCATAGTAACTGTGATTGAGATGTTGATATTTTAGCAGAAGTTGTTGTGGGTTTAGCTTTTATGGGTATGTACTTAGGAACGAGCTCTAATTCTAGACATTTCTTATTAAATGTGATTGACTTGTCAATGTTCATGATTTTAATTTTAAGTGATTTGAGCTTTTTGGCTTCGTAATTTGCTTGACTGGCCGAATAATTTGTTAAAACTGAAGCCATGTTTTCCAGTGTTGACTTAGTTAAATGTAGCAAAGGCTTTTCAGTCTGTCAAACACATAGCAAATACAATGTAAATTAAAACACTAAAAGCATATCTGTAAAACACACACTAACATACAAAGAATTGACATGTTTCGTTCTACAAGAACATCCTCAGATTCTATCAAATCACTTAAAATAAGCTTATATATGTACAGTATTGTTTACGTAGCGTAAACTTGTCAATGATAGAGAGATGAGTGATAACATGAAACAGTAATGACAAAAAATAAATTATATACAATTATAATATAGTGAAAAACTTACGTATTTATCTAGACTGCCGATGTTAAGTCTGTTGTCACCAAACACTATTTCAGGACTGTGGTCATGGAAAGTTTGTGGTGAGCCACGCTGTGCGTGGGGAGGGGAGGGCAGGACAGGGAGGGGCCTAGTAGATCGATGTGGATCTCTCCTATTGGATGATAAAATCGGGTAGACTATAGAGTGGAGAGGGGGGGGGAGAGATGCAGGGCGGAGCGGCTGGAGCGCTGTGGAACTTTCCATCAACATTGGAGGGGGGGAGAGATGTTATTGACCTATTTCATGTTAATTGTACCTGTATGTAATATGGATGAATGTAATTATTATAATTTTTATTATTTATAATAGGTGAATGAAGTACGGAACGGTATTATTATTATTATTATTATTATTATGAAAAAAGCAATTCACCTTCCGTCAACATTGGAGAGGGGAGAGAGGTTATTGACCTTTTCCATGCGAATGTACCTTTATGTAAAATGGATGAATGCAAATTAAAAATTTTTTAGTTGAATAAAGTAAGGGACGTTATTATTATTATTATTATTATTACTATTATTATTTACGATAGAAGCAATTTAAGGAGTAGGTGTTGTCAGATATTATGCGAGTAGAGCAAATAGGGGGGAAATTATTTAAATGTGTATTATTATTATTATTATTATTATTATTTACGATAGAAGCAAATTAAGGAGTAGGTGTTGTTAGATATTATGTGAGTAGAGCGAATAGGGGGGAATTATTTAAATGTGTATGCTCATTCAGGTTATTGGCATTAGTATTTTTTGCGACGTAAATTTCTATTGCTTCTTTTATATTCAAAGATTTACTTTTATTTTCGAAGTGTAAAATTTTTAGATCAGTGTTGATGTCTGTGAAATGGTGTGAACAGTCGTAGATGTGCTCCCCGAAGGCTGAATGCCGATTATATCTGATCGCGTTTTTGTGTTCTTTGTATCTTGTATGGAAATTACGTGTTGTTTGACCTATGTATGTGGCGTTGCAGTTAGGTTCTTGGCATTTGAGTTCATACACTCCTGACTTTGAGAAAGGGTCCTTTTTGTTTAAGTTGCACCTGCTGACGTGTCTCTGTAGTGTGTTATTCGTTCGAAAAGCTACTTTTAAACCTTGTTTCTTGAAAATGTTAGCTACTTTGTATGTGTTATTGTTAACATAGTTGAGAACCACGTAGTTTTCTTTGTCGTGTGTGGTGCTTTCCTGGCGATTTTTCTTATGTTTATTTAAAAGTTTATCCACTGTGCCTGGAGGATGGTTGTTTTCTTTCGCGATTTGTTTAATTATTTGCATTTCTTCATTGAAATCTGTTGTGCTCATTGGTATGGAAATAGCTCTATGTATCATTGTATTCAGTCCTGCTATTTTGTGTGTGTATGGGTGGTTCGAGTTGTTGTCAATAGTGTGTGACGTCTGAGTGGGCTTTCTGTATACCTTGTAAGATAGGTTGTCATTATTCCTGTTGATTGTGATGTCCAAATAGTTTATTTTCTTGTTATTTTCTGGTTCCATTGTGAAGCTGATGGATTTGTGTAAAGAATTTAGAGTGTTTAATAACTGGTCTGCATTAGTGACGTCATTATCATATATGCATATGACGTCATCCACAAATCTGCTCCAATGTAAGATTCCTTTTGAAAGCTGGCCCATTAAGAACATGTTTTCGAAGTTATTGAGAAAAATGTTTGCTATTATACCTGATAACGGTGAGCCCATGGCTAACCCTTCTGTTTGGCAATAGATTTTGTCGTTAAATGCAAAGCAATTTTGGTGTAGTGTTGTTCTAAGAAGGTTAATAATTTCTTTGGTTTCTTGTAGAGAGGTGTTTTCCTTAAGAAGGTTTTCGATAATTTTAATGGATTCATCTATTGGTATGTTGGTGTACATGTTAGTGATGTCAAAGGATATCATACGTGTGCTCTCTGTTATTTTAAGTTTATTTAATTCTTTAATTAGTTCTAGGCTGTTTTTAATTGATCTGTCTCCTTTAAGTGAAATTTTCTCTTTTAGAATGATGTTCAGTTGTTTGCTTACATTGTAACTTGGCGCACCTTTAAAATTTACTATTGGTCTAATGGGACAAAGCTCTTTGTGTATTTTGGGCAGGGCTCTTAGTGTGGGGAGTTTAGGATTTTTGATTATGAGGCTTTCTTTTTCTTGTTTCGTGAAAATTAAGTCTGTTTCCTTGATAGCTTGCTTTATTTGGTTTTGAAATTTATTTGTAGGGTCGCGTTGCAATTCTTGAATACCGTTGTTGTTGATAAATTCTATTGTTTTTTCTATGTATTCGTCTTTCTTCATTATGACTGTTGTGTTACCTTTATCCGCTTTCGTGATGATAAGGTTGTCGTTTTTAATTTTGTTCTTAACTGTTTTCATTGCCGAGTATTGAGTGGCGTAATTCGGTTGCTTAGTGGAATTTTCATGTGCGATTATTTTTAGGGCTTCGTTGGTGGCTACGTTTTTTATTATTTCTCTTTGTGGAGAGGGTATTTTGTCGCAGGCAATTTCTACGTCAGTGATGAGCTGTTTTATGTTGTTTTCGTTATGACGTTCCTGGCAGTTGAATTTGAGACCTTTCTCTAGCAGATCTATTTCATTCTTTGAAAAGGTAGTGTCTGATCTGTTAATTAATCTAGGGTGAAAATTCGCGAGTTTGTTGTGCTTAGCGTTATCTGGACTTTTCTGTTTAATCATTAGGTTACGTATTTTATTGTCAATAACCTTCTGTTTCTGGATTGCTTCCTTTTTAATGTAATCGTGTAAAAAGTTGGAATAGGATGTCCATTGTGTGCGGTGCCAGAAGTTGCTTAGGTTTAAATGGATGCGTAGAATTTGTTTATTGATTTGCTGTTTCTTTATGTACGCGAATTTGATTTCGTTTCTGATCCATAGTAACTGTGATTGAGATGTTGATATTTTAGCAGAAGTTGTTGTGGGTTTAGCTTTTATGGGTATGTACTTAGGAACGAGCTCTAATTCTAGACATTTCTTATTAAATGTGATTGACTTGTCAATGTTCATGATTTTAATTTTAAGTGATTTGAGCTTTTTGGCTTCGTAATTTGCCTGACTGGCCGAATAATTTGTTAAAACTGAAGCCATGTTTTCCAGTGTTGACTTAGTTAAATGTAGCAAAGGCTTTTCAGTCTGTCAAACACATAGCAAATACAATGTAAATTAAAACACTAAAAGCATATCTGTAAAACACACACTAACATACAAAGAATTGACATGTTTCGTTCTACAAGAACATCCTCAGATTCTATCAAATCACTTAAAATAAGCTTATATATGTACAGTATTGTTTACGTAGCGTAAACTTGTCAATGATAGAGAGATGAGTGATAACATGAAACAGTAATGACAAAAAATAAATTATATACAATTATAATATAGTGAAAAACTTACGTATTTATCTAGACTGCCGATGTTAAGTCTGTTGTCACCAAACACTATTTCAGGACTGTGGTCATGGAAAGTTTGTGGTGAGCCACGCTGTGCGTGGGGAGGGGAGGGCAGGACAGGGAGGGGCCTAGTAGATCGATGTGGATCTCTCCTATTGGATGATAAAATCGGGTAGACTATAGAGTGGAGAGGGGGGGGGGAGAGATGCAGGGCGGAGCGGCTGGAGCGCTGTGGAACTTTCCATCAACATTGGAGGGGGGGAGAGATGTTATTGACCTATTTCATGTTAATTGTACCTGTATGTAATATGGATGAATGTAATTATTATAATTTTTATTATTTATAATAGGTGAATGAAGTACGGAACGGTATTATTATTATTATTATTATTATTATGAAAAAAGCAATTCACCTTCCGTCAACATTGGAGAGGGGAGAGAGGTTATTGACCTTTTCCATGCGAATGTACCTTTATGTAAAATGGATGAATGCAAATTAAAAATTTTTTAGTTGAATAAAGTAAGGGACGTTATTATTATTATTATTATTATTACTATTATTATTTACGATAGAAGCAATTTAAGGAGTAGGTGTTGTCAGATATTATGCGAGTAGAGCAAATAGGGGGGAAATTATTTAAATGTGTATTATTATTATTATTAAACAATACTGTACATATATAAGCTTATTTTAAGTGATTTGATAGAATCTGAGGATGTTCTTGTAGAACGAAACATGTCAATTCTTTGTATGTTAGTGTGTGTTTTACAGATATGCTTTTAGTGTTTTAATTTACATTGTATTTGCTATGTGTTTGACAGACTGAAAAGCCTTTGCTACATTTAACTAAGTCAACACTGGAAAACATGGCTTCAGTTTTAACAAATTATTCGGCCAGTCAGGCAAATTACGAAGCCAAAAAGCTCAAATCACTTAAAATTAAAATCATGAACATTGACAAGTCAATCACATTTAATAAGAAATGTCTAGAATTAGAGCTCGTTCCTAAGTACATACCCATAAAAGCTAAACCCACAACAACTTCTGCTAAAATATCAACATCTCAATCACAGTTACTATGGATCAGAAACGAAATCAAATTCGCGTACATAAAGAAACAGCAAATCAATAAACAAATTCTACGCATCCATTTAAACCTAAGCAACTTCTGGCACCGCACACAATGGACATCCTATTCCAACTTTTTACACGATTACATTAAAAAGGAAGCAATCCAGAAACAGAAGGTTATTGACAATAAAATACGTAACCTAATGATTAAACAGAAAAGTCCAGATAACGCTAAGCACAACAAACTCGCGAATTTTCACCCTAGATTAATTAACAGATCAGACACTACCTTTTCAAAGAATGAAATAGATCTGCTAGAGAAAGGTCTCAAATTCAACTGCCAGGAACGTCATAACGAAAACAACATAAAACAGCTCATCACTGACGTAGAAATTGCCTGCGACAAAATACCCTCTCCACAAAGAGAAATAATAAAAAACGTAGCCACCAACGAAGCCCTAAAAATAATCGCACATGAAAATTCCACTAAGCAACCGAATTACGCCACTCAATACTCGGCAATGAAAACAGTTAAGAACAAAATTAAAAACGACAACCTTATCATCACGAAAGCGGATAAAGGTAACACAACAGTCATAATGAAGAAAGACGAATACATAGAAAAAACAATAGAATTTATCAACAACAACGGTATTCAAGAATTGCAACGCGACCCTACAAATAAATTTCAAAACCAAATAAAGCAAGCTATCAAGGAAACAGACTTAATTTTCACGAAACAAGAAAAAGAAAGCCTCATAATCAAAAATCCTAAACTCCCCACACTAAGAGCCCTGCCCAAAATACACAAAGAGCTTTGTCCCATTAGACCAATAGTAAATTTTAAAGGTGCGCCAAGTTACAATGTAAGCAAACAACTGAACATCATTCTAAAAGAGAAAATTTCACTTAAAGGAGACAGATCAATTAAAAACAGCCTAGAACTAATTAAAGAATTAAATAAACTTAAAATAACAGAGAGCACACGTATGATATCCTTTGACATCACTAACATGTACACCAACATACCAATAGATGAATCCATTAAAATTATCGAAAACCTTCTTAAGGAAAACACCTCTCTACAAGAAACCAAAGAAATTATTAACCTTCTTAGAACAACACTACACCAAAATTGCTTTGCATTTAACGACAAAATCTATTGCCAAACAGAAGGGTTAGCCATGGGCTCACCGTTATCAGGTATAATAGCAAACATTTTTCTCAATAACTTCGAAAACATGTTCTTAATGGGCCAGCTTTCAAAAGGAATCTTACATTGGAGCAGATTTGTGGATGACGTCATATGCATATATGATAATGACGTCACTAATGCAGACCAGTTATTAAACACTCTAAATTCTTTACACAAATCCATCAGCTTCACAATGGAACCAGAAAATAACAAGAAAATAAACTATTTGGACATCACAATCAACAGGAATAATGACAACCTATCTTACAAGGTATACAGAAAGCCCACTCAGACGTCACACACTATTGACAACAACTCGAACCACCCATACACACACAAAATAGCAGGACTGAATACAATGATACATAGAGCTATTTCCATACCAATGAGCACAACAGATTTCAATGAAGAAATGCAAATAATTAAACAAATCGCGAAAGAAAACAACCATCCTCCAGGCACAGTGGATAAACTTTTAAATAAACATAAGAAAAATCGCCGGGAAAGCACCACACACGACAAAGAAAACTACGTGGTTCTCAACTATGTTAACAATAACACATACAAAGTAGCTAACATTTTCAAGAAACAAGGTTTAAAAGTAGCTTTTCGAACGAATAACACACTACAGAGACACTTCAGCAGGTGCAACTTAAACAAAAAGGACCCTTTCTCAAAGTCAGGAGTGTATGAACTCAAATGCCAAGAACCTAACTGCAACGCCACATACATAGGTCAAACAACACGTAATTTCCATACAAGATACAAAGAACACAAAAACGCGATCAGATATAATCGGCATTCAGCCTTCGGGGAGCACATCTACGACTGTTCACACCATTTCACATACATCAACACTGATCTAAAAATTTTACACTTCGAAAATAAAAGTAAATCTTTGAATATAAAAGAAGCAATAGAAATTTACGTCGCAAAAAATACTAATGCCAATAACCTGAATGAGCATACACATTTAAATAATTCCCCCCTATTCGCTCTACTCACATAATATCTAACAACACCTACTCCTTAATTTGCTTCTATCGTAAATAATAATAATAATAATAATAATAATACACATTTAAATAATTTCCCCCCTATTTGCTCTACTCGCATAATATCTGACAACACCTACTCCTTAAATTGCTTCTATCGTAAATAATAATAGTAATAATAATAATAATAATAATAACGTCCCTTACTTTATTCAACTAAAAAATTTTTAATTTGCATTCATCCATTTTACATAAAGGTACATTCGCATGGAAAAGGTCAATAACCTCTCTCCCCTCTCCAATGTTGACGGAAGGTGAATTGCTTTTTTCATAATAATAATAATAATAATAATAATACCGTTCCGTACTTCATTCACCTATTATAAATAATAAAAATTATAATAATTACATTCATCCATATTACATACAGGTACAATTAACATGAAATAGGTCAATAACATCTCTCCCCCCCTCCAATGTTGATGGAAAGTTCCACAGCGCTCCAGCCGCTCCGCCCTGCATCTCTCCCCCCCCCTCTCCACTCTATAGTCTACCCGATTTTATCATCCAATAGGAGAGATCCACATCGATCTACTAGGCCCCTCCCTGTCCTGCCCTCCCCTCCCCACGCACAGCGTGGCTCACCACAAACTTTCCATGACCACAGTCCTGAAATAGTGTTTGGTGACAACAGACTTAACATCGGCAGTCTAGATAAATACGTAAGTTTTTCACTATATTATAATTGTATATAATTTATTTTTTGTCATTACTGTTTCATGTTATCACTCATCTCTCTATCATTGACAAGTTTACGCTACGTAAACAATACTGTACATATATAAGCTTATTTTAAGTGATTTGATAGAATCTGAGGATGTTCTTGTAGAACGAAACATGTCAATTCTTTGTATGTTAGTGTGTGTTTTACAGATATGCTTTTAGTGTTTTAATTTACATTGTATTTGCTATGTGTTTGACAGACTGAAAAGCCTTTGCTACATTTAACTAAGTCAACACTGGAAAACATGGCTTCAGTTTTAACAAATTATTCGGCCAGTCAGGCAAATTACGAAGCCAAAAAGCTCAAATCACTTAAAATTAAAATCATGAACATTGACAAGTCAATCACATTTAATAAGAAATGTCTAGAATTAGAGCTCGTTCCTAAGTACATACCCATAAAAGCTAAACCCACAACAACTTCTGCTAAAATATCAACATCTCAATCACAGTTACTATGGATCAGAAACGAAATCAAATTCGCGTACATAAAGAAACAGCAAATCAATAAACAAATTCTACGCATCCATTTAAACCTAAGCAACTTCTGGCACCGCACACAATGGACATCCTATTCCAACTTTTTACACGATTACATTAAAAAGGAAGCAATCCAGAAACAGAAGGTTATTGACAATAAAATACGTAACCTAATGATTAAACAGAAAAGTCCAGATAACGCTAAGCACAACAAACTCGCGAATTTTCACCCTAGATTAATTAACAGATCAGACACTACCTTTTCAAAGAATGAAATAGATCTGCTAGAGAAAGGTCTCAAATTCAACTGCCAGGAACGTCATAACGAAAACAACATAAAACAGCTCATCACTGACGTAGAAATTGCCTGCGACAAAATACCCTCTCCACAAAGAGAAATAATAAAAAACGTAGCCACCAACGAAGCCCTAAAAATAATCGCACATGAAAATTCCACTAAGCAACCGAATTACGCCACTCAATACTCGCAATGAAAACAGTTAAGAACAAAATTAAAAACGACAACCTTATCATCACGAAAGCGGATAAAGGTAACACAACAGTCATAATGAAGAAAGACGAATACATAGAAAAAACAATAGAATTTATCAACAACAACGGTATTCAAGAATTGCAACGCGACCCTACAAATAAATTTCAAAACCAAATAAAGCAAGCTATCAAGGAAACAGACTTAATTTTCACGAAACAAGAAAAAGAAAGCCTCATAATCAAAAATCCTAAACTCCCCACACTAAGAGCCCTGCCCAAAATACACAAAGAGCTTTGTCCCATTAGACCAATAGTAAATTTTAAAGGTGCGCCAAGTTACAATGTAAGCAAACAACTGAACATCATTCTAAAAGAGAAAATTTCACTTAAAGGAGACAGATCAATTAAAAACAGCCTAGAACTAATTAAAGAATTAAATAAACTTAAAATAACAGAGAGCACACGTATGATATCCTTTGACATCACTAACATGTACACCAACATACCAATAGATGAATCCATTAAAATTATCGAAAACCTTCTTAAGGAAAACACCTCTCTACAAGAAACCAAAGAAATTATTAACCTTCTTAGAACAACACTACACCAAAATTGCTTTGCATTTAACGACAAAATCTATTGCCAAACAGAAGGGTTAGCCATGGGCTCACCGTTATCAGGTATAATAGCAAACATTTTTCTCAATAACTTCGAAAACATGTTCTTAATGGGCCAGCTTTCAAAAGGAATCTTACATTGGAGCAGATTTGTGGATGACGTCATATGCATATATGATAATGACGTCACTAATGCAGACCAGTTATTAAACACTCTAAATTCTTTACACAAATCCATCAGCTTCACAATGGAACCAGAAAATAACAAGAAAATAAACTATTTGGACATCACAATCAACAGGAATAATGACAACCTATCTTACAAGGTATACAGAAAGCCCACTCAGACGTCACACACTATTGACAACAACTCGAACCACCCATACACACACAAAATAGCAGGACTGAATACAATGATACATAGAGCTATTTCCATACCAATGAGCACAACAGATTTCAATGAAGAAATGCAAATAATTAAACAAATCGCGAAAGAAAACAACCATCCTCCAGGCACAGTGGATAAACTTTTAAATAAACATAAGAAAAATCGCCGGGAAAGCACCACACACGACAAAGAAAACTACGTGGTTCTCAACTATGTTAACAATAACACATACAAAGTAGCTAACATTTTCAAGAAACAAGGTTTAAAAGTAGCTTTTCGAACGAATAACACACTACAGAGACACTTCAGCAGGTGCAACTTAAACAAAAAGGACCCTTTCTCAAAGTCAGGAGTGTATGAACTCAAATGCCAAGAACCTAACTGCAACGCCACATACATAGGTCAAACAAAACGTAATTTCCATACAAGATACAAAGAACACAAAAACGCGATCAGATATAATCGGCATTCAGCCTTCGGGGAGCACATCTACGACTGTTCACACCATTTCACAGACATCAACACTGATCTAAAAATTTTACACTTCGAAAAGAAAAGTAAATCTTTGAATATAAAAGAAGCAATAGAAATTTACGTCGCAAAAAATACTAATGCCAATAACCTGAATGAGCATACACATTTAAATAATTCCCCCCTATTCGCTCTACTCACATAATATCTAACAACACCTACTCCTTAATTTGCTTCTATCGTAAATAATAATATTAATATTAATAATAATAATAATAATAATACACATTTAAATAATTTCCCCCCTATTTGCTCTACTCGCATAATATCTGACAACACCTACTCCTTAAATTGCTTCTATCGTAAATAATAATAGTAATAATAATAATAATAATAATAATAACGTCCTTTATTCAACTAAAAAAATTTTTAATTTGCATTCATCCATTTTACATAAAGGTACATTCGCATGGAAAAGGTCAATAACCTCTCTCCCCTCTCCAATGTTGACGGAAGGTGAATTGCTTTTTTCATAATAATAATAATAATAATAATAATAATAATAATAATAATAATAATACCGTTCCGTACTTCATTCACCTATTATAAATAATAAAAATTATAATAATTACATTCATCCATATTACATACAGGTACAATTAACATGAAATAGGTCAATAACATCTCTCCCCCCCCCCTCCAATGGTGATGGAAAGTTCCACAGCGCTCCAGCCGCTCCGCCCTGCATCTCTCCCCCCCCTCTCCACTCTATAGTCTACCCGTTTTTATCATCCAATAGGAGAGATCCACATCGATCTACTAGGCCCCTCCCTGTCCTGCCCTCCCCTCCCCACGCACAGCGTGGCTCACCACAAACTTTCCATTACCACAGTCCTGAAATAGTGTTTGGTGACAACAGACTTAACATCGGCAGTCTAGATAAATACGTAAGTTTTTCACTATATTATAATTGTATATAATTTATTTTTTGTCATTACTGTTTCATGTTATCACTCATCTCTCTATCATTGACAAGTTTACGCTACGTAAACAATACTGTACATATATAAGCTTATTTAAGTGATTTGATAGAATCTGAGGATGTTCTTGTAGAACGAAACATGTCATTCTTTGTATGTTAGTGTGTGTTTTACAGATATGCTTTTAGTGTTTTAATTTACATTGTATTTGCTATGTGTTTGACAGACTGAAAAGCCTTTGCTACATTTAACTAAGTCAACACTGGAAAACATGGCTTCATTTTTAACAAATTATTCGGCCAGTCAGGCAAATTACGAAGCCAAAAAGCTCAAATCACTTAAAATTAAAATCATGAACATTGACAAGTCAATCACATTTAATAAGAAATGTCTAGAATTAGAGCTCATTCCTAAGTACATACCCATAAAAGCTAAACCCACAACAACTTCTGCTAAAATATCAACATCTCAATCACAGTTACTATGGATCAGAAACGAAATCAAATTCGCGTACATAAAGAAACAGCAAATCAATAAACAAATTCTACGCATCCATTTAAACCTAAGCAACTTCTGGCACCGCACACAATGGACATCCTATTCAAACTTTTTACACGACTACATTAAAAAGGAAGCAATCCGGAAACAGAAGGTTATTGACAATAAAATACGTAACCTAATGATTAAACAGAAAAGTCCAGATAACGCTAAGCACAACAAACTCGCGAATTTTCACCCTAGATTAATTAACAGATCAGACACTACCTTTTCAAAGAATGAAATAGATCTGCTAGAGAAAGGTCTCAAATTCAACTGCCAGGAACGTCATAACGTAAACAACATAAAACAGCTCATCACTGACGTAGAAATTGCCTGCGACAAAATACCCTCTCCACAAAGAGAAATAATAAAAAACGTAGCCACCAACGAAGCCCTAAAAATAATCGCACATGAAAATTCCACTAAGCAACCGAATTACGCCACTCAATACTCGGCAATGAAAACAGTTAAGAACAAAATTAAAAACGACAACCTTATCATCACGAAAGCGGATAAAGGTAACACAACAGTCATAATGAAGAAAGACGAATACATAGAAAAAACAATAGAATTTATCAACAACAACGGTATTCAAGAATTGCAACGCGACCCTACAAACAAATTTCAAAACCAAATAAAGCAAGCTATCAAGGAAACAGACTTAATTTTCACGAAACAAGAAAAAGAAAGCCTCATAATCAAAAATCCTAAACTCCCCACACTAAGAGCCCTGCCCAAAATACACAAAGAGCTTTGTCCCATTAGACCAATAGTAAATTTTAAAGATGCGCCAAGTTACAATGTAAGCAAACAACTGAACATCATTCTAAAAGAGAAAATTTCACTTAAAGGAGACAGATCAATTAAAAACAGCCTAGAACTAATTAAAGAATTAAATAAACTTAAAATAACAGAGAGCACACGTATGATATCCTTTGACATCACTAACATGTACACCAACATACCAATAGATGAATCCATTAAAATTATCGAAAACCTTCTTAAGGAAAACACCTCTCTACAAGAAACCAAAGAAATTATTAACCTTCTTAGAACAACACTACACCAAAATTGCTTTGCATTTAACGACAAAATCTATTGCCAAACAGAAGGGTTAGCCATGGGCTCACCGTTATCAGGTATAATAGCAAACATTTTTCTCAATAACTTCGAAAACATGTTCTTAATGGGCCAGCTTTCAAAGGAATCTTACATTGGAGCAGATTTGTGGATGACGTCATATGCATATATGATAATGACGTCACTAATGCAGACCAGTTATTAAACACTCTAAATTCTTTACACAAATCCATCAGCTTCACAATGGAACCAGAAAATAACAAGAAAATAAACTATTTGGACATCACAATCAACAGGAATAATGACAACCTATCTTACAAGGTATACAGAAAGCCCACTCAGACGTCACACACTATTGACAACAACTCGAACCACCCATACACACACAAAATAGCAGGACTGAATACAATGATACATAGAGCTATTTCCATACCAATGAGCACAACAGATTTCAATGAAGAAATGCAAATAATTAAACAAATCGCGAAAGAAAACAACCATCCTCCAGGCACAGTGGATAAACTTTTAAATAAACATAAGAAAAATCGCCGGGAAAGCACCACACACGACAAAGAAAACTACGTGGTTCTCAACTATGTTAACAATAACACATACAAAGTAGCTAACATTTTCAAGAAACAAGGTTTAAAAGTAGCTTTTCGAACGAATAACACACTACAGAGACACTTCAGCAGGTGCAACTTAAACAAAAAGGACCCTTTCTCAAAGTCAGGAGTGTATGAACTCAAATGCCAAGAACCTAACTGCAACGCCACATACATAGGTCAAACAAAACGTAATTTCCATACAAGATACAAAGAACACAAAAACGCGATCAGATATAATCGGCATTCAGCCTTCGGGGAGCACATCTACGACTGTTCACACCATTTCACAGACATCAACACTGATCTAAAAATTTTACACTTCGAAAAGAAAAGTAAATCTTTGAATATAAAAGAAGCAATAGAAATTTACGTCGCAAAAAATACTAATGCCAATAACCTGAATGAGCATACACATTTAAATAATTCCCCCCTATTCGCTCTACTCACATAATATCTAACAACACCTACTCCTTAATTTGCTTCTATCGTAAATAATAATATTAATATTAATAATAATAATAATAATAATACACATTTAAATAATTTCCCCCCTATTTGCTCTACTCGCATAATATCTGACAACACCTACTCCTTAAATTGCTTCTATCGTAAATAATAATAGTAATAATAATAATAATAATAATAATAACGTCCTTTATTCAACTAAAAAAATTTTTAATTTGCATTCATCCATTTTACATAAAGGTACATTCGCATGGAAAAGGTCAATAACCTCTCTCCCCTCTCCAATGTTGACGGAAGGTGAATTGCTTTTTTCATAATAATAATAATAATAATAATAATAATAATAATAATAATAATAATACCGTTCCGTACTTCATTCACCTATTATAAATAATAAAAATTATAATAATTACATTCATCCATATTACATACAGGTACAATTAACATGAAATAGGTCAATAACATCTCTCCCCCCCCCCTCCAATGGTGATGGAAAGTTCCACAGCGCTCCAGCCGCTCCGCCCTGCATCTCTCCCCCCCCTCTCCACTCTATAGTCTACCCGTTTTTATCATCCAATAGGAGAGATCCACATCGATCTACTAGGCCCCTCCCTGTCCTGCCCTCCCCTCCCCACGCACAGCGTGGCTCACCACAAACTTTCCATTACCACAGTCCTGAAATAGTGTTTGGTGACAACAGACTTAACATCGGCAGTCTAGATAAATACGTAAGTTTTTCACTATATTATAATTGTATATAATTTATTTTTTGTCATTACTGTTTCATGTTATCACTCATCTCTCTATCATTGACAAGTTTACGCTACGTAAACAATACTGTACATATATAAGCTTATTTAAGTGATTTGATAGAATCTGAGGATGTTCTTGTAGAACGAAACATGTCATTCTTTGTATGTTAGTGTGTGTTTTACAGATATGCTTTTAGTGTTTTAATTTACATTGTATTTGCTATGTGTTTGACAGACTGAAAAGCCTTTGCTACATTTAACTAAGTCAACACTGGAAAACATGGCTTCATTTTTAACAAATTATTCGGCCAGTCAGGCAAATTACGAAGCCAAAAAGCTCAAATCACTTAAAATTAAAATCATGAACATTGACAAGTCAATCACATTTAATAAGAAATGTCTAGAATTAGAGCTCATTCCTAAGTACATACCCATAAAAGCTAAACCCACAACAACTTCTGCTAAAATATCAACATCTCAATCACAGTTACTATGGATCAGAAACGAAATCAAATTCGCGTACATAAAGAAACAGCAAATCAATAAACAAATTCTACGCATCCATTTAAACCTAAGCAACTTCTGGCACCGCACACAATGGACATCCTATTCCAACTTTTTACACGACTACATTAAAAAGGAAGCAATCCGGAAACAGAAGGTTATTGACAATAAAATACGTAACCTAATGATTAAACAGAAAAGTCCAGATAACGCTAAGCACAACAAACTCGCGAATTTTCACCCTAGATTAATTAACAGATCAGACACTACCTTTTCAAAGAATGAAATAGATCTGCTAGAGAAAGGTCTCAAATTCAACTGCCAGGAACGTCATAACGTAAACAACATAAAACAGCTCATCACTGACGTAGAAATTGCCTGCGACAAAATACCCTCTCCACAAAGAGAAATAATAAAAAACGTAGCCACCAACGAAGCCCTAAAAATAATCGCACATGAAAATTCCACTAAGCAACCGAATTACGCCACTCAATACTCGGCAATGAAAACAGTTAAGAACAAAATTAAAAACGACAACCTTATCATCACGAAAGCGGATAAAGGTAACACAACAGTCATAATGAAGAAAGACGAATACATAGAAAAAACAATAGAATTTATCAACAACAACGGTATTCAAGAATTGCAACGCGACCCTACAAACAAATTTCAAAACCAAATAAAGCAAGCTATCAAGGAAACAGACTTAATTTTCACGAAACAAGAAAAAGAAAGCCTCATAATCAAAAATCCTAAACTCCCCACACTAAGAGCCCTGCCCAAAATACACAAAGAGCTTTGTCCCATTAGACCAATAGTAAATTTTAAAGATGCGCCAAGTTACAATGTAAGCAAACAACTGAACATCATTCTAAAAGAGAAAATTTCACTTAAAGGAGACAGATCAATTAAAAACAGCCTAGAACTAATTAAAGAATTAAATAAACTTAAAATAACAGAGAGCACACGTATGATATCCTTTGACATCACTAACATGTACACCAACATACCAATAGATGAATCCATTAAAATTATCGAAAACCTTCTTAAGGAAAACACCTCTCTACAAGAAACCAAAGAAATTATTAACCTTCTTAGAACAACACTACACCAAAATTGCTTTGCATTTAACGACAAAATCTATTGCCAAACAGAAGGGTTAGCCATGGGCTCACCGTTATCAGGTATAATAGCAAACATTTTTCTCAATAACTTCGAAAACATGTTCTTAATGGGCCAGCTTTCAAAAGGAATCTTACATTGGAGCAGATTTGTGGATGACGTCATATGCATATATGATAATGACGTCACTAATGCAGACCAGTTATTAAACACTCTAAATTCTTTACACAAATCCATCAGCTTCACAATGGAACCAGAAAATAACAAGAAAATAAACTATTTGGACATCACAATCAACAGGAATAATGACAACCTATCTTACAAGGTATACAGAAAGCCCACTCAGACGTCACACACTATTGACAACAACTCGAACCACCCATACACACACAAAATAGCAGGACTGAATACAATGATACATAGAGCTATTTCCATACCAATGAGCACAACAGATTTCAATGAAGAAATGCAAATAATTAAACAAATCGCGAAAGAAAACAACCATCCTCCAGGCACAGTGGATAAACTTTTAAATAAACATAAGAAAAATCGCCGGGAAAGCACCACACACGACAAAGAAAACTACGTGGTTCTCAACTATGTTAACAATAACACATACAAAGTAGCTAACATTTTCAAGAAACAAGGTTTAAAAGTAGCTTTTCGAACGAATAACACACTACAGAGACACTTCAGCAGGTGCAACTTAAACAAAAAGGACCCTTTCTCAAAGTCAGGAGTGTATGAACTCAAATGCCAAGAACCTAACTGCAACGCCACATACATAGGTCAAACAAAACGTAATTTCCATACAAGATACAAAGAACACAAAAACGCGATCAGATATAATCGGCATTCAGCCTTCGGGGAGCACATCTACGACTGTTCACACCATTTCACAGACATCAACACTGATCTAAAAATTTTACACTTCGAAAAGAAAAGTAAATCTTTGAATATAAAAGAAGCAATAGAAATTTACGTCGCAAAAAATACTAATGCCAATAACCTGAATGAGCATACACATTTAAATAATTCCCCCCTATTCGCTCTACTCACATAATATCTAACAACACCTACTCCTTAATTTGCTTCTATCGTAAATAATAATATTAATATTAATAATAATAATAATAATAATACACATTTAAATAATTTCCCCCCTATTTGCTCTACTCGCATAATATCTGACAACACCTACTCCTTAAATTGCTTCTATCGTAAATAATAATAGTAATAATAATAATAATAATAATAATAACGTCCTTTATTCAACTAAAAAAAATTTTTAATTTGCATTCATCCATTTTACATAAAGGTACATTCGCATGGAAAAGGTCAATAACCTCTCTCCCCTCTCCAATGTTGACGGAAGGTGAATTGCTTTTTTCATAATAATAATAATAATAATAATAATAATAATAATAATAATAATAATACCGTTCCGTACTTCATTCACCTATTATAAATAATAAAAATTATAATAATTACATTCATCCATATTACATACAGGTACAATTAACATGAAATAGGTCAATAACATCTCTCCCCCCCCCCTCCAATGGTGATGGAAAGTTCCACAGCGCTCCAGCCGCTCCGCCCTGCATCTCTCCCCCCCCTCTCCACTCTATAGTCTACCCGTTTTTATCATCCAATAGGAGAGATCCACATCGATCTACTAGGCCCCTCCCTGTCCTGCCCTCCCCTCCCCACGCACAGCGTGGCTCACCACAAACTTTCCATTACCACAGTCCTGAAATAGTGTTTGGTGACAACAGACTTAACATCGGCAGTCTAGATAAATACGTAAGTTTTTCACTATATTATAATTGTATATAATTTATTTTTTGTCATTACTGTTTCATGTTATCACTCATCTCTCTATCATTGACAAGTTTACGCTACGTAAACAATACTGTACATATATAAGCTTATTTAAGTGATTTGATAGAATCTGAGGATGTTCTTGTAGAACGAAACATGTCATTCTTTGTATGTTAGTGTGTGTTTTACAGATATGCTTTTAGTGTTTTAATTTACATTGTATTTGCTATGTGTTTGACAGACTGAAAAGCCTTTGCTACATTTAACTAAGTCAACACTGGAAAACATGGCTTCATTTTTAACAAACAATATTATAAGTGTAACGTGTTAAAAGAAAGTAAGTGAAAGAGGATGAAAACGAGAAAACCCAGGTAGTTAGTAATACGAATATGTATATGGAGGTATACTAGACTCTATGACGTTAGAGTCTAGGCAGTACCTGAAATGTTAAGTTTATGTAATGTATGCTGTAACATTTTGTATATTGTAAAATCTAACTACATGTATAATATTATACCATGGTTACCAAACAAATTTAGCAATATATACATTGTTGTATTGTAGTGTCGCTAGACCTTTTTTCTCATGTTAACTATTAAACTGCATGCGAATTAAGTATATGTACCCAATAATTATTTCAGTTATTACATTCATTCGAAGGTATGTTGTAATTTTATGAAGAACACTATACCATTTAAGCACTAATACAACTTAGGGAGGGTAAGAATACGTGTATGTCCTAGACATTATAACGCCATTTACGTTTAGGACAAAATAATTAACTAATCTGTAAAGAAGAAACAAAACAATATCTATAAATAAATTGAAATAGTTAACAAGTTAATTTAAATATTTAATGTACGCATGTATTAAACATATTTTGGAGTACAATAATTGATCACTCCCTCCCCAGTTTCGGGGATCCGAGGCTGGGGGAGGGGAGTATTCTATACTATTCTAAATACTGTTCAATATATTTAATAAAAATATATAAATATTCTAAGTATACATGTTTACTTCCGTAAAAGAACCATTTTATTAATATTGGAATAATTGTACATTTTCAGTGTAATGTGTGAGATTCATTTGCCTGAGGATTTCGTAACAAGGTGTTTGAAAGGGTAATTAAATTAATCAAACCTTCTTGACTATTGTAATTCATCCGTTGTTTGGTTCGACTCTATGATTGAAATTTCCAGTGGTTTGTTCTTAGGTGTACAATATTTGTCTTCATTTCGGTAAGTCAACTCGTGTAATTGTATTGTGAAGGTTTCATTCAGTTCTAGAAAACATGATATGAATAACTGAAATATTATTAAAGTTATATATCAACTGCTGGTTCACCATAACGATGAATGTTAAATTCTCCGTGAAGTGTTAAGTTTGCCTGGATGATTCGACGATCATTCAAAGTCTGTAACGATTTCCCTCGTTGCAGTGTGTTCTACACTGTTTTTATTTGTACATAGCAATTCATCATACTGTAGTCTGGTAAGAAATAGTCACATAACTACCTCACTCTAGCTAGAGTGAAATAAACTAGCTAAACTTGACTCCACTCAAACGGCACGGTTTTTTTCTATGAATGACGTGATCATCTTTTGGGGAGAATTAAGCAACTTGTCAATCATCTTCCTAGAAGTGCACAAGATGTGAAGAGAAGTTTACGCTGGAGACGGAGGGTCTCTCAGACATTCCATTGCCAACCTAAATTACCCTTCCTGTACGGGCCACGTTTCTGCTATCAAGTGTACATGAACAGACAACTAGTGAACAGTCAGATGTCAATTATATGGTAAAATTAGTAGACCACGATTTTAGCATTTGTTCTGAACCAACGGAACATGAAGTATCATTTCAAGAATCCCATACGCATCGATCGTAAGAAGGTAAGAACCTGTGTCGATGTTAACCAGCCGTGAACCCCGAATAAAAATATCCGTAAATAAAATTTACGTTTTGTCTCCGAAGATGATTGTTTTGCTTCATTAGGAAATAATGCGTTTCTGCCCGTCTGTTTGTGTATGTATTTATGTATGTATGTGTGTTTAAATGAATATAAGCGTGTATGTACACATGCATGAAAAACGACTGAGTAAACTGTTACAAAACTCGATACATTGTCGCTGAAGGAACAATACCGCGTATCTGACAGTTACCTCCCATCCAACACTTTTCCTTAAGAGTGGTTACGACTCCCATCCACATATGGATATACTTACGTTGTCCATAACAACAGTTTTCTTTGTGTTCATTTTCCTTTGCTCAGGTGTAAAGAAAAAAATTACCTTATATGCCTTATAGTGTAGGAGTGCGAAAATACCTCATATAATCATACATTCCTACAGTACGGTATGGTAATGTTCATTTTCCTTCACGCACCTGCATAGGGAAATTAACACAGCGAAAATTGTTCTGATGTACTGCATATTCATATGTGGCTAGGAGGCGTGACCAGTTTCAAGGAAAATGACGCATAGGAAGAACATTGTCAGACACACGGTATTGTTTCTTCAGCGATGAACATATTAGAGGACGGATGATCTATCTGGCATCAGGATATTCAAAGAAGGAATTTGATGCGAAGAGAGGGGTTGAAATGGTCTTCTGCTGATATTTTGTAAACAATCAGCTCAGAGGAATCCCGTGGAGCTAATCTACAATAAGATTATACGGAATTACTTTTGTTAACTGACGCGCGCTCTGTCTTTTCTGCTGCCTTTCACCACTGCTAAATGGCTTGCTGCTGTCATCTCACAGAAACTAACCCTTTAATGAAGGGCACAGCGGCTAATTTATAATATGATTATTCAAACAAGTTATTGTAACGTGTTGGAGGGTATATGAATAAACAACTGGTAGCGCTTACTCTAAGATTTATTAAATAACATTATTGAATACTCAGGCAAACACTACTGGAGTAGTAATGCATGTGGGCGAAATACAGATTTACTTTTCGGAAGTGGAAATAGCACCTTTTGAACAGACACTCCTGAATTACTCTGAAACACTTCTGCAACTCCCACATGGACCCTATAGCAGTTCACGATTAAACTTCCCTTAAAAATAATGCAGCCGCAAAGTCCACAGTTTGCGGGCGTACACCGCAATCTCAGATTCACACTCACAGCGGTTTTCATTCACTATCCCTGTCAGCTGCACAGTTCCGCATTCGCCATCAGTTCACAAACAGCACTCCTTCGTCACTGTCCACTCGCTGATCCAGTATTCCACAGCACCACACCCACTTCACAGCACTGCACTGACTTCACAGGACTATCTCGCTGACTTAGTCGCTAGCAGAACTGATCCTAAACTCAGCCTTCACAATCGCTGCTGGAACTGAACCGTCTAAAGCTCGTCGACCTGCTTTACGCAGGCAGACCGGCCCTTCCAAATACCTCGAAAGAGTACAAGCCCTTGGACTTCTCTGGTGGCCTGTCATGGGATCACATAGTGGTGACAGTAGTGATGGCCGAGTGGGTTAGCCTTGCACACTTCGCTCTTCCCTGACTTGTTTCTGCAGTGGTGAGAGGGCAGGGCACTAAATGGGTGACGTCGCTCACAACCGGCCCTGGCTAGCCATCTCCTTCCAGGGCCTTACACTAAAATGCTGGTCACCACCAGTTTGTCACATGCTTAAGGCTGTTCGTCCCTAAGAGTTCCACGATACGCCACTAGGTGAGCCACATGGAAATCGATCATCATTCCTCTGGGAGGCCACCGGATACTACAGACGACGTCATTGATCGTATTGGCGTTGGTGTATGATCCCTGCTACGGCAACTGAAGCTTCATTGATTTCGCATTCGTCTGCACAGGATGGTACAGATGAAAACCACCACCTTCCTGGAAACACCCAAATTTCATCAGCATTTTGTAGCAGGATTTCATTCTCTTGCTGGCTACTCTCAGGTGTTATCGAGCATAGTCGTGGATATCGTTGAAACGGTCCAACTCCAACAATTTGTCCGTCGCTGGTTTTTGCTAACCTGGAGGCGATACAAACGTAAGGTGCCTTGCACTCTATGAAGAACACGTTGGCAAGTGTCATGCCTGTCGTCTCTTGGGTGGACGCGAGATAGGCCAATAAGAAGAATGGGACCCTGTCATCCCAGTCTCTCTGGTGCCCCGAAATCACCCTTCTGAGGTGTTCCTCGGCGGTCCTGATGAACACTCCAACATTTCGTCTGACTGGGCGTGGAGGGTCGTCGTACAGGTCTTCCGAACTCTCGGACTTTGTAGAACCTCCTGCATTAGCCTCGAATTTAAGTTCCTGCCCTGACCGCTCTGCAGTTCCCACGGTGCATCGAAGTATCAGAAGTTCTTCAGCAATACGTCGGCTATTGTCGACGACTTTCGGTTAGGGATAGTGCAGACCTCTGGCAACTTGGTGAAGTAGTCCATTCCCACGAGTGGGAAGCAATGCCCTGGGTCGGATTCCGGAATTGGCCCAGCAATATCGCTGGTGATCCTTTCGACAATGTTCCGAAGTTGCACTGCTAGTACGTGGCCCTTTGCTCGCGGTGCAGGTCTCGCATATCTGGCACGTCCTCTAGACGTCGTTTCTCATGTGCACTCAGTAGTATCGCTTCGGATACGGTCTAAAGCCATATTCACTCCCAATTTGCCGGCAGTTGTGCCCAGATGCAACTCGGTCACCAGATATTTCCTCATGCTCATGGGGATTATCATCTGGGTAACCTGTTTCATTCTGTCGGTACACTCGTGCATGCGGATAATCGCACCTTCGTTGACGTTTATAGATGTCCAAAGGGCCCACTATGACTTGAAGTTTGGACTGAGTTGGGCGATGTGTTTCCATTCCTATCGCTGTGTCGACTCATCATCCGTCAGGATCTGACCGACGTCGTAGTCCTTCAACTGCTTTCTTTTATTGGCTGCTCGATTTCAGCCTTCACTTGCAGTGGCCCTCAAGGCCCGGACGTCCGAAGCGCCCTCATGCCTCTCCAAATTCTGGCACTGTACACAGTTCCACGGACACGGTGTTCTGGACAAAGTATCGGTGCTGCATTTTCTTCTTCTTTATCGGTGTTCGGCGGTAAAGTCGTTAGCTTGAAGGCGTTGTATCCATGGAGCGGTCTGCCCCTCCAGATTACGGAAGTTCAGAGCGATATCAGGACAGTGTGGTCAATGCGCAGATGTAATGTCTGTCCATTCAGGTATTTGTGGATGTGGTCCAACGTCTTTACGGTGACCTGTAGATCTCGTCACGTCGCGCAGTAATTCGGTTCCCTTTTGACACTGTTTTACTCTAATAGCAGATCTCCTTCTCTTACCGCCCTGCACCTGAGACAGCACCCCGAAAAATTTGACATCGCTGGCGTCAGTGCCTTCTGGAATAGGTCATATCTTACAGAAATTATCTTCAGGTAGGAGGCGAGACTCTAGAAATCTCTGGAACACTCTCCAGAAGTTTCCCATGTGTTCCTTTAATGTGACCTTCACTATCATGATATAATCCAGATAAACGAGGCAGGCATAGTGAGTTAGCCCTCTCAGTACAGACTCCATCAGTCACTCGAAGGTTTCTGGCACATTACAGACACCGTAGTGCATCACGGTGAACTGGTACAGCCTTTGACCGGTAGAGAATGTCATCTTCTCCTTGTTTTCCGGATGGGGCGCGACTTGCTGGTACCCAGACTTGATATCCAAGATCGAGAGCCTCTGGTTTCCGTTCAACGTGTCCAGAATAGTTGATCCGGGGTAACGGAAACCATTCCTTCATAGATTCGACATTCAGTTTGTGGCAATCGACGTGAAAACTGAGACAATCAATCTCCTTTCCCTTATTCTTCACCACCAGGACAACTGGTTATTTCCGGTCGACTTCCGCCTTGATTCCTCAGGTTGCCGTATTGGGGTTTCCCGGATCAAAGACCACCTTCTTAAGCCAGTTAAACTATAGGTTGCTGCGTACGCCACTGTACTTCTAGCAAGTGATCTCGTGGGGTCCTTGGCGTCGCGGTGGTAGCTAGCGTCGTCGTCTTGTTACCGGAGAAGGATCCGGTGTTTCTTTGCCCGTCACGGCTCTTATCCCTGGTGACGTTGCCGTAGTTCCTTTCACTGCCTTCAAACTTAAGGCTATCTTCAGGGCCACCTGATATCATGCTCCTCGCTAAGCATCGTCCCATCACGGATATTGGCGTCATGGAGCCCATCGATTAAAGTATGAGCTGCTTCATGCTACATATGACCCTGATGCAGCCCTCCCAGAGACTTATAAGATAGCTGCTCGAGCTCGGCGTCTCGTTGTCGCACTGGGTCTTCTTCCTAATTTAGACTGCCAGCTTGTAGTCTTTGTATCGCTCGTCAAGTGCTCCCATAATCTCCTCATGAGTGGCATTCTATTGGAGGCTGTGTAATACAGTGTCTTTCACTCAAAGTGGGGCTGGCCGGCACAGCGCAGTGGTCAGACAATCTGATGGCAACTCGCTTAGCTTGGGGCCAAGAGAGAACCTCTATGAAAAAATGAAAACCTACAACCGGTTTTCCAGTCATTGACCGGGTCAGGGATGTAATGAATGAAGCAGATATAGGCTGTTAGTACGATGGGGTCGCCACTCCCAAAGTGATTTATTAATGAATGATAGATGCTATGAAATGAGAATGAAAGATGACAGGGAAAACCGGAGTACCCGGAGAAAAACCTGTCCCGCCTCCGCTTTGTCCAGCACAAATCTCACATGGAGTGACCGAGATTTGAACCACGGTATCCAGCGGTGAGAGGCCGACGCGCTGCCGTCTGAGCCACGGAGGCTTTAGAACCTATATGAATCCCATGTAAATAACAAGCACACATAACAACGCATAATTAAAGTAAAGTAATTTCTCACCTTGACACAGAAGGTGTTGAAAATATCCTCCACCTGTATCTATAGATTTCAGGCTTCTTCTAAGGGAATTTTCATTCATGTGTGTTAGTTCATCTACCAAACTAGCCTCAATTTCTCGCATATTTTGTTTGAGTTTCGAGTTTATATACAGTGCGAGGATTTGTTGCATAATCCTTATTTTTCAATTTTCCCATAAATAAAAGTCTCAAACTTTAAGATCTGGGGATCTTGTGGGCCACAATATATTACTAATTACTGTTGTAAAAAAATTCCTCAATAAAATTGAATGACTCGTTATCCGTATGCGCGGTTGCCAAGTCTTGCTGGAAATATCCTGACTGGCATTCATTGACCGTCAATTGTTAAAATATGGTACGAGAATGTCATTCCTATATCCCTGCCCAGTGATTGTGGTTTCAAAATCTATAGGCCCTATTACCATGTCTGCAGTTATTGCCGCCAACATTCCCATTTTCACACTCTAGAAAGTCTAGATGAACTGATACTTTCACGAGGGAAATTGAGGCTATCTTGGTAGGTGAACTAATGCGTATGAATGAAAATGTCCTTAGATGAAGCCAGAAATCTGTGAATACGGGTGGAAGACATTTTCAACATATTCTGTGACAGGGTGAGAAACTCTTTTACTTTGATTATGCTTTATTATGTGTGCTTGTTATTTACATGCGATTCATACGGGCGCTCTCTCGGCCCCAAGCTCAGAGAATTGCCATGTGCTCGTCTGACCAGCGCGCCCATCTACCCACTGCGCTACGCTGGCCGGCCCCAGTTCGAATGAAAGAACCTGTACTTCCGCTGCTTCTCCATGTAGCCCAGCGATCAGCTGTACGGCCCTCTCCTCAGACGGCAACAGTTGTGCCCACAGGCGGTCTTGAACTTGGTCCGCAACGTCCTCATTTAAGTGGTCTCGTCCTAGCGTAGGTGTTTCACCTTAGAGACTCTGGAGCCGCCAAAGTTGTTCGTGGACTTGGTACGATTCTTCATAGATGTAATTCTTCCACGCAGTGCACCCACTTCCTCCTCCAAGTTTCGAACTCCGGATTCCACAACCCGGAGCGTTGCTTTTCGACCACTTCGCCAAAGTCTTGCGTAATGCCGTTCTTTAACCTTGACTCCAGAGAGCCCACTTCTTGCTCTAACTTCAGCTATCCATGTTGTAACATAGACAGTCCATCTTTTAGTTCACATAACTCTGGTCTTAGTTCCCACTCATGTTCATTTTTACGTCTATTAATTAGTTGGTCCTGATTAGATGTGAATTCATTATTCAGTTGGCCCTGGCTGTATTTGAGCTCAGTCGTGATCTTAATTGCATCTGGCTAAATTACTAAATGGTTAGGGTTTTGGCCTGCGGTCCAGGGGGTTCCCGGGTTCGATTCCAGGCAGGTTGGTGATTTTAACCCTAATTGGTTAATTCGTCTGGCTCGGAGGACGGGTGTGTGCGTGTGGCGTCTTTAGCGTCTTTAAAATTAGAAATCAACTTATGTAGGGCCCTATCCTCACAGACATGCAGCTTGCCTACAGGCCGTCTACTATAAATCACCTGCACCAGGTCTTTCCGGAGGCCATACGGAATTATTATTATTAATATTATTATTATTATTATTATTATTATTATTATTATTATTATTATTATTATTATTATCGTCTTACTTTCAATTCGGTCCTGGTTAGATTTCAGTTCGCTGAACTTATTGAGAAGAGCCGGAACGATTCGGTGTCCACTTTTATAACTCACTAAAGTGTTATAACGACTACGGTTCACGCTACCGTTTCATCTCGCTTTCAACAACAGTTGTTACGTTTTGGTGGGCGGGTAAATAAATACACAACTGATAGTGTTTGCTCTAAGACTCTCTCTCCCTCTCTCTCTCTCTCTCTCTCTCTCTCTCTCTCCCTGTTTTCTCTGTTCAGTCGAACAAGTTGCGCTCTCTGTTACAAGCAAAGTGAATTACACTACACGTACTTCTGTAACTGTCAAATGGACCCTAGGCAGTTTACAACCATCGTGGCCCCACAGTCCTTCGCTTGCTCGAGCGCAATACCGTCTCACATTCGCAAGCATAGCGCTCTTCTTTCACTGTCCCTCGTCACTCAGCTGCACGGTTCTGTATTCTCCGTCAATTCGCAAACAGCACTCCGTCGACATTGTGCACTCGCTGATCCAGTATTCCACAGCACTACACTCGCTTCATAGCACTGCCTCGCCAACTGTATCAGAAGCAGAACTGAACCCATACTGAGCCATCTCAATCGCTGGAGGAACTGATTCGTCTGAGGTTCATTCGACCCACCACCGTCAAGGAGGCCTGCAGTGAGATCACGGAGCGGTGACAGTGGCGGTGGCAGAGGGGAATGGCCTCGCGCGTTTGGCTCTTTTGTGACTGCTTCAGTGGCGAGATGGCAGGGCTCCAACACGGTAACACCACTCGCAGCAGGTCCAGCTAGCTTGCTTGTCCCAATGCCTTACATTAAAATGGCGGTCACCGTCACATTCTTTTAGAATATAATAGTGAGAAACGAGAGAGTGAAGATGTAGATATTGATTACCTTTATCCCGTGAGATGAGGCAATTAGCAGTTCTATGCAGAAAGAAAAATGTATACTGAGGCACGTTCTGTTCAATGAAACCTTGACGCTGCTGTTCGACCAGATGATCTGCAGGTATTAGGGTGCCACATGGTCAGAGTGATGAATCCTTTAACAGAATCGCTTGGATTTCTCGAACAGGTCTTCTGTCCCTCATTTCTGACAGTCACCCAGTTGAGCACTCGAGGTTGACTGAATCCCGTTCTAGCCGTCAGCACAAATCCTTGAAAGAGTTGGGAATCAAATGCGGGATCTTGGCATCAGAAGCAACCCCCAAACCACGAAATTAACTAACTATATCATAAAACACTTTATTCAGGTCTCAAAATACTAAACGGTGATACAGTCAATATTCATGACTCGTGAAGCAAGGATGGTGAAGATTGGTGTAAGGTTACTGCTTGCTTCCTCCCTGAAAATACTTTGTGCTTCTAGCGGAACTTACTATCATGGACATGCAATAGCATATCTTGATGAATCAGATTGAACGTGTGCGAGTTACTTCGACTACATTCATACTGTAAAATACAATAGCGACCCAGGTTCTACTTATTGTATTACCTATGTTTTAACATTCTTTGTTGTTTCCCCACAATCCAGCTAGACGTTATAAAATATCGATTCGTGACTAAGCAGGCGATAATTTTCATAAGTTACTTGATTGCATTTTGCTGTTTCTTACTAGCAAAAGCCGTGTTCGGAAGTCAATAGTAAATGTGTTTACTGACACCACAACATATCTTGTCGTGAGAGCCTGATATGAGACAATGGGTAGAGGCGGTAACGCTCCATTTCTCACATGTCGCCCGCCCGCCCTCTGGTCTGCTGTCTGCAGTAGAAGCTGGAGGCGGGCACACAGACTGGTCCTCTACACAGGGAGTTCATTAAGTTCATTATAATTATAATGCTCCCCTCAAACGTTTTCGGAAATGAATGTTAATATTGGTACTAGTGCTCGCACCTAATATCTTAAACTACACAGTACAAGGAGAACTTCTTTTCTTCTAGTGTGTTACTCACTGATGCTCCTCCTTCTTCTTCTTCTTCAACAACGTCTTATAATTAGTTACTAATTGCTGATAAATTTTGATTCCATAACCTAGTTCACAAGTTATCAGCTATGGCTCTCTATTTAAGCTGATCTGATTCACTAAGAGAAATAAGGAGAGGTTTTCCGGTGGAATGTTTGATCTCATTCACTTACCTTGTTGGAGCTATTCCTCTGTTTTCTCTTCCTTCTCTTTACCCCATGCACAAATATGTTTTAAAGTAAGTATCATTATGTCTCACTAAGTGCCTGAAGTTTGGTACAAGCTGGCGATGACAAATCGTCAGGAATCTATTGGATAACCAAGTTCTTTTGGAACTGATATGTTTGTACTTCGTGTTATCCACGTGTTGGCCGAAAATCGTCCCGAGCGCAACTTTTCATGTACATCGATTTCCTTCTTCGTCTGACGCCTTTATGTAAGGCATTCATCTTCATAGGGGAATAAAGAGAATACCCGCGTTTCCATAAATCTGTTCTTCGCAGTTTTTGTTATCCGATAAAATGAAATGAAATGAAGTGGCGCATGGCTTTTAGTGCCGGGTGTGTCCGAGGACAAGTTCGGTTCGCCAGATCCGGGTCTTTTGATTGGACTCCCGTAGGCGACTCGCACGTCGTGATGAGGATGAAATGTTCATGAAGATGACACATACACCCAGCCCCTGTGTCGGGGGAATAAATCAATTATGGTTAATATTCACGACCCTGCCAAGAATCGAACCCGGGTTCACTGTGACCAAAAGGCCAGCACACTAACCATTTAGCTATGGAGCCGGACGGTTATCTGATGATGAATTGTAATAAATTAATGCACGCAAATACACTTCTAACCCTTATCAATGGGAAAAATGAGTGTCCGCAAAAGTATAAGTTTCCTCGGTACAGTAATGGAGGTGCCTTTCTACATGCCAAGAATCTTTACTGCCGAACTCCCCAATATGGTGACGCGTCTGCGGACCTCGGGATCGCAGTTCCAGTGTTAGAGAAAAGAGATCTAAGGTACTCAAAGCAGCTGACCCCTTCATAGTTATGAACCCTCCCGATGTCAGGCAGGTTGTTACAGTAATCTATAATCTTCACTTTGGTCTTTATGGTGTTAATTTGAAATCCACACACTCTCCTATATTCTTCTATCCTCTGCATGATAGTTTTAGCCTGTGCTGACCTTTTGTAAATATGAAAGTGTCATCTGCTTATCGAAAATGACTTACTTGTCTGGCTTGAACTACAATGCCGCCATACCACTCTGAAACTAACTCTCTCATAAAGTATTCGCTGTAGATGTTGAATACGGGAGGGGAAAGAATGCACCCCTATGTCACTCCAGTAATGCGTGAGAAGACATCTGATAGGGTGCCATTGACTCGTACCATCATCATGTCCGAAGAGTATAGTTCCTGAATAAAATGCACCACGTGCATCGGTGTCCCTATTTCGATGAGATTTATCTAGAGTTTCGAATATTTCACCTCGTCAAAAGTTCTTTGTAGTCCACGAAACACATGAACATCATGGAATCGAATTCTCTCGTCTTCTCACAACATGCCGGAGGATGAGAATTTGCTCCTTTTTGAGGAATGAACCTGTCTGCATATCTGGTAATTGTGAAAGGAGGAAGGTTTCCAGCCTTTCGTTCAGTATCGTGAGCATTGCTTTGGTTGCATGGGAACAGAGAGCTATTGTTCTTTAGTTTTCACAGTCAAAAGGGCACCCTTTTTGAACAGTGGTATAAAGATGGAGTGGAACCATTTTTCCGGCCAGGTCGCGGATGTCCAAATCTTCCTGAACAGCCTGTGAAGATCCTCAATATGGAGTTCAGCCATGTTCTTCAGCTCTTCGGCGACGATTCCAACAGAGCCAATCCATTTAGTAGCTTCTTCACTGCACATTCTTCCTCTTATCCAAGAATTAATAGTTCTAGGTCCTCTTCATTTTCGCCTGGCAAGTGTACTGGTTCATCATGAAACAGCTGGATGCAATAATTCCGCCACACTTTGTATGTGTCTTACGCGAAGATAATGCTATTTCTTTGGCTTTTCTTGATAATCTGCATCCTGGGCTTGAATTATCGAGCCAAATACTTTAATTTATTATACAGTTCTGCCCAGTGCACGTCCGTTGCATGGCTCAATAGCTCAAAGCATGGATTTTTAATTTGCTCATTGTTGTCTTTCCTGTAAGCATACTCCGTGCCATTTTACACCTTTCTTTTTTTCTCAGAAGCCCCTGGTGTTTTGGGTTTGCGATTGTATGTCGGACATTGTGACTTTTATCAACCAGTGCCAGAGTTTCTTCAGATGGCCATTGCTCGCGATTCACCACAGTGTTTGGTTTTGTGATCTATGCCTGTATTTTCTTCCACGCTGTGCTGCAGCTTCCTTCAACGTTAGGTGGCCCAAATTTTCGAAGCTCTTGTTACATGGTAAGTGGTTCAGGAGCTATCAGTCGAGTCGATTTAGTTTTTATCATTGATTGGTTCAGTTTGACTTTAAGATAAGTCCAGAGTAGACGATTTTCAGACCCAAATTCTACACTTGGTTTGGTTCTCAAGTTGCTAAAATAGGTTCTCCACCTTTTGTCTGCAAGAAAGTAATGAATCTTATTCTTGTATTGTATATTCGGGTAGGTCCATGTGGACAGACGTCTTTTGTGATGTTTGAACATTATGTTCATAATGGAAAATCTCTTGTTGATAGTGAACTGTAATAGACGACTGCCTTGTTCATTGCACTCCCCCAAACCGCAACATCACATTGTACCTAGCAAATGATTATCCATCCCATTATTCCCGACATTAGTATTAGAGTACCCAAGAATAACTTTAATTCCTTTAGGTTTGAGGGCTGCTGTAACGTTCCTAAATCTCTTGGTTGTCAGCAGCATTATCGGCAGGTATAATTGTATCAGGTATAGCTTGTACAGCTTGAGGACGAGGGTTATAATTCCTTCATTGATAGGTCAGTACGCTTCTACATAACTGGACACTCACTTGTTGACAATAAAGTGACTATATTCTGACCCGTTTCATAGGCTCCGGTGATGTATGTAACATGTTCTTCAGTGCTGAGGTGACCACAGCCTTTCCAGTGAGCTTCTGATGAGCCGCAAATACCCATTTTATGCCTTATCATTTCTCGTTCTACAGTGTGAAGCTTTCAATTCTGGAGCAATCCTCTCACGTTCCATCCGATAGCTTTGTTAATGCGGAGCTAGTTTGTAATTGTTGGACCAGTAGCAGATTTGCCATGCTCACCACAATGCGTTCGATCACACGTTTCATACCAGTCGCACAATAGTCGGCCAGTAGCATAGATATAAAGTAAAAAGACTGAACATGAGCAGCTAGTACTGAAGCCGGAAGCCTGAAAATGCCCCCAATTATTCCACTACACTCTTCCCATGTATTAATATTATACCGTAGCCGAAATTCGAATATTGGACTGAAATAATGAAATACACTACGAATTTATAATAATAATACTGATTATATGTGCTTATTATTGCTTCTATCTTAATGTTTAGAAAACGTGATTTATACATCAGTGTACAGATGCTTAAAATAATAACCTGTTGACCGATCTATGCTGAAACCTGTTTCATCTCTCTTACATCAAGATTCACACGAATGTTCAAAATTCTCTGATGCGATTACCGTAGTAAGATGTCCGACTCGTTGGCCGAACGGTCAGCGTACTGGCCTTCGGTTCAGAGGGTCCCGGTTTCGATTCCCGGCGGGGTCGGGGATTTTAACCTTAACCCGCGAGTGGTCGCTATATGAGATTTTTCTCTCAGATTATTTTTATTGTGATATTACTTCACAGTGATGAAAGGGAGGTGACTGTTCCCTCTTCTAGCTGAGTTTATGACCGTCGTGAGTAGAGCGATTCAGATTTGAAGGATAAGCACCCCCTCCCCTAGTCAGAACAAAGGTTCCTATGTGTCCGTGCGCGCTGTGTGAGAGTTTCTCTCATCGCGCGAATAATGACGTTAGTGTTGTTTTGAAGTGGAGCGGGAAACTTACTCCTGTTGTACGCGTTAGTATTTGTATTATTAGCACTTCTTGTTTTTGAAAACGTTATTGTGTTCAGAAACGTTGCTTTGTACGTAAATATTACTAGATATAATGCACGTGTGTGATTTTATTTTTTACAGCTTCAGGACGGAAGTAATTTTTATGTACATTGCATATATTAATTTAAGTAGTAATTTGTGTCTTTAATAAACAGGTAATCATGTCCGGCTCCATGGCTAAATGTTAGAGTGCTGGCGTTTGGTCACAGAAGTCCCGGGTTCGATTCCCGGCGGGCTCGGGAATTTTATCCCTAAGTGGTTAATTTCGCTGGCATGGGGGCTGGGTGTATGTGTCGTCTTCATCATCATTTCATCCTCACCATGACGCGCAGGTCGCCTACGGGAGTCAAATAAAAGACCTGCCTCTGGCGAGCCGAACTTGTCCTCGGACACTCCCGGCGCTAAAAGCCATACGCCATCTCTCTCTCTCTCTCTCTCTCTCTCTCTCTCTCCCTCTCTCAGCTAATCATTTCATTTTTATCTCAAACATATAAGGTAGAACTTACGTTTCATTTCACTGGTAAATATCAGCCTTACGCCCCACAAAACTGTGGAAAATATCATATTTATATCAATGTGAGAGAATGTCTCACGCGCGACCACTCACGTTACATTTCGGCTAGTGACCACTCGCGGGTTAATTGGTTAATTCCAATGACACGGGGGCTAGGTATATGTGTTGTCTTCATCATCATTTCATCTTAATCACGACGCGCAGGTTGCCTACGGGTGTCAAATAGAAAGACCTGCACCTGGCGAGCCGAACCCGTCCTGGGATATCCCGGCACTAAAAGTCATACGACAGCATACCGTAATAAGATGGTATACATGTGCGCCCATTCGGCTAAAATCTAAAGAAAGAATTTTTAAGCTTAAAAACATACCGAAATCTATTTTATAACGTTGAAATGCGACTTTTTTTTAATATGTTCTATTTCATGCCTACTCTTTAACCAAGAATTCTCTCATATATCTCATAAGGGGACTTTCAGGTAGATGGGTCTCATACATTTTTCATACTTACAGTAGGCCTACGTGAAGGTGATTATCGTACAGAAATATCCGAGAGTCATCGGGAGAGACATAAGACATTCACAAGAAAAATCTGATAATTTCTTTTGTGCCTTATATCAACTAAACATTAGCAATGTAACAGGAGACTTACAGTACAGCAGTGTGCATCGCGCGAACCTTGTACTAATGTCATTGCTGATTCCAGTTCCACTGTGCGCATGGTTTTATTTACCTGTTATTTTTTCCGTTGTTATGTTCCATTCTACGCATATTCTAGGTAAGAATATCGTTGGGTACAAAAATGAAAAATATCATGTAGGAAGTTGAACAGTTTGTATTTTTCATAGCAGAGCAAAATTAAACGCTTCATTTCCTACCCAAAGTTTTTCGTTTTATACCCAACTTTTGAACGGTTTCAAATATTCTTACATATAATATAGGCAGAATGAAACATAACAAGGAAAAAAAAGCAAACCCATGCACGCAACCGTACTTGAACCGGCGATCACTCGATGCCAAGACTCTGGTGCTACCCACTGAGCTACACACCGGCTTGCCAACTCGATATGTTTAGCTGATATAAGGCAATTGAGGTAAATAACAGTCTAATTTTTCAAGCCTGTGTGAATGTCTGTTAGAATGGCTTTGCCGGGCTGAGTGGCTCACACGGTTAAGGCGCTGGCCTTCTGACCCCAACTTGGCAGGTTCGATCCTGGCTCAGTCCGGTGGTATTTGAATGTGCTGAAATACGTCAGCCTCCTGTCGGTAGATTTACTGGCACGTAAAAAGAACTCCTGCGGGACTAAATTCCGGCACCTCGGCGTCTCCAAAAACCGTAAGAGAGTAGTTAGTGGGACGTAAAACAAATAACATTATTATTATTATTAGAATGGCTTTGGGACATTCATATTCGAGGGGATACTCTCACGTACTAAAGTGCAAGTATGGAAAATAACCATTGACCCATCTACCTAGCCTCGGGAGGTCAACTGAGTAGAGATGGGTTACCATAATTTACTTCTCTAGAATAAAGGGTGGCTAGGATAGCAAAGACGTATGATTGAATAATTGCTACAGCTGTCAGTAAACGTGTACACATGAACAAGTAATTCGGAAGTAGCCTATGTGGTCTCTGTCTCTGTAGATAATTACGCACCGGGCGAGTTGGCCGTGCGGTTAGGAGTGCACAGCTGTGAGCTCGCATCCGGGAGATACTGGGTTCGAACCCCACTGTCGGCAGCCCTGAAGATGGTTTTCGGTGGTTTCCCATTTTCACACTAGGCATATGCTGGGGTTGTACATTAAGTAAGGCCACGGTCGCTTCCTTCCGATTCCTAGGCCTTTCCTGTCCCATCGTCGCCATAAGACCTATTTGTATTGGTGCGACGTAAAGCAACTAGCAAAAAAGAAGATAATTATATATGTTTAACCCTGGAAAAGGCACGTAAAATTACTCCCGTGAGGAGCTGCGCACGGTGTTTTAGACCGAGTCATGAAAAAATAGCATGAATTAAGGAATAACTTATGTTACAGAACTAGTAAATAATTTTGCAAAAACTTCGTAAATAATGTTCAAAGGTATTTTGACAACCAAAAATTTGATGTTAAACAATTGATGTTTATTCTGCGTCATCACTCGATTCTTGACTTTCCATACTGCACCGAACACATGTCCCTGGCATACACGGCATGGAGTCTTGGTTTTTCTGTTGGTTTCCTTATTTATGTTGCAGTAGCACATCTTCCAGGCCCTTCTACTTCTTGTGGAGCTGCAAAGGGTTGCTCATAAGACAATCCTGACATTTAGCGAATGTTCCCTTGTTTAGCCCCGTTGGGAGAGTTTGAATACCATTCTTGAAAATACCTCACGTATAGCTGTTGGTTTCGTTCTCTCAAATAATTACGCCTTTGAATGTTACAGTTTGTCCGCCTCCGTGGTGTAGTGGTTAGTGTGATTAGCTGCCACCCCGGAGGCCCGGGTTCGATTGCCGGCTCTGCCACGAAATTTAAAAAGTGGTAAGTGGGCTGGAACGGGGTCCACTCAGCCTCGGGAGGTCAACTGAGTAGAGATGGGTTACCATAATTTACTTCTCTAGAATAAAGGTTGGCTAGGATAGCAAAGACGTATGATTGAATAATTGCTACAGCTGATTCTAATGTTATTAAAAGTATTTGAGTAATAAGTAGGATAGAGTGGGTTGAGAGCATCAAAGAAGGCCCAGTATTTCCTAGCAATTATATTAGCGGCTAAACGAACAGCTAATGTTCCAGGGCGAATAATATTTCTAATTGTTTCAATACAAACTATAAAGGGTATCCTGGATGTGGTTTTCCGAGGTTTCCCCACTTTTCCTCCAGGCAAATGGGGGGAATGTACCTAACTTAAGGCCACGGCCGCTTCCTTCCCTGCCCCTTGTCTATCCCTTCCAATCTTCCTATCCATACGCAAGGCCCTGTTGAGAATAACAGGTGAGGCCGCCTGGGCGAGGTACTGGTCATTTTCTCCAGTTGTATCTCCCGACCCAGTGTCTGAAGCTCCAGGACACTGCCCTTGAGGCGGTAGAGGTGGGATCTCTCACTGAGTCCGAAGGAAAAACCCACTCTGGAGGCTAAAAAGATAAAGAAGAAGAAGAATGTAACAGTTACCTTTCGCATGCTTGTAAATAATATACGAATTAATTCGAGTAATGTTCAAGATAGTAAAAAACAAAGTCATTGGCCAACGGCTGGTTGTGCCTGAAACTGGGTAACGCTCTTTATAAGTCCTACGATTTCTCCTCCCCTGTTTCTATCACTATGCGTTAGATTTCACTATATGTGAAGGCACAATTTTACACGAAAATAAAACTAAACTGATATATTCTTGGTATATTAACTGAAACAATGAAGTAAAACTTAACTCATAAACACGCATACGTCATGGGGCTCGCCAGGAGTTTAAGACCGGGTCCGTCAAGCAATGCACATAGGCAAAATTCTGAGGAGCGTGAGTTATGAATTGTTTACGCACATTGATAGTGGACGGGCCGAATTCTGTTACCAAGACTTTCAATTCCAACCCCCCCCCCCACTAGTTTTAAGTATCTAGAACCGGCACTGCCCATATTGTAATAGGCTACAACTGAAATTTGAACAACATATATTTATAGCAATTAATTCCATTTTTATTCGTATTCTACTAAACCTTAAACGAGTAGAGAGAATACAGAAACATTAGTAGCAACTACTATTCAGTATGCGGATTCTCAACCTTTACTGCATCTCTTTCTGTAACGTTACGCCATTTAGCCATTCTTTTAGTGAGATATGTTGTAGCTTATTCGAACTGACGATTCACCTCCGACCTACAAAAATAAGTTAATTGTCTTAGTTTGAATAGTAAGCATCGTTGCGTCACTAATTTAACAAAGAAAATTCAATAAAGTCGGATAACACCTACCTCAGATAAGGAAGCTGTTCTAAGTTCATTCGCTATTTCATGGTGTTTTTCACCAACATATTAATTCTATTCTTCGGTGTGTTTTAAAGAATAATGTCGACGAATGTTATTTTTTTTTTGCTAGTGGTTTTACGTCGCACCGACAAAGATAGGTCTTATGGTGACGATGGCATAGGAAAGGCCCAGGAGTTGGAAGGGAGCAGCCGCGGCCTTAATTAAGTTACAGCCCCAGCATTTGCCTGGTATAAAAATGGGAAACCACGGAAAACCATATTCAGGGCTGCCGACAGTGGATTAAAAAATCCACTAATCATAGTACCACGGTATAATAAAACACGACAAAATATAACGTCCTATTGAAAGGTCATACCACAGCTAGCGAGTAACAAAATATTGTCAGTGTGTCCACTGCCGCTTGTTACGAAGCAAGTGTGAGGAAGCGACTGATGGCTGCTGAATATCTCACTCACCACATCCCTGCATGGGTAAGAGCTAATCTGTCATCATCCCTCTTCAAGGACAAGACTTCGTGACGCTGCGGCATCTGACGGAAACTGGCTGAACTACCAGCACTAGAATTCGGCCGACACTCGTAAGTCAATAAGCAGAGCTTTATTAAAATCACGATTAAAGATATAAAGATTCCCTAATTTTAAAGTATGTTAAAGTAGCCCATTAGAGAAAAATATCAACTTCCCTACGGTATAGTTTGTTTCTAATTTGAACACCATCTTGACTTAAAACAAGTTTAGGAAAACCGCGGTTCAGCTCAATTTTATATGGAGATTCGTTAACTGCCATTTTATAACTATATTTGCATTTCTTTTTGAAATGCTTTTACAGCAATGAAAAGTGTATCACAGACTACCATGCGCTATAAAAACAAAATAATTTTACCTTGTTCCGTTTCCTTATAAAAACCCTTACAAACTTTTGACCCATGTTACAACAACTACTGAGCTGGAGGCCGGCCGTTCCAGCTCCGGCCGCCTCTTAAGAACTACAGTATAAACATTTATCTCCGAACCCGGTCGAAGAGACCGTGACGCGCCCTCTCCAAGGTTTTAATAGTACAGGTAAATAAAAGCCCCTTAGCTTTAAAGGGCAGAAAGTGGTGTTTGCTAAATGTAACAAGATGTGTTCTGACGTGAATTCATTAATCTGATGTAAATTCATGTTCCTTTAGACAACAGAAAACTAAATTGTTGTTCTGTGCTCGAGGCCCTTCAGATACGTAACTTTGAATTCAGGGGTTCGGTTTCCCTCTTGGTAATATTATTCTGGAAATGCCTGCTCCTTTCTATATTCTCTCTGCCGGGGGACATCTTTTGTAAAGGCTAGTGTCTCACTAATCTCATTTTTGTCAAAGATTTGCATCTTTATAAGACCCAATGGTCCGGTTTTGACTAAATGTCTTGTGTACAAATTCGAGTCCTTTCTCTCCGGTTGTGAATTACCTAAGCTTCTGAGTCGGTATGTTATTTATTTCCTGTTGTTAAATCCCTACTGTTTTCCTTGTTGTCTTCTGAAAAGGTTTTCAAAAGATTTCCTGATAAATATATTTTTTAAATGTAATCGTTGCTTCTCTCTTTCTTCGGCCATTTAACCCTCACGCTTCCTTCCTTCCTTCCTTCCCTCCATAGTCCACTTAAATCCCTCGTATAATAATAATAATAATAATAATAATAATAATAATAATAATAATAATAATAATAATAATAATAATAATAATAATAATAATAATGTGGCTGTGGATTTCGAATTAACAGAGGAAACTGAAAAACTATAGTTTTATGTAAATACAGCAGATTATATTAGATTTTTCTACCAATCGCACATATCAGTAACCAAATGTTCGCCTACTAGTACTTGTACGCGTACCACCGTTTGGGAACCTCTGATATAGATGCATCTGATATTCATTACTCAGCAACACTCATACCTCAATAGTTTCCACGCTTTATGGCCATAAATGAGATTGAACTTGATTGGTTCGATTCCCGGCCAGGTCAGGGGTTTTTAATTGTAAATGATTAATATCCTTAATATGATGATTGCCTTTCCTCATATTCAACACTTTACACTTCCGCCATTCAAAAAATACACGCAGGTTCCTCACATGTGGTGCAGGTAAGGGCAAAAGATCTTTCTAAGTCGACGCCCCGAACAAATATCATTTATAAAAGAAATCTAGATTCTGGTTTTACGTGACTCTTGATATCGTGTTCATAGCAAGTCTCGTTGCTATGACTTTTACATGGAATCCGAACAAAATGGACGTGACCTTTAACATTTTCAAATCTCACATGTATTGTGCTGGAATAGAACCGCGGCCACCTTGGTGAGAGGCCAATAACTGATGAATGGAGTAACACAAAGGAAGGATTACTACTCATTTCACTTCTAGCGCTTTTGTTCAGGAACACCCTGCATTACTTCATTTGTGGACTAAAATATAAATTATTGTATGTTTCAGAATAGGAAAATATGATTAATTTTAGCAGCGGAGACCTTCCCTGAGGCGTGTGGTACGGACAATTCCTGTCACACAATCATAACATTTATTCCATTTCTGTGTTACAGAGAATAATAGTACTTTCATAGGCAGCAGTGCCCAGTTCATTTCTTCTAGTTCTTTTTTGTGGCCCACATTATAGGTGTATGGACTTTTCCAACTACAGATTACAAATTACAGATTATGCTGACACCACTTTAATAAATAAAGATCAAATTATCTGTTAATTTCGCTTGAGTGAAAGAAGAAGGTTATGAGGTCTCCGTGGTTTGCATTCCATTAACATCTTAGCCCATCCAGCGTTCTGCAATCACCGTAAGACAAGAGAGAGCCACGTGGTTGAAAAAGGTTTGTTATTTCTTGGTACCTTATCAACTCGAAAACGCTTAGCGAAATGCTGTTCAACAGTTCCTTCATAACCCCTTGTGTTGTATAGCTAGTTCACTGTAAACCGCCACACTAAGAACTAGACATACCCTGGTATTTCCCACCTCGACAAGTAATCATAAACTTGTTTGCACATTAATGAACATAGCAGTCTTTTAAAATTTCAAATACCTCAGCAACGTCGTCATAAATTGTCACCGGCCGCCTTCACATATGTGTTATGCGACGATTGAAATGAGTAAGCAGGTCTGAGCTCCTTAGTCCTCAGCCTAGAAAAGGGTTGGATTATTGATGAGTGGGGACATGTATATCAATCCCAATAGCATATTCATTGGTTCAGACTGAACCGAGTGAATTATCTGCCCGATTCGAGTCGCGGAGTTGTGACCATACATTCAAGGGATGGCGGACTAGAACCACAAAGTCTGCAACCCTGGAGGGGAAGGCAAAGCTTTCCACCATCCGTTACCTCAATACTAGGTAGGATGTAGTGAATAGTCCTTGAAAGGATAGCAAGACATTCTCTCCCGTTTTCAAAGTTTTTGACAGTATGTACAGTACTCTCACCCTACTGGTGAAACAGAGAGTACCTTTACCGCTTCGGGTAGGCAATCTCACAGTGAGCAATGTGAACAAGATCTGAAATGTGTACTATTGAATAGGTGGAAGTGTTATTCTTTAATTTAGAAACTATACTATGGTGTGGTGAGTGCAGTAAGACAAAGCAAGGTACGTCTAACACACAACTTCAGGAATAGTAAGAATGGAAATGCCTAATTCCTGGTCCTCCTTGAGATTGTATCCTGCCCGGCATAGCAGTGTCTGACGCAATTTTACTGAAGATAAGCTGCGGAGTAATTTGTAGTTCTTTTTTTTTCTTAAATTACGAGAGACGATCGTCGTGCTACTGGAGCGCTTGAGGTAAATACTGAGATTAACCACCTGAGGCATTCTTAATACCTGGGAGTAAGAAAGACCGTATTCCGACCCCATGGGCAAGGGGCATATCTGTCATGAGCGAGGTACTGAGCAGAACATTTCTAAATTATTTTTTCTAATGTTCAGTGACAGGAAAAAGTCAACATTTAGAAACAAGGAAGAATTTTGGTGGCAGGAAATGTATCATTTTCTCCTAGCAAGAACATCAATTTTTGCCAGCGCATTCGTGTTGTGTGGTCTCATTACTGCTATGTCAGAAGGCACAGCATCCTAAAGGGTATTTACTATACCTTTAATGTTGCCAGTCAGACAAATTCCATGGGACTCAATGATTTATATTAAATACAAGTGTTGTACTCTCTAATTACACTTTTAAGATTTCAACATACTATATGTACTGAATCGTCGACGAGGTTGTACAAGTAAATGATAGGTGGCATGTGGCGAAATTCTGAAGCAATTTGATTCGAGGTATAGGTATTTAGCTTGATACGCTATTTTCGGACAATAGAGCATACGTCGTGTCAGCGTACAACGTTGGTGGTCGTCTACTTTTCACATCGCTTAATTATATAAATGGTTCTCTGTGCTCACAAGTTGTATGAGCCTTCAGGGAAGTCTGCTAGTCTGAGGTCCAATATATTCTACGTTACGTGACTAGTAAGTCAACCTGGCTGAATTCACTTGGAACATCAAACATCAGCAAGAAAGCCACTTTAATTCTATCACAATGCTTGCAGTACATTATTATATTCAAGCCTGCAAGGCACTTACAAGACAAATAATTACAATCGTATTCTGAAGAGGGACTAGACTGAATGGAAAAATTGTTAACGAAGAATTAATGGATCGTGTAAGAGTTCTGCATGAGCTTCCTGGCTTTTATCAAGGCATTTACCCGCAGGGATACACAAGTGGTTAAATAATGATATGCGCTTATGCGATACATAGTCATCACTGTCATCGCATCATTCTCTGCTTGAATTTGCACTAAGAGTTTTAACCGCCTGATTACAACTTCCACGTTTTATCATACGAATCAAACATTTGACTTCATCACATTTATCATCTGAGAAGCGCCTCTGCGATCTCTACTCACTTCTCTCTGAGTTATTCGGTGCTCTCTTTGCTTCCAAATTAGGACTTCAGTCATATGAGGAGACGATACAAGCGGTGTTTACAAGGCGATCACGATCGCTGGCACGAGCACCTACTTACGAGCTTCTTGACGCCGTCAGGTCTACATTGAATTATAATCAAATTATTTATTCTATGCTTTAAGGATTTAGAAGGAGATTGATTACAATCTAGTTGTGCTAGGAGTTATTTTAACTTGGACTTGCTTCCGTTGTGAAGTAAGCGAAGGGAATGAGACTCCACACGTCTCACGTAGAGGAATTTTGTGGTCGTAGAACACACTATTGCTTCAGTAAAATACATCTTTCACAGATGATACGGAGGATTTTCTTTCCGGTACTAATAATATATTAATTAAGCAATTTAGGCTTCGAATCATTCTTGCACGGACATTTTATGAGGGCGTTTAGCTACTCATCTAAGTATCGCTATGCTCTAATGCCAGTTATGTTCCGACAAGGGTTTGATTACAAATTACAAAAATGTGATTTAATGATTTATCAACAGTGACATATGTAACTATACATAACGTGGCATTTACAGTTTTAATTATCCTAAATTATGTTTGCCATTTAAATTGTCATCTTCTTGATCTGTTTAACCTCCAGGGTTGGATATTCCCTCGGACTCAGCGAGGGATTCTATCTCTGCCGCCTCAAGGGCACTGTCCATGAGCGTGAGACTTCGGGTCGGGGGATATAACTGGGGGAGGAAGATCAGTAATTCTGCCAGGTGGCCTCACCTGCTATGCTGAACAGGGTCGTTGTGGGAGATGGGAAAACTGGAAGGGGTAGAAGAGGAAGACGGAGGGAAACTGCCGTGGTCTTAGGTTAGGTACCATCCCTGCATTTGCATGTAGAAGAAGGGAGAAACCACGGAAAACCACTTCGAGGATGGCTGAAATGGGAATTGAACACCACCCCTCCTATACTCACTTGACCGCCAGAGGCTGAGTGGACACTGTTCCAGCCCTCGTACCACTTTTCAAATTTCGTGGCGGAGCCAGGCATCGAAACCGGACCTACGGGGGTGGCAGCTAATCACGCTAACCACTACACCTCACACAAGGACCATTTAAATTGTACTCTAAAATTTCTTTCAACTTATCACAGAAGTGAAAATATATTCATTACAATTTTTACGCACATTATTTTCATTATGGCATTTTAGTATTGATCTATAATCGTAAATTGTGGAATGTATAGGGCCATTAATTCCTATTTTAAAAGTCCCACATGTACTGAGAGAGAGATTTTACCGTTCAGTTTCTAATCTACTGCACATCCCTTGACAAGAAAAAGTAACACTCTCTAAAATGAAAGAAATTCACATTTGCAACACTAAGGAAGGAGTAAATAATTTGTTTCGATATCAGAACAGAATGGTTTGCACAATATATTCATTTATACTCTCCTGATGTTCCACTTTTCTCACTCTTGTTGCAATTCATGTGAAGGTACGATATATTGTACACTTTTGATGGAGTGTGTGGCGTCGCTCCTCTTGTCGATTTTTCCTCGGCTGTTGAAAAGGAATGATACCGCGCACGCAGAAACTTATCTCAGGGTTGGGTACATCCAGTGTTTCCTCGAATTTAGGGCCCATGGGGGATCCAAACAACTACTAGGTCTAGCTAATCTACAATAACGTAGCCCAGACTGAAAATGAGGTTGAATTCTTTTAATTGGTTTACTGATATCTCAAAAGCTGAAGATGTTACAGACGTGAAATTTGGTATTTGGGACCTCCTTTAAAGATAAAGTAATATGTATCTTGTGTTTTTTTGGAAATTCCAATTAATGGAAGGTGGAAAGAGTGTTAATTTTTATAATGAGTGTATCTATATCTCAAAACTTTGAAATTTTACAGATGTAAACATTGGTATTTAGAATCTCCTTTAAAAATAGAGAATTTTTTTTTCGGAAAATCCCAATACGAAGGGTAAAAATAGGGTAAAAAACCGGTTAAATGCTTTTGATGAGGATACTTACATCTCAGAAACAGAAGATATTACAGACCTAAAAATTGGTATTTGGGATCTTCTTTAAGAATAAAGAATCATGTATTTTTGTTTTTGGAAAATCCAATTGATGGAGCGGTTAAAAGGGGGGTGAATTTTTAAAATGAAAGTATATATATATATCAAAACTTTTAAAGTGTACAGATGTAAAATTTGGTATTTAAAATCCCCTTTATAAATAAAGAAGCACGTATATTTTTCGGAAAATCCCAATAGGAGACTTCAAAAGGGTGAAAGAGCGGTTGAATGCCTTAAATGAGGATACATATATCTCTGAAACAGAAGATATTACAGACCTGAAAATTCGTATTTGGGATCCCCTTTGAAAATAAAGAAACAAGTACTTTTGTTTTTGGAAAATCCAATTAATGGGGTTTAAACAGAAGTGACAAATTGGGGTGAAATTTTAGAAATACTATATGTACAGTATATCTAAGAAACGTGAAATGTTACAGACGTAAAAACTGGTATTTGGAATCTCCTGTAAAAGTAAAGAAACACAGGTTACTTTTTTGGAAACTCCACTTAAGGGGTACTAAAAGGGGGATGAAATTTAAAAATGAGAATTTCTACAGTATATCTCAAAACCTTAACCTCTTACCGAAGTGAAAAGTAGTATTCTTATCTCTACTAAAATAAACGAACGTGTATTTTCTGATAAACCACTTGGGTGGAGGGGTGTAATTGACTGAAAATGGGGTAGAATTCTTTTAATTAGGATACTGATATCTCAAAAGCTGAAGATGTTACAGACGTGAAATTTGGTATTTGGAATCTCCTTTAAAAATGAAGGAATACGTTTTTTTTCGGAAATCCACCTAAAGGGGGAAGGAAATTGAAAAATAAGTTTAATTATTTGTATGAGGACACTATTATCTAAAAAACGAAAGATTTTGCAGACGTGAATAATGGTATTTGGAATCTGCTTTAAAATTAAAGAAACACGTATTCTCGGAAAATCTAATGAAGTGGGGGAGATGAATGAATTGAAAAATTAATTGAATTAACTTTATTAGGATACTTACATCTAATAAAAACTAAAGATGTTACAGACGTGAAAATTGGTATTTGGGATATCCTTTAAAAATAAAGTAACACGTATTTTTTTGGAAAATCCAACTAATGGGGGGGGGGGGTGAAACGGGGGTGAATTTTTAAAATGATTTTATCTATATCTCAAAACTTTGAAAGTTTTTCAGATGTAAAAATTGGTATTTAGAATCTCCTTTAAAAATAAAGAAACATTCTTTGTTCATGGAAAATCCCAATTGGGAGGGTGAAAAACCGGTTAAATGCCTTTAATGAGGATACTTACATCTCAGAAACAGAAGATATTACAGAGCTGAAAATTGGTATCTGGGATCTCCTTTAAAAATAAAGAAACATGTATTTTTGTTTTTGGAAAACCCAATTAATGGAGGGGTGAAAAGGGGGAGTGATTTTTTAAAATGAAAGTATATATATCAAAAGTTTTTAAAGTGTACAGATGTAAAAATTGGCATTTAGAATCCCCTTTATAAATAAAGAAGCACATATTTTTTTGGAAAATCCCAATAGGAGGGGTGAAAAGGGTGAAAAGCGGTTGAATGCCTTAAGTGAGGATACTTATATCTCAGAAACAGTAGATATTACGGACCTGAAATTTGGTATCTGGGATCTCCTTTAAAAATAAATAAACATGTATTTTTGTTTTTGAAAACCCAATTAATGGAGGGGTGAAAAGGGGGGTGACTTTTTAAAATGAAAGTATATATATCAAAATTTTAAAAGTGTACAGATGTAAAAATTGGCATTTAGAATCCCCTTTATAAATAAAGAAGCACATATTTTTTTGGAAAATCTCAATAGGAGGGGTGAAAAGGGTGAAAAAGCGGTTGAATGCCTTAAATGAGGATACTTATATCTCAGAAACAGTAGATATTACGGACCTGAAATTTGGTATTTGGGATCTCCTTTGAAAATAAAGAAACAAGTAATTTTTGTGTTTGTAAAATCCAATTACAGTAATTGGGTTTAAACAGGAGTGACAAACTGGGGTGAATTTTTAGAAAGTCGATTTCTACAGGATATCTAAGAAACGTAAAATGTTACAGACGTAAAAATTTGTGTTAGGAATCTCCTGTGAAAGTAAAGAAACACAGGTGATTTGTTTTTGGAAACTCCACTTGATTTATAATAATGTAATAAAATAACTGAACATTAATGTCACGTCTACTGTTTCTTCATAAGAAATTTATTTTAACTCAACCTATTCAATACAGTACAAGTTGTTAACATATTAGTTAAAGATCGTTAAAAATCGTTGAGGCATGTTTCGCTCCTTATGTGGGGCATCATCAGTCATATCGAATACCTCAATATTCTACCAGACTGAAGTACATGGATATGATTAGTAAGAAGTTTCGAACAGTAGACAGTATAGCCGTGCCGCATATCAAAATTTTCAGGAAATTACCCTGGTTGCAGTTCTCGTATCAAATCCTGTGCATTCCTCACGTAGCATAAAATATTAATTAATTTTCTCTTCCCTCCAAAATAAAAATTCCCGAGAGATTCCACGAAGCGGTGTGCGTCCAATGCTACCGGTAAAGAGGATTCGCTTGGGTAATACATTTTTTTATGAGTCTCTAGAAGCTTCATCTCGCTTCTGATGCCACGTTCCCACGAAGAACGCCCACACTCAGATACTCTTACACAATAAAAGGTTATCCAAAGCGCTTTCAGGGTGGTCTCATGCAATTTCTATAATTTATGCTGAAATCAATATTCTTCGGCCATGAACAGAATGGTTCAGTATACACCCTACCACACCAAGGATACCGCTATATTGAAGGACGCATAGATAAGAGAGATGGAATGTGGACCTAGCACATCTCAACTGAACAACCATGGTCTAGCTTTTCTCTTTTTTGAAGCGCGTTATGAAGTAAAGACTGTAGATGTAGATAGATCGAAGAATGTTGGTATTACAAGTGCAATGGAAGTCTGCCCCTCTTATAGTGATGAAGAAAGTAATATTTTGCGGATGTCGGGCTGGTGTGCGAAAGATAATAACAACTGGGTGGTTAATCAGGAAATGACATTTTCTGGTATGTTATCATTAAAACATATTCTCGGCTTTGCCGATGATTTTAGACCTATTATAATCAACGCAGGATCGAAGTGATGAAAACCCCCTTAAAGCAGCAAAATCACCAGTAGACTCGAAAATTATTCTTCATCGTATATTGTGGAGGATTCCACATGGAACATTATCTAATAGAGAAAAGCGTCGATTGCTCAAGATTGTAGAAAATGATGCACCATCACCTATACCTTTCTGAAGGTAGGAGCTACATGAGTGTCCTGTGTTACCACCTACAAACAAGCATGGATGGGCTGTTAAAACGTCACGTTGTACTGAAAAGCCTTCGTGTATTATTTGTGGATTTCAGTTCATCGTAAATTCAAATATGGAAAGGATAGCACATAGTTTGATCACTGTAAATTAAGAAATATTAGACTATATCTCAACGGAATTACGTATCCGTACGAAAAAATGGACATTAATTTTGAGAAAAATGTGTTTGGGTTTCTCTATGACATATTTTGTAAATTCCAATCATCCTATTACCAGAAAAAATATCGTCCGTTATTTTCGTCTGAGAATTTAAAGCACCGATTGTATTCATAGACTGCTCTTATCATGAAAAATCTACAAAAGAATCTCCTGTTGATATTAGTTTTTTTAATTTGAAACATCTGAAAATACTCCTGCTAACACAACAGCATATTGTGTTATTATTCATATTAGTGATGTAACTTACCATCCACTATCGAATATTGTTACAGGACTATTAAGTAAGGATAGCCCTTCATCATGATCGTTAGTGTAAGCTTCTACACCATACACTACGGAACGCAAAGAAGATAACGACTCCACGGTTACAGACATTCGCCTTGATAACAAACAAAACTATGAATATGCATCCTGTTGGTCTACCAGTGAAACTAATACGTTGCAACTTATTTACCTCACTCAAGTAGGTGAGGCTGTTAAGATGTTCTATAAAGATAGAACCTTATATTTATGCCAAAATACCTGATGCAGTGTTTACCACCAGAATTTTTAATTACGTACGCTGTTCCTTTCATAGATGCTTTTTAGGAGATCCTACTTCTCTACAGTATCATGCCAATCGGTGTAGCTTCATGCAGATGCTGTCGATGACATTACAAGCATCGAAGTGAAAATAATATAGATTTTGATGGACCTAATCGGAAGATTGTAAACTGTAGACAGTGTATGCATGAACATATTCCCTTCCTTACAGTACCTGATAGTGATTCAAAAGAAAATAAAAACATGGATGACATCAAGGTGAGATCTTTTATGCGAATCATAACATGCATAGTATAATATATTTTGAAAACTTAATTTCATAAACAATAAATATTATGTTTAATTTGAATGTTGCAGGGGGCATTACGATTTTGCAAGTACGCTACCTATTCACAGTAAGATGTTAAAGAGTACAGATTCCTTGGCAGCAGCATAACAAAGACTGTAGTAGAACCGGTAATAGTTTATTTAATTTTGTAAATAAATACAAAATAAATATTTTGATAAATTTAAAATGTTCTACTTGTAACATTCACTTTGTCTCCTCAAACCTAATAAATGTTTTCCTATTTGTCACCATTTTATTTTTATGAAAATACAGGCTGAAGAAATTCTAGTTCTCTTTTTATCACAACCATTGTTCGTCTCTTACCACCCTCCTATCCCACCCCCTTAGTCATCTCTTGTTCTTTCCGATATCGACCGCACAATATACCCTTGCTTCTAAACACGTACATACACAAGTTTAAAATTAGCACCTATTTCATCCGTCATGCAAACATGCATGCGACACTTATCCGAAGGATGGAGAACTGATGTTATTTTTAGATATGCACTGCATTATTATTATTATTATTATTATTATTATTATTATTATTATTATTATTATTATTATTATTATTATTATTATTATTTCCGAGGATAGTGTGGAACGCAGAGGTGAAGGTAGATGCGGGCATGAATGGGTGGATAACAGACTGTCAGAAGGTTAATTTAAAACTTTAAAAGTAGAGCTATATTTCTTTCTCTTCTTTTTTTCTTTTAAAAAGTTATACTTTACTAATTCAGGTACCAAAATTTTGCTCACAAGCTGGGTAAGAACTTTTTTTAATGAAATAAGAACAATCCTTATAACAAATTAGCAAGCTTGAGCTTGCAGCTCCCTAATTACCAATTTTACATGAGCACAACTGCTCCCATTAACAAACAGTCAAGGAGGCGGGTCTCCCAATTTCTTTTACATCAACAGGAAGAGCGTTGTTGCTCTATCAATTTACGCTTAGGAATCTAATTTTCAAAAATTTTCAGGCTTATCAGAGGCACTACCTGCATTTTACAAAACCAAGCAGTCTTCACTGTCTTACCTGCTCAACAGTCTGATATCTTTACCATGAAAGAATGAAATAGAGTTTAACAGGGGTAGCGAGTACCCATTCTACAAGGCCATTGGTAAAAAAAAGTTCAAGTTACTGGCACAAAGATCAAAATGGTGAGAAGTTGGACACTTGCACTCCTTAAAATTTACATTAGAAGCATAAAACCCTATTTGGGCTTGTGGCCCGACGTTATAGATGCTAAGCTTATACTACGGAAGTGACTAGATGGATAAAAATATTTAAATTCCACAAATTACAAGATAGAGAATGTTACAAAGTCATAGTCATCTAAAAATCAAGTTGAGAAGGAATACGAGAGGGTACCTCACTCTCTACTCGCTGATTTCGGATAAGATGTTTTGACTAGTCTGAAATTAACAGAGTTAAAATTTACATTTTAGAAAATAAAGTTAATCACTAAGGATTTGAAACATTCCCCTCGAGCTAGCTTTGAAGATTTTAATCAGGATCTGCCATTACCTTGTGCTGGTGGACTTCTCGAAGATGGACGAGGTGCCTCCGCCTCCTTTATAAACACACTCTAGACTGGAGCGATCACTAAGAAAACTTGGTCCGAAATGTGCCAGCTTTTATAGTATAGGGGAAAGTTCCAGAAAACTCTTGGCTAAGGCCCGACACACCCCCAATTCTCATTGCATAATCAAATAAATACCAGAAATTTTGATTGGTAGAAAAGTGAATATACAAAATTTTCCATTGGTCAACATCTTAAGTTGGCGGGAAGAGATAGAAGTGTTGTAAGCTTTTGAGAAAAAAACGCAGTTTAGGAAACATTTGAATACGACATTACTCTAGAATTTTTATAGTTCATCTTCACACCAGAGGGCACAACATGACTTTATAGAAGCGACATCTTTTGAGAAATGTTCAAACTTCTTGTACTAGTTGTTGAAAGTTTTGTATTTTAGATGGCATTCTCCAAGGCGCTTAATTTAAATGCGCAGGACGGGTGTACTTCCGGTACAATTATTATTATTATTATTATTATTATTATTATTATTATTATTATTATTATTATTATTATTATTATTATTATTATTATTATTATTGGGGTCACTTAATGCGTTCACTCAGATCCATGCTCCATGATGCGTTTCGTCCGCCGTCACAATCTAAGGGATAATTTAGTGACATCCGCTGAGAATCTCAGGCTTTATTAGAGGACAAGAATATCGATTCTCTCACCAACGAAAATATAACTGAGAAGAGATATGAGACAAAATTTCCCAAGCGAGTTGACTGCACGCTACGCGTCGTGTAGTTTCAAGTTTGCATAAAGTTAATCAGATAATTCAAACTTCATTTTTGAGATAATTACCACACTGATATTCGAACCGAAAGCGTATTGATTCACAATGTAAACCATGGCAGATTTTGTTCCTGATCGCACACTTGATAAGATAGTACATACGGTATCATACTCTCGTTTAAACAAATAAATGGCCAGAATCATTTGTGGTTCCAAAAATCAAGGAATCAATAAGTTTACTTCGGTTCGGGACTGGAATATACAAATGTATGATTTGGGTTCCTTGGACGCGGTGCGCTTTTTGCGAGTCGAGAACTGGCAGAAAATGTGCAAAATGTGACATTCCAACGTATGACAAATGGATCTCAGAATTCTGTGATGTTAAATTACTCATCACTATCCTGTCATGCAAATTTTGTTTTTCGGTACATTTTCTTTGAAGTGCAATTTTTGTCTTATCATAGTTTCTTCGCCTTGTTAGAGAGTGTAATTGTATGTATAAAATTATTATATTTCTTTGACATCATGTTTTTAGTTTTATTAAGATAATCCATAACAAAATAGATTGATAAATCATAAGATACTTAATTAAGCCTAAAATGATTCCCACCGGGAGTACTGATGACACTTGGAGTGATTTTCCACCGAACGGACTTTATTTTTGTCATAACATATGTATTTAATATGTAATTGAAGAGTATTCTGTCAGAATATATGGTTATGGTGATTATGTAAGAGTATTTTATCAGGTTATTATTATTAGTAACTAGTAAACATTGCTGTAATATTATATTTTATCTCACTGCTTTCTTCTGTTTATGCTTATTTGATGTCCATGTCGACGACTATTTAAGATTGTGTCACAATAAATGATTAATATTATGAACAACAGTCGGTCAATAATATATCGTAATATTATACCCCTTACCCTCCTAGGTGATTCGTTTTATGTAGTTAAAATTTGTGTTGGCTGGTTTTTAAGATTATACTGTCAGAGTATATTATTATTAATATTATTATTATTATTATTATTATTATTATTATTATTATTATTATTATTATTATTATTATTATTATTATTACCATGCACAAAAAATTTGGCGCGACAGCTCCCACGAGCCTTGGCCTACCAAGCGACCACTGCTCGGTCCGAGGGGCTGCAGTTTACGAGGTAATGAGTAGTAAGCATGACGAATACTCTCGGCTGCTCTCCTCTTCTTTCTAAGCTGCGGCCGCTACCTCACCGTCAGGTAGTTCGTCAGTTGTATTCACGTAGGCTGAGTGGACCTCCAATCAGCCCTTAGATCCAGGCGGAACTAGAATTCCCTTACGGGAGGGACTAAAGCAAACATACCACAAAGAGAAAACAACGAGTAATTGGAATATTTTACTTCCGTAGCGATGAAATTTCCCAGGTTTATTTTAAGGAAATTTTTATGTTTTAGTAAACGCTACTTAAGGTACTTTGTTATATATTTCACAACAAAATTCTCTTAAATAATGTTTAATATCGAAGGAAACACCCTTGGCTTAGGAACTTACGGGATTGGACAGGACTAGTTTCGAGTAGACTGATGAGGACAACCGAACATGGTACAGACTTCGCTGTGATAGTGGCCAATCTTCAGTAATGGAGAAGGAACTGCAAGAAGAAGAATTACTATTACAACTTTTCTGCGTACAGTTACGTATTAGCAGTTCACATCAATCAACCCTTGACCAGTTAGGGATATCTAGCCTTTGTGATTTTGACATAAGGGATCTTCAGCATTTACTGCCCTTTCCTCATGGATGTTTGCTGTTGCGAGGTCAGCAAGTCGGTTCTCTCCCATTGTACTTGTAGGCTATTAGCTTACGTAGAGCAGAGAAACTTCTCTCTGTAGAAAGTGTTGTGACTGACAGGGTGGCAAATATTTGTAGCAATATTCTAAACATGTCTTCGTTACATAGAGCTAATATACGCAATTCTTTGGCCCTCTATTTTCTTCTGGATGAGACGTTGTCCAGCTATCTCTCCATAGTGATATTTCTTATCTAAATTCAGCACTTGTTGCTGTGCAATCTACTTCATACATGTCTGCTGCCTTAATAATTCCATCTACTGAAAACTTAGAAAAGTTATTGGGATTAAGCCCTTCTATAGGGGGTCACGTTATTAACATTATTACAAAACCGTTATTCTATCTGACATATTAAAGGGTCGGCAAACGATAAGAGTACAAACTTCCTGGTGTGTTCATCAGGATCCTTAGTTGACACATTCATTTCTTGAGTTTGGCTGCCGATAATACGTGGAAGACGGACTTCTTCACCCATTGGAGTATCCATTCTCGGTGTTTTTCTTATTATATTCAACCTTCCTATTACGGTGCCAATGCAAGACAATGCAGATGACAAATATTGTTTAGGATCTTGCAGGAACTTGCTTAGCTTCAAAGCGTGGGCGAAACAGTGAACAGCTGTTTCCAAACCAACAATAAATTTACTTCTTTTCATAATCGTCGCTAAGATAACACCTTTATTTAACGTCTCAGTATTTGGACCTTCCTCTATTTGTTTAAAAAGCCTTACAATATGTAATATTTGTTCCTGAAATATAATGAAGCTATTATTTCTTTCTACCCAATGAGTAGGACAAAATGCCTTTAACTTGGTCTTTTTTGACTCACTGATATCAGGTTCACTAATAAGTCTTTGAAGAGCAGACATTCTTTCCGCAGAAGCAGAGACAGACATTGTGACTGACGAGATAATCCTTACCATATTCCTAATTCGCCTAATATCACAGCTTTTTGTAATGCAGAAGTTCAATTGATGGCTGAAGCAGTGTATATAAAATGCCAGAGGTTGTTCATTCAAAATTATTGCTTGGGTTCTAATAAATTTACCTGGCATATTTGATGCAATCAAACCCCTGAGCCCAAAATTCTTCAAAGTTTAATCCAAATTTGTATAACTCATTGACAATGCTGCATTTTATGTCGACTCTAGCCCCCGAGGGAGCAAAATGAACTTTCAGAAAAAAAAACTGCACAATTCTTCAGTGTAGGAAAGTCACTTACATTTTTTAACCATTCCCTCCTGTATTTGCGTGCCTGCTTGTCCTACAAATTTCCACAGAACGAAAAGTTAGCTGGAGGCTTCAATGTTTCAGTCAAGAAATTTAATGTTGTAACTTCATGCAATATCTTCCCAACAGCATGAGCAATATCGTAAGTAGGATATTCTTCATGGTCATCCTGAAATTTGAAGACGTACCATACCATTTACTCTTATATTTTATTATACTACAAGGGCTTCCTGTAGAAAATCTTTACATTCACTGTTTTGGATACAGAAACAACGATAAGAAAAGTGGCGGTTTTATAATTAGTATATTAACTCACTGTAGGTGTAAAACGTAAATACGTCGCCATAAGACCTATCTGTGTCGGTGCGACGCAAAGCCCCTAGCAAAAAAAAAAAAAAAAAAACAACGTAAATACATGCTCGCAATATAAAAATATTTATCAGTGGGTTGACAGCCATGTTACTAATGTAACTTTAAAGCTTTTAAGTCAGTCAAAAACACTAACTATATCACACATAACACAATAACATTCCTGTAAAAAGTACGCGCTATTACAAAAAGAATGCCAACCTTAGTTCTCTAAGAACATCATTAGATTCCATCAAATCACTTCAAATCATGCGTATGTATGTAGAATATTGTTTGCGTTGCGTAAAACCTGTCAATGTTTGCGAGTTGGTGATATTATGTCAAAGAAATAAGGAATAATGATTGAATTATTCCTCAACTGTCACCCTATTAAATTGTAGTAACCTGCCTGTAATTACCTAATCAGCTAACCGTTAAGCGAATGTAAGGATTACTTTCAGTAACTGGTTCTAATAAGGTGACAGTTGAAGAATACTACAATCGTTATCTGCTATTTCTTGCTCGTAATATCACCAACTCATTATCAATGACAAGTGTACGCAACGTAAACAATGAATATTTAAAGTTATATGATGGAATCTGAAGATGATATTGTGGAACGAGACAAATCATTCTTTATCTAATAGTGTGTGTGGTTTTTTTACAGGTATGTTATAGTGTTTTCTTAGAATTTGATTTACGTCGCACGGTCACACATAGGTGTTATGTCGACGATAAAATAAGAAAGGGCTAAGAGCGGGAAGAAATTGGCCGTGGCCTTAGTTAAGGTACAGCCTCAGCATTTGCCTGAATATAGGAAACCACGGGAAACAATCAGGGGTGCAGACAGTAGGATTAGAAATATCTACCTCCCGAATGCATGCTGACGGGTATGTGCTCAAATTTACGCGGTCATTTGATCGGTATCTTATAGTGTTGTATGATTTTTATTTAATGTTTTCGGACTGAAAAATCCTTAAAGTTACATTAACTAAGTAGATAATAGAAAATGCGGCTTTCTTCTGAACAAAACATGTTCCTATTGTATCAGAAGTGTGGCTAACTAACGTATTATAACTACTAGGTAATGGCACATAACAGTAATTTTCTGTTAATATACATAACTGACTGATACTGTACCCGACCATATGTCCTGAAATATGCCTGGCTAAGCTCATCGGTTCACGATCGTGGAGAGTCCGAATGGGGCTCCAAATCTAGCTACTAAATCTTACTCTAAATTGACAGAGATCTTAGAACACAAAGATTAATCAGAACTAAACCGAAGTACAGAGGTAAGACATATTTATTAGAACTGTTGTAAAATAAGAGAACTAAAATACTCGGATGCAGACACTGTACAAATATGTCGCCAATGTGACGATGGGTGTCGAGCAACTATGAAATTAAAATAATATCCTTTGGAACGTGACTGACACTATAGCACGGAAATAGTAAAACAGATAAACCTACACAGCGTTTGACCTAAAACTTTATGATTGCAAATCTATCATTGTGAGAGACTAGCATGCCTTTTCTCATCCATAATCAGAAACGTCCAGAAAATTCAGGATACATGAATACATATTAACAAAATCTTGTTATCAGACCGGATACTACAACCCCAAAAATAACACAGATTCTACGTCCATGGTCGTGGCCTGGACTGCACAACCTTCAATGAGTGCACGGCCCTTGCATCCCCAAAACGAAGGAAGCGACCACAACAAGCACAACAATAAGACCACCGCAGACCAAGAGGAAAAGCCTTCCTGAAAACAACATATCCATGGAAATAAATTAACCTCGACGTAGCCCGCAAGAAGCTCGAGCCTCGTGTGCACTCAGGTCCTCCAGTGGTTGATTGCCTCTTCTTACCCCACGGAAAAGACTGGTTAGGTAATCGCATTCCACATAAAGGGAAACTACATTCCGGCTGGCTCGATACAATTATTAATTATGCAATTCTTCTGTTTTGTTGAACACAAACCTTCAAACAAAACTACCTGCTAACAGCTGGGATGGCACTCCACTTTCATTGCTCTCCCAAGATCTATTCTTGGTCGACCTCTTACTCTCATGGATACTCTGGCTCACTCTGGCCAACAGCGCATTTTGCTTTTTACGCGATCATAAAGTAACTGAACATTAATGTCACGTCCACTGTTTCTTCATTCAGAGACTGATATTCCCATTAATAGGCTATTCATCATAACTCTCAATAAGGCCATCCACTTACTTTTTATAACTCTCAGCATCTATCCTCCTAACCCACATTCCATTCCAGAGCAGACCCACGAATCAATCAGACGTTCAGTTTCCTCAAAGATCCTTACTAATCAACGCTGGGGAAATATGTTCCGCCAGCCTCTGCTTGATCCAGGTGTAATGTCATGCATTACGGGTGGCTCGTAACTTTAAAAAGAGGATAAGAATTCCTCGGTCCTACAGTTAATAAAGGGTTGCCTACTCCACTGAACCATACGGGTTCCCCAAGAAACATTGAGTTTCCTTTCTACGGTTGACCTGCTTCTCCCAACGGACATTCAGAAACTCACAGTTTCTTTTTTACCTGCTAAATTACTGCATCACACGTCGTAGGTAAGAGATGCTTGATAAATCGAATAATGATTGTCCTTGTTCTTGATTTGCTCCAAACGGTCTTATAACGGAAATCTTAAACCTTTTCGAGAGGGTTTCACTACTGCTGCCTTTCACAAGTGTCGGGCCTCAGTTGGTGGTCGGGGACTCCCAGAACAATTCAAACAAACCTGTCTCCCTCACAGTATCTCGTTTTTCTCTCTCCTGCCGCTCGCCCAAGCTTTTCGTTTGTGAGCTATCGTGCTATTGAGACCTCGCTCCCTGGAACTTCATCGTTCATAACCCGGCGAATGCCTTCCACACACTATATGCGCTTAAATATGGTCCAAGGTTCGCAGTCTGATACGGTTCAATACATAAATGGCGTACGGCTTTCAGTGCCGGGAGTGTCCGAGGACAAGTTCGGCTCGCCGGGTGCAGGTCTTTCTATTTGACTCCCGTAAGTGACCTGCGCGTCGTGATGAGGATGAAATGAATGATGAAGACGACACATACACCCAGTCCCCGTGCCAGCGAAATTAACCAATGATGGTTAAAATTCCAAACCCTGCCGGGAATCGAACCCGGGACCCCTGTGGCCAAAGGCCAGCACGCTAACCATTTAGCCATGGAGCCGGACGGGTTCAATACATAATGCATTGGTACTGAAAAGAAAATCCAGAGCCTGTTTCCTGTCATCCCACAGGGACAAGAATGGAATGAGTGAATCACTCAACTGGGACAATGATTAATGACTGACAGATGAAATGAAGTGGTATTGGAGAGTGTTGCTGGAAAGAAAGGTGGCACGGAAAACCTGATTACCCGGAGACTGTAATTAATAAATTAAAATATATAATTGTTACAGTAGTATGTCCGTGATTCGTACCGGTTTAAGAGTAATGATAGTAATCCAAAATCAATTTTCGATCAAATTTAGTAACTAACAAGTTCCGAGTTCATTAATAAAAATTCCCAGCTCTAAAATCGAACTAGGGCTTTCTGCTTGATAGCTATTCTATATAGCTACTACGTCATGAAAAGCCTGAATAGAGAACCGTCCTAAGAGGCTATATGTCTCCTTAAAAAATCAGTCTTTATACAGTAGTTCCATAAATTGTAATGAATTTTGAAGCTTTCAGAATTCTCATTGTTATGATTATCAAAATTGTTCTAAGCATTCCGTATTAAACATTTCCGTACACAAACAATAAGAAGGATAAATATTCAAAGAATTTAACGAGTTCCTGTTATATATTAGATTATGTTAAACATGGAAGTGTTACTAGGGACTGAAAGTCATGTCACCCACTCCTACAAACTGCATATTCCCCAGCTTTGGCCATGTGTCATGCAGTACATGGGTATTTCAAAAAGTACATTTGAGTAAGTTTGTAACTCAATTTTACAGTAAATCTTTGCTCATCACTGACTAACTACCTAGCGTTAACTGAAATGTTACTTAGCACCTGTTTCATTAGGCCTGTCTGCTTTCCTGTTACAATCTCAACATCATTTGAGATAACTGAAATTTTAGTTGCTTTAACTAAAGTACTAGGAACACTTATACTTATTTCATCATCTGAAACTTTTCACTTTTTCAGAAGAAATCCTGTCAAAGCCACAAGATGAAGCCTTTATCAGCAGAATTTTGATAGGTTTTTAATTCTGTTTCATTTTGGGCTGTTTAAACAATGAAATGTCGTATGGCTTTCAGTGCCGGGATATCTCAGGACGGGTTTCGGCTCGCCAGCTGCAGGTCTTTCTATTTGACTCCCGTAGGCGACCTGCGCGTCGTGATGAGGATGAAATGATAGAAGACAACACATACATCCAGCTGCCGTGCCGTAGGAATTAACCAATTAAGGTTAAAATCCCTGACCCGGCCGGGAATCGAACCCGTGATCCTGTGTACCGAAGGCCAGTACGCTGACCGTTCAGCCAACGAGTCGGGCTTTTAAACAATGATAGAATTGAAACACTAGAAAATATACGTTTGTTACCCATTGCGTGGAAAATAGTATTATTTTAGGTAATATTTCAAGTAACTTATTACTTTTGAAGGAAACTTATTTTGAAACAAATTCACTGCGAGTGTTATTGCACCGCAATCCACTTAGTTCATCGTAACATTTTGTGAAGCATTGACCTCGGCGGTCGCTGAGGTAAACGGAATAGGCCAATGTGCAGCATAGTGTTGCCAGTCCTATGGCCACTACTAGCACGAGTTCAATCTATATATATAAAAATAAGAGTCTTGTCTGTACATTGCTCAGAATTTGAAAAGAACGGTATTTCTGTATCAGTCATGTCCACAGTAACAAGAAAATGCATTTTTTACTTTTCCGTAATTTCTGTCTCTCTGTCCGTCTGTATGTATGTATGTACACGCATAACGAGAAAACGGCTGTAGATAATTTAATGCAAATCGGAATGTAAAGTCGGGTGATGAACCGCTACAATCTAGGCTATAAATTATTTTAATCACGCTGAGTGAAATGGTAGTTTAGGGGAAGGCCTGAAATTTAATTCTCAAATATTAATGTTATTAGTGGTCGTGTCGTAATGAAAATCGCTAGACAAAGATGGACAATAATTCGCCACAATATAGGCTATACACGCTGAGAAAAATGGTAGTTTAGGGGAAGGCCTAAAATTTAATTGTCAAATATTTATTTTATTAGTGGTCGTATCTTCACGAAAATTGGTATGCAAATCTAGGCTATCAATAATGTTATTCGCACTGAGTGAAATGGTAATTTAGGGGAAGGCCTGAAATGTAATCTATATATAGAAAACAGGAGTTTTGTCTGTACATTGCTCAGAATTTGAAAAGAATGGTATTTCTGTATCAGTCATGTCCACAGTAACAAGAAAATGCATTTTTTACTTTTCCGTAATCTCTGTCTGTCTGTCTGTCTGTCTGTCTGTCTGTCTGTCTGTCTGTATGTAGACGCATCACGAGAAAACGGCCGAAGAGAATTTAATGAAAATCGGAATGTAAAGTCGGGTGATGAACCGCTACAATCTAGGCTATAAATTATTTTAATCACGCTGAGTGAAATGGTAGTTTAGGGGAAGGCCTGAAATTTAATTCTCAAATATTAATGTTATTAGTGGTCGTGTCGTAATGAAAATCGCTAGACAAAGATGGACAATAATTCGCTACAATATAGGCTATACACGCTGAAAAAAATGGTAGTTTAGGGGAAGGCCTAAAATTTAATTGTCAAATATTTATTTTATTAGTGGTCGTATCTTCACGAAAATTGGTATGCAAAGTCGGGGAATAGGTCGCTATAATCCAGGCTATCAATAATGTTATTCGCACTGAGTGAAATGGTAATTTAGGGGAAGGCCTGAAATGTAATCTATATATAGAAAACAGGAGTTTTGTCTGTACATTGCTCAGAATTTGAAAATAATGGTATTTCTGTATCAGTCATGTCCACAGTAACAAGAAAATGCATTTTTTACTTTTCCGTAATTTCTGTCTGTCTGTCTGTCTGTCTGTCTGTCTGTCTGTCTGTCTGTCTGTCTGTATGTAGACGCATCACGAGAAAACGGCCGATGTGAATTTAATGAAAATCGGAATGTAAAGTCGGGTGATGAACCGCTACAATCTAGGCTATAAATTATTTTAATCACGCTGAGTGAAATGGTAGTTTAGGGGAAGGCCTGAAATTTAATTCTCAAATATTTATGTTATTAGTGGTCGTATCTTCACAAAAATTGGTATGCAAAGTCGGGGAATAGGTCGCTATAATCTAGGCTATCAATAATGTTATTCGCACTGAGTGAAATGGTAGTTTAGGGGAAGGCCTGAAATGTAATCTATATATAAAATAAGTGTTTTGCCTGTGCATTGCTCAGAATTTGAAATGAATGATATTTCTGTACCTGTCATGTCCACAGTAACAAGGAAATGCATTTTTTACTTTTCCGTAATTTCTGTCTGTCTGTCTGTCTGTCTGTCTATTTGTCTGTCTGTCTGTCTGTCTGTCTGTCTGTCTGTCTGTCTGTCTGTCTGTCTGTCTGTCTGTCTGTCTGTCTGTCTGTCTGTATGTATGTATGTATGTATGTATGTATGTATGTATGTACACGCATCAATAGAAAGCGGCTGAAGAAAATTTAATGAAAATCGGTATGTAATGTCGGGTGATGAACCACTGCAATCTAGGCTACACATTATTTTATTCACGTTGAGTGACATGGTAGTTTAGGGGAAGGCCTGAAATTTAATTCTCAAATAAGTTATTTATGTTATTAGTGGTCGTATCGATAAATACTATATAACTAACATAACTTTACTTATGTCGTAAGTTAGTAGTAGTTATGTAAGAAGTTATTAAATTTCTGATCACTTATGTCTTATACATTGTTACCGTACCGCATATAATCAGAGATATTCATGGATTTGGATTTTTGTTACTAGGTCCATATCAGCGCCGAGTCACTAGAAAATGGGTAAACAGAATTTAGTGAAAATCGGTATGTAAAGTCTGAGAATAAGGAACTACAGTCTACGATATAAATAATTTTGTAAGACACCCTAATATCACAGAGTCGAAAGAAAACTAATGTGACGGCCTGCAATATAGAAAGCTCATAAACGTTATCAACAATAACATTACATTGACCACTGTTTGTTGTGATGTGCTTTTTGTCTTCTGTTTCCTCTCATCCACGATAGATAGGATCAGGGGCGTAGCCAGGGGGGGGGGGGTTACTGGGGGTTAGAACCCCCCCCGCCCATTGAACTTTCACAAAAAGAAAATAAATAGAAACTGACAGTAAACAATAAACTTCTTTTATGTGATCAAGATAAACTCCCTGCAATCTACTGCTTGTTGAGAGTGTTTGCCACCCTACCTGTCACCACTGCAGCCAGTGAGAGATCATTTTCAACATTAAGACGCCTTAAAACCTACCTCAGAAATACCACAAGTGAAAGTCGACTCAACGGGTTGGCTCCCTTGAACATTCACAGAGACATAGTTGTAAAACCAACAGATGTGTTAAATTTATTATCTAGGAAGCCTGGAAAATTAGATTTTAGATTGTAAACTGAACATACCGTTTGAGATAAAACTGCTGACCTCGATCATATTGTTCTTGTTCTGTATTTTAAAGTAAGAATTTTGTAGTGTATTGCAATCTGAATATCACATACAGTAATTCACTCCTGTATCAGTATCCTTATGACAGTCATGCATGCGCGTACCAGACACGCACAAGCACAAGCACTTTCATTATGTTATATCTTAATTTTGTATTCGGGAGATAGTAGGTTCGAACCCCACTATCGGCAGCCCTGAAAATGGTTTTCCGTGGTTTCCCATTTTCACCCAGGCAAATGCTGGGGCTGTACCTTAATTAAGGCCACGGCCGCTTCCTTCCCACTCCTAGCCCTTCCCTGTCCCATCGTCGCCATAAGACCTATATGTGTCGGTGCGACGTAAAACAACTAGCAAAAAAAAAAATCTTAATTTTGTAACTGTAACCCCCCCCCATTGGCCGATCCTGGCTACGCTACTGGATAGGATTACTGCAGCGTACCGAGGTTTTTTTTAATTTGCTTGACGTCGCACCGACACAGGTAGGTCTTATGGCGACGATGGGATAGGAAATGAATAGTGGTGTGAAGGAATGTGAAGGAAGCGGCCTTGGCTTTAAGGTACAGCCTGGTGTGACTGGTATGAAAATGGGAAACCACGGAATACCATCTTCAGGGTTGCTGGCAGTAGGGTTCGAATTCACTATCTCCCGGATGCAAGCTCACAGCTGCGTGCCCATAACCACACGGGCAACTCGCCTGGTCGTACCGACTGTAACAGCCTGCCTGTATAATGGCGGGAAGTAGCTGGGGAGTAAGATAACTTTCTTCTTTAGCATGCCATTCCTCTGTTTCATATATTTTCTGATATATCTGGTACGTAACACACTGGTTCATCATAGTATTCGAGCTATTCAATCCCTACTCTGAGGCACTGATTGGAATGAGTAGTGTACATATTTAACGGAATAATGACAGAGGAGTTTTCACGGCAGTCTGCGACTTGGTTATTCCAGCTCTGGAACTTTGGACTCTTAGATCGGCACCGTAGTACTGTTCGTTCAAAGTGAGAAAGTGTGCGGTTTTCCATTTGATCGAGTATTTAAATGATAACATTGCATTCAATCGCTACATTCCTACTGACAGTTTTGTAATGACCTATGTTGAATTCAGTTAGGTAAACCACCAAGTCATTCTTTCTGAGAATCCCGTAGCGAAGCACGGGTACATCAGCTAGTACTTACTATAGTTACCATCCTATATTCATTATACTACTATTCCTCCCTAGCGAAATTCAGTGGCATGTATATTTAAGGCAGAACTAAATATTTAGGTATAATGTCATTTAAGAAAATGAACTTTGTAAACTTTTAAATGTAACAAGGAGGTGGGCTAAAGCCCCCTTAACCCCTTCCTGGATTCGCACTTGGATCCAGGTAAAAGTTACCTCAGGGTAAGAGTCAGTCACGCTACCACAAGCCAGCTAGTATGAAAATAACAAAATATTTGTTGTGAAATCATACTCTAAGCTCTCGTCGGTTTTTCGGTTTTACTCTTTCATGTCATTGAAGTTCATATTGGCGATTATTGAAAAGTGTAATCCCAGATTATCATTCCAGAAATGTTGAATTAGCAATAACGTTGTTAACTCGGAAAAATAGCTATAATAATGGCGTATGGTCTCCGGAGTGGTCTGGTGCATGTCTTTCCTTTGTAGAGGTCCTATAGGTGACCTGCATGTCTGTGAGGATGAGGCCCTATCTATGATGATTTCTAATGATGAAGACGGCACATACACCCCGTCCCCGAGCCAGACGAGTTAAGCATTTAAAGTTAAAATTCCCGACCCGGCCGTGAACCGAATTCGAGACTCCCTGAACCAAAGGCAAGAACGGTAAACATTTTGCCATGGAGGTGGGCAAAACAACAGTTATGTTTGCTGACTGACAATTTTCTCCTTACTCTTGTATTTATCGTACCAAACGTTACCAGAGGGTTATCAGGGGAGAGACGTGAAAATACAAATACAAATACGAATACTAAAATTAAAATATTACCCGGGCAGCATTTTTATATCAAACCACATTATCTGATCTATTCATAACGAATGCTGCTAGCAGGTCGGGTCCTCTTGTTATTATTATTATTATTATTATTATTATTATTATTATTATTATTATTATTATTATTATTATTATTATTATTATTATTATTATTATTGCAATTTGTTTTACGTCGCACAGACAGGTCTTATGGTAGCGATGGATTAGGGAAGGGCTAGGATTAGGAATAAGCAACCACTTTATTTAAGGTAGCCTAGAACCCCAGCTTGTGTAAAAATGGAAAAAAACGGAAAACCATCGTCAGGGCTGCCGACATTGGGGTTCGAACTCATTATCTCCCGAATGCAAGCTCACAGCCGTGTGCACCAGTTCACGTGTCCAATAATGTATGCTGGCATTTGGAGATGAAAAAGCGTGCAACATTTACGTGACTGTTGATAGGACAACCAAGGAGTTTTACGTGTAATCCGAACTACAAGGACATTACTTTCCATTTTTAAAACCCACATCCACTGGCTAGGATTCGAACTGCGACCCCCTTTGTGAGAAGCCAGTAAACTGTAACACACAGCTATCACGTCTTCATTTATAGCAGACATGTAAAGGTCACGATCAGACTGACAGTTCTGCGTGCATGAGAAATAGCTCTAACGAGCGGAAGCCCAGGACGCTATCAGATAGTGCAATCCTGGAGGGAAGGAGATTACATTCAAAAGTGTGGCACTCCGTACAATACACGTATAAATTATTTCATAAAAGGATATACATATTTAAACATGTTCAAAACGGCGTTTTCATTAAACACGTGACAACACATCATGCTTTTTAATCACAGTGTATCAGGAAAATAAATAATTACTTTAAAGTTTGCCATGAGCAATGAAGTAGGCTACAAAATAAAATGCGCTTACAATGTTTAGAGGATTAACGTGCTCAACTATCCTATGAACAATTAAGAACCGAGCTCGATAGCTGCAGTCGCTTAAGTGCGGCCAGTATCCAGTATTCGGGAGATAGTAGGTTCGAACCCCACTGTCGGCAGGCCTGAAAATGATTTTCCATGGTTTCCCCATTTTCACACCAGGCAAATGCTGGGGCTGTACCTTAATTAATAATTAATTAATGTTATTTTGTTACGTCCCACTAACTACTTTTTAAGGCCTTCGGAGACGCCGAGGTGCCGGAATTTAGTCCCGCAGGAGTTCTTTTACGTGCCAGTAAATCTACCGACACGGGGCTGTCGTATTTGAGCACCTTCAAATACCACCGGACTGAGCCAGGTGTACCTTAATTAAGGCCACGGCCGCTTTCTTCCCACTCCTAGCCCTTTCCTGTCCCATCGTCGCCGTAAAACCTATCTGTGTCGGTGCGACGTAAAACAACTAGCAAAAAAAATTAAGAAGCAAAATAATCTAGAATATTATGCCGTAAATATATGGCCTCTGTAGCAAAACGTCGTGTTTTCATAAACTTAAGCAAACGAAAATAGTCTTCATGTAACGGCATTGATACAAGAATATTCTCAAATACAAACACACACTAACAAAATTACTATGTCATTCTTTATGTAGCTCAGGGCCTCTCAAACGCCCAAAATCTCACGCGTGCAAATTGAGGCGCAGCGTTCATGTGCACAGTGCATCGGTCTCATTCGGCTCGGCTCGGCTCGGCTCGGACCAACGCTTCGTCTCTTTGCTACTCGGCTAAGCTCGGCTCGGATTTGGAGCGCTACGGAGCAAGGGAGGACAAGGGAGACAGGCGGAGCGAGCGAGACAGGCGTCGGGAAAGAGAGAGAGACAGTGCCATTGCTCCAAATCGAGGAGTGCGGGTCTGCAGTCTGGTCAACAAAGCGAAGTCGTCTTTTGCACCGTGCACAGTGCATGAACTAGGTGCGTGCACTCTGAGAGGCTGTAATATGCGTGCACAGCTCTGTGTCGGCAACGTGGAGAAGTACAAGCCGACTGAGACGGAGAGACTTGAGCCACGTTCACAGGTATTTGCAGCACGGGCACTTTCGCTTACGGCGGGCAAGGTGTGACACCCGTCATTAAAAGGAAAAAGGCCACATTAAATAAACAGCGTAGTAATTGTCAAGGTTTCCGACAAAGAGTGGATCTCACCGGAGAAAAAAGTATTATCTTGTTTTATAAAAATATGTAGCAATGGAAACTAAAAGAAACATAAAGTAAGCAGTAAATACTGGTACATAGCATACATATTTGTCCTAAAATAGCTGCCTCTGTGGATCAGCGGTAGAGTGTCGGCCTCCGGATCCCAAGATAGCGGGTTCAAACCCGGAAGAGGTAGTCGGATTTTTGAAGGGCGGAAAAAAGTCCGTTAGACACTCCATGTCGTACGATGTCGGCATGTAAAAGATCTCTGGTGACACATTCGGTGTTTACCCGACAAAATTCATTAAATCTCAGCCATAGACGCCCAAGAGAGTTTCGGTTTACTCGGCCTGCCATTTAGTGGGGGCCTAGAGTAAAACGGAACGTCGAAATTGACGAGCAGACATCCAGATGGCGTCAAATTGAAATGTCTGCACACGGTAGCTGAGGCTATACGATTATTATTTTATTATTTGTCCTAAAATAAATAGCAACTTTTAAAATCTAGGGGCTGATTTTAGAAACGGTATTTAGATGACGTTTACAGTTAAACAATGTCTAGGTATGGCTGCCGCTTTGCGAATACGTCATTTATCAGTTAGTCTGTCTAAAGGCGATGTTCAAGAGGTCATGTCTGAACCCTGCCGAGGACACTATTTAGCCTCACATTTTAGGAGTAAATCATAGTCAGAGGTCATGTACCGGTACCATGAACATATAGCCTACTTTATATTATCAAGTTGAGACGACTCCAATAAAAATGGTTAGGCCGACGTTTCCCTGCGAACTCGCAGCAATCCATTTGAAACGGGTATAAAACATCCTTAGATCTAATTATAATAAATACTGTAGTAATAGGCAAACTATTCTGTTTCGTTTTATTCCGTTATAAAACCGAGTAGTTACTTCCAGCGTCGCCCAGGAGTTATGAAGCGTAAGACAGCTATTGCGAGGCCTCGTTGAGGAATAACCTTAGACGTGTAATAGAATTATTCTGTAAGAGGGAGCGAGTACATCATCATGTCTTACGGCAGAATAGGTAGTTCCTTCTTTTGTTACCAATCCATTTATTTGGATGGGCGCTGCATATATCTCAATCTATGAATATTTAACAACTTCATGATCTCATTTTGACATGATATCATAATACCTCTTACGTGCGGTGTACTCTAAGGTTAAATTCAACAGACTCACTTAAGCATTTAGGTAGGTAATATTTCACGGCAGAAGTGCGGCACCGTAAATGGTTCATCAAGTCATTAGTTTCACAATAGTTCAGTCACAATAACTTAAAACCTAAGCCAAGGTCCTTTTAAAAGAAAATCCATACTCGTTGTCTTAACAATAGGTGAGTGATTTCGCTACGGTGGATGCCTTGGCTCTTGCAAAGTCAGCAGCATAAAAAAGTGTTCCTGGCCAGACAGTGCATTGATGACTTATCTCAGGATGGCTTCAGGGAGAGAGACGAATTGCCAATAATGCATTTACCGGCCGTTTTGTGTAATAACCTTGAAACGTGCTCGGTATTAAGACAGCACCTTTCTACAGAGCGACCTTGCTGGAAGGGCATTGTAGCTTATGTTACACGAGGCAAACACCACAGAAAATAATTTACTATAAACCGGGAAATAACTTAACCGGAAACATCAGAGCGAAAAAGGCTTTGGAGCTAGGACATACCAGTGGTTGACGCGAAATAGCAACAAGACGTTTGTCATTTCCGGTAAATAGTGTCAGGTCTTCTTCTAGGTTGTCTATTGGCATACCATTATATCACATGAAAAAGTGTCTGAAAGTTCGTTTAGTCGTTTTCGTGCTTATGTTAGGTTATGCATGTTAGAGGTACCTTTTGAAATCCTGTTGCAATCAACAAGTATTTTGAGTTGCATTTTAACTTCCTACCTTTAATGGGTAATATTTTTTTAATATCGTGTGGCTATTTCTAGCCGAGTGCAGCCGTCGTAAGGCAGACCCTCCGATGGGATAGTGTTATGTGTGAGTTGCAGGGATGTTGGGGACAGCACAAACACCCAGCGCTCGGGCCGTTGGAATTAACCAATGTACGTAAAAACCACCGTCCCGGCCGGGAATCGAACCCGGCACCCTTTGAACCGAAGGCCAGTACGCTGACCATTCAGCCAACGAGTCGGACACCTTTAATGGGTGTAGCTCCGTGTATGATAGACGTTTGTACTGCGCCATATTGGAGTAGAGAGGACCTAGTTCGATTATTTTTAAAGCTATCATTATTTGTAATTCACCGATACACTATGGGGTGGCTCTGAATTCTCACCACCATCCATTTTAAGAAGAAACTGGAATATTATTTCCTGTTTCTTACGATATTCACATGCATTTTGTCCACCAGCATTTATTTAATGAGCAAATTTGACCGGACGTTGGAAGCAACATACACTAAACAAATGGCCTACAAATGATAATAATAAACAAGTGCTATCTGTGAACGTATCATTCATCTGTAAGATAACAATGCAAAGTAATCGATTTGTATGGAAACGAGTTGAGTATTTGAACACACAATGACGGCTGTGCACATAATTGTAGGGAAGTCGGCTAGGAATTTCAAATAATAGTCTACTAATTCACCGGAGGAGTTGGCCGTGCGATTAGAGAAGCGCGGCTGTGAGCGTGCATCCGGGAGATAGTGGGTTCGAATCCCACTGTCGGCAGCCCTGAAGATGGTTTTCCGTGGTTTCCCATTTTCACACCAGGCAAATGCTGGGGCTGTACCTTAATTAAGGCCACGGCCTCTTCCTTCCAACTCCTAGGCATTTCCTATCCCATCGTCGCCATAAGACCCATGTCGGTGCCACGTAAAGCCACTAGCTACTAATTCAAATAATATTCTAGTAATCATGTTTTAAGGTATTAAACAACTAGATTTTTACTACTTTAAAATTTGAAATAATTGTAGTTATTGATAATTCACTTGCCATAAGCCTAAACACGCCGGGCTGAGTGGCTCAGACGGTTAAGGCGCTGGCCTTCTAACCCCAGCTTGGCAGGTTCGATCCTGGCTCAGTCCGGTGGTATTTGAAGGTGCTCAAATACGACAGCCTCGTGTCGGTAGATTTACTGGCACGTAAAAGAACTTCTGCGGGACTAAATTCCGGTACCTCGGCGTCTCCGAAGACCGTAAAAGTAGTTAGTGGGACGTAAAGCAAATAGCATTATTATTATTATTATTATTACATAAGCCTAAACATTCTTTTCGTGTTACCTCTAAATTATGTTAATAAGTATCTTTCCATAATATCCATTCCAGCTGCTAATTATGTCGTTCTGAAAGTAAGTATACGTACCTGAAGCCAGTGACACCTCCAAATGATAGTGAACCCTGCCGGGATTAAAACTGTTTCGCCTTCATGGCAGTGCAAATGTAGAGTGGTACAATTTCGAAATAAATACATTTCCGATCAAACTTAGAAAACCCACTATATTTCATTATTCAAAGTTAGTACCACTTACTTGTGACTGTCTGTTGGAAGAGTGAAGCAGATCCTTTGTAAATTTGAAAACATAATAATTCGTCTGTTTCCATTAGTTTGCAAGAAACTGCCAATTTCATAGTGTAACGTGACCGGCGCTTCATTGCATTTCACGTTGTAATAAGTTTAAAGCTGTCTTAGCTAAACTCTGGGACATATTCCTGAAGCTTAAAGTGCTTTTTGTAATAATACCATATCTCTACGAACCTCAAGACGGGAGTATGACATTGCAAGAACTATTCCTTGTATTTCTCTGTAACTAGTTTTTGGATCGAATTTTGAAGTACAAGCGGTACATTTTCGATCGGATGCACGGTACACATTCCAACACAGATGTTCGCATTTTTGCTCACTACAGGTCAGAGAAGAACGTTTATATGAAGTGTTTAGTTATGCACCTTCATTGATCTTCAGCAAATTGGTTATCAAGGATACAACACCCTTGCCTAAAATCCCTGAATCTCCTTCATACAGTTAACCTAAAATGAATCACCATCCTGTCGCCGAATATAATGAATGACTACAATTCAGTACTAAATCAACACCAGATAATTCGACCGTTATGGAAAATACTTCAGCTTCAGCTTTTAATGTTACAAGCGCTGTATCACCCGACAAATCTATGAAAAATATCTTACCGTCACCTGAAAAGAACCCAGGCCAAAAAATGAGATCTTCACCCCATTCAACATCAGAACAGCATTTTCAGATTGCTATGTTCAAAAGATCTTGCTATAAGAATTACAGTGGCGTAAATATAAACCAAGAGATATCTTCAAAATGATAAATTTCAACGAGAGCATTTTGAAAGACAGCCAGTGTGGATTTGTCCTCTGGATTTTAACTGTGATAATTACCTAATAAATGGGCCATGGATTCAATGCCAGAACAGCAATGCGTGGTATCATGAAATATGTGTTGGGGGGGGGGGGGGAAGGGATACTTTGTGAATGGAAAATGTGTGTAATCCAAGTTGTACTTGGGCGATCAGAATTGTACCACTAGCGGTACAATTGCGGTCAACGACAGGCTCCCCTGCTTCGTACAATTTTCATGATGAGGCTTTATTATATTAATATTAATAATATGTGCCATTATTTAAGGTGGCAACTTGAGTGTCAATGACACGAATGTTGGTAGTACCGCAAATGAAGTGTAAGTGTACGATTAATTAAGTTTTGATCGAAAATATACCATAAATTTAAACCAAAAATACACTCATTTTCATTAAAACCATAACACCTTAAAATACATAGAATAGGAAGTTCATATTCACAGGACATGTGCATTGGTATGTTCTGAAGGAAAGATTAGTATTTGGACCCTATCGGCCTTCAGGTTGAAGGTCCACATCATTATCTCGGCGCACCACCACCGACTGGTCACATGTGCCTACGGCTCTCGTTGTCGCCATAAACTGAAGTTAATGGATCACTGTTACTTGAGCAGACGTGCAGGATGCCCCGCAGACGTATGCGAGAACCGTACCGTCAAATGATTGAGTTTGGAACAGGGCGCATTATTGGCATGATAGGACGTAATGCATCCATCCGATAAAATGCTGCTCGTGTGGGACGAAGTGTGTCGGTAGTACAACGGGTGTACTGAATGGTTCACAGAAGGTCGTAGAAGGCGAAGAGATGGGTCTGATCGCACCACACAGACCACCCCCGAAAAGATCGACACCTCATCCGAATGGCAATGCAGGACTGATCTGCGTCCTCCTCGGCTTTGGCGAAACAGTGGAACAGTGTAACACATCGTACACTATCGGGAGTGACAGTCCGTTGCCGTTTATTACGGTCTGGGTTACCGGCGCGTCGTCCACTTCTCCTCCTACCTTTGACTAGTGTGCATAAACATGCTACACTGAAATGGTGTATGGAACGACGTCACTGGGGACACGAATGGCAGCAGGTAGTGTTTTCGGGCGAATCCATGTTCTATTTGTCTGAAAATGATGGCCGCATTTTGGTTCGCCGCAGACAGGGAGAGAGGCGTCACATTGCATTCGCACAAGACATACAGCACCAACTCAAGGCCAGGGTATGGGGTGCTGTTGGGTACAACCACAAATCACACTTGGTGCGTGTACAGGGCACTGTGACCTGTTTAACCTCGGGAATGACATCCTGTGACTCGTAGCCATACCTTTTCTGCACGAAAATCCAGACGCCATATTTCAGCAGGACAATGCGTGACCACATGTTGCTGCACGAGCACGTGCCTTCTTGTTGTCACAGGATGTCAGACTGATGCCCTACCCCGCCCGATCACTGGACTTGTTGCTAATCGAAAACGTGTGGGATATGGTGAAACGACGAGTGCGGCGCTGTGACCCAATGCCAACAACCAAAGATGAACTTTGGAACCAGGTGAACGCAGCATGGATGGCTATACCCACGATGCGATTCGCGCCTTATACGCGTCGATGCCATCACGTATGTAAAAAGTTATCAATGCCCATGGATGACCTAGTGCCTACTAGGAACAGGACACATGCTGCACCTAGGTGACTGAAATGCTAATCGTTTCTGCGGAACATACTAGTGAACATGTTCTGTGAATATGAACTTCCTATCTCTAGTCTTTCAAGGTGTTCTGCTTTTATGAACATGAGTACATATCATTTGCTAGTGACTTTGTCGCACCGACACAGGTGGGTCTTATGGCGACGATGGGATAGGAAATGCCTCGGAGTTGGAAGGAAGCGGCCGTGGCCTTAGTTAATGTACAGCCCCAGCATTTGCCTGGTGCGAGAATAGGAAACCACGGAAAACCATCTTCAGGGCTGCCGCCAGTGGGATTCGAACCCACTATCTCCAGGATGCAAACTCATAGCTGCTCGCCTCAAACCGAACGGCCAACTCTCCCGGTAGTTTAAACCTTAAATGAATATACAGTATTACTCACTCGAACACAATTCAAAAATTTCTCTTCTTTTATATTGGAAGTTTAACTTGGCTTAGAACATGTTCTGAATTAAGTGTTACCATTATTTACATTTATATTAATGTGCAGGAATTGCAAATATAATAATATACCAAAGTTTCTAGTTGAGAAGCATAATTTTACAGTTTGTCGTCAATACATACCTGTCCAAAGTTACCGGTTGAGTATCACAGGCTACTGCATAATTAGATATTGATATTATACAAGGAGAGCTCGAAGTATTTGTGAACCAGTAGAGCTTAAGGTAGAATAATTCCCAACCGTCAGTGACAAAAGAGGAGACAATAATAAAATGCAATGAATTATAAGTAAATTCCCTAAGTATCACCAAATTATCACCAGCGTATGAGAGGATAAGAAGAATGGACCAATTGAAACGGAACTGGAATGATAACAGAGGAAAACTTGGGAAAGGTAAGAATGTGTAATGATAATTTCATGAGGCTTTCTCTAGCCTGGTGTATCCCCTGTGAGGCACATTCTTCGACGAGGGTGGACAGCATCTGCCATGTATATGGGAATATGCGTGTTATTTTGGTGATGTTGGTTGTGATATGTGTGTTACAGTTATGTTGGGGGACACCTCTAACCCCTAGTAGCTGAGCCATGGGAATTCAAGATTTAAAGTTAAAATCTAACCTGGGACCCTTTAAAGTGAAGGTCGCTACGCTGATCATTCAGCCAAGGAGCTGGAATACGAGAATACGAATTTAGTCCTTCAAGGTAGTGTAGCTCCTCCCAGACGCACCCCCAACGGAGGTGAACAGCGTATACCTTCTTTACTGTGTACAAGCCCTCCTACCAGTATCAAATTTCTGACTGTACCTGGAAAGGATTTCGGGCCCCCGAAGACGACAGCTAATAGCGCTAACCGTCAAGCTGGGGACATGGACAGTAGGTGGAAAGAAGGGTGCATTCAACCGATACTCCATGACCAAGTTTCACATTTTATGAGATCCTAGAGCATTAGAACATTCCACTCGAGACTAAGTGTAATTAATCTTTCTAAATAAATATTTTCATTCTTTCAGGAAAATTGAGAAAAGGAGAGGACTCGGAACCCAACTTTAGCAGAACTAATACGATGAGTTCACAGCTGCGATAAACTGCACAGGAATTCAGTTAAATTTCCCTTACATTTTGTTTTCACACCGAATTAGCCCTGTTAAGTATTGGTGGATTCGGAATATCGTACGCATAAACAGAAGAATTCATCAACTTTGAGAGTGGGAGAAATGTAGGTATTTCAAATGAATTTGGTGATTAGAACTTCAGAACTCTATAGGCAAATTCTAGAACTCTCGCAGCCCACCACCGCATCTTCTGTACTATATAGAAATCATACCACTTGACACAATCTGGAAATAACCCCTTCAAATATTGCTGTACCATGAAGTTATTGCTTCAGTGCTTTCTTGTCATACAACTTGCTTAAAACCTGGTTGAACAAGGGAAGCGTTCTTACCTCCGAATGACAATTTTCATGGACCTTTCTGGGGAGAGCAACGCAACCGATCAAGCTAACCGCTGTGAAGTGCAGCTTGTATTTATCGTGCGCAACTCCTTAAAAAGTATTACAAAAGTAGGATGCGTGACTGTAAAGTCTGTATTCAAGACAAGCCAAACACACCATAACCTCCCTGTGAAGTATGATATTACGTACATGTTGAAGTTTTAAACCTCCTATCGTCGTAGCGCCATGAAACACCGCTATTTGATAATGCTGAGGGGAGAAATAATAACCCTTATACTATGTACCACTTAGGACGAACAAATCTTTGGTAAAATTCATGCAACACTGAACTTCAGATGACAGAACCTTTCTGGTTAGAATTCTAAGCTGAAATATTATCACGTAGCCGTTTCTCTAGGCGCAACGACGATACACACACCTCACTCTTCATCCTAGTAACGTGGAAAGAGAAGGCAGTGCTGCTAACAAAACCGCATCCCACACCACGATCAAGTAATGACGGCAATGCAATCTCAGTCAGGAGTTTCACATGTGTCAAGAACTTCAAACCTGATATCCAACACTTTACGGAGCGGAAATGACGTGCACTATGACGCGTATCATGACACCTTTCACGCATATACAGCATTGATTGGTACTGCGGTGCACTCAACCGATTGTATATGGCAGAATGCAACTTGAAAACGAATATACTGTTATTGGGTTTGATGTCATTCTCCTAATCACAATGTACGTATTTTTCCATTTGTTGTGAAAATAATTTTTAAGAGACATCAAGAAGCTGACAGTACTTCATGGCTTTAGGTGGTATGATTATTGTGTGCAAATTAGCATTCCTGTGTCCGAAGGCTTTGATAGGCAATGGTGTGTGAGTTTGCCTTGACCATGAATCCGGCAACATAAAGGATGATTCATGTATTTCCGATTCCAGTATTTTACGTACGGATGGCAGTGCGAGAACTGAGGAAATCTCAGCATTGGTTCTGCAGTAATATTCTGTATACGGACGTTGATTACGTAATAGAACGTGACAAGCACGTTTGTCTAATTTGCTTTACGAAGCATCTCGACCTGTAAATAAGTATCTGACTTGTGTTGGAGTCGGAAGTAGGTACAACGCTTTGAACAGCAATTTCAGTCGTCTTTTCTTCGGTCAATGACAGAGTCTTATTTGTTGTGAATTAATATCGACTTGGGTCCGTACTGAACACCAAGTCGTTACCGACTGCACTTCCAACCTTGACACTGTCATAAATACTGTGTGTTTTTTTAGAAAACCGTTCGTGGATTCTTTTTCGATTCACTTTGGGAGATGCTGATTGACAAGGAAAGGAATAGGTTGCCACATTGTATGCTGGATTCACTATTTTCAGGTAAGTGTACGGCAGTCCATCATCATCATACCACATTATCTGTCCTTCCATTGACGGCGCCGTGACTGAAGTATTGCTCCAGTAGGTTATAAAACTCCCTTGCAATGAGCATCTCGATGTATGTCGAAGGCGTATTGCACGCTTGGAAATTCTGCATCAACTCATTCACCAGCATCTGTATCACACAATCAAGATTTCAAGCACCAGAATGCAGAAGCAGCAGTCACTGATGTACACTAGGCAGAATGTACGGTTCCATGACTAAATGGTTTGCGTGCTGACCTCTGGTCCAGAGGTCCACGGGCTCGGGGATTTTAACCTTAATTAGCTAATTCCAATGGCTCGGGGCCTGGGTGTGTTTGCCGTCTTAAGTATTAGATTTCATCATAGGTAGGGTTCCATCCTAGTAGATACGCAGGTCGCCTATACGGCGCCAAATTGAAAGACCTGCACTAGGCATTTCAGGAGGTCACACGCCATTATTATTATTATTATTATTATTATTATTATTATTATTATTATTATTAGGCAGGATAACTACCAAGCATACACGGCATCAGATAATGACATAAAGGCCACCAGTTAGAGTGTTATTTGCACTTTCTGAATGAAAACATTACAGTCGTGCGCCCTATTTTAATAAGCTTTGTTTTAGGGGTTGAATGTGATGGTGATATGCCGCACATCACGCCAGTTACTTTGATCTCAGAGGCCGAAGACCTATATGTTAGGCCACTATAAATCACGAGCGTCATCATTATCATCATGAACATCACTTTGATCTTTTGCTTGTTCACCGCTGAATGTTTCGTGATGATTCTCGTCGGGAGGTCCTAAAGCTTCCCTGTCTGTATTGTTTCATTACAGTATTAATTTACTTATTTCCTCAAATCGTTCTATCGACATCATCCTAGTAGGATTAAAATATCATCTCATTTACATCACCACAGATTAAGGAGTGGATCATCGGAGAATAATATCTGAGTTCCATCCTAAAACAGTGCGAGATTTAACGATCTTTCATTAACCTTAGATATATTAATAACACTTTGACTCTTGATCTGAGATATTGTCTATCACTCGATATTCTGTTTCATTCACCAGGATGATCATCACCATTAATATCAAGGTTGATGTAATATATTTGGGCTAGGGGAGAATCCGGGAAGATGAGAAATGACAGCACCTGAATATCACATCTAAGTTTTCAGACGGTATCCCCGGTATGGGTCACAACCCTGTTCTAGAGGTTTACTCTTTATATCTATTTCATGCTTTTAATTATGTTTAAGTCTCTTATGTAACTGAAGTTGTGAGCAAGTCATCTGGTCTTAATGAGACTATGCCTAGATATCCTATCAATTATAGCGTCCGTGAAGATGTATAACTCGTATCACTAAGAAAGTAAATGAAGTAGAGAATGATACTAGTACATGCATATTGTGTTCCACTCTGTCCCAATAAATTCTAGTTCTGAGCAAACATTATTTCTATTTGTGGAACTGCGGAACCAGACGGTTTACGATAGCGTGGAGAAAAAACTTCTGTACGATGGGAAGCACACACAAAAACAATGATCTTGTTAAAGGTAGTCATGTTTGTAGACATAATTATAAAATTTGACGTTAAATATGATGTATGCTAAGTGTTAAAAATTCGAAGGAGATTCACGTTGATGCTGTTCAGTACTCATGGTTAAATGACACTCGATGAACTCAAGGAAACATAGTACATAGTGTTATATAATTTATCGCTCACGTAAGACATCTTCAACCACACACCAAAGAAGAAAGCCTGAAGGTAGGACGACAACTCGGGATTCTTTCGAAGGGCTGCAGTTTGCTGGAGTGGTCAATTATCATGGTACCTTAATAGCTTCTGTCCGTATTTCCATTTCAATTGAGGCACTTCCCAATTTCTGTCATTGATAAGCTACTGTATTCTACCAAGCACCTCTGTTATCTTGTTTACAGAGGTTTCTTTCTTTCCTACCATGGAGTGATGATGGTAATATTACAGTAACTGAAAGTACTGAATGTAATTAATTGTGGATAAGTGAAGTGAACGGGATTCGTAACGTATTGATACTTGGTTTTAGTACTAATTACTTCTGTATGCAATGGAACAGAAACGAATTTAAATCATTACTTTTTATTGTCTACTTTTGTATGTCCGGATCTTTCGCTGAATGGCCATCACCACCCCTTGGTTTTTCAGGAGTTCTTGGGATTAATTCATGACAGATTGGAATTTAACCCACGTCTGGTTAATTCCTCAGAGCCGGGAACTGGATTTCAATGCACACCTCTTAGTGTACCCACAACAAACCAAAATAAAACCAATTCAGGAACACGAAATAGTGAATACAACACTCCACATATAACTGCCGTATGGAAGGGCAACCGGCAGTTAAACAGAGCCAAGTCCACATGCGATACACAGTTTACACCCGTGATTACACCTAAATGTGGGAAATGGGGCGTAAGAAGAATATTGCCTACTTTATATAATAATATGAATGTCACTTGTTTTACAGCCCACTGTTTCTGTGGTATGGAGAAGCTGTGGTGACAAAAAAATTCCTGTAGAGATTTTATTTAGGTGCAGGTGTGTCTACTGACACTAGGATGGTGTCCAGCACCGAAATACTTCTTTTGCAGCCTCCTTAATCGGGAGCGAGTCATTTTGTGGGCCATCCAATTAACTATCATCATTGAAAAGTATACATGATTCGCCTTATTCTAGTGATATCAGAGTTGCCGGAGAACACATAGCTATTTTGAGATATGGCTGATGTTCAAGACCCAACGGATGCCCTTCAGGTGGTAATTTCGATCTAATATCTGCCAGGATTCAAAACCGCCATTTGGATGGACAGCCAACTGCTAAGCTTTTGCGTTTTTCATATGCCCTGGTTGAATGGAAAGTACTCCTCCGAAATTTCCTATAACTACAATGTTCTTTGTATGACTTTCATACAAGTTTCCGAACCTATTCCCCTAAAATGTGCGAGTTAAAATACATGCAAACATTTTGCTCGATACTAAGACATCTTTGTCTACTGTATATTGATGAAAAAGTTTATAATGACTACTTTTTTCGATGTAGTACGTCACCTATTCCAGTAATCACGGTGTGTGACCAAAACAAGACACCACAAGTAAAATTACGGAGTGCATAAATTGTTCATAATCAAGACGACGTTTTTATGGAATTGTCAAAGAGTAGGGTAAATTCAGGGCTCCGGCGCCCTCCAAACTTATCACGCCTGAGGGGGAACCTTCCTCAGAGCCTCGGAACTGAGTTACTATTTCAGAACAAGATAACTACTATGCATTGCACTTATGTGACTAGGGAGGTGGCGTAAGAGCTAATGTATAAAGGGTCTAAAGGGCAGTGAAGAGATTAAGAGCACTAAGGGACACTAATGGGCTAAATGACACTAAAGGGCTTCCGGGTACAAAAGGGCTAAGGGCTCAAAGGATTAAAGGGACAGAGAACACCCTAAGGGTTTGTAAATATATAATAGACCATAAGTTACTAAATTGCTAAATGATATAAAAGGTATAATGGGCTCTAAAGGGCCAAACATCCCTAAAGACTAAATAAATAAATGGCACCAAAGCGTTAAATATCAATAAAATGCACTACGGTATTAAAGGGCACTAAATTTCTGAAGGGCCAGAGCACACTAAAAGGCTAAAGGTTAAACGGAACTAAACGGCTAAAGGACTAATGGGCACTAAAGCGGAAAACGGCTAACGTGCTGAAGGGTTAAGCCGTGCTCTAAAGGACAATAAAGAGCGAAAGGGCTCTAAAAGCCTTAAAGTGCTTAAGGACTTAAGGGCACTGAAGCTCTAGAGGTCTAAAGGTTAACTGCTACGTAAAGTCCAAAATAGGCTAAAGAGCACTTACAGACACATAACAACGATTCAGTTTGGTCTACTTAAAAGGCTGTAATTTCGATTGTTTTTTAGGAAGTTAGAGAGATAGCTCTGAGCTTTACTTAACCTTCAACAGAAATGAGTACCAGGTTAATTTATGAAGACTAGTTGAGGGGTCTTTCTAGTAAACCAATTTCTATATAGCTAAGTAGTAAATCAGCGGCGTTTAAAGCGAATAAAAGTAAATTCCCCGACCGGACCGGGAATGGAACCTGATACTCCCTTGGACTGAAGACTAGCATGCTAACTGTGCTAAGAGCTTTCAGGCAGTTGAAACAACCAAACCCCAAGCCATAGGGATTAAAGACTTGAAATCCCAGACACTATCGGAGATCGAACCCGAAATGCCCTGTATTGGGCCCAAGACTAGCACGTGAACAGCACTAAGAGCTGGTTTGAAATTCAAACATCCAAATCCCGAGCTATAGGAATCAAAATATAAAACCCCAAACTTTATTAAGAATCGAACACTGGCGCCTATTTCTCTTTGCCCGGGGCTCAAGGCCCAAGTTCTCTAGCCTGGAAGCTTAACCATAGAAATTTGTATTAGTTCTCATGCTTTTACCACTATACTAGGCAAAACGGTGGTTATACATTGTTCTTATTTAGCATGCATGATGCAGAGCCACTTCAGGGAGGAGCTGAGCTTGGAATTCTGAACTAGATAGCCGTTATACATTGCTTTTATGGGACTAACGAGAAGATGAAAGGGCTAATACGTATGCATTGCGCATTTAGAACTAATTTCTGCGAACAACATCATAGCCCCGGAGATGAGTAACAAGTTTTAAACAAGATGGAGACTTTATCGAAAAATACTACGTAACTAAACTTGTAGGAAATAACTTTTCTAATCATTTTTTGACATTTGTTGTTCAATTATCTCTGGTTAGATGTAAGCACATTAGAAATAGCTCCCCTAATAAAGGCGTAAGGGTGGAGATTTTTTACAGATCTTTGATTGAACAACATTTGGTCATCAACAATGTATAATTTATACACATAACGTATACCTAAAAGGCGTTGGCAGTGCAATGCATCTATAAGTAGAAAACGTACTTACGTTCAGCAAATACGTAACAAGAAAAATTGTATCTGAATTTATGGTGGTGAGATGAAGAATAAACATCTTGCTAGTAACAATGTGATGAACATATAAGTCAAATTCTCAGATCAGCTGTCTTCAAGAAATTCGTCACAGAATTATTTACTATTTCTGTTTTCTGGCGATAATGTCGGGCACGTCACTATGAGATGTTACAATTGAGATGGAAGGTGGTATCGAGAAGCATTACATAAACTCTAATTAGATTGTGATCGCTATCTTCCACACGCTGACATCGAAAATGTTGTGAACCTCAAACTCCTGTACGTTAGGAACAGTGATTAACTTCACAAGAATCAGAGAAACAGTGAAACCTCGTGATCGATGAATCTTTGACAAGCGTGGTTTTGAAGGGATACTGGTTTCTACTATACCGTAAGCTCTACTCTTGTTAAGGAGGGATGTTTTCACTCCGTAGACCCATCGCGATACATTTTTTATCGAACTATGGGCATAACGTATATCCATGGGAGTTACAGCTCTGAAAACGTAAGTTCAGAAGTACCACGTTTGGCGAGTACATGAGGCTTTTCATTGCCTAAAATCCCACAATCCACTTAAAGCCAAATAAATGTTACGGAGTAACCTGAAGAGTAAATATTTAGAGAGTCGTCCGCAATGCCCTGTAAGTCATCATGCGTTCGGAGATCCCACTGAAGAGATTTTGTAATTTCTGCACAACACTTTGTGAGTCCGTAATGATGCCAGTGGAATTAAATTAATTGCGTTGACAATATCGAAACTAAAAGTTTCGGTTGTATAAACAGAGATTTCAGGCGGTTGTTTGAAGATACCACTTTCCCCCGACTGTTGGCAGTAATATGCATATCCCAGCCAGTCATCACATTTGGAATAATCCGTGTAGATGTAGGCCACATGGAGCGAATCAGAGACGCAATGTAGTTCTATGTATGAGTCTCTTGGTTGACTTAGCAAGTCAAGGTAAATAGTATACAGCCAGACGATTTGTACAACACTGAAATCTGATATTGAAATCGGACATGTTTCGTGTTTTCAGAGTTAATGAGGAAATAGTTTTCAGTTCGTTGTGACAGCATAACGGAAGCTGTGGCGAGCACCGTCCAGTCCTCTGAAGGATATCGGCCATACGTTGCATTGCACGGGGAAGATGATGTTGTGAATTAGCCGAACGCAGCCAGATTCCCTCAAAATGAACTACGAAGCCGCATAGCACCGACTACAGTTATCGTCATAGCACAAATCAATCAGTAATTTAGAAGAGAACAATTACACACGACCGTCACAGTTAAGTATCAGAAACTAACTACACAGTGCTAAGATAAGAACAGACAATATGCTAGGTTTCCAGATAACGGAAATAGAAGCATGGATGGCCATGATATCGTCGCTCGACCGGTAAAAGATTGTATTCCACAAAGGTCTTCCTATCAATTATTCTCCTTAAGACTGGTCACGCCTCCCAGCCACGTATGGATATGCAGTCCATCAGAACAAATTTTGTTGTGTTCACTTTCCTATGCCCATGTGTAAAGGAAAATTAACCTTACTGTACCGTACTGTAGGAATGTACGTTTGCATTACGTATTTACGCACTCCCAGTGTACAATGCATGTAAGGTTCATTTTAATTTAATCGTCGACATAGGAAAATGAACACAACGGACATTGTTCTGATGGACCGCATATCAATATATAGCTGGAAGGCGTGACCAGTCTTAAGGGAAATAATGGATAGGAAGAGCATTGTTACATTCGCCGTTTTGGCAGAACAGGGACGATATAAAGTAAAATGAATCTTACTGGACCACACTGTAAGAACATATGTTTGTATGACGTATTTATGCACTCCTACAGTATAATGCATTTAATGTTCTGCTCGCGCAGTGACGATATTTTACATCTACTGACAGAAAATACAGTCTGGTATGTAATAATAATAATTCAAATGCAAAAACTGAGCACGCAGCTAAAAAAATTACATTAAATACACGAAATATAGAACATACAATTAAAGCTTCCGCAGTTTCAGAAGAGATCAAATAAATGGGCTTTGCTCTTGAAGAAAATGAAAATAAATTATAAAACATCTAACCAAGCTATATTCGCTACTTCAATAGAATGTACTTTTGCAATTAATGGATACTTTACGTATCCCCCCACCCTCTCTCTCTCTCTCTCTCTCAGGACATTAGCTCTGTTTATGGTAACGTCACTATACCAGTTCACTACAGTAAACTCCAAGCATTACATACCCCTCCAGATTTTATATTCGGCCTTCAGACATTGTTACATAGGCGACATATATATCTACGAGAAGCACATAGTCGTATGCATGGCTCTTATTTCGTGAGTAAAGGTCTTCCGTAGCGTGCTGTGTTCAGCCCGATTCTGTATACACGTTATACCGCCTTGACATCATGCTATTTCGGGTGATCCGCAACTGTTAGGTTGCCATACGATTCACGCCAGCAAATGCGCCCTTGTTAGAAGCGGGAGAAATATCTTTCCAATCGACTCTAGAAATGTTATGTAAGAAATTTCGGTTACAAGTTCCATAGTGAAATTTGCAGGGACATTCCCAAACGAAACCTCACATGGTCGGTGATAGAGCGTAACAGAAAACGATACCGAATCAGGAGAGTAACAGGATTCGCTTCCCACCAGTACGGGTCACAAAACGGATAGGTTTAATCGCTCGTTTATTTTTTTGTAAGAGTAAGTGCAATATGACAGTTCCAAGTTAGACGAATATCAATATGCAGACCCTAAAAGCCTAATATTTTTTTCACTAGGGATGTGAATGGCCCTGAATGAATATCAGCAAGCTGAAGCAGAGACCATTTCCGAGTAAAAATCACCACAGTTGATTCGATGGAGACAATTGTAGCCCGTTACTATGCAACCATTTTGCCAGTTCACAAGCCACATGATACAAGCGAACAGATGTGAAATTGAAGCTTGCAGATGTACAGTAGCGTGGATACATACGGCGGCAGCGTATTATAAATCGTGTATCGTGGGGCTAAACACATGCTCTAGTTCAGTGTTTAAATCCACCATATAAGTTAATTCTGACTAACCACTATTCAAATAATGCGCTTCAAAGAATTTCTTCACTGCAGCATTATCATAACTAGGACAAGGAGTTTTACGTAACATGAAGTGCGAAATATATAACTAGAATTGTAGTAAATAGCAGGGAAATATTTAATTAAATATCGTCACTGCTGTGCCAAAACCGCTAATGTTGTAACGCGCTTCCTATCCATTTTACGTGTTTTCCTTAAGACTGGTTACGCCTCCCAGCCACGTCTGGATATGCAGTCCATCAGAACAATTTTCGTTATCATTTTCCTATTGAAATGTGTAAAGGAAAATAAACATTAAACACATTATACCGTAGGAGTACGTAAAATCGTCGTGCAAACATACGTTCCTAGAGTGCGGTACGGCAAGGTTCATTTTCTACCAGAGCGTCAATCGAAGACAAAACATCGTCAGGGGAAGGATTTGAACACAGGATTTTGAAAACGGACCTCTGAGCTGACGTATCGCGCCATAGTGAGACCGGCTGGAACCGACGGCGTGTTTATTTTTGATGGTGATTTCTCGGAATGGCTCTTAGGCCCCATGAAGATTTAGAAACACTTCCTAGCAAAGTCCATTTGTTTGGCTAACTTCAGCAGCTGATAAAATGACAAAGCTGCAAAATACTGAATTACATTTTTCATGTTACTTATCAGCATGACCAAACTTGTAACACTCATATTCTCCGTTCACGTTGTATTCAACTACCCCATATACACTGACTGACAGAGCAAATGCAACACCAAGAAGGAGTGGTTCGAAAGGGATGAAAGTTGGGGAAAAAACAGAGACGGCACGGACGAATAATTGATGTTTATTTCAAACCGATATGCAGGTTACACAACGCGCACGGCATCGACTCAGTAGGATGTAGGACCACCGCGAGCGGCGATGCACGCAGAAACACGTCGAGGTACAGAGTCAATAAGAGTGCGGATGGTGTCCTGAGGGATGGTTCTCCATTCTCTGTCAACCATTTGCCACAGTTGGTCGTCCGTACGAGGCTGGGGCATAGTTTGCAAACGGCGTGCAATGAGATCCCACACGTGTTCGATTGGTGAGAGATCCGGAGAGTACGCTGGCCACGGAAGCATCTGTACACCTCGTAGAGTCTGTTGAGAGATGCGAGCAGTGTGTGGGCGGGCATTATCCTGCTGAAACAGAGCATTGGGCAGCCCCTGAAGGTACGGGAGTGCCACCGGCCGCAGCACATGCTGCACGTAGCGGTGGGCATTTAACGTGCCTTGAATACTCACTAGAGGTGACGTGGAATCATACGCAATAGCGCCCCAAACCATGATGCCGCGTTGTCTAGCGGTAGGGCGCTCCACAGTTACTGCCGGATTTGACCTTTCTCCACGCCAACGCCACACTCGTCTGCGGTGACTATCACTGACAGAACAGAAGCGTGACTCATCGGAGAACACGACGTTCCGCCATTCCCTCATCCAAGTCGCTCTAGCCCGGCACCATGCCAGGCGTGCACGTCTATGCTGTGGAGTCAATGGTAGTCTTCTGAGCGGACGCCGGGAGTGCAGGCCTCCTTCAACCAATCGACGGGAAATTGTTCTGGTCGATATTGGAACAGCCAGGGTGTCTTGCACATGCTGAAGAATGGCGGTTGACGTGGCGTGCGGGGCTGCCACCGCTTGGCGGCGGATGCGCCGATCCTCGCGTGCTGACGTCACTCGGGCTGCGCCTGGACCCCTCGCACGTGCCACATGTCCCTGCGCCAACCATCTTCGCCACAGGCGCTGCACCGTGGACACATCCCTATGGGTATCGGCTGCGATTTGACGAAGCGACCAACCTGCCCTTCTAAGCCCGATCACCATACCCCTCGTAAAGTCGTCTGTCTGCTGGAAATGCCTCCGTTGACGGCGGCCTGGCATTCTTAGCTATACACGTGTCCTGTGGCACACGACAACACGTTCTACAATGACTGTCGGCTGAGAAATCACGGTACGAAGTGGGCCATTCGCCAACGCCGAGTCCCATTTATCGTTCGCTACGTGCGCAGCACAGCGGCGCATTTCACATCATAAACATACCTCAGTGACGTCAGTCTACCCTGCAATTGGCATAAAGTTCTGACCACTCCTTCTTGGTGTTGCATTTGCTCTGTTAGTCAGTGTAGATGGGAAAGAAATAGGTAATATTTTGAATGAACCTGAATTTTACACACTAACTAACCTATCCACTAGAGTATGTAAGAAAATAGGAATAACAGCCTAATTATTCCTATGTAATATTATCAGAGAAATACGGAAAAAGAAATCCAAAGGACGCGCAAACAGAGGAATGCCGAAGACTGCGTTCGGCATTGTCAAGGTTTCCGACTGACTTCGATACGAGCGAAGCTCTCAGTGGAATGAAATGCTGTTTTTTTCTTTCTAAGGGATAGATTAGATGGGAGCACCAGAGCGAATTATGCTCTTTAACTCATCCGTTTCCGAGACTTTACCTGATGAGGCAGGAAAGTCGCGTGGTTCTTACACTAGTGGGGGAACAAAGCAATCTGTCCTGCCATTGAGGATGACAGGTCAGAACTGAAACCCCCTCGCTGCATAAAGGTGTCAGTTATTTAGGCCCTATGAAATGCTGTTGTAATTCCATCTCATTATATCGTCGCTCGACCGGTAAAAGGTTGTATTCCACAAAGCTCTTCCTATCAATTATTCCCCTTAAGACTGGTCACGCCTCCCAGCCACGTATGGATATGCAGTCCATCAGAACAAATTTTGTTGTGTTCATTTTCCAATGCCGGTGTGTAAAGGAAAATGAACCTGACTGTACCGTACTGGTGGAATGTACGTTTGCATTACGTATTTGCGTACTCCTAGTGTACAATGCATGTAAGGTTCATTTTCGTTTAATCGTCGACATAGGAAAACGAACACAACGGGCATTGTTCTGATGGACTGCGTATCCATATGTGGCTGGGAGGCGTGACCAGTCTTAAGGAGAACAATGGATAGGAAGAGTATTGTGGGATACAACGTTTTACCAGTGAAGCGACGATATAGTGCAGGATACGGTACAGTGGTCGCCTTTTGGTCCGCCATGCTGGGAGGGTGCGGTCGCGGATTGGCTGTTCTTCGGCCAATGGTTGAAGCGTTAGGGAGCCCGGTGTATCTCGTTCTGCCTTGGCGGAGACAGGCAACTGATCACCCGTTGCTTTTTCCTGGTCTGCCGCTGCTATCGTGTCCTCCAAGACTTAAAGCTTTCAGGACTGGAAACCAGGCTTTATTTACCTGTTCAGATTCCTCCTTACGTTTGAAGCTGTTGGTGTGCTTCAGGATTTCAATGGCTTCCCTCTGTAGCCGGGCGTGATAAGACAGAGTAGTTGACAGTACTTCGGTGTCGCTGTACTGTATGTCATTTATTTGAAGTCTAGAAAATACCTCAGTTTGCTAAGGTTGCCCAACGTTTGAAGATATGTCCAAGTAATATTTATGTGAAATATAATGTACAAATAAATTATATTTTAATTATTTAAAGTAACATTTTATTCATTGGATTGTCTTTGGTAATTTGTTATGCTAAAAAGCTAACTGGATATGGTTGTTATGATTAAAATAAAAGAATAATCTACCCCTAGTTGGTGGTCGTCTGCGGTTAGGAGAGAAGAGTATTCTATTGTATCATTCATTCACACACTCACGCGGAAAACAGTGCGATGCCAAACCTATGGGATGAGACGATAGTGATTGTAAGGCCTGACAAACGTCTTCTGGATTTCGTTACATTGTACGTTAAATTTCTCCTATTCGTGATTGGTCTCCAATTAAAGGATAAATCATCACGTAATATTTCGTAGTTAATATATCGTCGCTGTGGAGACAAAACCGCGAATGTGACAATGCTCCTCCTATCCATTATATCCATTAAGACTGGTCACGCCTCCCATACACATATTGATATGCAGTCCATCGCAACAATTTTCGTTGAGTTCATTTTCCTATGCAGGTGTGTAAAGGAAAATGAACTTTACCGTACCGTTCCATAGGAATGTATGCTTGTAAAATAATATTTACGCACACCTACAATACAACGTACTTACGGTTAATTTTTCTTTACACGCTAGCATAGGAAAATTAATACAACGAAATATTCTGATGAACTGCATATTCATGTGTGTCTAGGAGCAGCGACCAGTCTTAATGGAAATAATGAATAGGAATAGCTTTTTTACATTCACGGTTCTGGCTCCGTAGTGACGATATCAGTTCATGGTTCTCAGCACTTCTGCTTCGAAATCGATGGACTACATTCCTACGACTGAGGTGTCGTGGTAGCGAGGTATTATGTTTCCACGCCACAGCCACCACGATTCTTCCGCTTCAGTTCGTTACAAGAAGGCTGGGTATTGCTGACAGACGCACAGTAGGCCTATCGCTGGTTGAAGGCAGACTTTCTTTTTTACAATCTGATGGGCAAGTTTATCTGTAATAATATCAGATGCCCATCTCTAGTAGTATATTGAAGACCAGATGGGTCTTTTGTTTCCATCGTACTGGTAGGGTTCGTTTTAATTAATTGGACTATGTCTCATTTGCTAGTGAAACTAATATTTGGACACTAAATTCATCACTTTCAAAATGTGGCATTCTATTTCGTAAGGTAATACTCAAACATTAATTTGTGTTCATGATTTGAATTATAAAGATATCCATGGCCTAGAATTAATACCTCGTATCTCACGAAGTTCTTCCTATCCATTATTTCCCTTAAGACTGGTTACACCTTACAGCCACACATGAATATCGTCGCTGCCGGGACAAAACCTCCTATGTGAAGTACTTTAGCTTAAAACTTTGGCCGGTAGGCTTCTGTCATCTAAGGTGTAATATTGTGTGAACATTGTCAAGGCATTCTCGCTCTTCATAATGTATGTGCTGCGGGTCAGTATATCTCCTAAATTATTTTCACATAGGAGGTTTTGTCCCGGCAACGACGATATGCAGTCCATCAGAACAATGTTCGTTGTGTTTTTTTTCCTATTCCGATGTGTGAAGGAAAATGAACCATACCGTACCGTACTATAGGAAAGTGTGTTTGCGTGACTTATTATTTTTTTTTGCTAGTGGTTTTACGTCACGCCGATACAGATAGGTCTTATGGCGACCGTGACTTATTTACTAACTCCTAGAGTATGATGTTTATAAGGTTCATTTTCCTTTACTCGCACGCATAGGAAGATAAACCCAACGAACATTTTTCTGATGTACTGCATACTCAAATATGGCTGGAAGGCGTGACCAGTCTTAAGGGAAATAATGGATAGGAAGAACTTTGTGAGATAAGAGGTATTCAATCTAGGCCAGCGACGTATCATCGGCTTACTTCTAAAACCTCGTATGTTACACTGTTCTTCCTACCCATTATATCCCTTAAGACTGGTCACGCCTCCCAGCCATATAGGAATATCGCTGGCCTAGAATGAATACCTCGTATCTCACAAAGTTCTTCCTATCCATTATTTCTCTTAAGTCCGACTCGTTGGCTGAACGGTCAGCGTACTGACCTTCGGTTCGGAGGGTCCCGGGTTGGATTCCCGGCCGGGTCGGCGATTTTAACCTTAATTGGTTAATTCCAATGGCACGGGGGCTGGGTGTATTTGTTGTCTTCATCATCATTTCATCCCCATCACGACGCGCAGGTCGCCTATGGGAGTCAAATAGAAAGACCTGCACCTGGCGAGCCGAACCCGTCTTGGGATATCCCGGCACTAAAAGCCATACGACATTTCATTTCAGTTCTCTTAAGACTGGTTACGCCGTCCAGCCACACATGGATATGAAGTCCATCAGAACAATGTTCGTTGCGTTCCTTTTTCCTATGCCGAAGTGTGAAGGAAAATTAACCTTACCGTAACGCACTATAGGAAAGTGTGTTTGCGTGACTTACTTACTAATTCCTAGAGTATAATGTTTATAAGGTTCATTTTCCTTTACTCGCAAGCATAGGAATATAAACCCAACGAACATTTTTCTGATGGACTGCATACTCAAATGTGGCTGATAGGTGTGACCAGTCTTCAAGGGAAATAATGGATAGGAAGAACTTTGTGAGATACGAGGTATTCAATCTAGGCCAGCGTTATATGTACCGTAGCGTTTATAAACTAACCTGTACCAAAGAGAACAAGTGACCTGTACAAAACGGATCGCACATCGTTATTTAATGTCAAGTAGTGTCATCTAGTGTGACATATGAGCTGGCAAAAAAACGTAAAAAGAAAGTCGTTAAGTTTCCTTTTTTTTTTACCCTATACGCACATTGCTGATAACAAACATGTGACTTTTTCTCGGGGAATTTACATGCCATACAATAATTTGTCGCTATAATTAATCGTATGGGTTAATTTTCAAGTTGATTTATGTGCACTAATGTGAAATATGGCGGTAACAGACCGGCCCCGTGGTGTAGGGGTAGCGTGTCTGCCTCTCCCCCGGAGGCCCTGGGTTCGATTCCCGGCGATGTCAGAGATCTTTCTCTCGACCTGAGGGCTGGTTCGAGGTCCCCTCAGCCTACGTGATTAGAATTGAGCAACTATCTGACGGTGAGATGGCGGCCCCGGTCTCAAAAGCCCAGAATAGCGGTCGAGAGGATGCGTCGTGCTGACCACACGACCTCTCGTAACCTGCAGGCCTTGGGGCTGAGCAGCGGACGCTGGGCAGGCCAAGGCCGCTTCAAGGACGTTAAGCGCCACGGGGTTTGGTTTATGGCGGTAACACGTTCTTCATAAACTTCGGATGATCTTCTTGAACGTTGGCGAACATTCACATCAAAGTGAACCTTGTTGAATACATTACATTTTAGGAGTGTGTAAATACGTCATGCATACATACGTTCTTAGAGTACGGTAAGCTACATTTTACTTCATAAGTGAGCAGATGAACAAATTTTAAATTGTTCTGACGAACTGTATATCCGTATGTGGCTGGGAAGCTGGACCAACCTTAAGGAAATTAATGTACATTGACGGATAGGCTATGCGGTATTGTTTCCGCTGCAACTATAATATTTAACATACATACACATTACATGTATACGTTATCATTATAGACTGTTATGCCTTTCAGTGTTCAGTCTGCAAGCCTCTGTGAATTTACTAAACGTCGCCACAATCCTCGATTTGCAACTAGTGTTGTGGCCTCATTTAGTTCTATACCTCTTATCTTTAAATCGTTAGAAACCGAGTCTAGCCATCGTCGTCTTGGTCTCCCTCTACTTCTCTTACCCTCCATAGCAGAGTCCATTATTCTCCTAGGTAACCTATCCTCCTCCATTCGCCTCACATGACCCCACCACCGAAGCCGGTTTATGCGTACAGCTTCATCCATCGAGTTCATTCCTAAATTAGCCTTTATCTCCTCATTCCGAGTACCCTCCTTCCATTGTTCCCACCTGTTTGTACCAGCAATCATTCTTGCTACTTTCATGTCTGTTACTTCTAACTTATGAATAAGATATCCTGAGTCCACCCAGCTTTCGCTCCAGTAAAGCAAAGTTGGTCTGAAAATAGACCGGTGTAAAGATAGTTTCGTCTGGGAGCTGACTTCCTTCTTACAGAATACTGTTGATCGCAGCTGCGAGCTCACTGCATTAGCTTTACGACACCTTGATTCAATCTCACTTACTATATTACCATCCTGGGAGCACACACAACTTAAATACTAGAAATTATCGACCTGTTCTAGCTTTGTACCACCAATCTGACATTCAATTCTGTTGAATTTCTTACCTACTGACATCAATTTAGTCTTCGAGAGGCTAATTTTCATACCATACTCATTGCACCTATTTTCAAGTTCCACGATATTAGACTGTAGGCTTTCGGCACAATCTGCCATTAAGACCAAGTCGTCAGCATAGGCCAGACTGCTTACTACATTTCCACCTAACTGAATCCCTCCCTGCCATTTTATACCCTTCAGCAGATGATCCATGTAAACTACAAACAGCAAAGGTGAAAGATTACAGCCTTGTCTAACCCCTGTAAGTACCCTGAACCAAGAACTCATTCTACCATCAATTCTCACCGAAGCCCAATTGTCAACATAAATGCCTTTGATTGCTATTAATAATCTGCCTTTAATTCCATAGTCCCCCAGTATGGCGAACATCTTTTCCCTCGGTACCCTGTCATATGCTTTCTCTAGATCTACGAATCATGAACACAACTGCCTATTCCTCTCGTAGCATTTTTCAATTACCTGGTGCATACTAAAAATCTGATCCTGACAGCCTCTCTGTGGTCTGAAACCACACTGGTTTTCATCCAGATTACTCTCAACGACTGATCGCACCCTCCCTTCCAGGATGCCAGTGAATACTTTGCCTGGTATACTAATCAGTGAGATACCCCGATAGTTGTTGCAATCCTTCCTGTTTCCTTGCTTATAGATAGGTGCGATTACTGCTTTTGCCCAATCTGAAGGTACCTTGCCAACATTCCATGCTAATTTTACTACTCTATGAAGCCATTTCATCTATTCCTGCTGCCTTATGCCTTATGACAATGGAGTTTATTTACCATCCTTTCCACTTCCTCAAGCATAATTTCACCAACATCATTTTCCTCCTCCCCATGAGCTTGGCTGTTTGCAACACCACCAGGATGATTTCCTTTTACATTGAGAAGATGTTCAAAATATTCCCTCCACCTCTCCAGTGATTCCCTGGGATCTATTATGAGTTCATCTGAATTACTCAAAACACTGTTCATTTCCTTTTTCCCTCCCTTCCTAAGATTCTTTATTACTGTCCAGAAAGGTTTCCCTGCTGCTTGACCTAGCCTTTCCAGGTTGTTACCAAAATCTTCCCATGAATTCTTTTTGGATTCAACAACTATTTGTTTCGCTCTGTTTCTTTCATCTACATACAACTCCCTGTCTGCCTCGGCCCTTGTTTGGAGCCATTTCTGATAAGCCTTCTTTTTACGTTTACAACCTGCTCTCACTTCATCATTCCACCAAGATGTTCGCCTTTTTCCCATCTTTACACACAGTTGTTCCTAGGCATTCCCTTGCTGTTTCTACTACAGCATCCCTGTATGTCACCCATTCACTTTCTATATCCTGAACCTGCTTACTGTCTACTGTTCAAAACTTCTCACTAATCATATCCATGTACTTCTGTCTAATTTCCTCATCCTGGAGATTTTCTACCCTTATTCGTTTGCAGACAGATTTCACTTTCTCTACCTTAGGCCTAGAGATACTTAGTTCACTACAGATCAGATAGTGGTCTGGATCATCGAAAACTCCCCGGAAAACTCGTACATTCCTAACAGATTTCCTGAATTCGAAGTCTGTTAAGATATAGTCTATTATGGATCTGGTACCCCTAGCCTCCCATGTGTAGCGGTGAATAGCCTTATGCTTGAAGAATGTATTCGTAACAGCTAAACCCATACTAGCACAGAAGTCCAGCAAACGCTTCCCATTCCCATTGGCTTCCATATCTTCCCCACATTTACCAATCACCCTTTCGTATCCTTCAGTTCTATTCCCAACTCTCGCATTGAAATCGCCCATTAGCACTATTCTATCCTTGCTGTTGACCCTGACCACGATGTCACTTAATGCTTCATAAAACTTGTCAACTTCATCCTCATCTGCACCCTCACATGGTGAATACACTGACACAATTCTAGTCATAATTCCTCCAACTGACAAATCTACCCACATCATTCGCTCATCTACGTGCCTAACAGAAACTATGTTCCGTGCAATGGTATTCCTGATAAAGAGCCCTACCCCAGACTGTGCCCTTCCCTTTCTAACACCCGTCAAGTACACTTTATAATCTCCTATCTCTTCCTCGTTATCTCCCCTTACCCGAATATCACTTACTCCTAGCACATCCAGATGCATCCTCTTTGCTGACTCAGCCAGTTCTACTTTCTTTCTTGCATAAGCCCCATTAATATTGATAGCTCCCCATCGAATTCCATTTCGTTCGCCAAGTTGTTTCCAAGGAGTCCCTCGCCTGTCAAATGGGAGTGGGACTCCGTTACTCTCATAGGTCCGAGACTTGCTTAAAATGTTCTGAGCTCGGTCGATTCATGAAGCAGGATGTTACCCTACTTGCACATAGTCCAAGTGAGGATCTCTCCTCTAACGGGTTATGGACCACCGGTGGATTGTATAGTCCTAGCCGCCTGAGCACAAGTAGGGCCATGACTCAGAATATGTCCGAGATGCCCACTCCCATTCTATAGTAACTGGTATCCCGACTCTCAGGACCACTTACTAGGCCACTCAGGCGTTGCCCATTGTTCACGAACTAAGACGTGACTACAGTAATCCACAATATTTAACATGTAGAGTAATTCTGGTATCACTGAAGCATTTCGGAAATGCTAATACCTTTATCTGGATTTGAGAATATGACTGAATAATTTTCTTCCTGTAATGTTATGCTTTTTATTAACAATTTTGTTCCTCCAATCTGACACTTTCTTTTTATGAATTTAGGTCCCCTTTCTTTGACACTTTAATTTCATTTATGTATTAACCTTAACTCATAACATATAGCCGGTTTAATAAACAGTTCGTTAACACGATACATCATTAAGGATTTAAATAACTGCTCTTGATATGTCGTCCATGACCAGTTGCAAGATAGGCCAGGCCTTCGATTCTCTCGACTAATAAATGGTACCAAAGCGTCGGACCTCAACTATACAATCCTATAAGGTAATCACAAGCGTGCAAGGCTGTGAATGTGAGAAAGTAAATTTGCACATTAAACTAGGCTGAGACTGCTTGCTGTATTGAAATAAGAAGAATATCCTTACAATTCTAATAGTAACAATTTGATTTAATCACATGTTCTGCTTGGCACAAAGGTGTCATAAATGCCTCCTAGTTCTTCTTACACGCGAACCACACCATCTTGGGTGATTAGGGCGCCAGTGTAACATACCTCCGGGCTATCTTTATGGCAAATTACCATTTATAATTAACGGAGTGAATGTTTTTTCTCTCGCACATTTGCCTGTTCCACTGAAGTAATTAAGAATAGTGAATGTTGGTATAGCTTTCTGGTTTCTTCCCTCCCTCTCGATATAGTACAGTATTTAGCCTTTCCGCTCCCAAGTTAAATATACTTTTTCATGTCACGGATTACGTTCTTTTCGTTCACCACTATTGCAAACCATTCCCCTGGGGCTCTAAAATGAAGTTCGTTTTGTCCAAATGTGTAGGCAGAAGTCCATAGTTACATTGATCCACGTGAACTCATCCGAGTATAACGGATTGTAGGAATTATAATTAAACACCATGTAATTAATTCAATGCTCGAAAGAAGAGGAACATTTTCGGTACTATTAAAAACTACATTACATAGAGAGAAATTAAATTTCTAAAATTGTGCTGTATTATTCAATTAGAAAATATTGTCTTAGCCTGCTAAACACTTTAAATTTGTATTAATAAAGTATACAATTTTCGCTTTTACAAAATATGAATCTTAGTTGACGGTCTAGAACAGTGTAGTACACTTTGTTTTACTCCATTTAATTCACTTAGGCAAGACTGTCATTTATGCCGAACTTAATTTTCTCAGCCCTGACATGATAATCTAAATGCAATGTCATATCGTCGCTCGACCAGTAAAAGGTTGTATCCCACAATACTCTTCCTATCCATTATTGTCCTTAAGACTGGTCACGCCTCCCAGCCACATATGGATACGCAGTCCATCAGAACAATGTCCGTTGTGTTCGTTTTCCTATGTCGGCGATTAAACGAAAATGAACCTTACATGTATTGTACACTAGGAGTGCGTAAATACGTAATGCAAACGTACATTCCTACAGTACGGTACTGTAAGGTTCATTTTCCTTTACGCATTGGCATAGGAAAATGAACACAACAAAATTTGATCTGATGGACTGCATGTCCATGCGTGGCTGGGAGGCGTGACCAGTCTTAAGGAGAATAATTGATAGGAAGAGCTTTGTGGAATTCAACCTTGTACCGGTCGAGCGACGATATGAAAGAGTACATATTGTCGGCTTACTTCTAAAACCCCGTATGTTACAATGTTCTTCCTACCCATTATGTTCCTTAAGACAGGTCACGCCTCCCAGCCACATATTTATGTGCAGTCCATCAGAACATTTTTCGTAGTGTTCATTTCCCTGTGCAGACGTGTAAAGTAAAATGGACCTTACCATACCGTATTGTAGGGATGTTGTTTTCATGGCGAATTTATGCATGCCTACAGTTTAATGTATTTAAGGTTTATTTTCCTTTACACGCCGGCATAGAAAAATGAGCACAACGAAAATTGTTCTGATGGACTCTACATCCATATGTGGCTGGGAGGCGTGACCAGTCTTAAGGAAGAAAATTGTTAGGAAGTGCATTGGGAGATACGAGGTTTTAGAAGTAAGCCATCGATATTGTGAGTTAGAGTGTACGTGGGCGGAGATTTCAAAACTTAAGTAATATATATCGGGAAGGTGTTATTAACATGCCCCCAGTGACCAGTGATTAGGCGTAAGGAAGTTACTTTTCTGACATGACTGATGGAATCATGTAATTATCAGAAGGAATAGACCACAGGGAATATTACTCCAAATTGCACTGAAATATTGCTTACCGCTATTCAAATGAAGACGTTTCAGAAGAAATCATATTACGCTATTGCCTTAGAACAAGCGGGTTTAAATATTACAGAAGCCTATCTACAGACCAGAAGCAAACTACAGGGCACACAAATACGTTCAAGGGAAAACTCGATTGTCTCCATATCAGAATTTGTTAGTTATGCGGTATACCACGTTCAGAGTGGGAAGATTTAAGTAGCGGCCTTGGACATCGAAGTCTAAGATAACAGTGGAGTAGTGGACATCCATACCTTAAGGCCTATATCCTGAAACTTGTTGTTACTAGCTGATATCCCATCCAGATTACTATGCTGCTCCCACCCGCTAACGGGCTTCTGGTATCTCGTGTATCAAAACCACACGCAAGCCCACCCGGTCCACTTCCAGCGTGCAATGTTGTCCTCTTGAAGGCCGACTACCGCATGCAGGCTTAAAAGATTATTAGATTGTGAGAAAAAAAGAGGAGTTAGACTCCAGAGATCTGATTGTGTTTGAATAGTCCATTACTTGTCGTGCACACCACAACTGATTATAATGAGATAGCCGTCATCATTATCAATGGTACGTGAACATTCGTACTAGAGAGAGACGGTCGTGCCTCATAACCAATTTTACCAAACTTGATTAACATATTTTAAGGTACTCATCTCCTGGTGAAGAAGAAGTTGTTCTGAAATGTTATTTTTTAAGGATTATCATTTTTAACGCTTCATTTAGGGTAATAATGGGGGTAATAATTATTAGGGCGGTAAATTACTCGATCAAAGTCACAGAGTTCCTGTTATCGTCCGGCTTGCAAAATTGAAATTTCAAGTGAACTGCGAAATTTACAGAGGTCCCGGACTCGCAGCAAGATCCCTGTTTACTGAGTATTTTCCTCAACCATTTCAGATAATTGCTCAGTTTTATAGTCCTACGTAGTGTAAATTTCACAACCTGTACCTTTAAATGTCTTATGACTACGCTCGATGGAAAAGACACCGAAACAACGAAACATACCGGGAATTATGGTGTGTCCGAGGCTGCAAACACGTAATTCTGAAAATCATGTCGTCGATTACGAAACAATACCGCATGCTGACAATGTTCTTCCTATCCATTGTTTCATTAAGACATGTCAAGCTTCCTAGCCACGTACAGATATGCAGTCCATCAGAACAATTACCGTGGGGTTCATTTTCCTATGCTGTTGTGTAAAGGATAATTAACCTTACCGTACCGCACTGCAGGAATGTATTACTGCATGACATATTTAGGCACTCCTGCAAATCGTCGGGTTACTTCTAATACCTCGTATGTTACAATGTTCTTCCTACCCATTATGTTCCTTAAGACTAGTCATGCCTCCCAGCCACATATTTATATGCAATCCATCAGAACATTTTTCGTAATGTTTATTTTCCTGCGCAGGCGTGTAAAGGAAAATGGACCTTACCATACCGTATTGTAGGGATGTTGTTTTCATGGCGAATTTAAGCACTCCTACAGCTTAATATATTTAAGGTTCATTTTCCTTTACAGTTCAGCATAGTAAAATGAGCACAACGAAAATTGTTCTGATGGACTGTGCATCCGTATGTGGCTGGGAGGCGTGACCAGTCTTATGGAAGAAAATGGATAGGAAGTGCATTGGGAGATACGAGGTTTTAGAAGTAAGCCATCGAAATAAATTATTTAAAGTTCATTTTGCTTTACACAAGAGCGTAGGAAAATGAACACAATGAAAATTGTTTTATACATTGTAAGTTACTGTAGTAGTGCGTAAATTCACCATGCAAACAACATCCCTACAATACAGTATGGTAGGTTCATTTTCATTTACACTTTCGCATAGGAAAATGAACTAAACGAAATTTGTTCTGATGAGCTGCGTATAAATATGTGGCTGGGACGCGTAACAAGTCTTAAGGAATATAATTGGTAGGAAGAGCATTGAGTCATACAAGGTTTTTGAAAGAAAGCCATCGATATATGGCTTGTATGTGGGACCACACTTAAGGAACATAATGGATAGGAGGAGCATTGTCAGACACGCGACATTGTTTATTGAGCGACGGTATACGTAACTGTTTGTTTCCATGCTCGTGTGTACCACTGTACATATCTAGACTTAGCACGAAATGTCACATATTTATATACAGTCCATCGGAATAATGCAATGTCACCTTCCTTAGAATATTCTAAATCGCATGATTTATCGAAAGACGTATTTGTTAGGAACTGCAGAATGTTAATATAGAAAGTGAGATTAGATCAGTGTTTAACAAAGCTAATACAGTGAGATCACAGTTGCGATCAACTGTAAGAAGGAAGTCAACTCCCGGACGAAACAATCTTTACATCGGTCTCTTTTCAGACCAAGTTTGCTTTACGGGAGTGAAAGCTGGGTGGACTCAGGTTATCTTATTCATCAGTTAGAAGTAACAGACACGAAAATAGCCAAATTAATACTGGTACGAACAGGTGAGAACAATGGCAGGAGGGTTCTCTGAGTGAGGAGATAAAAGTGAAGATCGGAATGGCCTCGATGGATGAAGCTGTACGCGTAAACCGGCTCCGGTATTGGTATCATGTGAAGCGAATGGAGGAGGAAAGGTTACCTAGGAGAATAATGTATACTCTGTTGTGAAGGGTAGGAGAAGTAGAGGGAGGCCAAGACGACTATGGCTAAACTCAGTTTCCAGAGATTTAAAGATAAGAGGTATAGCACTCAACAAGGACACATAACTAGTAACAAATAGAGGATTGCGGTGAAGGTTAATACATACACAGAGGTTTTCAGACTGAACCCTAAAAGGCATAATGGTCTACCATGAAGATGCATCTATGTAAGATAATAATGATTTATTTATGTAATAATTCCTTATGCCTAAGTTCCGTTCCACACTTTTGGGGCGGATGTTGTGGGAAGTGGAATTTCTATGTCAAATGAGTTTGGTTTTCCTAATGCTTTATACTGTTGACAACCTTGTTTCATAGCTAATTTTATTTTCCACACCCTTTCCACTATTAACGACCTTAGTAAGCATATAATGACGTGCGGCCTCCGAATAGCCAGGTGCAGGTCTTCCGAGTTGACGCTGTATAGGCGACCTGCGAATCTGTGAGGATGGGGTCCTATCTATTATGAATTTTTATGCTGAATTCGGCACACACACTCCATCCCCCGAGCCAGTGGAACTAACCAATGTTGGTTAAAATCCCCGTTCCGGTCGGAAATCGAACTCCGTGCCACATGGAGCTGGGCTGTAAGTAAGTGTACCATCACAAAGGAATACAGACACACTGTCGATTCAACCAACTTGTTCACATTATTGAGAAATATTAATCTGAGTAGCATGCTTATTTACAGTATATGGTTACCTTCTCTAGTCAATGGTGTGTGCCGTCCGAAGAGGCCGGGAGCAGGTCTTTCGAGTTGACGCCGTATAGGCGACCTGCGCGTCTATGAGAATAGGGCCTACATGTGATTAATTCTTATGCTGAAGACGGCACACACACTCAACCCTGGAGCTATTGGAATAAAAAAGGAGGTTAAAATCCCCGACCAGACCGGGAATCGAACACGCAACCCTTCGGACCAAAGCCCAGCACGCTAACCATTTAGCCAGGGAGCCGAACATCTCTAGTTACTATTGCGGAACTGGAACCCGAAACGCTCAGTTGTCATGTCTTTAAGTTGATCTCCTAGGACATTAAAGACCTATTTCTTAGGCCAAATTTCTAGCACTCACGTCTCTTTAAAGACAAAGAGTAATTGGATTATTATTATTATTATTATTATTATTATTATTATTATTATTATTATTATTATTATTAAAACATACGTAAAGAGCATACTCATCTGAAGGCCACGGATTTTGAAGCATGTCTCAGGATTCCTTGCAGACACTGCTACATTCTCCTAAGTTCATTACTAACTCTAGACCCTGAAGACCAAGTTTAGTAGGCTTACGTGAAGGAGTTACTGTGCGATTCTCCCTTGATCCTTTCTTCTTTGTGCTGGCAGACTACCTGTCTGAGTCGCAGGTAGATCTGACAGAGATCGACTATACCCTCGGCTAACGAACTGCTTTTACACCTCGCCTGATATTTGTCTAAATATGAGCTATACGGGTTCTAAATCACTGGCGTCAGCATTTTTTCTGCTGAGTCATTGACACCGGCCAAGGTCATTGACCCTATGCCCACTTGACCATGACGTCACGGCCACGTGTATTGTTTTGTAAAAGCCACGTGATTTTGCGGACCCTAACCTGAATTTTTCGGACAAGAGAACGTCGCTAACCTTACTGCTGCCACCTCGACAGGTACTAACCTTACATTTTATGAACAATTGAACGTGGCTAAACTCACTGCTGCCATCTTAACCACGTGGGGCGCGGAATTTAATCCTTCACAGCTGCCATCAGAGAAGTCCTAACCACGTGCACTTGTTTGGCCCGGATTTTGAAGAAGTGAACGTGGCTAACCTCACTGCTGCAATCCTGACAGGTCCTAACGTCAATGCTGCAATCTTAACCACGTGGAACGCGGAATTTAATGAGCTGTCAAGATAAGAGCTGCCATCCTGACAGGTCATAACCACGTGCACTTGTTTGGCCCGGATTTTGAAGAAGTGAACGTGGACAACCTCACTTGCTGTCATCTTGACCGGCCCTAATCTAACTGCTGCTATCTTGACAGGTCCTAACCACGTGCACATGTTAAGCAAGTGAACGTGGCTAACCTCACTACTGCCATATTGACAGGTCCTATCCTCACTGCTTCCATCATAACTACGTGGTGTGTGGAATTTAAACAGCTGACAAGATGACAGATGCTATCTGGACAGGTCCCAAATACGTGCCCTTGTTTGGCGCAGAATTTTTGAACATGGCTAACCTTACTGCTGCGATCTCGAAAGGTCCTAACCTCACTGCTATCATCTTAACCGCGTGGGGCACGGAATGTGCGACAACATCTTGGAGGGGCGTAACCTAACCGAGTATCCTTCCCGACACAATCTTGGAGGGGCCTTACCTTAGAGGATTATAGTTTTAAGGCTAGCTGCCCTTCTTGACATCCCCCTTCCCGACACCGTCTTAGAGGGTACTATCCACAGAGAATTCTAGTTTTAAGGCTAGCTGCTCTATTCCACACCATCTTGGAGGGGGCCTTAACCTCAGAGGATTATATTTTTATGGCTTGCTGCTCTTCTCGAGATGCCCCCTTCCCGAAACCATCTTAGAGAGGTCTAAACATTTTGGGGCTTAGTTTTATAGAAAGATTCCCTTCTTGTCATGCCCCATCCCGACACTGTCTTAGAGGGTGCCTAAGAACAGAATTTTTAAGGCTATCTGCGCTTCTCGACGTAACAATATATTAGAGGGCGCATAACCTTAGAGTATCATAGATTTAAGGTTAGCTGCCTCTTCTCGACATGCTCCTAGGGCCTAAGAACCCAAGTTTTAGGGCAAGATCACCTTCTCGACACTATCTAAGAGTGTAGGCCTAAAGACTCTATGGATACATTTATAGATGTGTAGTCACTGTTATGTACTCCTACGCGACAACATTCCGACACCTCGGATAATAATAATAATAATAATAATAATAATAATAATAATAATAATAATAATAATAATAATAATAATAATAATAATAATAATAATAATAATAATACTGTGTGTTATCTGCTGATCGAACACTGGATTCTCTAAACCGGAGGCCACAACGCAACTGCGTAACCAATACAATTATTATTTTCAAGTAACGCAAATCATAACACAACAAAGGCCTGCAGATTACGAGGTGTTTTGTAGTTAGTATGATAAATCCTCTTACCCGGTCGCGACTATATGTAACACTTTTTATCGCAAAAATTTTGTTTTTACAACATTAATATTGTTTGAAACATGCCTGCCTGTTCGAATGGAAGGATAATGACATTTGTGGACTGTTCTGATTATAAAGGAGACGTGCGAGATCCAGCTTGTACATTGTTAGCTGACGTCACTGGATGTGATAACTCAGCAATACATAGGTAGTATCTGACATTGCCAAGACACTAGTAAGGCAGACCCCTCTATTCTATTATTTAGAAATTGCTGTTATCGTTATAACTGTTTTTATACAATGTTTGCAGTAAAAATAGCACATGACCCACTATCGTGGTGTAAATGGATCTTCAGCGGCTGACCACAGTGGCATTCAAACTTACTATCTCGTGGATGCAAGCTCATACTCTCTCCTCTGACGGTATGCCCCTCGTAATAACGAAATTAAACTAGACCGTATAGGCGGGCCTTGGCCTACCAAGCGACCGCTGTTCTGCCCGATAACCTTTAGATTACGAGGTGATGTTTAGTCAACGTAACATATACTCTTGTCCATAGCAACATGCCCCTACATGTTACTATCTTGGAGGGACCTAAGCAGGTTCAATCCTGGCTTAGTCCGGTGGTATTTGAAGATGTTTCAAATATAACAGCCTAGTGTCGATAGATTTACAAAAGAACACCTGCAGGATTAAATTCCGGTACCTCGGCATCCGCCGATATCCGTGAACGTAGTTAGTGGAATGAAAAGCCAATAACATTAATATTATTAAATAACTCAGAATATCTGTTCGATGCAAAAATATAAAAATTTCTACAGCCTGTTTTTCTAGTTACTTTTGCCAGCTTTGAAGTCTCACCTAACAGCACAGCATCTGCACAACCTTTGAATGCCTACAGATTACGTAGTCAGCACGACGTAGGTTGTATATACCTCGAACCAATCTACAGATCAAGGTAAAAATCACTAGGCTTAGCCGGGAATCGAACCCAAAGGAGCAGAGTTGTGTAAACCGAACCTACCTCAGGCTGCGAACTAGTGGATGTAGCTATAAGTTTGGTACTATCCTGGTATTTTGCCTAGAAGCCACGATGTCCTAAAGATGAGCGAAACCCGTACTACGGTTCGTAGCAGAGCCAGGAATCGAACTTTTGCCTCCAGGGGTAACTACTACAGAGGCGGACAAGGTATATATTCTTTAGTTGTTCCCCTCTTAATAGCCTCTTACGTCATTCAGGCTGTTATCTTAAAGACCCTCTAGGTAATAATCTCTACCCCCTACACTACATAGTCGGTGCAACATTTTTATCTGTTTAATTTTATAATATTCTCCTTTCTCCTGTCTTGGTCATTTCATATATTGTACAGGGAAGGCGCAGTGCAGTACACACAGGATGTGTTATTTTCTGACACAAACGTTCCTTTGATAAGCTGGACTCTGGAATATCTTAAGAGATGTCCAAGACTATATTAAACTGACTTGTGCACTTGCAGTTGATGTCCCCATCGTCGTTATAAAACATATCTAGTTGAGGAAAGGCATAAGAAATAAATAATCGTATAGCCCAACTACCGTGTGCAGGCGAATCCCACTGTCGTCAACCGCTAAAACTAGTTTTCTGTAGATTCACACTAGGCAAATTCTGGGGTTGTACCTTAATTAATGATACGAGAGTAAGTTGGCTGTCTATTTAGGGGCACACAGCTATAAGCTTGTATACCGGAAATAGTGGGTTGGAATCACACTGTTAGCAACCCCTAGAGATAATTTTGAGTGGTGTCCTATTCATACACTAGGCAAATGCTGTGACTGTACTTTAATTAAGGACACGGCCACTTTCTTTCTACACCTGGACCTTTCCTGTCCCCCTATTACCGATATAAGACCTATCTAGTTGAGGAAAAGTCGAAAGAAATAATAACATGCCAGCATCGTTTCGAATAGAGTTTTTCTACCTTTCAAAATATCCAACTGCCTCGGCTGAGTTTGAACCTGCCATTTTGGGATCCGGAGGCTGACATTCTACTATTGATCCACAGAGGCAGGTATAATAATACCTAGAGAGTAGCTCTGCTGTTAGATTCGCCGAGTTGTAAGCTTGTATTTTCGGTGGTAGTGATTATTGATTTAAGTAACAAATCGAGGACACAGCTAAGGGCTTCGGTGATTGTTATCTTCTCTCTACTACATCATCTGTGATTGTTATCTGCTGTCTACTCTTATCAACGAAAATCTTGCGGCTTGATTTTATACATTAATCTGAAAACGAAAGGTGATTTTGAAATGTATGAATTATTATCATTTTAATTTTTTGTTTCTTTGTTTTCTTTTTAGATATAATCTTCATTTGAAAAAAGAGAGCACATAATATCGATTGGAGTATTTTGCTGTATCCACACCACATAAAGGACTAGGCTGCTATGATATTTCCCTTTTCAACGATGGCAGAAAGGACTGGGGAGGTGCTTTGCTATATCTACTTTTAACGCGAACATCATTTAAGTTTTAAAGGTATGTTTTATCTTTTTATTATTGGATTATGCAATTGTGAAAAAGTGGTCTATTATTAGTATTTGATTTTAGGAAATTGACAGGATTAACAATCTAGGACGAATTACAGGGACACCTGCAAGACGACTAACTTATCTTCCTGTTAATGAACAATTTAGAGTTATTTCACTTCAGAGATTGAATGCAAGATTTGGTGATAGAATATTGTGTACCAGTGAAGACTTTAAGGTATTTCTACCTAATAGATTTAATGCGTTAACAGATTTGGAATTACAAAAATATAAATCAACGAACAGCCTTGTTATATCATGGAATAGAGAACAACACATGTATTCTTAGTTTTGTTGATATTTAATTAACATACACATAGCATGCATTGAATATGAAATTTTTAATGTTATGGCATCTAATTGGGAACTATTTATACATGTTTTTCATCAAGTATAATAAGTGGTATTATAAAAAATTCATTGAATATATTAGATCCAAATTCGTTTTTAATATCATGCTATAATATATTTGAAGAAAAAGGTATCTTCTTAGCTAACTACGCATTCTGCGCTTGAGCTAAATTCATCACTTGCATGCTCATTCATTCTTTTTTAAAGATAATGATGAAATTCATGAAACCTTTTATATATCATCAAAAATGATAAAACTCTTATGTTCTCACAGTGGCGAATATAGATTTTTTTTTGGGGGGGGGGGGCAAGATTGATGTAAGGTTAGGTTAAGTAATTTTAAGAGGTCAGACGATTTCAAACACTTTAGAAAGGAAAAAGGAAACATTGAATTGGGCTGATACATACATACATACGTACATACATACATACATACATACATACATACATACATACATACATGCAGTACACCAATTGTTACAAAATGAAGTCCAGGTTTCTTGGTACACTTGCAAACTTATCAAGAACTTCATCATCACTAACTATAATGTCTCTGTGGATAGAGAGTAAAGCAAGCCCGTTAAGCCTACTTTCAGATGTGCTGTTTCTTAAGTAAGTCTTCAGTCTCCTTAGGCTAGAGAACGTTCTTTCTACGGTTGCGATAGAAACAGGAAGAACGGCGAGTAATTTGAGAAGGGTATAAATGTTGGGGAAGAAAATCTTGTCACATTTTTCTAGAGAACTTACAGCCATTTTGGGAAGATTTGAAGGATTTTCCTGACTCCACTTTTCTTTCTACAACATAAACTCACTTCGCACAATCTCTTTACGTGACAGATCTCCTTCGTAGAAACTAAAAGCAGCCTTCAGTGAACCGAAATCTGTTGCGATACACAATTGTGGAAGGATGTTTTGTAAGGATGCAACTATTTCCTTGTGAGATTCAAAGCGTTCTTTTACGGAGTTACAAAAATCGTCCAGGTATGGCACATAAACTGCTAACTGTTGGCTCGGTAACTCAACAACGATCGAAAATTCCCATCATTTTGATCCGGTTCTTTAAGGCTTATACATTTTTTCGGGGGGGGGGCAGGCCCCCTGGGCCCCCCTTATATACGCCCCTGTATTTCTCATAATATTTTAGAATGGTTTCGTGAACATGTTGTAGACGAATTGCTTGTCGAATTTCAAAAGTTTGAAGAGGGTGCTCTACGACATATTTCCCATCTTCAGTTTAAATTCCTCGCATCACTGTATACACCTGTATAAATGGATACAGATTGTGGACAGAGGTAGTTTTCCGGCAACACCTTTAACTGTACAGTCATTTAAAGACATATACCAGTTATGCTTTGTGGTTAATGTAGCAGCAGTGAAGTTAGGACTTGTCAGGAATTGGCAGCAGTGAGATTATCCACGTGCACTTGTTCAAAATCCGCGCTAAACAAGTGCACGTGGTTAGGACCTGTCAAGATGGCAGCTTTCATTTTGATGGCTGTTTAAATTCAGCCCCCACGTGGTTATGATAGCAGCAGTGAGGTTAGGACCTGTCAAGATGGAATCAGTGAGGTTAGCCAAGTTCACTTGTTCAAAATCCGTGCCGAAAAAGTGCACTTGGTTAGGACCTGTCAAGATGGCAGCTTTCGTCCTGACAGCTGTTTGAATTCCACGCAGCTCGTAGTTAAGATGGCAGCAGTGAAGTAAAATTAATTAATGGCGTATGGCCTCAGGAGGGGCCTGGTGCATGTCGTTTTATATTAGATGGCCTATTAGGCGATCTGCATGTCTGTAAATATGAGGGCCATGCCCAGGATGATTTCTAATGTTGAATACGCCACACACACCCAGCCCCGAGCCTTTGTATTTAACCATTTAAGGTTAAAATCCCCGACCCGGCCGGGAATTGAACCCGAGACCTTATGAACCAAAGACCAGTACGCTGACCGTTCAGCCAACGAGTCGGACAGCAGTGAGGTTAGCCACGTTCACTTGTTCAAAATCCGCGCCACACAAGTGCACGTGGTTAGGACCTGTCACGACGGCAGCTGTCATCTTGACAGCTGTTTAAATTTCGGGCCCCAAGTGGTTAAGATGGCAGCAGTGAGGTTAGGACGTATCGAGATGGCAGCAGTGATGTTATCCACGTTCACTTGTTCAAAATGGCATCTGTCTTCTTGACAGCTGTTTTTGAATTTCGCGCCCCACGTGGATAAGATGGTACCAGTGAGGATAGCCCCGTTCACTTGTTCACAAAATGTAAGGTTAAGACCTTTCAAGGTGGCAGCAGTAAGGTTAGCGTCGTTCTCTTGTCAAAAAGTGAAGTTAGTGTCCGTCAAGATGACAGTTATCTTCTTGACAGGTGTAAAAAGCGTGTATCTCTGTTTGCAAACAATAGCACGTGGTCGTGACGTCACGGTCAGGTGGTCATGACATCATATGGTCAATGCCCTTGGCCGGTATCAATGACCTCGGATGCTGACTCAGCAGAAAAATTCTGACGCCAGTGATTTAGAACCCGTGTAGCTCATACTACTACAAATGCAATAAAGCCAATCAATGTGATGGACTTACTTCTCTATTTAATTTCAAAAATTTCAACTTCCAAGTTGTTGTAAGCCCTCCTCTAGAGATTCGTTCACAGCATGGCCAGCAAATGAATTGCCTTCACGTATTACAGTAGCTGAATGGAGTGTCTAATTATGTGCTGATTCCAATTTGCTATCGGCTAATTGGTCTACGGTACGCTTTGACTTGTTTGGATAAACACCAGTAATGTCATTCGAAACCCCTGCGGTTTCGCAGAATCATTATCTGAATTAATCATCAAGAAAATACTGTACTTTACATGTGGTCCTTCAGCTTTAAAATCTTTCACTGGACGTTGAGAACATGCCGTGGATATTTTGAACACAGATAAATAACAACATGTATGGCTTCGGATTACACCAAGGACGCGTTCAATTATTGGTCCGTTCGCTGATCTACGGTGGCCCCCTTCCTGTTTCTTTCCTTTCTGCTAATATTTTAACGCGATCTAACTCAGATAGGATTTCGGCGACGATGTGCAAGGAAAGGGCTACGACTAGGAAGAAATTGGCCATGGCCTTAATAAGGATACAGCCTAAAGTTGGAAACCACCGAAAGTCATATTCAGGGCTGTCGAATGCGGGGTTCGAACCTACGATATCCCAACCGCGTAGCCAACTCGCTCAGTACTCCCCTCCTGGCATCACCGAAAGTAATTAACACGAATCTGACTCTGCAGTTAACGCAGATGTACAGTTCTTATAGACCCCTTAAATGCTAATGCAGTGAATATTGTATTTTCACGACAACGCCAACTTCATTTTGAGATTTTCACATTTTAAGTCAAGTCGCCTGCATTGAAGTACGCGGATCCCTTCTTACTTTCTGAGAACGGATGGTGCAACTCTTATGAGCTTTGCGACTGAAATTACCGTAATATAAAATATCACACTAAATTTTTATTCACTGCACTGGCTTCGGATTACACCAAGGACGCGTTCAATTATTGGTCCGATCGCTGATCTACGGTGGCTCCCTTCCTGTTTCTTTCCTTTCTGCTAATATTTTAACGCGATCTAACTCACTTGTTCAAAATCCGCGCCACACAAGTGCACGTGGTTAGGACCTGTCACGATGGCAGCTGTCATCTTGACAGCTGTTTAAATTTCGCGCCCCACGTGGTTAAGATGGCAGCAGTGAGGTTAGGACCTGTCGGGATGGCAGCAGTGATGTTATCCACGTTCACTTGTTCAAAATGGCAGCTGTCTTCTTGACAGCTGTTTTTGAATTTCGCGCCCCACTTGGATAAGATGGCACCAGTGAGGATAGCCACGTTCACTTGTTCACAAAAAGTAAGGTCAGGACCTGTCAAGGTGGCAGCAGTAAGGTTAGCGTCGTTCTCTTGTAGTGAGCTTCTCAATAACGAGTTTTTTTTCTAATGAACAATGGCAATTTTTCAAGTGCAGAAGTACGGTAATCACTGCATGAAGTTAAGTTATGTCCTTCTAGGATAATATTTAATTGAGAATAGTTCGTTGAAAATTGTTGACAGTGGATGAATATAGATGAAGAGCCACTTATTACCATCAGACATTTCCAGCATGTCGCGAGAAACGAAATAAATTACCGAATACTTCAGCTGGTTATGCAAGAGAATATCTTCGAGTAGAGGAGTAGAGGACGCCGACTGGATTAGGAAACTGTGAGACTGGTACCATTTATCTTCTGCAGAATTGTTCAGAAATGCTAGCGGCCGTCTGAAAGCGTTATGATGATAGCCAATATCCGAGGCACTAGGAGATGTATGTATGTTGGGTATTCAGCCCGAAAGCTGGTTTGATACTCTGCAGCTCCGCCAACAGCTGTTAAATAGCCTAGACGTCACTGAAGAGGCGTACTAGGGAAATGAGGAGTGAGGTTGTTTCCCATTGCTTTCCTCACTGAGCCAGCAGTTGCTATTACATATCAGTCTGCCAAGCCCACTGAAATACACGCACCAACCGACCCTATGAGTGATATTTTCACACCATTCATAACAGGGACTGGCTGCATAAGGAATGGTATTACTACCATCACTCATACCTCAGTGCACTAGGAGAAGAAGAAAGATAAATTTACCTTTTAATCCACTCTGGAAGATGATACCAAAGTTTTCCATTGGAACGATAACTTGACTTACAATTTATTTCTTAGTTTTCTTCCATATGATCACAGTGTGGTCTTCGAGAGTTTGAATTATACGTTCAGTTCATGCAATTAAACAACTCAAACAACTTGTTAAACGCTGCCCCTTACTAACTGCACGTTGAAAGTATAACTAACGTTAAACTTGTCTTGTGTTCCTCAATTAAGCACAGAGCTGGCCATTCTCATAGCAGAGAACTGTTTAGCCAGTTTAATGGTGTTTTTTGCCTTTATGTAAAGACGTATACGACAATAGGCTCACTGAGCTCTTTGTAAAGAATAGAATAAATTAACCGTCGTTAAACAACGTGCACTAATTGACAAAGTCGATCACATTGTAAAATCATTAAATCTTATGTAGATGTTCACACCCCGCTGTCAAGTAATATCGCACCTGCCCCTCACCAGGAGGCACCGGGTTCGATTCTCGGCCAGTACAGTTAGTTTGGTTTACCTGAGTATGAGGTATGGCTCGAGGTTCAGTCAGTGTACGTGATTAGAATAGAGGAGCTACCTTACGGTGAGATAGCGGCCCCGGACTAGATAGTCAAGAATAACGGTTGAGCTGATTCGTGACAGTGAACAAGTGTCATTCCGTAATCTGTAGGCCTTCGTGCTGAGTAGCGGTCGCTTGGTAGGCCTAAGCCTACCACGGTTTTGTTGTGGGGAGGTGGGGTTATGCACATGTAAACAAATGAACTCCTTACTCTATGCCAATTCTGAAATATATGGTCTATATATTCTTGAATTGTCTTAAAGGTATTAAATATAAGGTCCCCTTTACTGTTTATTAAAGTGATGGTTGGTATCATAAGGGGCCGCACGAAAATCCACAAGGGTACAAGAACTTTCTTATTGTTTAAATTGCTGTTTGGTGAAATAATGATAATGGGGTATGGCCTGATGCAGGTCTCTCGAGTTGACGCCGTATGGACGGCATGCGAGGCTATGAGGATGGGGCCTTACCTATGATAAATTCTAACTATGAAGAACGCATACCCACCCAGCCCCCGCTTCACCGGAATGAACCAATCAAGATTGAAATTCCAGACTGGACCGGGAATCGACCACGGGGACCAAAAGGCGGGTATTTAGACATGGAGCTGAACATTTGGGGAAATTCTGCGTGAGGAGTAATATATCTATATATATATAATAACTTGTCCTGTCTGACTGACTGACTGACTGACTGACTGACTGACTGACTGACTGATTCATCATCGCAGAGCCAAAACTACTGGACGTAAAGAAGTGAAATTTTGGGGATATATTCATATTAAGATGTAGGTGCTCGCTAAGAGAGGATTTTTGGATATTCCTTCGCTAAGGGGGTGAAAAGAGGGGTGAAATTTTAAAATGAGTGTGTCTATATCTCGAAAGTTTAAAAGTTTACAGATGTAAAAATTGGTATTTAGAATCTTCTTTAAAAATAAGGAAACACGTATTTATTTGTTTTCAGAAAATCCCAATAGGAGGGGTGAAAAGGGGTGAAAATGAGGAAAATGGGTTGAATGCCCTTAATCAGGATACCAGTACTTATATCTCAGAAACTGAAGATATTACAGACCTGAAAATTGGTACTTTTGATCTCTTTTAAAAATAAAGAAACACATATTATTTGGTTTTTGGAAAATCCAATTAATGGGAGGGTGAAAGGGGGTGAATTTTTAAAATGAGTGAATCTATATCTCCAAACTTTTAAAGTTTGCAGATGTAAAAATTGGTATTTAGAATCTTCATTAAACATAAAGAAACAATTATTTTTTTGTTTTCGGAAAATCGCAATAGGAGGGGTGAAAAGGTGTGAAAAAGGGGTTGTATGCCTTTGATGAGGCTACTTATATTTCAGAAACTGAGGATATTACAGACCTGAAAATTGGTGTTTGGGATCTCCTTTCAAAATAAAGAAACACGTATTTTTTGTTTTTGGAAAATCCAGTTAATGGGGGGTGAAAAGGGGGTGATTTTTTAAAATGAGTGTATCTATATCTCAAAACTGTTACAGTTTATAGATGTAAAAATTGGTATTTAGAATCTCCTTTAAAAATAAAGAAACACGTATTCTTTTGTTTTCGGAAAATCCCAATAGGAAGGGTGTAAAAGGGCGAATAATGGGTTGAATGCCTTTAATGAGGCTACTTATATTTCAGAACCTGAAGATATTACAGACCTGGAAATTGGTATTTGGGATCTACTTTAAATGTAAAGAAACACGTATTTTTTCGTTTTTGGAAAATCCAAATGTTGAGGGGTGAAAAGGGGGGTGAATTTTTTAAAATGAATGTGTCTACATCTTAAAACTTTAAAATTCAGAGATGTAAAAATTGGTAGTTAGAATCTCCTCTAAAAATAAAAGAACACGTATTTTTTTGTTTCCTGTAAATCCCAATAGGAGGGGTGTAAAAGGGTGAAAAATGGGTTGAATGCCTTTAATGAGGATACATCTATCTCAGAAACGGAAGATATTACAGAACTGAAAATTTGTATATGGGATCTCCTTTAAAAATAAAGAAACACGTATTTTTTTAGTTTTTGGAAAATCCTATTAATGGCGGTTAAACAGAAGTGACAAATTGGGGTAAATTTTTGAAAGATTATCTTGGAAACGTAAAATGTTACAGACGTAAAAAGTGGGTGTTTGGAATCTCCTGTAAATGTAAAGAAACATAGGTGATTTGTTTTTGGAAACTCCATTTAAGGGGAACCCAAAAAGGGTGAAATTTTAAAATGAGAATTTTTACAGTATATCTAAAAAAACTTAACATGTTACAGAAGTGAAAAATGGTATTTTTATCTCTATTAAACCTAAAGAAACGTGTATTTTTAATTTTCGGAAATACCACTTGGGTGGAGGGGGGGTGAAAGTGACTGAACATGGTGTTGAATTCTTTTAATTAGGCTACTGATATCTTAAAAATGAAGATGTTACAGACGTGAAATTTGATATTTGCAATCTGCTTTAAAAGTAAAGAAACACGTATTCTCGGAAAATCCAATGAAGCGGGGGGAGGGGGTGAAAGAATTGAAAAATTAATTGACTTTAATTGTATGAGAATATATACATCTAATAAAAACTAAAGTTGTTACAGACGTGAAAATTCGTATTTGGATCTCCTTTAAAAACGAAGAAAAACGCGTTTTGGGGGGGAAAACATCTTGGGGGGCGGGAGTGTAAAGGAGTTGAATTCCTTTCATGAGGACACATAAATCAAAAACTGAAGAAGTTAGAGTCGTGATAATTGGTATTTAGAAGATCCTTCACTATTAAAGAAACAAGTATTTTTTGCGGGAAAATTCACTAAGGGGGGGGGTAGTAGTTTGAAATGAAGTGACAAAAGTAAATTATATTTATGGGGATACTTATATCTCAAAACTGAAGGTAATAGATGTGAACATTGGTGTTTGGAATCTCCCTTAAACATAAAGAAACACGCGTTCTTTTAATTTGGGGGGGGGGGGGGGGTTGGCAGTAAAAACTAACGGCGGTGGGGTGTAAAAGGAGGTGAGACCAATTGATTTTACTGTTCTTAATGTACTTATAAGGATCCTCCGTTGCTCAGGCGGCAGCGCGCCGGCCTCTCACAGCTGGGGTTCCGTGGTTCAAATCCCGGTCACTCCATGTGACATTCGTGCTGGACAAAACGGAGGCGGGACAGGTTTTTCTCCGGATACTCCGGTTTTCCCTGTCATCATTCATCCCAGCAACACATAATAATAATAATAATAAGAAGAAGAAGAATAACATTAATAATAATAATAATAATAATGTTCCGGACCGTCGTCAAATGTGCGGACCGCGCTGGAAACGGCTCCTGGACGGGTAATGACTTAGAATGCAGTCCGGCCGCGGGTTCAGTGCCGCCAAGGCACCCAATATGACACCACGCCGGATCTCCTGAAGGATTTTATCCAGATTAAAAATGATTATAATAAAATACGGTCTGGCAAAGATTTACGGACCCAACTGACCGGGAAGAATACCTGAGCCTAGCCCGGGAAGTACGAAATCGATTGCTGGAAAGGAAGATTGAAAAATGGGAGGAAACGCGCCGTAAAATAAGAGAAAACGAGTCAGATCGGGAATTTTGGTGGTTTCTCGCAGAAAACGAGTCAGATCGCGAATTTCGGCGGATTATATATCTATAACAATAAGCATTCAATTATAAATTTCAGTATAATACCGTAGCGAAGCACGGGTATCTTGCTAGTAAATATATATTAGCCTCATTCAGTAATGAGATATGGAAGTGCTGAAGAATGCGAACCTGTGTTGTGAAAAGTAAAAACAAATGTGATGGCAAGAACTGAGGGACAGAGGTAAGATAAATTAGAGATAAAGATATTAAAAGATGGAGAGGTCTAAGCACTGGGATTATGAAATAAAGGGGAATTCAAGACCATTATGGGAAGCAAATGGACTCAGATATTGAAGAAGAATCCTAGGAATAGCCTACGCGCGGCTCCGCCTACGTTGAATTCAGAATTATAATTGTGCACTGTTGGCAACAATAATGACTTTCCTCACATCAACATCTCGACCATATTTCGCTTCTCCTATTGATCGCTATATGCATTAGCGTGTCCGACTCCATAACCGGGAAAAATTACTTTTCCAAAAATCTGTACTTCTAACAGGGTCCCAGACGCACGTTTCCCTTAACTTGGTCTATATTTTTCTTCATTTTCTCCCCGCTTTCCGCAACAAACCTCCTCTCACAGTGTGCAGAAGTAGAACGATCATTGAACTTGGCCCACTAATGGATACATATAACGATTTTCAGACTAAACCACCCTAGCTGTACTCTATTGACATGCGAGTTTCCTCGACCACATGCTGAAAATTCTCCCATAACATGTACACTGCAATTTTCTGGCAAGTTATGAAGAAAATATGGAATACTATACTTGAAAAAGATAATTAGATCTAAATTCTACACGATTGCTCCACTTTTGATAAAATTAACAGTTTATCCTTTTTGTTGGTTCCTAAGGGATAAAGAATGCACTAAAGACAGAAAATGCTTTTTGCCTGGAAAATTGTCTGAGGTTGACGAAAATAAGTACGAACATTTTTCTAGAGGAACTGAATTCTGGAAACACTTGGATGAAATGCAGGCAATGTATACAATGTATGCTTCTTACTTCCAATTTGTCTTACTTTCTAAGAAACTTACCGTGACCCTGATAAGCTAGGATCGGATGTATCGTGTAGCAATCTGGAAGAAATGACATTTATAATAGTGAAGGAATATTACTGAAATATTTTGTGCTGTTCTCGAGATTATTCTCCGAAAGCAAATGAACTCACAGACTTAAAATTTTTCATCAACTTATCCCAGTTATTCTGGAGTTGCTGGAGCCTCCCACGCTCATTTCGGTTTTGTCCGGCGTTTGTCCCTTCCTGACGCCACGTAATTTAGAGATGAAAATATCAACCCAGGGTCAATTGTGATTGAATCCTCAGCCTTCTTGGTGGGAAGCCAGCAGCTAAATCACTGAGCTAATCGCGCCCCTAGCTCACAAACTTTCTCCGTGTGTTAAAATGCTGTTTTGGTAGAGATGCAAATGAATATTCTCAACACATCTTGTTTTCGAACCGACTAATGATAGGTTGTCTTCATACATATTTCGAATAATATGTAATATCAGTATCAACATACTGATATTGCAGGTCGTTGATACAAAACATAAAGCCTCGTAAAGTAATATTAACCTTGGTTACGGTTTCATGAAATATCGTGTTATCATAGCACACATAGAAAGAAACACAGGACATTTCAGTGAGCAACTTTATTTCATGCTGCTACGTATTTTGCCTTTCGTTAGAGGTTTAACGTCGCACGAACACATTGAGTGTTTTAGGTGATACAAAGAGGGGAAAGGACTAGGATTGGAAAGGTATTAAAGTACAGCCCCAGCATTTGCCTGCTGTGCATACTGCTGCTCTTGCCGTTTGACGCACACTTGACAGTGTATTAAATCCGCATACGACATAGCTACAAGAAGCCAAATGGGATATCTGAAAGGAAACCAGCAAAAGTTCAAGTATCCTCTAGATTATAAGAGATACATATATCTCTGTGTCGCATCTAGATTCACCATACCCCAAGGGAATATTGTAACTACATGCAGTTATTTTTTTTCTCCATATGTGTTCACTAACATTATGTAGGAAGAGATTAATTCATTTTCAAACTGTATCTGGAATAATATGGATGTAATTCAAGGTGAAGAAAATGTCAAGGAATTGTGAGGTGAATGTGAAATACCGTACTAGCCAGATCTCTTTACGCTGCAGCCATTAATAGCTGGGTGCAGTAATAATCGGCTGCACATAACAATCAGTGATATGATTTACGACTTATATGCAGCTTAGATCTTCACCATGAATGATAAATTTGTTTCGCATGGTATTGTAGCTTGAAAAAAGGCTGAGTAGAACATTGACCAAAAATACCACAAAACAAAAATCGTGATAGTAAAATGCACGAAGAAGGCAATGACTCCATAGCATTCGTCGATAATTACATGGCATCATAATCGACTCGGATGAGAGGCGAATTGAGAATTTTGTAATCGTCCACTCCTCAGAATGTTTTACAAAGCTCCTTGCATTAATTCATGATATGTACCGAGAACGTATCAAAATGACTTCTTTCCCATCCTTACATAAAATTAGTTACACACATACATGGCAGAAGGGAAGACAGTGAAAGACGTTATCAGAATTAATTTGCATTAGAGAGAAATAGATTAGTATTCAAAGTGAAACATCTAAAAGCACAGTGAAAACAGCAAAAATATCTTGCTTGGAACATACTGTAGCTGGCCGTTTCACAGTCCACTTGGAGTTGCGATGCTGACGACCGCAATTATTTTTAACCGTACACATGAATTCGCATTCCCTTACGAGGAGTCAAGAATAAATGCTTCGAGACTCAGTCACTTTCTCAGGTGAGTGATTGTATCGCGCGCTGTAATACTTCTAGGAATTTGTACTGGCCGAAAACCGAATTTGAAATTCCAGCCTAAAGAGTAAATATTCTGAATGTAGTACTCCACCCTTAATTTGTCGATCTTCGAACTTGACCACGGCATTGTGAGTGGTTACTCACTAGATCTTTTCTTATTCTCAAGGGTGGTACGGTCCTTGTAGCTACGTCATCACCGAGCGAGTTAGCCGTGTAGTTAGGGACGTGCATCTGTGAGCTGGCATTCGGAAGATAGTGGGTTCGAACCCCACTGTCAACAGCCCTGAAGATGGTTTTCAGCGGTGTCCAATTTTCACACCAGAAAAATACTGGGGCTTTACCTTAACTACGGCCACGGCCGCTTCTTTCCCACTCCTAGCCCTTTCCTATCCCATTGTCGCCTTAATACCTGTCTGTGTCGGTGCGACGTAAAACAAATTCTAAAAATAAAGTTCACTTCATCAAATGATCGACCGGGTACGAAGGAAATCAAATAAAATAAAATAATAGGGCTTTATCACTCATATTTATTTTAAAAGTATTGCAAGTTAGAAATGATTTAGCACAAAAAAGGAGTTACCATGAAATTATTTATAATGAATTTAAACATTAAATAAAAGCATGATAATATCAAGTATCAAATTAAATATTATCGAAACTGGAAAAATGAATACATTGGTTTGCTAGTACCTTTGCATTCGAGACTTCTCCAACACAGTTTAGTCACAAAATATCGTTACCGGTAGTATATCTATCTTCAAAATCTCCTGTATCCCTACGACTGCTAGAAACAAATCTGACAAATGTACAAAGAAATACTCATTTGAACCAAATTGCCAATAGGCGATCCAGTGTAAAAGATTCCAAATTTTCAGTTATTAAATATCTGGTCTATATCACTCACCGACTGGCTTTTTTCACAATAATATAAATCACTCCGGTAATCATTTCTTAAACTGAATAATTGGACCAGATACCATATGAAAGGTGACAAAAATCCGAAGATCTCCGCTAAATTGGGATGGAAACATTAATCGCTACGGTCTCAAAAATAGACAATATGCATTGTGAATTATTAAACAAACACATGAATGTAGAACACGGAGCAGATAATTGCGTTAACTTTACTAATTTAACGGAAGTAGTAACAAATACAACAATGGTAAAGAAGGATACAAAGGGAAAAATTTGCACGTCAAAGAATAAGACCTCAAGCCCCAACCTCTGAAGATAACATCATAACAGCAATATATATTGTAAATTTCGTTGTTGCTAGTGTTGCGGCCTTTGTGTTGGCAACTCACCTGCTACATTTCATTTGTCATTTTCACAGTTGGCAACGTGCTGATGCGCCAATTTGTATTGTCAGACTGAACATGGCGACCGGAAGCAGTACACGCATCTTGGTGTATCTCTAAATTTCTGTACATATTTGTAAAAATGTGGTATTTATTCATGTGTAATAAATAACTTATATTAAATCACCTTCTGAGTGATATGTTGTGTCTGCTCGTTTAGAGCAGTCTGGTTCTCCGTCTGACTTGCTTCAAAATTGTATGTGTGCGCCTATGGTAATGAACTTTGTTATGTGCGTCCGATATGTTGATTCGTCGGTCGCAACATAAAATATTGGTCCTTCCTGTCCGCGATGTGAACTTTGAAGATAAACAACATACAGCTTTGAATATTTTGCTAGACACCGTAAAATTGTTATCGTCGTAAACTGCTGCCTGCAACCTCCACTTGAACATAGCAACAAGGTTGGCACGGGAAGCATTGTGAACAGGTATTGTTGTGAAGCATCAGAATGTCGTGCTTAAGACTATTTAGTACGAAAGTTTCAATTCGTTGTACTGAGATTCCAACGAAATCTACATTGCTCTGGAACTGTTTTGATATCGCATGTTAACAATTTGAGGAATGTTACCAAATGCTAACGCATCTGTTTTGTGTGCTGATTACGCCATTTTGTATCTCATACCCTGATGTTCGATATGTTAAATGCTGCTTGGAATTTGGACTCCAGCGAACATTACATTGCTGACATCATATTTTGACTTTGCAGTCACCTTGGCCATGTGGTACCAGTCAAGGATGGTTCCAGTGATAGTGATGATTAATGATACAGAACCGCTATGTACTGTAAGCCTGTTCCATTTGTCTTTATTTTTCCTATATTGACTAGAGTGGAGATCCTCCCTATTATCCTGACACTACTGCTAGCACTTTGCGTGTACAGAATTAAGAGATTTGTCTTGATATCTCATGGGCACTACAAAATTCCGTGGTAATAATTGTTGGACAGCTTTGTGTATTTTGCACATATTAGGATGTACGTGATTATTATGCGTTATTTCATGTTTGCATGCATCTACCTACTTTGTTCTGTCCATTAAAATACTGTCACTCATTCTGACAATGTGAAATGAATGCATGCACTGAGTAAAGAGTTTATTGCTTGCATAGTCACCGTAGTTGTAGGATTGACTCCCATTATTGTCTTGTCAACAATTGATTACCCGAACTATTCATCATGGTGATTGAATCCGAAACAAAGGCTGTTCAAAAACGTGGTCTACTTGAAACGTCATTAACTCATCTTCAAAATTACTCGAAGCAAGATACATCAACCATTACGAATTGATTTCCAAACAGAATAGGCTGTCATAAATTTGGAAGGAATTCAGTATAGTTAGGGAGTATCTTGAATGTGAATTAGACCCAAAATCTAGCGAAACTCACTTCAGAGAACATGATGAATTTGAAAACATATATGATGCAATAGTTGGTAGGAGTCAAGAATTGCTTTGTTCATTTGAAATACCCAGGAGTCCTAGTAGCGCATCCATTGTTTCTGATAAGTCTACTAGATCCAGCTCTAATTTGAAACTCCCTCCCATTGAATTGCCTATTTTTAAGGAGAATTCACAAAATACTTGAGTTTCAGAAACACCTTTCAAAGCTTCGTTATTTACCATAACTATATTGACAATGTGTAAAGACTAAACTTCCTATTATTGTCTCTCAGAGGCGAACCTAAGGATTTGTTAGATATCCTAGCCATATGAGCTGAGAACTTCACTGTTGCTTGGAATTTATTTGATGAAAGGTAGAATAATAAAGGCTTGATTGTTTCACAGCACGTCAATCATTTGCTCAATCTCTATAACTGTACTAGTGGATCTTCTTTTGAATATCGCAAACTGATAAACCAAGTAAAATCTGGCTTTAGTGCTATTGACTATTTGGAAGGTCGAGCTTCAATAATGAAATTTTGCTACAGGTATTGATTCTAAATAAGGTCAAGTCCAACCTTAGAAGTGAATGGGAAAAGAATTTTGCCTCCACTGATATTCTCACACCAAATTTGATTGATTTTTGAAAATAAAATGTCTACCTATTGTTAGTACAGGCAATGAAAATGTGTCGCCTAGAAGCTTCACATTTAACCTTGTTTTGATCTCTAATGTCTCACATTATATATTGAAGTTGAACTGTGCAGTTGTGTACACAATCACAAGTCCACTTGATTGATTGTTCCAATTGGTTTATTCCTCATGATATTATTTTGAGTGATAGGACATTTAATCAGCCTTCTACAATTGATATCTTGCTAGAAACTTATGTGCAGTACGAAATTGTGTCTTCTAATATTTTGCATAAGAAAGGTTATCCCGCCTTGTTAGATACCGAATTTGGTTGGGTATTGTCAGGTACTTTCTCTGAGTCGTGCATTAGGAATAATGCCAAGGTTCGTCGTGCCAATCTTGTAAAACTTGATTCTATTGACATTAAACTCCAAAGGTTCTGGGAGCTTGAAGACCTTCATCAACCAGATCTTACACCGGAAGAAAGGGCTTGTGAGGAACACTTTGTGAATAATGTTCACAGAGATGATACTGTAGGTTTGTTGTCAAATTTCCTATTAGTGCTGATGTATCACCTGTAGCTGAGCCTAAGCATAATGTTGTTAGAAGGCTAGAACAGATTTAAAATAACTTCTCTAGACATCCAGACTTGGAAAAGAAGTATGTAGATTTCATGCGTGAATACAGTGAAATGGGTCACATGGAAATTGCACCACCCGAGACTTCTAACTCATTAAGTTCTTCTATGCTCCATCATTGTATGCTCAAGGATTCTAGAACTACAACCAAGCTGATAATTGTTTTTGACGGAGGTTATAAATCATCAAATGGGATAGCACTGAATTCTATGTTAATGGTTAGTACTACATTCAGCCTGACTTGTTATCTATAGTTTTAATGTTCAGAAACTACTTTGTTGCTCTTCCAGCTGATATTGCTAAGATGTACAGGTGTGTGCTAATTCGTCCTGACCACAGACATGTTCAGAAAATTTTGTGGCGTAAATCTACTAATGAAGAGATCAAGGACTATGGACTTACTACTGTTACATGCGGTACATGTTCTGCCCCCTTTCTAGCTACGAGATGTCTAATTCAACATGCTGATGAACACAAATAAGTAGAGGAGCAATGAGAGTTCAGAAACATAGCGTCAGCATTTTTTCTGTTGAGTTAGCACCCGAGGTCAATAACCCTGGCCAAGGTCGTTGACCCAATGACGTCAATACCATGTGATCTTGACGTCACGACCAAGTGCTCTTGTTTGTAAACAAAGCCATGTGCTTGGACACTTGCTTTTCTGACAGTTGTCAAGGTGACAGCTGTCACCTTGACGGACCCTAGCCTCACTTTTAAGGGCAACAGAGCATCGTTAACCTCAGTGCTGCCATATTGACGGGCCTAAACCTCATTGCTGCCACCGTATGCACGTAGGGCCGCGGAATTTAAAATCCATGTGACTTTTGACATCTGTCGAGATGACAGCTGCCATTTTAACCACGTGGGCATGGATTTTAAACAAGTAGACGTGGCTAACCGCAGTGCTGCATCTTGACGGGGCTAAACCTCGCTGTTGCCACTTTATGCATGTGGGGCGGGCAATTTAAAATCCACGTGCTTTTTTGACACCTGTCAAGATGACAACTGCCATCCTTAACCACGTGGGTTCGGAATTTTAAACATGTGAACGTGGCTAACCTCAGTGCTGCCATCTTGACGCTGCTAAACCTCACTGTTGCCACCTTATGCATGTGGTGGAGGGCAATTTGAAATCCACGTACATTTTTGTCAGCTGTTATATTGACGGATCCCAACGTTAGTTTTAAGGACAACAGAACATCACTTACCTTAGTGCTGCAATCTTGACGGGGCTAAATCTCATTGTTGCCACCTTATGCACGTGGGCGCACTGAATTTGAAATCCATGTGCTTTTTCGACAGCTGTTATCTTGACAGACTCTAACCTCAATCTTTTAACTACCTGGGCACAGGTAACATCGGTGCTGCCATCTTAACAGGGCCAAACCTCACTGCTACCACATTAGGCGCGCTGAATTTAAAATCCACGCGCTTTTTTGACAACTGTCAGGTCATAACCACATACACCTGTTGAACAACAGGACATCACTTACCTTAGTGTTGCTATCTACAAGTAAACACAGTTACCTTAAGTGGGCCAAACCTTATTGCTGCTACCTGGGAGCGCGGAATTTAAATGATCTTGACAGGAATTAGCCACGCTGCAGAATTTTTTTGAACAGGCCTAAAGCTGTTGGCATTCTCCTCCATAGAGGGCACAGTTTTATTATCTTACAGGGCATAGTTTTATTATCTTAGAGGACATAATTTAAGGCAAGCTGCCCTTCTTGACATAGTTCCTCCCCAACACCATTTTTTGAGCCCTCCTCGGCATGATCCCTTCCCCGTCAGTATTTTAAATCTGTGAAGATAAAAGCCTCCTCCTCATCCTCCTCCGACATGACTCTTCCCCGTTAGTATTTTACATCTGTGAAGATAACAGCTTCTTCCTCCTCCTCCCCCGACGGGGCATATGAGGACAGCTTGACAAGTCTAAACATGCATAACTATGACAACCCGACGTGTTAGCCTTCGGATAGCAAGATAGTCGGTTTAAACTGTAATGTTAATGGTGATGATCAGTTTTTAAAGAGAAATGTTTTTCTTCAAAGGTAAATGTATGAATATTTGCGACGTATTAGCCTCTAAATCGCAAGATTGTCGGTTTAAGCTGCAATGTTAATAGTGTTGATTATTGTTTTAAGAGAAATGTTTTCCTTCAAAGGTAAGTGTACGAATATTTGCGACGTGTTAGCCACCGGATCGCAAGGTAGGTTTAAACTGTAATGTTAATGGTGATGATTATTGTTTTAAGAGAATTTTTTCTTCTAAGGTAAGTGTATGAGTATTTGCGACGTGTTAGCCACCGGATCGCAAGGTAGGTTTAAACTGTAATGTTAATGGTGATGATTATTGTTTTAAGAGAATGTTTCTCTTCAAATGTATGTGTAAAATATTTACGACGTGTTAACCTCTAGATCGCAAGATAGCCGGTTTCAACATTAATGTTAATGGTGAAACTGTAATGTTAATAGTGATGGTTATTGCTTTAAGGTAAATTTTTTCTTCAAAGGTAAATGTATAAATATATCTTGTTCAATATGTTCTATAAGCGGCGTGTTATTCTCCGGATCACAAGATAGTCGGTTTAAACTCCAATGTTAGTAGTGATTATTGTTTTAAGATAAATGTAACAATTAATTCTGTATTACGTAGATCGATCAGTGACCTAGACATATGTTGTAAAATGTACTGAGTTGATACCGCCCTACTTCATAAGGCTGGGGTGAGCATATAGCTTGTGCACGCTAATCACATCGTAGTGAATATTGTTTTATGAGGAGGCACATCTATCCTCTGCATGTCTATAGTTCCGCTGACTATGCGTTTAACTTGGATTTGCTCTCCTGTCAATCATTATAACGTTGTGGATGCACAACTAGAATTTACATGTTCGGTTCCCGGGGTCCACTGTAACAGGGTTGTACATGTTCTCTCTTGTCGAGTGGTGACGTAAAGTTTTAGCGAGGGGAAAGTGTATCTTTCAGAGAAACTGTGAGGAGGAGGACGAGGAACGTAGCTAACCTGTAAGGAGGGGAAGGAAGAGGAGGAGGCAGGTAGCTGACATGTAGGAGGAGGAGGAGGAGAAGGAGGAACGTGGATAAGCCCCGTCGGAGAAGGAGGAGCACGACTATGCCTCCTCCTTTTCTAATTTTATTATCAGATACCCCTTTCCTCTTCCTCCTTAATCTGGCTATGATGTGACAATAAGATAATAGCACAAAGGTTTCTTGTGGATCACTAAATATGCATAACTATAATGACGTTATCGCTGCAGGTTAAAAACAGAACAGCACAGGCTCACTCGCATGATGCGAAAAATCTTAAGCATAAGATCGCGTTGTCATAGTTTGGCATGTTTAGACTTTTAAGCTGACCTCTTATACCCCGTCGGAGGAGGAGGTGGAAGATGTTATCTTCACAGATGTAAAATACTTACACGGAAGGATCATGTCGGAGGAGGAAGCTGTTATCTTGACAGATGTAAAATACTGACGGGGAAGGGATCATGCCGAGAAGGCCAGCTTGCTTAATCCTCTCTCAAAAATGGTGTCGGGAAGGAACTACGTCAAGAATGGCAGCTTGTCTTAAACTATGCCCTCTAAGAAAATAAAACTATGCCCTCTAAGATCGAGAAGGGCGCAGCTCTACTGTAGTTAGGCCTCTAGCTTAAGGACTTTCAAAAGAAAATTCCCCAGCGTGGCTAATTCCTGTCAAAGTCATTTAAATTCCGCGCTCCTAGGTAGCAGCAATAAGGTTTGGCCCTGTTAAGATGACAGCACTGTGTTTACTTGTAGATAGCAGCACTAAGGTAAGTGATGTTCTGTTGTTCAACAAGTGTATGTGGTTATAACTGAACAGCAGTTAAAAGAGCACGTGGATGTTAAATTACGCAGGCCTAAGGTGGGAGCAATGAGGTTTGGCCCTGATAAGCTCGCAGCACTGAAGTTAGCTGTGTCCACGTAGTTAAAAGAGTGAGGTTAGGGTCCATCAAGATAATAGCTGTCGAAAAATCACATGGATTTTAAATTCAGTGCGCCCACGTGCATAAGGTGGCAACAATGAGGTTGAGATCCGTCAATATGGCAACACTACGGTAAGTGATGTTCTGTTGTCCTCAAAAGTAAGATAACAGCTGTCAAAAAAGGACGTGGATTTTAAATTGCCCGACACCACATGCTTAAGGTGTCAACAATGACGTTTAGCGCCATCAAGATGGCATCACTGAGATTAGCCACGTTCACGGGTTTAAAATTCCTAACCCACGTGGTTAAAGATGGCAGGTGTCATTGGACAGGTGTCAAAGAAACGTGGATTTTAAATTGCCCGCCACCACGTGCATAAGGTGGCAACAGTGAGGTTTAATGCCGTCAAGATGGCAGCACTGAGGTTAGCCACGTTCACAGTTTTAAAATTCCGAACCCACGTGGTTAAAGGTGGCAGCTATCATCTTGACAGTTGTGCAAAGGCACATGGATTTTAAATTCCGCGGCCCTACGTGTATTAGGTAGCAGCAATGAGGTTTAGCCCCGTCAAGATGGCAACACTGAGGTTAGCAATGCTCTGTTGTACTTAAAAGTGAGGTTAGGGTCCGTCAAGATGACAGCTGTCACCTTGACAGCTGTCAAAAAAGCAGGTGGACAAGCACGTGGGTTTGTTTACAAACAAGAGCACGTGGTCATTATGTTAGATCACGTGGTCATGACGTCATTGGCCTGGGTCAATGACCTTGATTGCTGACTGAGGAGGAAAATGCTGACGATATGTTTCTGAACTCTCACTGCTTCTCTACTCAAATAATCTCACCCCACTGCATCAGAGATCATTTGCCCTTGCTTTTATGTTGATGATCTGCTGACAGGTACTAGTTCAGTCGAAGAAGCTAAGGAGCTCAATCAGTAATCTCTTCTGTGATTGATAGTGCATATTTTCATCTTCTAAATTGGATGTCAAATTGTCCAGAAGCTCTTCCCATTGTCCCTGCAGAGGATAGAGAAATGTTGTCAAATTGTAAACTCACTTTGAATGAAGCGATTAAAACATTAGGTATTGTATCCTAATTGTGATGAGTTTCAATTTCAAATAAATTAGAAGAAAGCACCTAAGGAAGTCGCTAAGAGGAGCATTCTCACTATCAGTGCTTCCATATCTGATCCCCGTGGTTTGTTAGGATGTGGCGTGGTTAAGCGGAAACTCATTGGCAATTGTAAATCAATTAAGATGATCCGTTACAACCTCCAAATGAAATTATTAAAATCAGGAATGCTATCTACGGTTAGCTCCTTGCTTGATGAACGCAGAGTGCAGATAAATGTAATGCGCTTTGCTAAGAATGAGGTTATTGAAATCCATGGCATTTCTGACGCTTCAGATGTATCCTATGTTATATGATATATCTTGAAACTGTGAAGAGTCTAACGACTCAGGACTTGAATGATAATGATACAAATTTTGTTGGAGGAAACAATGAGTTATTAAGATTTATTAAGGATATCTATACTGAAAGAGAAGAATATTAATCTAATTTGAATGTGAAATGGAAGTTCATTCCAGCATCCAGTCCTCATTTCGGTGGGCTTTTGGAGGCTGGAATAAAGTCCGCAAAATCACTTTTGAAGCGGACCGTAGGAAGTTCTATTCTTAATTTTAAAGAGTTGAGTACACTTTTGTATCAAATTGAGTCTGTGTTGAACTCGAGACCTCTCTGTTAAATGACTAATGACTCCAATGATCAATGCCATTTGACACCGGGATATTTTCTAGTAGGGAGACGATTGACCTCTGGCCCCTCTCCAAGCATATACAACAGCTCCTGCCTCTGTCTAAGTAAATGAAATCTGGCTCAACAGCTGTATCACTTTTTTTAGCAGTAGTGGTAAGGAAATACATACAATCACTTCAACAAAGTCGTGAATAGTCTCAAATAGGAAAATGGACTCCAACTGTGGGAGCCTTGGTGCTTCCTCATCTGGTTTGGAAGACTGATATAATCCAGGAGCTCCATCCTGCTTAGTACTCGTGTGGTCACTGTGAAAACAAAAACTGATCGCTTTCGCCGTGCCATAGTGAAAGTATGCCCAGTGACCAAATATTTTGCATATTTGTATATGTTTTACACGGTGTATGTAAAGTTTTTTCATTCATTTGTCTGTGATTGTGTATAAGACACTTGACATTGACTTTCATTGTTGGGATCCCCCAAATGGTGGAGTATACTGCGGCCTTTTTCTTGGCCATTCGCCTGCCGCATCTCAATGGTCATTTTCACAGCTGGCAACGTGCTGCCACGTCCATTATTATCGTCAGACTGAAAATGGCGTCCGGCAGCATTTCACGCATCTTGGTGTATCTCTAAATTTTGTGTAGATATGTGTACATTTGTGGTATTTTTCATATGTAATAAATATTTTTAATGATCTTCTGAGTGGTGTGTCGTGTTTGCTCGTTTAGGGCAGTCTGGTCCTCCATCTGACTTGTTTCAAAATTATATTTGTGCGTCTATGGAAATGAACAATTTTATGTACGTCCGATATGTTGTTTCGTCGTTCACAAGAGTAGGGATGTGCCTAGTAGTGCATGATTTACCTTCATGAAGAAAACTTGCTACGCGTGTCTGCTCATTGCTGAACTCTCATTATATTTACTGAGCAGATGTTCGGCAATCTTAACGGATCGCTTAAATCGCTAAATTGCAGACGTTGCTTCCTGGCGTCACTATTCTAGCTTGTCAATTATATATGCTTTGCTGCTCATTTCAGGACAAGAAAGTGCCGCGTTTAAACGTGCAGAGACAAGAAACAGTAAAACTTTTCAACAAGAATATAAAGTTGTTCCGCTACTAGAAGCCCGTTTGCTATCACACTGGAACATGTCATTCTTCTTCAGTTGACTGAGGACGAGATCAGAAAATAGATCAGAGACCTGTTTTATTTTGCATAGAGCTTGTTCATTTCTTTCGTGGCTCATCTAATGACAGGCACCAAGATTAATATAGTGTGCCTGGTAAAGGCGAACAGTGGACAGCAGTGAAGGCAAACACGACGGACTCTCGTTGGGACGTTCCCTTGTACACCTAGTCGCCAGCAGCAAGGCATGAAAACGATCTCCGAGGAGAAGGCAGGTTATGTTAATTGGTACTTTCCTCATGGTGGTCGGGCTTGAACCTACAAGTCACCTGCTACACTCCTCGGTAGGAAGATATCATTAGGATATGAATAATAATCTGGTTTCTGAGAAATAAAATTAGGAGTGTAACTAGACAAATGTGACTTCAAGTGCAGATATTTGTTGAAAAAAATGAGAACGTGTTTATTTACGTAACTGCATGTCTTTTATGCACATGCAAGCTGACTATTATGTGTGTGTGTGAGTGTGTGTGCGTGGCGTTATACATGAGTACATATCTAAATTACTATCTCACTAAATAACTCTATTCTATGATGAGAAGTATCTAGAAAACTACTCGATATTTAAATATGCCTATCGCTATGATACACTTCCCATTAATGGATATGTATATGAGGTTTGCACACCATTTGTCTTTATGGCAAATCTGAACCTGCTAGCCACTTGGCGTAGGTTGTGTAACTGTAAGCTTGAATTCGCGAGATGATTGGTTCGCAACCTTACGATGACAACCCTTCCTCACAGCAGAAAAATGCCCAGGCTTTACCTATGAAGGCAATGGCCACTTTCTTCTCAGAGCTAATATTTTCCCATCCCATCGTTCCTAAATACTTGCATATAGTCCCTGCGCGAGCGATACCGCGTGTCTGACAATGATCTTCCTATGCATTATTTTCATTAAGACTGGTCACGTCTGCCAGCCTCATATGGATATTCAGTCTACCAGAACAATTGTTGTTTTGTTCATTTTCCTATGCTCATATGAAACAGAAAATGAACCTTATAGTACCGCATTATGGGATTGTATGTATGCTAGACGTATTTATGCACAAGTTGATTTTGATTTACACACGAGCTTAGGTAAATGAACACAACGAAAGCTGTTCTAGTGGACTGCATATCCATATCATCACTGCGCGAGCAATACCTCGTATCTCACAATGCTCTTTCTATTATGTAGCGGCGATAAGGAGTGGGGCTGATGGGTTAGTCGCTCCCCACATTATGGAGAAAACATTACATTTTATTCAATTTTAGACGGTTGAAACTAGGAATTATTCTAACAAGCAATTTGTACAAGCCATGTTATCTCATCAACTAATTCTTTCCGTTATTTTCTGTTATTATTAACAAAATTATTAGCGGATATGCGCACAAAATGTCGTTCATCGCGGATAACAGCAAGCAGTGGAGACCTTGCCTGCGCTGTGAGGAAGGGAATCAGGGGCATATTTTTTGCCAAGGTCATGGGCAATGAGGTATGATTCACACTCCTCCCGCTCTCAATCGTCAGTCTGGCAGTCTGTTTAGTTTCTCTTAGTTTCATAGTGCGTTGCCAAATACTAAAGTATTTTTAATTGTATAATCACACCGTACTTATATTTAATTGTATTACATGCGTAGTATTTTTCCTCCGGTGAAAGATTTATTGCATAGTATCGAATCAAAATCTCAAATAAGTAGGGCACTTAGAGTAAGTCGGTAAACTGTCAACCTTTTCCTCTTTGTCGAAAATCGCTGATAGAGCGTCAGAAACTTACCACTTTGTAGATTTTTTCTGTTGAAAGTTAACCCCTCCCCCTGCGGTCACTGTATCCCACAAATGCGTGTACTTCTTGTTGTATGTAAATGTTTTTGACCCCCTCCATTTATAATTCCCAATCGCCGCTACTATTCCTGTTCATTAATCTCCTTAAGACTGGTCACGCCTCCCAGCCACTCACGGATTTGCAGTCCATCAGAACAATCTTCGTTGTGTTCATTTTCCTATGCCGGGTAGTAGAGGAAAATGAATCTTCTTGCACCGTACTGTAGAAATATATATTTTCATGAAGAAGTTACGCACTCCTACAGTATAATTCATCTAAGGTTCATTTTCCTTTACGCGTTAGCACAGGTTAATGAACAGAATGAACCTTGTTCTGATGGACTGCATATGCATATGTGGCTGGGAAGCGTGACCAGTCTTAAGGAGGATAATGGATGATAGTACGCTGTTGAACCACTAACCTAACTCTGCCCGGAAGATCCCTCTGGAGGAATGTGGCAGTCCATGCTGATTGGAAAACTATACCCAGAATAGTTCATGATGTGGTTCGTTGGGTTCTAGAGAGAAATCAGGTCTTGCCTCGGGATAACCAGTCCATTTCTATACACAGACCTAGTGTTATGTCATGGAATATTTCCTTAGACTTCGCCAATAATTGTAAGTAGAGTGGTCAAGAGCGACTACACCCTCTTATAAGAAAATACTATTTATATTCATGGAAGTTGTTGTTAATGTTATGGTGCGAATGTAGTTTTCAGCCTTTGTTATTCTATGATCGTGATGTATTTACTACAGCATGTGTTCGCGTTTAATGGGTTTATCAGGGAGAAGAAAGTGACTCAGGTATGCATGCAACATTAATCATGACTTTCTCTCAAAGACGAAGTGGTAAAACCTCTGCAAATTACCTCAAGGGTGGCCCAGGATATTATCATATTATAATCCACTTCTCTTACCAAGCGTTTACCCCGATGCTGAAAATGCACTGTTCTAAACTAGTCTTACATTCGTTGAAGAATCGTAGAAGCCCGAACTTGGTGAAACCCACCTTGCTAACTCCTTCTCGACGGCGATGAACGGCGGATGGAAAGCTTCAATCGTCTATGTTCCCCTTGTTCAGGGAATCGCACTCAAAGATTTGACTGTCAATCCAAACGATCCACTAACCATCAGAAAAATTTCTAACAGAGTAACCAGTACGTCGATGGAAGTGTAATGTCGGGAAAAATTTCGCCAAAAAATCGTTTTCTGGCGCTCTTTGATTTGTTGTCGATGCTCAAAAGTAATGGACTGCTGAATTGTTCTACCGGTTAGTCGCTGTTCTATGCTGAACTCAAGGATTTACACTTACTGTAGATACTAATCAATCAATCAATCAATCAATCAATCAATCAATCAATCAATCAATCAATCAATCAATCAATCAATCAATCAATCAATCAATCAATCAATCAATCAATCAATCAAGCAAGCAAGCAAGCAAGCAAGCAAGCAAACAAGCAAGCGAATTAGCAAACAAGTAAGATTGTGGTTATATGAAATTTTTATACAGGGTGTACCAAAACTCGACGGCAAAAATTTAGGAATGGATTGCTCACATAGATAGAAGAAAAAAAGATTATGAAAACATGGGTCGGGAAACGTGTACTTACAGATTTATTCAAACTTTTGTACATTTACACCGTACGTCTGTAACGGCAGCTGAAAAACTTTCAGCATGTATCAGAGGATATGCTCAAAGTGACGACCTTCAGCTTGAATACAAGTCTCCGCTCGTCGTTGCATGGAGTTACGCACGCCATTAAAAATGCCTGGTGTAGTGTATATTGCCTGACAGGTTGTCAAAATGCTCTCACGAAAAATTGCTTCATCAGGAACAGGAGACGCATACACAAGAGACTGAACAGGTATAAGTCCGGAGGGTTCTAGTCAGGAGATCGCGATGGCCAAGCAATTGGTCCTCCTCTACCTATCCAGCGCTCAGGAAAATGGGTATTCAGGTACCTGGGGACAGGCAGACTGAAATGTGCGGGAGCACCATGATGCATGAAAAACATTTGTCAACGGGATGCAAGTAGCATGCCTTCCAAGTAATCCGGCAATGCATTAGGCAAGAAATTTGTGTACCTCTGTCCAGTAAGCCCATTCGGAGAAACGTAGAGTCCCAACAACGAATCACCAACAGTGCCTGCCAAGATGTTAATGACGAATCTCTCTTGATGAGAAGATTGGATGATTGCATGAGGATCTGTATCACTCCACACGTGTTGATTATGGAAATTCTGTATTCCGTCCCTAGTGAATGTCGCTTCATCTGTGAACAACTCAGAATCTGGGAGGGTAGGTGTCATGCCGCATTGTTGTAGGAACCACCGGCAGGACGTTACGCTTGCAGGATAATCCGTAGATGGCAAGGCTTGTACACGCTGCAGATGATACGAATACAACAGGTTTTCTCGTAGTAGTCTCGAGATCGTCATGTGCAGCCTATTCCTCTGCAAGCCTAACCTCCTAGTGCTGATTTCAGAACTTTCATCCACAGCGTTGAGTACAGCTTCCTCCTCTTCAACGGTTGTACTGTTTGACGTACCCCGGTTCCTGGTGGACGTACGAAAGGCCCGTGCTCACAGAGGCTGCGATGGATTCCTTCAAATCTCTTTCGGTCTGGCAGTCTGCGCCTTGGGTATCATTCCTGATACAAGCGGCGGGTCTTCTACCATCCGCTAAACCATACGAGTTCTGCTCACGTGTACAGAGCTGCCTGCAAACCACAATTACTGATAACCACAGAAATACACACCATGCACCAAATCGCATACGGCTAGAGCTACTTAACCTCATTGACTTACGTAAGCAGACTGCAAGCCACAATCACTAATCACAGATAAGAGACGTGTTATCGGAAACGGCAAAACTGAAAGATGATCGGATGTCATGTGTGAGAGCTATGGTATTTTAAGACTCACATCAGATTAATTAACATCATGATTACTTATATAACAATTGTAACCGGTATCTCGATTTTTTGCAGGAAACAGGACATGTAAATTATTACTAACATTAACTTGTGTCACAAAGTTTGAATAAATCTCTAAGTATACATTTCAGGACCCGTGTTGTCATAACTTTTCTTTCTTCTCTCCATGTGAGGAAACCATCCCTAAATTTTTGCCGATGAGTTTTGGTACATCCTGTTCATTGATTATAGTCACGAGACCTCCGTTTTACGCGGAATGCAAAGCATATCCACGTGACATTCATTACAAAGTCTCCACGTGCATTGGCAAGGTTTCGAGTCGCTTCCGTCCTGATGAGAATCCAGTAATTATACAACTAGGATATCATTTACCTCATATTTAGGTAATATGATTGGGCTAGTTATATGTCCATTATTATTCTTATCCCAGTTATTTCTGGGATCATTGGAGCAACCTTTCCTTATTTTGGGTTTTTGGTTAGATAATGAAATACAGATTATATCGTGATTCCATGTGACTTTTCAGATGAAATTTCACCCGAGTATCCAACGAGATTCGAGCCCCCACAGTCCTGTTTGAAATATAGTGGTTAGCTAATGCGACTTTATACTCCATGATAATACCAAATAATAATCTTACCGAAGTACTTTCGCAGATAGACTACATTAAACGGGGATACTTTTGTCACTTTACTATATATGGTCAAAGAATTTTCACAGTATTGTCAAATATTATTGTAACATTTGAATGATTTACCGTTCGTTGACCTGCACACGTTAGATCTTTTCAAGAGAATGGTCATTTTCCAGAAAGGAAATAATAACTTTAGCTAAGAAGTCAGCTAAGGATAACATGATGGCAAGCATAATTGCATTCATACAAATTTTAGTGAAGAATTAAAGGGAATCTATAGGTACTTTAAGGAAAAAACAGGTTCTAAGGAGGACATTTAAGGACTCATGTATGTACAACGGGAGTGTATACGTGAGCGTTTACCAAACGAAGAAGTATTCAGTCAGCAGTGTGTAAGGAATATTATTTACAAGGCTAATGTCCAGGTAGAGGTCGTGGCTGATACTAACGAAGTGTTACAATTTATATACACTGACTGACAGAGCAAATGCAACACCAAGAAGGAGTGGTCAGAACTTTATGCCAATTGCAGCGTAGACTGACGTCACTGAGGTATGCTCATGATGTGAAATGCGCCGCTGCGCTGCGCACGTAGCGAACGATAAATGGGACACGGCGTTGGCGAATAGCCCACTTCGTACCGTGATTTCTCAGCCGACAGTCATTGTAGAACGTGTTGTCGTGTGCCACAGGACACGTGTATAGCTAAGAATGCCAGGCCGCCGTCAACGGAGACATTTCCAGCAGACAGACGACTTTACGAGGGGTATGGTGATCGGGCTGAGAAGGGCAGGTTGGTCGCTTCGTCAAATCGCAGCCGATACCCATAGGGATGTGTCCACGGTGCAGCGCCTGTGGCGAAGATGGTTGGCGCAGGGACATGTGGCACGTGCGAGGGGTCCAGGCGCAGCCCGAGTGACGTCAGCACGCGAGGATCGGCGCATCCGCCGCCAAGCGGTGGCAGCCCCGCACGCCACGTCAACCGCCATTCTTCAGCATGTGCAAGACACCCTGGCTGTTCCAATATCGACCAGAACAATTTCCAGTCGATTGGTTGAAGGAGGCCTGCACTCCCGGCGTCCGCTCAGAAGACTACCATTGACTCCACAGCATAGACGTGCACGCCTGGCATGGTGCCGGGCTAGAGCGACTTGGATGAGGGAATGGCGGAACGTCGTGTTCTCCGATGAGTCACGCTTCTGTTCTGTCAGTGATAGTCACCGCAGACGAGTGTGGCGTCGGCGTGGAGAAAGGTCAAATCCGGCAGTAACTGTGGAGCGCCCTACCGCTAGACAACGCGGCATCATGGTTTGGGGCGCGATTGCGTATGATTCCACGTCACCTCTAGTGCGTATTCAAGGCACGTTAAAAGCCCACCGCTACGTGCAGCATGTGCTGCGGCCGGTGGCACTCCCGTACCTTCAGGGGCTGCCCAATGCTCTGTTTCAGCAGGATAATGCCCGCCCACACACTGCTCGCATCTCCCAACAGGCTCTACGAGGTGTACAGATGCTTCCGTGGCCAGCGTACTCTCCGAATCTCTCACCAATAGAACACGTGTGGGATCTCATTGGACGCCGTTTGCAAACTCTGCCCCAGCCTCGTACGGACGACCAACTGTGGCAAATGGTTGACAGAGAATGGAGAACCATCCCTCAGGACACCATCCGCACTCTTATTGACTCTGTACCTCGACGTGTTTCTGCGTGCATCGCCGCTCGCGGTGGTCCTACATCCTACTGAGTCGATGCCGTGCGCATTGTGTAACCTGCATATCGGTTTGAAATAAACATCAATTATTCATCCGTGCCGTCTCTGTTTTTTCCCCAACTTTCATCCCTTTCGAACCACTCCACCTTGGTGTTGCATTGTCACTGTCAGTCAGTGTATTTTAACTTATAACATTGGCCGGTAAGGTTCTGTCATATAAGGTGCAATATTGTGTGAATATTGTCAAGGCATTCTCGCTCTTCATAACATATGTGCTGCGGGTCAGTATATCTCCAAAAATATTCTCACATAGGAGGTTTCGTCCTGGCAACGACGATATGGTTCCATAGTATGGGACTCTCGCCGTAATTCCTTGATAACAGAAATGGAAAAATTCCAAAGAAAGGCAGTTAGATTTTTCTGAGTGATTTCAGATAAAAGAGGAGTGGTACAAGAATGTTGCAAAATGTCAGCTGGGAAGACTTGGGAGAAAGGAGACGAGCTGTTCGTCTAATGGGTATATTTACAACTGTCAGTGGATAGACGGCGTGGAATGACATCAGAATTAGTGGACAAATCAGCATGAGAGGTGTTTACAAAAGTAGTAAAAGTCACAATATGAAGATAAAGTTGAAATTCAAGAGGACAAATTGCGGCCAATGTTCATTTATAGGAAGAGGTTTTAGGGATTGGATTAACTTACTAAGGGAGATGTTTCATAAATTCGCAAATTCTTTGAAATTATTTAAGGAAAAGCTAATAAACAACAGATAGGATATCAGCCACCTGAGCGACTTCCCTAAATGCAGGTCAGTGGTTATTGATATATATCTTCGTCCTACCTCGCTTGTTTCGTGTGTTGAAATCCATACATTATTCCTCGAAATTGTTATATAAGGGTCAACTTACCGGTATTAGGTAATAGTCTAATAATAATGATAACATTAATAATAGTAATAGTAGTAATAATAATAATAATAATAATAATAATAATAATAATAATAATAATAATAATAATCGCATAGTCTCAGCTACCAGTTTTCAGATTTCTGAGGGTGGTCTGTGTACGGTAGGCTGGCAGCGAACAATTTTTATACTCCATCTGTGCTGCTCTGTAGGAGTATAAGAGATATTATGTTCTGGACAGTTCCCGTGGCTGGTAGAATTTAACATGCCAGCTACAATGAGATGGATTGCCGAGAATTATGACCGCCAATCAAATATTGACTAACTCAACCAAGATTGAACTTGGAATTATTAGTCGGAGTGGAAGCTGACAATATTTTTAGTCTCCTTAATGAAATATGACTATTTGAAAACCCAGGAAATATCCTTAAAATGTATCAGGAATATCTGATGGAGTTTAATATGCTCCCACGAAAAGCAAGCACTGCTCATCTACGATGATTACAAGATAGTGTATATAAAAATATCGTTGAACATCAAAATATTTTTCGATCGACACCATAGAACAATTTGCATAACATGGTTACACTATCACTAATAAAATAACGTTCCACAAAATCTTGAAATTCTCCCCTTAATTTTACACGCTCCGAAGACTTCGCTTAGGCATGTTTAAATCGCACTGAACAAGGAAAATCATATTCGGGTGGAGTTGGTCTTTTACTGTCATAGCAGATAGAGAATAACTCCACCGGTGTGTAGCCACAATCATTCAATTTTAAATTGTTGTGTTAATGCTGTATCCAGTGTTATTTTGACACAAGAGCCTCATGTGAGACATAGAATATGTTAAAATATGATTCTGTAAGGAATTATGTAGGAGCATAGCCAATATTTGGTAAAAGTCCAAAATCTTAATTAAAGAAAAAATACACAAACATAATATCGGAAGATTTTCACAGATTTTTATAACCTTATAAATCAAAACAAAGGCAACACGACATGTCACAGAAACCCATCTCAGGTAATAACTTCGTGGGTTCCTCTTCAATGTAATGTAAACCTACAACCTGTTATCCAGTCTTTGACCGGGTCAGGGATGTAATGAATGAACCATATATAGGCTATTAGTACAATGGGGTCGCCACTCCCAAGGTTATTATTAATGACTGATAAATGCTATGAAATGATAATGGATAGTGTTTCTGGAATGACAGATGACAGGGAAAACCGGAGTACCCGGAGAAAAATCTGTCCCGCCTCCGTTTTGTCCAGCACAAATCTCACATGGAGGGACCGGGATTTGAACCACGGTATCCAGCGGTGGGAGGCCGACGCGCTGCCGTCTGAGCCACGGAGACTCTCCTCTTCAATGTAATGGTTCGTTAATACAGGTCCTTTTTTTCAGACTTCAAGAAATTATTTTCGGTCAAATTTCATGAGCCGAAAGATTTTGAGTCGCATTCTTATTAAAAGCGATATAAATTGGACAAGGCATCCTTCCGGTACTGCTAGGATACCAATCAAACGCGTGTAACACTGCAAGGAAACCAATCTTCCATTTAAGGGCACTTGGCTACATTTTGCGGTAATGATTGCGGCTGTAGTGTCATTCCTAATAAGAAAAACGCTCTTACTAACTGCAATACAATTTAGTGAGTCACGTACGGCAGAGATGGCCGCTTGAAACATACTCGGTTGACGAATTAACTGTTGGTATTCATTAGGGAGCAGATGACACTGAGCACTACCACATCCATATTGGTTCCTTGGCGTATCAGGTCAGCAATTTCTTACGCAGAGCAAGGACGTAAGTTTTTAACAAAGCATCGCATTTTCTCTGTAATTAAATGTTTTAACAGGAGTAGCAGCTGTTATAAACTTTAAAACTGATTCTGAAACTTATATTGAATTCTCTTTATTAAATCTCTTTGTCGAAGTCCACGGAAATAAGCATGAAGGGAGGATGTGCAAGAATTCCAGATAAGTTCTTCAAACTGCAGTAAACTTGAACGTGTTCAGATAAAAGTGGAAAGTTTTCTAAAATAATAACCTAAGTTGCGATAATGTGTCATCCTATGTGATGTACTGTCAAATAACACGAAATCAATTTTGTTAATTGGAATCCAGTTAAGAAATATACCCCGTAACATATATTTCACTCTATCAATTTAAAGGCCGTTGAACGATGATTTTCTGAGTATGAATCACATTTTTCTGAACGTAGGATAATTTTTTTCAGAGACTAAATGAACGAGGGCTTATGAAATGAAAACATCAAAAGTATAAAACATATTGAAACTGCACTCTATGGTTCTGTTCGCTGGTGGTTCTCTAAGGAAGGCTTTAACGAATATCCTATAGGTGACAGCACCATGCAGAAATGCAATCATCATCCCGGGTACCTATTACGCTCAATAAAATAAACTGAAGGAAATATTTAATATTTTAATTTAGCTCGCCCTTGCATGATAATTTTAAAACTGGATTGGAGAAAATGAAAATTAGGTTTGCTTATTGTTGTTCTTTATTAGTAACTACAGCATGTTTTCATCTCTTTCCTCGTGTTGGCGAGAACAAAGTGTAGTTTCCTCTGAAGTCTTAGACTCATTTATGCTGTGACAGCAAAGGAGCTGCTGGGGTATGTGTGGTACCCGTTAGTGTGTCTGGGTACTGTGAATGGTGTTATTCATAGAGTCAGCAGTGCTGCAATAGCGATTTCGTGCTCGGTGAGGAAAACAATTGTAAGTTAGTTCACTCGTAATATTGTCAAAAATGTCTCATGATGACACCATCCACGATTTTTGAAGTTTCTCTGCACTGTAACTACATGACCTCCGGATGTGTTATTCGATTAACCAACCAGCCTCTGGAATTATGACTTAACAACATAAAACGCACTGTACATTTGGGAGGTACGGAGTAATAAGCTTTATGTTATTACTACTTCGTATTAGGAATACACATTGGTTTACCTAAAGTCAGCCAATGTGAAAATAAATATATGAGCAACATTTGACAGAAATTCAGAATCTTAGAGTGAAATACTCATTCAACATCTCCGTAACGATATGAACTTCCTGGCCTTAAGCAAAAAGGGATCTCTGACAATAAATAAAAACAATTATAGAAACAATCAAAAACATCCGACCTCGGATTATAATGTAATTACAGAAATGATGAGAGATAAATAGGACGTGCAAATCCTAGGAGAAACAACACATATGCTGTATTTTCCAAGTGATCATGACGATAATGATGGTGATTGTTGTTGTTTTAAGAGATCAAACATCTAAGTCAATATACCCTAATTTCCTTCAAGTATCGTCAATGGGCTGTACAGAATCTAATGCACATTTAATGTACCCCTTATCATTCCGAGTTTCAGGTTACATAATTATAAAATGAAATCAATCTTCTGTTGACACAACTCTTCATCACACACAAAAACTATTGAGTTATACGTCGGGGTTTCCTAGCTTTTTGTGTCCAAACTTAACCTAACTGGACAAACCACGAGCGAACTATGATGCCATGGCTGGGCATTTCATTGTCGATTTACGAAACCCTCCTCTATATTTACTCGCACTCAGTGAATATGCTGCGATGGTTGTTCACTTCAAATTCCAGAACACATTTTGGTGTACAAATGTATTATTTGGAAGGAACGTACAAAGAAATAAACAGGTTATTCGATGGTTTAAATACATAGAATAAGTAAAACGAATGACTAATCATGAAGTTTCAAGGCCTGTAATAAACAACACGACTTGAAGGGTCAGGGGAAAAAAGCAGGAGAGTCAATATTTGTACAACTTGAGAAAAAGCAACTTTTGTGCTTGAATTCCCTATTTCTTTCCCTAACAGCGAAACTTTGAGTGCTAATTTCTCCTGACTTGCCTGCTTTTTTTTCCATTTCTGACCTCTCAATAGATGCGCATGATCACTCTGAAGCGGACTGTAACAATATCTCAATTTCGATGAAAAAGTGACTTGCCTGGTTTTTTCCCCCGACCCTTCACTTTATAATGTTCTTTCCCGGCTGGAAGGAACTACTGTAATTCTACCTTCACATTCCCAATAGCAGAAAACTGGACGTCGGTTATCATCACATGTACGCTAGAGGAACTTAAGATGAACAACGTCATATTGACAGTTAGTAAGGAGCATGAATCGGTTTAGAACCTGGAGTTATTTGCGCGACCACAATGAGAATGACGGAATGTACTTTTTCTTTTAAACGGTGCACGTGAGCTCTCATATCACCGCGGTCTACAAAAGCTAAAATCCTTAGTATGTGACAAGATCATCAGCGAAACTTCATTTTCAGAAATTATTCTCCGGGTATTTACATGCTTAAGTCATGCTCTTGGTTAGTAATCACTTAAAAATAAGTTCATGAAGAGCTCAATTAAACGTTAAATTTTAGGCATTAAAATGTACCGGGCGACACAGGTTAAGGAGTTGTAAGCTTCCATTCATGTGGCTGTCTGTTTCATTCCTACTGTCGGAAGCCCTGAGGGTGGTTTTCTGTGGTTACACACCAGTGAAATTCCGGAGTAATAACGTTAATATGCTCACGAACGCTATCTTCCGACTCGCAATCATTTCCCATGGCTGCGTCTCCGGAAGCCTGCATGAGTCACTGGCATATATAGCAAATAAATTAAATGTGCTCGTTTGGACATAACAATAGGATGAAGCAACTAACTTCAGTAATGATAATTTCGAATAAAGTTGCACATAAATATGGGGTCTTCTGTCAGTGTAAATTATCCGAAAGTAAATATTTGTAGCATTCAAAATGCCCCTTGCGTAACCGTTTTAATCTGATTGCCTTACAATTTGGCATATATGCTAACTCACACAGCACCCATAATTTTTTTGTATTGATTTGAGTAACAGTTGGTAATTTTCAGAAATATAGTTATGTTAAACATTGAAGTTATATTTTACGATGTAATGCCACATATTAATAAGGATTCCGTTAAAAACATGATAAAATAATTAAAGCCAGCAACTACCCTACATGTTATTCCTTCAACTCCTTTGACCTGCATAAGTAAGTCATAAAATAACAAACTAAATCTTGTTGCAGCTGGGACATTTTGAAAATAAGCCTTTGAAAGATTACGTGCTTTCGAAGATTTGTTTGATTTAGGTAACATTTCAACATTATCTTAAACAGAATCGTTGTAACTACCTGCTAAAATTTAGTACGGATACGACTAAAACTGCATATACATTTCAGCAAAGTATCCCATTAAGCCTCCTTATGTACTGCTGTAATTTTCTCAATTTGAAGCTGAGATGACCTTGGGCTAGTAATAGAAATTATTTAATACCTTTATTCATTATCAACTGTTCAAGAGAGACATGGTGAGATTAATCGAATGTTGGTAATAATAAATGCTGATTTGTTATTGATACTGACATCAACAACTTGACCTGTGTGTGTCAGGAAAGTACTCATTACTGGAAGAAAATGCATTAAACCAGTTTTCAAGGACATAACTTTATTCTCAAGAACCCATTTCTTCACTCAAACCTTGATACACATAGTTGTGCCGAAGAGGTAATCACATTAAAGCGATGTAGTGGAAATACGAAACGACGGTTAAATGACGACAGACGTAAGATAAAACAGCATCTTGAAATTGGAATTTTACTAAATCATACTTCTGAAGTAATATCAAATAATGAAATACAGTGTGTCACCTGACATGTATTAGTTTCCTTACAATAAATATATACTCGCAGTACTACGCACTTTCTCCAGACATTCACCACATCATTAATAATAGATGAATGTCATTAACTGTTAAGCCGGATGAATACAGTGCCAGAATATGGAAATGCCTCTTAAGCACCGAGTGTAAGACTGTTAGAATCTTATATATATATATATATATATATATATAATAATGATTCGAGAATGATAGAACAGTGAATGAAGAGTTCAATACAAATTGAATACAAGGATGACATCCCTCCGAAACACTCTCATAATACAGTCATTATTACGTCCCTAACAGAGGCCAATGCAGATCATTCTGAATACGAAAGGAATTGCATTTTAATTCTGTATCAGTCTTCCGCTAAGTAATTGACTTCATTGCCGCAACAGTATTCTCAATAAGTATTTACATCTCGGTAAAATCACGGGCATTTCTAAATAATTTACAATCAATACCCGAAGTGTGCACGAACCCTTCCACTTAAATTCCATGTTCTTGCCAAAACTGCAATTGCTTCCATGACTCCGCTTCCAGCAGATTTGAATAATAGTGAAGTAAAGAGCAGCGACAGAGACAGTTTGTTCGATTATGGAATGACTGATATATTAGGCTAAACATTCTAAGCAACAGCTAAGGGCTACCAGAATAGTATGCAGCATTTTCAAGCTAACTTCTCACCCTACGTGCAGGATGCAAGTGGAGAAGAATGTACCACTTTGTCTCAGGTTGTCTTCAAGTCGTATACATAATCTGTCAAAATGCGATAAAATATGGAGTTGGTTCAAGTAATTCAAAGCTGTGTACAATCGTGTTTACATTTTTCACCAGAGTCGACGTAAATACGAAGAAAATACTTAAAAATTAAATCTCAGCAAAGGGGTCTTACTCATTTTCTATACTTAATGATATATACGTTATTTCATGCGTGAATTTAATAGAAGCCCTAGTTTTGTTACGTTTTTACCAAAATAATGCACTTCATATTAACAGGAATGAACAGGAATCGCAAGCAGCAGAAAGTAATGAATATTATCATACATTATTAAGTACAGTATATTGTAACAATGAAATTCAGTGTCAAGCCATGTGTCTGCATTTTCTTCAGCTAAATTTAATTCCGTTTGTCTGTCAATGAGTGTTTTGTCTCTGCCTACTTCGTCAGTGTCTTTTAAATTTATAAGAATTAGTTCCAAAAACAGTTCGCATTCTATTTCATTTCTAAAACACTTCCTCTTTTGAAAATATTGTGAGATGGTTACACACCCATCGTACTACTTTTTATTATTTGATGTATGTTAACAATATTTATGTTAACAGTATGTTAACAATATTTTCAACTACACGCAGAGCCCCCTTCTCCTACTTTCCTATTTAATTTAGTAATCTAATCAGCTATATCTCTGGCCATCGGGACTAAACATAGAATATCTTTGTTGAACGCTCATGAAACATTTAAATAGACTTCACTTCCCAACTGGTACTTTTCAACTAATGTTATTTTTGGTACCTTGCCGGGTAGTCTCAGTGATATGATGTTGAGTAACCCTCGTTTTATTCTTGTGATATACCTCGATCCCTGGAAGTCCTAATATAGTTTATTCATTTTGAGAGTGTTATTTTTGCTGCAACTATGTTACCGCACTACATAATAAATTCGAGAAAATCATGAATTTTCCTGTTATGATACACCATAAAGCACTTGCCGCTAAGACACCTAAGAGCCTCTGTAAGATAAATTTCACCTTCGAGCTACAGTAACTTTAAGAGGAGTTGAAAATTCTCCTCCAACATAAAATTCAAAGACAGTTGTGCCTCTGTCGAAGATATCTTACCGTGTCACACACTTTGGAAAATTAGTGTGTCTACCTGTAGTTGTAAACGTATGAGTACTTAGAAGTTCAAATTCTTGTCCTCCAGAAATGCACGTGACCCTGCTATATAAGCCACATGCTTCAGTTCTGAGAATTGGACTGAGGAGAAAGCAAGTTTTGATCTGTATTCTTTCCTGAACCTTTTTTCTTTTTTAGGGTTGTTTACAGTCGCTTTAACTCCAAGGTTTTATCACGACTCTTACATATGATTACAGAATAATAGTAATAATAATAATAATAATACTGTAATTATAAAAATGTAAAGGAAAATTAAATACGTATAATGTAATTAGATTTTGGAGTGCAAGCATGTGTCCTTGAGGAAGTTGATGACTTGATGACTCAGTGCTGGAGAAGCCAGTGTCAGTTCCATTTCCTTACGTATGTCGTGGTGTTGGCGCCAATGGTCATACAGTTGACATTCTGAGATGATACGCTTGACAGTGAGAGAGCAATTACATTTACTGCAGGTGGGAGGTTGTTTCTTTTCTAGAAGATAGTTGTGGGTGATCTTTGTGCGTCCTATTCTTAGTCGGGAGATTAAGACTTGTTCATGACTGGTGAGGTTTTGGAGAGTATATGTTCTCGTAGATATCATTTTAATTTTTTGGAGGTTGCTAGTGGAAGTTTAAAGCCAGTTCATTTTCAATTGTTCATGTAGTTTGATTTTGATATAGGCGATGATATCAGAATGTGGCGAGGCAATTTGACGGTCGTTGTTTGGAAGACTAGTAGCCTCTTTTACTGCTTGATCAGCTGATTCGTTGCCTGGTATTCCTCTGTGAAATGGTATCCACATAAAAATAACAGTTTTCCTGCAATCTTGACCTGTGGTACAGCATTTGAATTTCTTTAACAAGGACGTGTGTAGTTGATGGATTTTTTATTGAAGTTAATGCACTTTTGGAATCAGAGAATATTATGAATGAGTTATTGTAGCTCTCTTTCGAATCATGGCCTGCTTAAGAGCATACGGTTCACTTGTAAAAACTGTGAAAAGATCTGGTAATCTGTGTAGCTTACTGTAGTCTTTATATTTCACTGCATAACCATTTCTCTCATTGAATTTTGATCCATCAGTATAAATTGCACTATATGATGAGCATCTGTTACAAATTTCATTAAATAACTGTTGGGAATCGCTGTGTCAGTTTGAGCTTTAAGATTGTGTTCAGTTCCCAGTTGATTGAAGGCAAATGAGCTTTCCGTGGAGGGTATCTAGTGAGTTGTATGGAAATAAAATGGTCGGAAGGCTGAGCTTTAGTTCTTTGAGAAGATTGTATATTCTGATATTAAGGGGTTGGGGTTGAGATCCAATTAGTTTTCCTTTATGTCTCTTTGAAAGTAGGTGTTTTTTCAAGTATTGGTTACTTGTGCCAGATATCCTGAGTGCGTATGTTAAACTCAGCTGTTTACGTCTGATTTCAAGTGGTGGTTGGTTGGCTTCAATCTCTGTACTAGCTATGGGGCTGGTGCGATGGGCTCCTAGGCCAATTCGAAGTGCTGAAGATTGGATGGTATCAAGGATATAAGGAATAGATGGTCTGGAAGAACAATATACTATACTGCCATAATCCAGTTTGGCTCTGATTGTGGCTCTGTATGTGTTCATTAGGACATGGTAGTCTGCTCCCCAGTTTTTTGCTGACAAGGAAACATCGGCAATGGGTAAATCGCCGATCGCGATGAAACTTGGAAACCACATTGAGGTAAACGTAAAAATGATGTCGGCATCAATTTTGGGTGCCAACATTCATTAGGTCGTTAACTACGGGGCCTAAAATTTGCGACATTTCAAATTCCGCGCGATCAGCGATGAATACCTGCTGGCCAATGCTAAGCTGGCACACTGCATTTCTGGAGACACGGCTCTGGAACTCCTCCCCTCCCCGCTCCAATTGGTTCGCCACTGCACGTTCCCGTTCTCCCCGCGCTTGCCAGCCGCTTAGCTGTCGAAGAGAACCGGTGTTACACTTTGCATACTCTATCAGCCTTCCTCATATCTCTCCTTTGTAATTTCCACATTGTATTAGTCAGTTTACGTTTTCTGAAATGTTTATGAAAACGTTTGCACCGGGCGAGTTGGCCTTGCGGTTAGAGACGCGCGGCTGAGGGCTTGCATCCGGGGGATAGTGGGTTCGAATCCCACTGTCGGCAGTCCTGAAGATGGTTTTCCGTGGTTTCCCATTTTCACACCAGGCAAATGCTGGTGTTGTACCTTAATTAAGGCCACGGCCGCTTCCTTCCAACTCCTAGGCCTTTCCTGTCCCATCGTCGCCGTAAAACCTATCTGTGTCGGTGCGACGTAAAGCAACTAGCAAAAAAAAGAATAAATGGCAAATATAATCACTTCTTCATTACTTCCCTCAGAAACTCGGTTGATGGAACCTTCATAAACAAACCTCGAAACATCGCTGATAAACCGATCAACTTGCATGCTACGGGAGGGAACATTACCTCATGTCAGTAAGAAGAAATGTATTGTTCCTGTTGAATTAACCATCTCTCTAATTGTAAACTGAGGACGTAAATGAAAAATATTTTACGACTTGGGAGAGCAACCGTCAATATTTATCACGTGCGCATAAAATTCTGCTGTCTAATGTTCTGAATACTTTGTAACCTATACAATCTAAAACTTTCACCCAAAATGTAAATTAACCTTAACCTTTCTTTTGCTAGTTGCTTTACGTCGCACCGACACAGATACGTCTTATGGCGACGATGGGACAGGAAAGGATAGGAGTGGGAAGGAAGAGGCCGTGGCCTTAATTACTTAATTAAGGTACTTCTCCAGCATTTGCCTGGTGTGAAAATGGGAAACTACGGAAAACCATTCTCAGGGTTGCCGATAGTGGGGTTCGAACCTACTATCTCCCGAATGCTGGATATTGACCGCACTTAAGCAATTGCAGCTATCGAGCTCGGTTAGCCTTAACTTACTTATATTGTCTGTTATTGATACGTATAAACTCTCGACTTACAGAAGTGCATGCTGTGTTATTTTCCACATTAATTTCTATGAAGCGTCTGAGGAACTTTGTCTAGAATTTATTTCCAGTATTTGAGGTTCTTAATACCGTATAATTAATGGGTATTTTTAATTGCCTGCAAGACCGAGTTACGCTAATGAGAGCTCAGTTTTTGTACAGTTAATCAGCTTAACAACAGCTGTTGAAGGGAATCTCCATGGAATATCGTTTTTTGAAATTGTACGGCCACTTTAGTAATCTAACAGCATTTTGAGACCCACTGCCCTAGCTCAGGTGGTGGAGTGGCAGAATCGGAGGCTGGAATCTTCAAGCTGACTCTAGGCAACATCGGGGAGTGACTTCTGTTACCCGTTACGAATGAGATAGCCGCATCGCTCTAAGGCTCGCTGAACCTACGACAGAAATGAGTATCAGTTTAATTTCTGGGAGTAACTATTAGGTTTGTTCCAACAAGAACGGGAACAGTTTGCAGACTGGCTCACGCGTGCGCAGTAAGGAAAGAGCGTTCCAACAAACTTCAAACTAAAACGCGGTCTCGGAGTCGGTTGTTCCGACAGCTATGGATCGTTCATAAACCAGTTTGCGGACTGGCAAAGCAGTTCGTGCTCCAGAACAAGTACTGTGCTTCAGAGACATGCGCAGTACACCAAAATTAGTGTGAGCTGTGCATTGTGTGAGCAGCTGATCGGTATCATCTGGCGCGAGCAGACGACACGTTACACGTACAATTAAATAGAAGTACGGCGTTGTTATACAATTATACATTAAAAGTATTTTTTTTTTTTTGCTAGTTGCTTTACGTCGCACCGACACCGATAGGTTTTATGGCGACGATGGGACAGGAGAGGGCTAGGAGTGGGAATGAAGCGGCCGTGGCCTTAATTAAGGTACAGCCCCAGCATTTGCCTGGTGTGAAAATGGGAAACCACGGAAAACCATTTTCAGGGCTGCCGACAGTGGGGTTCGAACCTACTATCTCCCGAATGCTGGATACTGGCCGCACTTAAGCGACTGCAGCTATCGAACTATCGAGGAAAAGTTTAAACGTTATACAGTTAAAAAGTCATGTTTGACTACACACTAATAAAGTGAGAGGCACGAGATAAAAACAAGAATGGTGCATGACGATTTTGACGGCGGGTCCTTGAGCCACTAGCACATTGGGACATTCTATAACCAATAAATAAATAAATAAATAAATAAATAAATAAATAAATAAATAAATAAATAAATAAATAAATAAATAAATAAATAAATAAATAAATAAATAAATAAATAAATAAATACATTCTGATGATGATCTTATGAACTTGGACTCCAGGGAAGATGATCTAGGGATATATTACAATATCCCAAAAGCGAAAAATGAAGATTATTTAGGCAAGTTATTCTAATTGTTTTACTTGTTTGCTATTATGTTTAAATTGTATTTATTTTCACTATGTACGAGTAACTCATAATTTAGTAACAAAAATTCCCTTTCTCTCTCGCTCTCCGCCTATAGAAGAAACAGTACCTCGCTATAACAATGAAACGTTGAAGGGGCATTTTCGCGTCAGTAGGGAGATAATGGAAAATATTGCAGAAGGGTATGAAGGAAGTGACCAGTACAAACATCAGTCTGGCCAATATGGAAAACTTTCTGCACTGAGTCAGGTTTGTTTGCAGCTGCTGCAATAATAATAATAATAATAATAATAATAATTATAATAATAATAATAATAATAATAATAATAATAATAATAATAATAATAATAATAATAATAATAATAATAATAATAATAATAATAATAATAATAATAACCTTTCTAGCAACTTCCAACATAAATTTACTTACACAAACTGGCAAGCTGAAAACCCTCACCAAAGCTCTTCACGAAAATAAGATATCCATAATGGCCCTACAGGAAACAAGGTACCCGGATGAAGAGATTCTTGAATCCGAAGGCTACCGATTTTTCAAGAGCAAAGCGCAAAGAGGAATCCTCAATGGAGCTGTGATGCTTGGAACCGCGTTTGCTGTTAGAACCAAGATCCTTAAATCGGTTGCAAATTTCGAACCTGTGAATGACAGATTGTCTATACTCACAATTAAATGCGCGAACAAAACCTACGCCCTAGTTAACGCACATGCTCCTACAAATGATAAGAACAAGTCTGATCCAGACGAAGTTGATAATTTCTGGGACCTACTGGATGAAAAATTAAACGAAATCCCCAAACACCATGTCAAGCTTCTTTTGGGTGACTTCAATGCCCAACAAGGTCGTGAACAGAAGTACAGGAAACTTATAGGAAATTACACTGCTCACAAAAGAACCAATCCCAATGGCAAAAGACTGGTGTCCATTTGCGAAAATCACAACCTGCAGGTCATGTCGACCCACTTTCGTCATCTACCCAGAAAGCAAATGACTTGGCGTTCTCCCGTCGAAGCTCTCGGAGAGTTCCAAATTGATCATGTTGCAATCTCCAGGAGAAACAGCCCTGAGATTATGAATGTCAAGGTAAAGAAAGGCTTCAATGTGGCCTCAGATCATTATATGTCTCTTATCAAATTCAAACCAATTCCCGCAAACACAAGGAAGACAACCAAACAGATCACTCGCTTCGACAATGATAAACTTCGGCAAAGGGTCGAGGAGTTCCAGGAGAAGGCTAGACCAAATGACTGTGACTTTAACAATGCCAAAAATCTCCTTGTTGAGGCCGCCAAAGACGTTGCAGAAATCAAGAGAAGCAAAAAGCATGCCTGGTGGAATGGTACCTGCGAATCAGTCCTCCAAGAAAGACTCGATGCGTGGAAACAGTACTACTCTACGAAATCAGAAAATGATTGGGAAACGTACAAATCCCAACGTGCCCAAGCAGCTAGGGTGTTCAGAACTGATAAACGTAAATACGAAAAATCTCTCATTGAAAAGATAGAACAAAACTTTAGGAAGAATGAAAGCAGAGAGTACTACAGGGCCTTCAAACGCAAACTCACTGGCTATAAACCACCATCTCTATGCTTTGAGAGAAAGGACGGCACTCTGGCGACGTCAAATGAAGAAAATTGCAGCATTCTGGCAGACTACTTCAAGAATTTACTTAATTGCTCTAAACTGCAAAGCGCCATTGAGACCAAGGAACCCTTACTCAGGTACCCAGATTCCAGACCACCCGACAGAGATGAAATCAAGCGCCACATTGCCCGTCTCAAAAATAACAAAGCGCCGGGGGAAGACTCAGTAGTAGCAGAACTATGAAAATATGCCCCAGACGAATCACGTGATATCTTGCAAAAGCAAATAGAAGAAATTTGGAACAAGGAGACCCTACCCGAAGATTGGAAAATAGCTTTGATCCATCCATTACACAAAAAAGGCAGCATGAAGAACATCAACAACTACAGAGGGATATCTTTGCTACCCGTGACTTACAAAATTCTATCACTTGCCATCCTGGAGCGTTGGGAAGCACAAGTCGAACATCAAATAGGTGAATACCAAGGAGGGTTCAGAAAAGGTCGCTCAACAGCCGAACAGATCCAAAATCTCAAAACGATCATCAGATATTGTACACTATGGTCCAAGCAGTATGTGTCTGTCTTTGTGGACTTCAAGAAAGCGTACGACTCCATTGACCGGGAAGTCCTGCTAAACATCCTAAATGAATTTGGAGTTGATTTGAAACTGCTGGCATTAATTAGAGCCACCCTGACCGATACAAAATCCAAGGTGAAGTTCCACGGATGTCTCTCGCATTCCTTTGACATCAAAACAGGAGTCCGACAAGGTGATGGTCTATCCCCGATACTCTTCAACTGTGTTCTTGAAAATATCATCAGAACCTGGCGGGTGAGATTACAGGAAACCAACTACAGTGCATTGAGAGTAGGAGCCAAATCCAAGGGGATCGCAACAGACTGCTTAGCATTTGCCGATGATATTGCTGTTCTCTCAAACGACACAGAAACCGCTAGAGCTCAAGTTGAAATTTTAAAGGAAATTGCCGAACAAACTGGTTTGCAGATATCGTTTGAGAAAACGGAAGTAATGACTAACATCAAAGAGGCTCCACCAAAACTCCATACGAAATACGGGGACATCACCCGAGTAGACAAATTCAAATACCTGGGTGAGATAATCATGAAAAATGGACTGGACAAAGAAGCGCTTCAGGAGCGAGTACACAAACTGGAAATAGCCTACCAAACATCCCGCACAATCTACAACAAAAAATGCCTTTCCCAAAACACCAAGATACGTCACTATGAAACAGTTCTGAAGCCAGTAGTTCTATATGCAGCCGAAACCCTGTCTATAAATGCCAACAAAAGACTCCTTGAAGAACTGGAGAAAAAAGAACGCAAAATTGTGAGAGGAATCTTGGGATCAAAGTACAGAAATGGAATCCATCAAAAGAGATCCAACGAGGAAGTCTACAGCAAAATAGAGAAAATTACCGATACAATCAGAAAAAGACGGGCACGGTTTTACGGTCATCTGAAAAGAATGGACGGAAGAAAGTTAACTAAAGAAATCTTTCACTTTTTTGATTCAAACCCCAAAACCACAATTCCCTGGTTTAGAAATACCAAAGAAGATCTGCAAATGCTACGTATCTCAGCTGAAGATGCCCTTAACAGAGATCTCTTCCGCAAGAAAATATTGACGAACGGGCTAAACCGAGACGAGCAACCGAAGAGAAGACACGGTGCCCTTTGGACAGAGGAGCGCAAGCAGGCCCACTCACAAAGAATGAGGGAAATTTGGGCTCTAAAGAAGGCCAAGTTCAGTGTCAAATGCAATAAGACTTAACGTGGTCCTTGATGGCCCCAGCGAATTATATATATATATATATATATATATATATATAAAATAAAAATAATAATAATAATAATAATAATAATAATAATAATAATAATAATAATAATAATAATAATAATAATAATAATAATCGTTAAGTGTTGCTTTTCCAATAAAGGTTCAAATTTTCCTATGGTTTATTGGGCATCAGAGTGCAAGTTTCCGAGATTTTGCAGATCGGTTTGACATTATTTCTTTGAGCTCTCTACATAGAATTGTCAAACGATTGACTGTCTTCATTAGCAACTAATCTCCACAAGTGATCACTTGGCCTACAGAAGATGAGAAAGTAAATATTGAGCAACATTTCAGGGAAAGTGGTTTTCCATGTGTCAATGGTGCCAAAAGTGGCTGTCATATTGAAAATGATAAGCCTGTAAATGATCCCGACTCTTACATAAATAGGAAAGGACACTGCTCCATACAGGTATATTTTATTTATCAACATATGTCTTAATGAATTAATGAAAGCAAGCTGTTTGTGACCACAGGTGGAAAGGTTTGGATGTGTTTCTGAGTATTTCCTTAAATGCTATTTGCTCGGGGCGTCGACCCATGTGGATCTTTTGCCCCCACTGGCACCATAATGTATGAACCTGCGTGTAATTTAAATGGGGGTAGTGTGGAATGTAGTGTGTGAGGACAGGAAGATTAAGGACGCAACAAAAGACGTCATTACAATTAAACAACCCTGACGCGGACGGGTATCGAACCCGGGGCTGCCGGGTGACAGGCTGACGCGTTGCCCCTACACCGCGAGGCCGGACCAGCAGAGTTTTTAAAAGTTCACCTCTTGGCAATAATTTAGAAGAAAAACATGTGATCAGTATTTTCTTTTAGGTGACAGTGGCTATCCTCTGAAGAGAACCGTCTGCATAATCGGTTTTTACGCTGCCAGTACTCTTGATAGAATTATAAATTCACGTAATTCTGGAAGAAAGTAATTATTATTTTAGAAATGTGTCCATTAGTCTATAATTTTATTAGTTGAGTCATTTTATTGCCAGTTACGTTCCATTGAGTAGGCCCAACATGTTGTTTATCAGATAAGAACAAGAACAGCTGTTTGTTTATCCTCAAGGAGAAATCTCCCGCGTAATCGTGAACACGTGCGCATTGTAGTTTTTCTTGACCGTTTACGAACCGTTCCAACAGACTGTTGTTTAGCGACGGTTCCCAACGAGTCCATAGCTCGCGCATGCGCTTACATCAGTTAATGAATCGATACCAAACCGTACGCAAATTGCTTTTTGGAACAAACCTATTCTGTCATACACCATTGCACAGGTCACAAATTGTTCACGTCTTTCACTATCCATTTCTCCACAGACCCTCATAGCGTGTGAGGTAAGAATGGGTTGAAACATGTACTGATATTTTAAACATTTTTGACAACTATTGACTATTCTTTTAACAGAATGTTGAAATTTTACATATTCATGTGATTGTGCACCACTATACCTTCTGCAAATTAAGTACAGGGAGGAATGTATAAGTGTAATAGTACTGTCTGACGTACTTTCAACAACATTTTATTGACTTCCCCATATTATTTCAGAAGCAACTGTGAACTAATAACGGGTTGAAACATGTATGGATATTTTAACTATTCTTGACAAGTATTGACTAGGTGAACCTGTCAATTCGTTCTTTTAATATAATTGTATTATATATCTTGATAATACGGAACCAAAATGAAATTTTAAAGTTGTAATCCAGTCACTCGAAGCAAAGAATGTTAATTATTCGCAGACACTTCTGCGCATGCGGGAGTACGTCGAGCACGATTCACACGTTCCTGAATACATAGGGTACAGTTTGCCTGTCTAGCTAACGGTATTCGATTGATAAGGGAATATAAACATTGAGGTTCACATTGGCTCTCTCTAATCTAGTAAATTAAGAAATACACATATCGCTCCTTATTAGGTTTATCCGTCCTAGTTTAGTAGTATGATGCACAGTAGGAGGTTTGATGCGTTTTCCAGGTAGCATGGAAGGCTGAAGTATACGTACAAATAGGCACCCACAGTTTCACACAACACGACTTCGTCACCCGTCTGGGACGTTTCTCTATTTGTGCAATTTAAATATACGTTTCGCCATTTACCTCATAGATGGTGATGGTAGTAAAATTGATCCTAGTTAGTTCATCTTATTCATTCCATTATTATTTTTGTGTTTGTTATTATACAACACATTAATCGATTTAGAGTAATATTTTGATCACGAATGAAATCAGTTCAGGGACTTAAGTTTCAACTTTATACAAAGTCATCCGTAGCCTGCAAATACAACAGAAGAACATGCGAAGTTTCTGGTACCTAAGTACGGACTACACACTTATTTATTCAATCCGCTTACTCTCAAGGGTTGGTTTATCCTGTGGACTCAGTGGGGGGTCCAACCTCTACCACCTCAAGGGCATTGTCCTGAAGAGTGAAATATTTTGTTGTGGATTAAACTTGGGATGAAGACCAGTACCACGCCTAGGCCGCCTCATCTGCTATGCTGAGCAGGGGCCTTTTGAGAATGGGAAATCTGTAAGGGATAGGCAATGAAAAAATAATGAAACGGCCGTGGCCTTAAGTTAGGTACGATCCCGGCATGGGATGTTGACCTCCCGAGGCTGAGTGGAGGCGAGTCCTCACACCACTTTTCAAGGCAGGGCCGGGAATCGAACGCAGGCATCCAGAGGTTGCAGCTAATCACACTAACCACTACACCACAAGGTCTGTCCCGGTCTATTTTACCAGAGAACTGGAGACCAATTTTGTGACAAGAAAGTACTCGAAATTTTGTACATTACCGTTCCTTGAATTTAACACCCTCAAAATACCCACGATTCGTGCCATTCAATCACGTGCAGGCCTGGAATGTGAGGGGGCAGATAACAGCACATACTGGGAGATCGGCGAGTTTGGAGATTTATGTGTCGTTTAATTTCATATCGTGAGCTGTGGAACCTACCATTTTATATGGTATGCGAACCGGGGGCTGGATTTTTATTTCGGATATCTTTCTCGAGCCACAGCCGTCTATGGGGTTAGTTAAGGACGAAGACACTCGGCAATTACGTTTCTGTGCACAGAGGTACATGGATTCACCACCGTCATATTTGGCTGCACCACGAAAAGTTGATGGTGTTACGTATAAAAACGCCCACCGTCTATTTCTCACTAAACAATTCATCACATATTTTTCCTTCCAAACCCATGTGCAAGATATGAGAACTGTAGGAAAGGATAATATAAATAAGTAAATACATACATACATACATACATACATACATACATACATACATACATACATACAGTACGTGCTGTTCTAATATGTGAGTAACACAAACAAGCCGAGCAACGTGTGAGGGGAGACAGAACACAAAAGGAAAAGAAAACTGAGACCGGTTGCAGTGCCGTACTTAAGATTAAATGATGCATTTCTCGACAAGCCTTTCCTGTTAATGCTTAATAATAATAAATGATCTCCTTCCAATGATTCATTTCAAGACAATATTATTCTGTTACTTGCTCAGTCCATACTTCAAGTTGTAACTTGCACTAATAGCAACATCGACTTGTGATGATTTAAATTTAAGTTCCGTTTATAGTTCACCTTGAGATTGTAACTATACAAGTTCTGTCATTCAATATTAATTACGCAATTCTGTTTAACTTCGATCACTGTTTCGATTAATATCCTTCAGAAGCAGAGAAACTTTCATTAATTATGTAATGGCTGCTGTCTCAAATTTACTGTTTCGCGTCACAAGAGAACAGAAACTTATGCCTCTGGAAAACACTATTCTGTGAAATAGATCACTATGTTGTCCTATAACTACATCAGGAAATTCGGATAATGCTGTCATTTACAAGTAGTTAATTTTTATTTGCTCTCCAGTGATATAGTAGTTTAGTAAAAACATTAATGATGTTTCGTTTCAGCAGTCTCGATGTTTCCGTATTGACGTATTTTAATATCATGGCACTGCAATGCTTGTGTGCGAGGGTGTTACTTTTTTTCATAAATTAAAGACCACAAAAGAAGCAAATAATTCATGACACCATAATTGATGGTACAGGTTAGCTTGCCAAACCACGATTTCTAAGCTAGTGCGGGGCGTTTCCTCGAAAGGTCACTAGAAATGATAAAGTACCCCATATTCCGACGGAGAAACCAAGTCGTTCTCGAAATGATCGACATACCTACAAGCAATTATTGTCGATACTGTTCCTTGATAGAATATACAGACTCTCCTCCAGAAGCAGTATCAATGATAAACATTCAGTAAAGTATGTTTTATGAATTTTAATCCAATGAAATAATTTTTGCGATTGTTCGTTTCCTCAACATAAAAATATTATTAGTAAAGTACCTGATACCATTATCAATTCAAACTACCATTTTTATTTCCCTTTCCAGATTTATGCTCTTTAGGACACTCTAATAAGCATATGAAATTCGGTTAATAGGTATTAGAAACGGTACGTTTTAATGAAAAATGAAAATTGTATAAAATAACCGTCGGTGTTGATTTATATTTATAATCATTCATGGAAACTATACACGAACTTTCACGTGTTGCAAATCCTTGCTTTGAAGAATGAAGATGGTGTGTCATTCTTCATGTGTTTGATTATCATCCTGGACGTGCCACCAAGCTTGAAAATGGCATTGAACATTTGCGCTCTGCATTATAGGTTATGGTTGGACATCCTGGCCCAGTTCGTTAACCGTGTCAGCAGATTTACATGTAGGCCAAGCAGTCCATTCTTCTACATAAGCTTGTCGTGGACTCATTGGCAGTGTACAGCGCTGAAAATATGATCATTACCATTTTTAATAACAATGCATAATAATAATAATTGTACCGGGCGGTACACCTCTACACCGTTTATTTAAAAGTTGCGCCAGTTGAAACTCCTCTTCTGGAGGAAGGTTGAACTTTATCTACTCTATTAATTCTCTACTTTCTCAGAAGATGTCACCACGTGGAAAATTTTGAGTTTTTGAACTGTGTCACTTTTGATGTGTTTTTGTTTAGCTTGAAGTAAGAAGTGTGAACTTTCTCTTCTAGAGGACACTACTGAAGATCAACAATAGTGCAACCTAGTGCGGAGTCAAAGAACTATTTTGTTGAAGAAATTTTTATTTCAAATGTTTGTTCTTTGCTAAATTTCTTTCTGTTATTGTTTAAGTTGGCTGTATACCCCTCTCTTTCCCCTTGTTTTGCATGTAGCCAATCCCGAATTTCTTAAATTAATTTCTATCCAATCAGATGTATCTTCCCCCAACTTGAATCGATTGCGGGGTCCTAGCCAATAAAATAATTGTGGGCGGGTGTTTTCATTCCCCTAACGCCTAGAACCTTCCACGAGAGGTTATAAACTGCTGATTTTTGGGTCTCCGGGCCACTTCTGTTCCATCTTTCAGTGTATTAAGTACATCGCAGGAGGCGGGTAGCGCCTCTTTCTTCTGCAGCGGTCAACAATAAGGTAATGGCCGATTAATAAATTCTTTCTTTTCTTGCTCAGCAGTTTAACTCTCGGGGCGGGTGCGAAGCGTTCTACCATGTAACCTTTTCCTAAAATGTAACTACTCTTTTCTTCGATTCTCTTGTAAAGCTACATTCTGGGATAGAGAGTGCTAACCCTCTCGAGCTCCCACTCATATTGTTTTGAGGTGAACTTATTTTTCTCAATCTATTCTTCGATAATGTAAAACAAATTGTTCTCTTCTTAAGTCACCTCTTTAGTATGGGATTAGCCCTTGTATTAACGGCCTAGCGCCAAGTAGATCTTAATCAAAGTGTATTAGGAGTGCAAGTTCGCCTCCTCTCAAATTGTTTTAGAGGTCATTTAATTAACCTTCTTGTCATTTAATCGACCTCAGTAGGTTGGGTATTTTACCCCTGTGTATATGTCCTTTGAGGACAGCTTAAAGGTGGAGTTTGGTGTGGCCTGGGAGAGGCTTAAAATTGAGAGCGAGTGGCTCTTTTGAAAATGGTATATTGTATGCCTCGAGGAGGCTTTTCAGTGTAATTTGGAGCAAGGGCTCCTAGGTATGAATGGGGTTTTCTGCCCCTCTGTTAAAATTGTGTTTGGGGTAAAACTGAGCTGATTGCCCAAGAATTATGTTTCTGAAGCCCCAAATGGGGTACCTATGTAAATGTATTTTTCAATTGTGTTTCGGCTACTAAGTACCTGTTCTATTTGTTGTTACCTAATTTTCAAAAGAAAATATAACCTTGTTAAATTTTACGTTAACTTTAATTCCGTAGTTTGAGACCCATTCACGCCCGCACCTTCTTACACCTCTACCTACCATCAAAACGCGGTAACAAGTGGTAGCAGAGCGTGGTTGAATGGGTCTCAATTTAGCCCCTTTTGACGGCTAAACACTGTTTTGATCCGAACTCTAACCATTTTCTCAGTTGCTGGAAATTTTTTATTGAGGTTGTTCTAAATTTTTCCGTCATCATGCCCGGCCCTCGCGATGTTCTCCTCCTTAACTATTTGCGCAAAGAGGAGTTGATCTACGAATTAAGTATTAGAAACGTGCAATCTGGAGGCACGGTTGCTATCGACACTAACAAACTTAGAGAGTCCCTTGATTTGCCCATTTCCATCCCCAATTTGGGAGAGAAAGAAATTGATGACTCTCTTACCACGATCGTCGAGAATATTTCTGGGCTAGCATCTGTAGTTAGTTTTTTTGATGAAAATGATCCGTCTCCTAATCAAATTAAGCGTGTGCAAGGCAGACTATATCACTTTTCAAATAGAGTTAATGATCTGTTGTCTCTAAAGGTGAATGACGTTCAGAGGAAGGAAGCTAATACGCTCCTTGAAACTATTTCTGAATTGTCTAGTAAAGTCACTCAATTGTTAACTGGGGAAGTCCCTCCCAAATCTGATCAGCCCACCATAGTGAATGCAGGTAGTGAGGAAGCGCCTCCCAAGGGAGAAGTCAATAGGATAACCGTTGCTGCTCAAACTATCCCGGCCCCGTTGGACACCGAATCTGAACGCCGTGCATCGTTGAGTAACATCCGTTCTGAATTAACTTCCTTACCATTGAAACCTTTACCTACTATGTCACCCGGGTTTAGCAGCTTGCCTCATCCATTGGCAATGTTGCTCAGAGGTATTTCTAAGTTTTCTGTTAACACCACCAGTGATGTAATTTCATTTTTAAGATTTCTAGTTGAATTTCAGGATCACGCCCTTGTGTTTTCTCTTTCCCCTTGTCAAATTTTGCAAATTATCTATCCTTATGCTATTGGTGTTCTCTCAGATAAAATAGTAAGAGCTATTGCTGAACAGTCATCTATTGAAGATTTTCACGCACACTTGCTTGCAAATTTCATTCCTGCCCGCGCGAGGTCATCTCTGATTCAGAAATACTATTATCGGGTACAGCGCTTGGATGAAAACTTGGCTGATTTCATACAGGACATTAAGTTTTATACTAGGGTGTTTGCTCTCCACTTCCCTGAGGATCAGATCGTGCAAGCTATTGTTGAAGGGATCTCCCCACCCTACAGGTCATATTTGTGTTTCGCGGCATGCCCGCAAACTTTCTCGGAACTTGAAGCATTGGCCGTCTCAGCGGAAGGAGTTAGATACGCCGATTCCTTGCGTGTTGCGAAAGAACCCCCGCCTTCCTTTAGTAACACTCGGCCTCCACCTCGCCGATCAGTCACCCCTCGTAAATGTTATGCTTGCGGGTCGCCTGACCATCTGCGCAATAAGTGTCCTCTGATCAAGTCTAGTAGGACAAATAATGGAGCTGGTTCATCACAGGGCTGTTTTAAATGTGGGGCTTTCTCACATATCTCCAAGAATTGTCCCAATTCGAATAGCACCCCCTCCTGCTCAACTTCTGGGGTAACTTCCAACAACAGTCAAAAGTGACTAGTGGCTTCGGCTGAGTCAACTAATCCATCTTCCCAAGGCTCAGCCCCTGGCAAAGAGGTCGAGAATTCAGGGAACGATAAGTCTTCGAATACATCTTTTGAATGCCCCAAAGAGTGTCTTAGGATTGCGGCGGATATCCCCGCACCTGTTCCTTTTCTTAAGATTGAGATAAATAACGAACCTATAACAGCTCTATTAGATTCAGGTAGTGTTTGTTCCATTATTTCGGCTGAATGGTACTCCAAATTGAAATCTGTTTGTAAACTACCTGTCTATGACTCTTCTCCTGTTAAATATGTTTCGGCTAATACATCTCCATTAGAAATTCTAGGTTCTTTACTGGTCAAAATTCGTATTTTTAAGTTTACATGAAAAATCAAACTGTTTGAGGCTAAGCACTTGTCTTGCCCCATCATACTGGGAGCGGACTTTATTTCTCACACTGGTCTTGTGCTCGATCTCCAGTCTAGGTCGTGCACATTCAAATTTGCTTCTAGTTGTAAAATCCCACTATTAACGTGTAATTCTGTGTCATGTTTCTCTATTTCGCCTACCCAGGATGAGATGTTGTTAGACCTTAGACATCTACCTGAGGAGCAGGCTAATAGTATTCGTAAATTATGTCAGTCATTTCCAGAGGTATTCACTGATACTCTTGGTGTTACTGATCTTATTGAATACAAAATTGAGGTCACGGATTCGATTCCTGTCCGTTTTCCACCTTATAGGCTATCTCCACCTAAAATAAAGGCTCTGAAAGAAATCATCGATCAGATGTTGAAGGATGGTATTATTAGGCCCTCTAAGTCGGCGTATTCATCGCCTATTTTTCTAGTCCCGAAACCCCAAGGAGGCTTCAGGCCTGTCATTGATTACAGGGCTCTCAATCGGAAGGTGGTGTTGCAATCTGTGCTCCTTCCTGACCTTCATTCTTGTTTTTCATGGTTTCGTAAGGCCAAGTTCTTCACTATCTTGGACTTGAATCAGGCCTATAATCAAATTCCCCTTGCCGAAGAGTCTAAACACCTTACAGCGTTTGCCACGGACTGGAATTTATACGAATACAACCGCGTGCCTTTCGGGCTCCCCACGGGGGCAGCTGTGCTCACTAGGCTACTAGATAGGGTCTTCTCCGACATCAAATTTGAATACTTATATCACTACTTGGATGATGTCGTCGTGTTTTCGGAGACCTTCGAAGAACATCTAGATCATCTGCGAGAAGTTCTGAATCGCCTCCGTAAGGCTGGGTTAACTGTTAAGTTGTCCAAGGTTGCCTTTGCTAAGCCCTCTATGTCTTTCCTAGGGCATATTGTGTCACCTGATGGTGTAGCAGTCGATCATTCTAGAACACAGGCCATCCGTGATTTTAAACCTCCCAAGGACATTAAAGGCATCGCCAGGTTTATTGGTATGGTGAATTTCTTCAGAAAGTTCATTCCTAACTTTGCTAATAGAGCGGCGCCCTTAAACCTTCTTCGTAGGAAAGGCATCAAATTCGAGTGGGGACCTTCTCAACAAGCCGCTTTTGAAGATCTGAAATTAGCTCTCTGTAATGCCCCTGTCCTTGCTATGCCTGATTTCTCAAAGAAATTCATCGTCCAAACGGACGCGTCGTCGTCAGCTGTAGCTGCAGTCCTTCTTCAAGAGACTGAACTAGGGAGGCGACCCATCGCCTATGCATCTAGGACTTTGTCGGCTCAAGAAGCCAAGTATTCCATCTATGAGCTCGAAGGTTTGGCAGTCTTATTCGCCTTAGAGAAGTTCCGTCTCTATCTGGAACATGTCAAATTCGACCTGGAAACAGATAATCAAGCCTTAAGCTGGGTCTTAGGTAGGCCGCGTCGTACTGGTCGTATAGCCCGTTGGGCCATTCGGATTTCTGCCTTCCAATTCGATGTCAGGCATATCAGAGGTACTGAAAATGTTGTTGCTGATGGACTCAGCCGTATGTTTTCAAACGAGGTCGAGACCCACGAACCGGTCGACAGTTCATCACCTTCCGAGTCCATACTATCCGAGGTTAATGCCATCCTAACAGATGCTCCCATGCTTTTTAGAGATATTGAGAAATACCAACGTGAAGATCCGACGCTGGCTCCGATAATGGAAACCCTTTCTTCTGGGGAACAGGTTGTCCCTTATGTTCTGAGGAATGGTGTTCTATGTTGCCCATCGAGGCATGATAAGATGATGAAAGTTGTCGTTCCAGCCGTTCTGGTACCTATGATCTTCAAGTATTATCATGAGACCCCATTAGGAGGGCATCTTGGAATCTTTAAAACCCGTGAAAAGATTCGTGAAATGTTCATCTGGAAAGGTATGGACGGTGAAATCCGTGAACTTGTAAAAGCTTGTAAATCATGTTTGCTGAGTAAACCCACCATGTCCACCAAGGTAGGCCTTTTGTCTTCGCATCAAGCGTCGCGCCCCATGGAACGCCTGTATATTGATTATGTAGGACCCTTCCCCCAGTCAAAGGGTAATGCCAACAAGTTCATCTTTGTATGTGTAGATGGTTTTACCAGATTTTCTTGGTTATTTCCGACTAAGCTGGCTACCGCTCAGTCCACCATTACCTGTCTAAATTCCATTTTTGCTTCTTTTGGTCCGTCCCAATATATTGTATCTGATAATGCTAAGGCGTTCACATCAAATCTTTTTCGTAAATTCTGTTTTGACTTGTCCATCTCTCATGTAACTACTTCTGCTTATTACCCTCAACCATCTCTGGCTGAACGGGTTAACCGTAATCTCAGGTCTGCACTTATTGCCTATCATCATGAAGATCATCCAGGTGGGACACGTCCCTGCATTGGATAGCTTTTGCTTTGAATTCGGCGGTTCATGAATCTCACAAGTTTACTCCAGCTTCTTTGATGTTCAAGTTTGTTCCCAACTCGCCGCTCTCTAACCTCTGGTCTCTGAATGACATTCTACCCGAGACAATAGATCCGGATAACATTAAAGATCTTTGGAAGAAGGCTAAAGCCAATCTTAAAGTGTCTCATGAAAAGGTTAGGGAAAGGTATGATCGTGGACGGAGATCCACCCCTTTGAAGGTAGGTGACCAGGTTATGGTCAAAAATTTTGTTCCCGCGGGCAAGCTTGCCCCCAGATTCCATGGGCCATGCATCATTCTCGATTTTCTCACACCGGTTACATTGTTAGTAAGCAATCCTGCCACCGAGAGGATATTTAGGGTTCACCTGTCCCAGGTGAAACCGGTGTAAATTTTGTGTCAACTTGCTTCATATAATTTGATAGGAATATGATGGTTATATTTTTTTTGAGTTCCACTTTTAAGGCATTCTGCTCCTTCTATTTTATTTTATATGTAAGCATTTCTGTAAACCTCCCCCGATTGTTAAACTGCCATCCTGTCCTTGTCACGGCCATTACCACGCTCCCGTCTCCTGCTCCACTAAATACAGTGGCTGGCTTAGATGAAATGCCATGGATATCGCCACGCCGCTGGCCCCTCAATCTACATGCCTGTGCCCTCAAAAAAAAGATGATGGTCCAACACAATTTTGCCGCCGAGCTTTTATGTTTCAGTGCCCCCGCAGCCGCGCAGCGCCGTGCAGCAACTGGGGAGGGGGATGGGCCCCCTCCTCTCCAGCGAGGACGACATGTGTACGGCGAGCCGGAGCTCTCCTCCCGGCCAAGGCTGATGTGCGGCGCACGACCTGCTACTGGCCCGCAGCTTGTATATGTTCACCGCGGGCGCGGCGTATTTCAACACCTCTGCTCCCCTCATAGTGCGGGCGAGCGGTATCTCAGGGTACTTGAGGGGTCCGAGCGGCCTCCTTTGGACGCAAGCTGCAACGGCCGGTCTGGCCATCCAACTTAATCTACATCAACTACATGGACAGTCACCATAAGCAATAATTACACTTGGGAATTCAACAACAATATTTGGTGGACATTGCAAAATTTTCTTCACTTTTAAGTAGTAAAAGTTTATCTTCAGAAATTCAAATTCTACAAACATAAAGACTTTCATTCACCTGCAACAACAACATTTTGAAACTGAATTAAGAAATCTTGTAAATGCTCCTGCTATCTATCTTCATATCAACATCATTACTTGGACTTGGTTTCAAACTGATCTCATGCGTCACCCCTGGAGGAACTTTTGGGGGGGGAGGTCTGTACCGGGCGGTACACCTCTACACCGTTTATTTAAAAGTTGCGCCAGTTGAAACTCCTCTTCTGGAGGAAGGTTGAACTTTATCTACTCTATTAATTCTCTACTTTCTCAGAAGATGTCACCACGTGGAAAATTTTGAGTTTTTGAACTGTGTCACTTTTGATGTGTTTTTGTTTAGCTTGAAGTAAGAAGTGTGAACTTTCTCTTCTAGAGGACACTACTGAAGATCAACAATAGTGCAACCTAGTGCGGAGTCAAAGAACTATTTTGTTGAAGAAATTTTTATTTCAAATGTTTGTTCTTTGCTAAATTTCTTTCTGTTATTGTTTAAGTTGGCTGTATACCCCTCTCTTTCCCCTTGTTTTGCATGTAGCCAATCCCGAATTTCTTAAATTAATTTCTATCCAATCAGATGTATCTTCCCCCAACTTGAATCGATTGCGGGGTCCTAGCCAATAAAATAATTGTGGGCGGGTGTTTTCATTCCCCTAACGCCTAGAACCTTCCACGAGAGGTTATAAACTGCTGATTTTTGGGTCTCCGGGCCACTTCTGTTCCATCTTTCAGTGTATTAAGTACATCGCAGGAGGCGGGTAGCGCCTCTTTCTTCTGCAGCGGTCAACAATAAGGTAATGGCCGATTAATAAATTCTTTCTTTTCTTGCTCAGCAGTTTAACTCTCGGGGCGGGTGCGAAGCGTTCTACCATGTAACCTTTTCCTAAAATGTAACTACTCTTTTCTTCGATTCTCTTGTAAAGCTACATTCTGGGATAGAGAGTGCTAACCCTCTCGAGCTCCCACTCATATTGTTTTGAGGTGAACTTATTTTTCTCAATCTATTCTTCGATAATGTAAAACAAATTGTTCTCTTCTTAAGTCACCTCTTTAGTATGGGATTAGCCCTTGTATTAACGGCCCAGCGCCAAGTAGATCTTAATCAAAGTGTATTAGGAGTGCAAGTTCGCCTCCTCTCAAATTGTTTTAGAGGTCATTTAATTAACCTTCTTGTCATTTAATCGACCTCAGTAGGTTGGGTATTTTACCCCTGTGTATATGTCCTTTGAGGACAGCTTAAAGGTGGAGTTTGGTGTGGCCTGGGAGAGGCTTAAAATTGAGAGCGAGTGGCTCTTTTGAAAATGGTATATTGTATGCCTCGAGGAGGCTTTTCAGTGTAATTTGGAGCAAGGGCTCCTAGGTATGAATGGGGTTTTCTGCCCCTCTGTTAAAATTGTGTTTGGGGTAAAACTGAGCTGATTGCCCAAGAATTATGTTTCTGAAGCCCCAAATGGGGTACCTATGTAAATGTATTTTTCAATTGTGTTTCGGCTACTAAGTACCTGTTCTATTTGTTGTTACCTAATTTTCAAAAGAAAATATAACCTTGTTAAATTTTACGTTAACTTTAATTCCGTAGTTTGAGACCCATTCACGCCCGCACCTTCTTACACCTCTACCTACCATCAAAACGCGGTAACAATAATAATAATAATAATAATAATAATAATAATAATAATAATAATAATAATAATAATAATAATAATAATAATAATAATAATAATAATAATAATTGCTTTACGTCCCAAAGGCTATTTTTATGATGTTCGGAGACGCTGAGGTGCCGGAATTTTTTCTCGTAGGTGTTCTTTAACGTGCCAATTAATCTACGGACATGAGGCTGACGTATTTAAGTACCTTCAAATACCACCAGACTGACCCAGGATAGAACCTGCCAAATTGGGGTCAGAACGCCTTCGCCTCAAACGTCTGAGCCACTCAGCCCAGCAATGTCATTTTTCCTCAGGTTATTTCGATTTTATTAAGAGAGAAATTTCACAAACGTCAATCTCGAGAAATGTAATCCAAACCATGTAGAATACGGGGAGGATAAAAATAATAGCTTCCGAATTCCGCATTCAAGGAGGTGTAATCACAAGGATAATATTGTTTGAATCTTACAGCCCCTCCCTGGTTCATGAATCGCACTATGAGTCCTTTTATTTGGTATTAGAGAATGTCCTAAGTGGTGATTTGTTGCATGGGACTGAGTGTTCCGCATATAGTAAAACAGTTGGAAAATACATTATTCCTACAAGGTGATATACGATCGAGTCACAGAAATGAGCTTAAACGTGACTGCTAGAAGCTGTATGTTCTCATTAGATTTCAGAGTAAGTAGTACTTTTTGGCATGCGATGCAATTTCTCCATACGAAAAGTGAGGAAGCGCTGAACACAGCGGTGAAATATTCGTGAAACAGAGAGGGATAGAGAGAGAGAGAGAGAGAGAAAGAAAGAGAAGGAGAGAGATAGAGAGAGAATAATGGTTAATGTGTGGCTTACCAATTATTCATGATATGAACGTTTGTCCATAAAAATTAAAAAGGATTCGTTACTATGAGGTATACTCACACATACAATTAATTTAGATGATTCTATATGATGATGAAAACCTACAGCCTGTTTTCCAGTCATTGACCGGATCAGGGATGAAATGAATGAAGCCCCCATCTTGCGGCGATGATACGAATTGTGCCGGCTGCCGAGGCCTGTCGCACTCCCCTGAGGCAATGATTAATGCCTGATAGATTAAATAAAATAATAATGGAGAGTGTTGCTGGAATGAAAGATTAGATGATTCTATATCTTGCAGGAAAATTTCCAGATAAATATTTCAGGCAAGCGGGCAAGCTTAGCTACTAGGAACACTGTTATGTTGTACTAAAATGACTCGATGCTTTACATGCCCTTAGATCTGTGTGGAATGTTATACGAGACTGTCAGTGATAACTTCCTGTATTCAACATGTTAAAGGGACAACGATATATGCTCCCTTAATTAATTCGGTCCGCACAGACGTCTTTGAAAAACGAAATAATATATGCTGGTTTCAACACTACGAAGGAGGATTTGTTTAACATACTCACTCTCAAACTAACTCGTTTTTACGCAATGGGGATTTTTAATTACTTAAAATGTGGGTTCATTTCTTGGAATTAACAGCTATATTTTTCTTCAAAGATATTAATTCAAATTCCATCCAGTTTGTTCATTTAACATAAAGGAGCACTCCAAATAATCAAGATAGCCCAATATCTACTCACTAACAAGAAAAAAATCATTGATATGTAGTAGAAATATTTCAAATAACTTCCCTGAAAAAACCAAATTCAGATAAAATAAATTTTGAAAAAAGTGCCAGTAGTCGTAGGAATTATAATTTAACCACATTCAGACAGTATAACTTAGTCTTTAGCGCATTTAAGGGAACAAAGCAAATCATAATACGGAAAGCCTTGTGGTAATTTGTATTGTAAGGTCCATCCAAACCGCAAAAAGTTTATCGGGAAATTCTGGTTCGTTGGTACGTTGAACTCTTTGTACTAACTGAATCAAATATAAACCGGAATTATTTCTTACAATGTTATCGACGCCACTACAAATACACAACAAGCGCCTCATTTTCCTAAATAGTCTCCCGAATGTGACACACATTTTTGTCAACGAATTAGTAACTTTTTGATGCCATTCTCAAAAAAGAAGAACGTGTGTGCTGGCAGTGGCACCCGTACTCCTCCTCCGCTGCATCGTCATGAAATTGCTTTCCAATCAGTTCTTCTTTCAGTCGTTCAAGAATGTGTTATTCACATGGTCATCAATATGCTGTAATGAGGGCGTTCCAGAGGCGTCCAATGCATTTCTTACAGTTTTTCCCTTGTTACAAGAGCAGAGTGTGGCCTTGCATTGTCGTGCAGAAGAATATCACGGTTCGATTGCCGACAATTTTTTTGGTGTATGCAGATTTTGTCTCGACCAAACGATGGCGGTAATAGGCTGCATTCACCGTCCTTCGTTCATGCAGGAAATCCGCAAGCAAAATGCCCGCAAAGTCCCAAAAAATTTAGGAAGCACCTTTCCAGCAGAAGGGCGTGTTTTGGTCTTAACAGGCCCAGCTTCACCTCGTTCTCGCCACTCCATGCTTGCTTGTTTTGACTCCGGGATGTAATGATGAACCCAAGTTTCATCAGAAGTCACAGTGCGACGCAAAAATCATATCCTTCCTTGTCGTAGCGTTTTAGATGCCCCCAACAAATATTCTGGTAGAATTTCTTGTTCCTGGATGGGAAGACGAGGAACGCAAAAGGCAGACAATTCCCGAAGGTCGAGTTCATCATTGATGATAGCTTGAACGCTTCCAAAGTTTATTCCTACGAGCCAAAAATTTCAGAAATATTTATGCGCCGATCTTGTTCAATAAGGTCACGTATAGCACGAATGTTGTCTGCAGTGATGTTTGTGCCATTGATGCAAAGAGATATTGGAAAGGGTTGCTTAGAAGGTGTAACCAGAGAAATACATATTAATACTTCTCATCGAGGATTTTAACATCTGAGCCTCTTAATTTCGTGCAGGCTTCCTGATCAGTTGAGTTATTACACTCCTTTAGAGCAACTCTGCAATTAGAATCCCATCTCCCAACCATGATGTGAGCACCATGAAATAGATACCGAATACATAAATGGGAAGTGGTTGGTCTAATGACAGGCGCCAGAACAACTATACCTGAAGAAACTCTGGACTTCTTGAGGAAGATTAAGACACTTGAATCTACCGCTCAGGCTATAGCAGATTCGGTGATATAACCCTCGTTATCGTTTTTCAGACAACCTTTATTCTATGACATGACTACTTGTGTAAGATGCTAAAAATGTCAATAAAGTAGAGGACAGGAAATCCAGCAAAATACTGATGCTCGATATCATGTATGAGCTAGAAAAATAGCCATAAAACATAGATAAACTCCAAAGTTTGTTGTCATAATAATTATTATTTCGTGTGAACTAAATCTGAAGTCGATCAGTTCTATCCCCTCACACGGCTGGCTATCTGTTCGGTATTCATTCTGGTATATAATTCGGTTTACATTCACGAAAATAAGTTGCGGTACTTCAATTGGCTGATTTTGTTAGTCTCTGTTTATTCCGTGCAATTCATCCAATAGTCATTTAACATGCTAAGATGTTCCCCTTCATACCTGATATAAAGAAAGAATGCGAAATACAAATTTCAGCTATTATGAATTCGCATGAGGTACAATTGACCAGTTTTTATTAAACTTGACTTACCTGCAACTTGTCATGCGATATTTTTTGCATTCCACAGTTTTAACACATAAAAGATGGCTCGTATCATACATTACTTTTACCCTACAGTAGCAGTATGTCATTCATACCTGTTATGTAATGCATATACATTTTTACAAGACAATAATTTATGGAATGAAATTATATTCGTATGTTCTGAGGTACTTCCTCTTAGTCATGTTTGAATCTCTGAACAATTGAAGTCTTCATCATCGTTGACCATCTCCAGTTGCCCGAGTGTGGTGTGCAAGCTCCCTCCACCTTTGTCTGTCCATGAACAACTGTTCTCTCAAAATCATCTCCCAATCTTGTCCTCTCTCCTCGACAACTTTCTTAACCAGTTCTGTCCAGTTCCTCTGGGCCTGCCCACTGGTCTTTTTCCTTTTACTTCTCTTTCATATTCTATTCTTGCAGTCCTGCTTGCACTCATCCTTATTACATTTCAGTCCAGCTTTCTGAATTCTGCGTAGTAGTGAGTCTCCTATTCCCACCTCCTCTCGGACTTTTTCATTTCTGAATTTGTCCTTCCTGGTCTTCTGTATCATGGTGCGTAGGAATTTAATTTCTGAAGCTTGAAGTTTTGAATTGTCTTGTCCCGTTAACGTGGTAGTTTACAAGCTATACGTGAGGATGCGTGTATAATATGATTTATAATAATGTCATCTTTGCTTTTAATGGTATTTGTTTATCCCACAGCAGTTGTCTCATTTGGGGTAAAATTGAGGTACCTTGCTAATTCGACTGTCCACCTCATATTTTCCAAGGTTGTCTTTTGTTACTCTACCCAAGTACTTAAACAATGGAACACTGTCCAGTTCGGTGACATTTATTCCGATTTGTGGTCTGTCATCTCCCCTCTGTAACTTCATCACCACCATCTAAGCCTTGTTCATATTTAAATCATACCTCCTAAACACTTGACTACATTCCTGCATCTTTTTCTCCATATCATATTCGGTTTCATCACAGATAGCTACGTCGTCTGCAAAGATGAAAGCTTTCAAGTCCTGCTGCTCCTTCCTTTTTAGAGCCTTTATTATGGCATCCATCACAGTGACAAATAAGAGGGGTGACAAATCACTGCCTTGCTGTAGTCCTCTCTTCGTTTCAAACCATTTCGACAGGCCACAACCCACTTGCACACAACTTCTGGTTTTATCATAAAGCATATTATCTTTTGCTATAAGACTCACGAACTCCCAGCTCTTTTAGGCTTTTCCGGATATGCTCCCTCAGTACGCTATCATAAGCCTTTCCGATGTGTGGGCAGAGTTGAAAAACTGGTTTCCCTATTTCCATATCGTGGCTTCACCGGTAAAAGGTTGTAATCCACAAAGCTTTTCCTATCGATTATTCTCCTTAAGTCTGGTCACGCCTCCCAGCCACGTATGGATATGCAGCCCATCAGAACAATGTCCGTTGTGTTCGTTTTCCTATGCGGACGAGTAACCGTAAATGAACCTAACATGCATTATACAATAGGAGTGCGTAAATACGTAATGCAAGCATACATTCGTATAGTACGATACAGTAAGGTTAATTTTCCTTTACAGATAAGGCATAGGAAAATGAACACAACAAAATTTGTTCTGATGGACTGCATAACCATATGTGGCTGGGAGGCGTGACCAGTCTTAAGGAGAATAATCGATAGGAAGAGCTTTGTGCATTACAACCTTTTACCTGTGAAGTGACGATATGCTTTTCCATTAACATCCTGACAGTAAATATAAGGTCTGTAGTTGATCATCCAGGCTTAAAACCATATTGTTCCTCTTCCAGTGAAGGTTCTACAATTTGTCTTAATCTACTCTCTATGATTTTACAGAAGGTTTAGACCATGAGAGAGCAAATAATTCCACTGTAGTTGATGCATTTCCGTTTACTACCCTTCTTGTAAAGAGGTAAGATTACACACTTCTTCCAGTCTTCTGGGATAGTGTTTTACTGCCATAGTGTGTAAGGAGTCTATATAACCACTAGACTGTTGGAGTTCCTGCTGATCGCAACATATGTGTACTAGACTCATCCACTCCAACTGCTTTTCAATCCTTCATACTTTTCATGGACTTTTCTATCTCTTCTTCTACTTTCTTCGTAGAAGGATGATGTAGTGCTCGCTAATCCATTTAAAGGATTGTCAAGAAAGGTCTTGAATTCATTCCTGAATTCACCTTCTTCTTGCACTAAGGTTCCGTTGTCCCCTGCTGTTGCCTTTATATCCTCTTGTCCACACCGTCTGTTCTTGACCACTCTTTACAGTAAATTCCTATTTCCTCTGCTGTCTAATTCTAATTTATCCACGAACTCATTCCATGCTTTTTCCTTCTCTTCTCTTACTACCCTCTTAAACATGAGTTTCTTTGTTCTATAAAGTTCCTGTATTTTGATAACTTCCTGGCTTGGATAGTTGTAGTTTTTCTTTATCTAGCATCGTTTTTGCTTGGTTTCTTGCTTTAATGGCTGTTTTGACTTTTGTCGTCCAACAACGTGTCTCTCTTTCCTTCTTGGTCAATCCTGTTAACCACAGAGTTCTTTATCTTCTTCCACAAATGTATCTTTATAGTTTTCCACTCTACCTCTACTGCTGTTGTTTCTCCCCTTGGTAGGTTTCGTTGTATTCTATTCTGATATTCTTCCTGGAAATGAGGTTTTCTTGACGCGATTCTACTACTCACTCATTCATTTATAGTTCTTTTGCTTTTGTTTCATTCTTATTCCTGTGCCCATTTTATGCATAATTTGGTATGTGCTTTCATGTAATTTTTGGACTTATTGAAGCAAAGAGTACATAGAGGTGCGGCCTTTCCCTATCACTACCGAAAATTCATGGCTCGTCTCCTCGGTCAGGTTATTATTTCTAGGGACGTTATGTAGAACTGAATGATACTAGTTCAATTGTTCAGATGGGTACCGAGCTGGAGTAGCCCTTCTTCTTACAAGCTCAACACTCCCTCACGTATACGTGATGTGGAAATAACCTGTACGTAACATCTATTAGAGCTTTAACAATATGATCACACATTATTTCAAAAAACTTTAGAGAAGATTTCTACGGACACTAAAGACGTTCTAAATAGCTGATGAATGCCATATCGATTGTTCTGCAATATCAGTCCTCATAGCTTCGTTGTAATCGTCTTGACTGCACTATGTCCGAGGAGAAGAAATAACACAGTACGTCGTGTGCTAGCATAAGAAAATACAGCTAGATAAGCATTTACGCTACTATACACAGTTCACAGTCACTTATTATGGTTTCCTACATGAGAAGCTTTCACTGTGTGTAGAATTATTTAGTTCTTCTTCTGGCGTTTAACTGCACTGAAAAATAACGTGTACAAATTTACTGTTACGGTACTTGATATTTTCGTAGATGTAAAATTGTAATATTGCCTGATTTCCTTTGAAGGAACACAGCTGTAGCTCGAAAAAATTAGCAAAGCAATGTGAAATGAAAGCAAGAGAGAGAATGTGACCTTACGATGATCATGTTTCGTTTAATGTTGAAGACGTTGGTGGCGTTGGAAGAACTGCTTCAAGAAAGTGTTGGGCAAACTCATAAAACTCCTATGATATATGCTCTTGTCTTGACGTACTTTTCTCTTTACTTCCCATAAGCAATACTAATTAAAATTTCACAACCAGTTTTCGGGAGATAGTAGGTTCGAACCCCACTGTCGGCAGCCCTGAAGATGGTTTTCCGTGGTTTGCCATTTTCACACCAGGCAAATGCTGGGGCTGTACCTTAATTAAGGCCACGTGCGCTTCCTTCCCGCTCCTAGCCCTTCCCTGTTCCATCGTCGCCATAAGACCTATCTGTGTCGGTGCGACGTAAAGCAACTAGCAAAAAAAAAAGTTCACATAATTACAAAAACTTAGTCTACTTACGCCTATTGATGTTATACAAATCGCACTTACGAAAATATTTTGGTTCAGTGCGGTTAATAATATCAAAAACGCAAAATCGTGAAAATAATAACCCTCCAAATTTACCACATACGACCAAATTTAGCCACGTACATTAAGACAGTACTTCAGCTAATTTCGGGTTTGCCCCTCTTTGCTCCTCGCAGCCCAGCGGCATGCTCACCCTCCTCAAGCTCCACAGCCCTGCATCGACTGTTCAGAAATTGAACCTCTCCGCTGGTGCCAGAGAGCAACCAAGTGTTGACGTCAACATTATCGCTACGTGCTCGAATACACAGAGATAATTAGAGGAATAGGTCCTTTATGAACCGATTTACAAAGATTTATCTAATTGCAGGTGTGTCACTGAACCACTGAACATATGAAACGCACCGCGCCTGCCGTTAAATCGTGCTTTCTTTACGAATAGCCGTTCTTCCACGCTCAGCTCTGTCTAGCACGTACGTGATGTCGTGATGTTAAGGTGACTGGTGTACCCCTTTCTCTACTCAATCTGAGGTAATCATTCTCCCCAGGCACCTAAATTCACAATGATAAAAAATACTGCAATGTCATCAAAACGTCAGAAAACTGTACATTCAACAAGAACATGATTTAACCCCATAGGAAAACTAAATAACGTATTATGGTTGCTGGCCTCTGCAGTACGTTACTTCCATACTGGTAAGGCAGTATTTCTGTGATAACCATTGTGTATGCAGCTTCCTGTTTTGCGGATAGGAAACAGTAAATGGAAAAAATGTGCTTCCTTTTGAAAACCCTATATGGTAAATATCCATGTTGAAATTGTTGGACACACACTGAAAGACCCATCCAAAATCAAATACTGGACTGACTCAAGTGTGGAAAGTGAACATATGTAGTACGTATAACTACTTGCGTTGCTGCTGAATGTCTTAAATGTTCATACAGCAAAAACCGTTTGAATCCCAACGTTACCCTAAAATGTTCTGCGATTTCGTTTAATTCTGCATGATAACTTGTATAAGATTGCGCGAAAGGGATACCTGACGTCGCAGATTTTTCGAACACGCTGATGTATTCCCTTTTGGTACATGTGGATGGGATCCTTCTGATGCTTCGACGAAGCTTTCCCTTACAATTCTTGGTGGAGCTACTTCACGGTACTCTGTGACTATTGTCTCAGCATCCATAGTACTCTCCTTTGCTAACACTAACTCATTGACGGATGTAGGTTTAATTATAACTTGACGGATGTAGGATTAATTACAACTTGCGGCTCACCTCTGATTGTAGCTCTGCCCTTGCTTACTTACTTACTTACCTACTTACTTACTTAGTTACTTACTTACTTACTTACTAACTTACATATAGATAGCTAATTATCTCTTACATTATATTCAATTGTTTCATTTGTCTTAGGAAGGTTCCTTGTTTCCTAAGACAAATGAAACCCTCCCACTGTATTTTTTATTAATACACTTTGCATGACTAAGTGATATCACTAATCAATTCATTATATTTCCCAAATAACAATATACAAATTTATGTATGTAAAAAGTTATTTTTAAATATCCAACACCCAAAATGCTCATTATGCGAAATTTATTATAATACAAAGAATTAAGCAAATCAAATGTATTCTAATTCACAGAATTAATTTTGTCAAACGTCCCATAGGCTAAATGCGGTGTGTAAAACTAGAAGGAACCGTTTAGTCAATTTAAGCCACGGACATCGATAATTTACTGTGTGAGAAGTCAGTGTGTTAACGTGGCTTGACATATGTGGAATTATTACTAGTAAGTGCTATACGGCTTGGGTTGAAAAGATTGTGGCAATTAACTTTATACAGGATCTATTCTAACATGATTCAGGCAATAACTTGAAAAAGCAAGGGCATGAATTTCGAGGATGGGCGACAAAGAATTCAGATTCACCCATCCAATGGATCTAGGTAGCAACACAATAAGTTATCATCACTGTCAATTTTTCGCGAACCACGAGAATCATCACAGTGTTTACCATTCAGGCACGAGCACAATACCAGAACCATATAAAACTGTTTGATATATAGTCCTGCTATATTTCCTGCACGTAACCTATATATACCGGTATATAAGAACTTGTCCTGACTGACTGACTGACTGATTCATCATCGCCGAGCAAAAACTATTGGACATAAAGATGAAATGTTTGTGATACTTTTATATTAGGGTGTAGGTGCTCCCTAAGGGAGGATTTTTGGAAATTCTGGCGATAAGGGGGTGAAAAGAGGGTGAATTTTTAAAATGATGATATATATATCTCAAAAACTTTAAAGTTTAAAGACGTAAAAATTGGTATTTGGAATCTCCTGTAACAACAAAGGAACAAACCTTCTTTTTTGTTTTCGGAAAATTCCATTAAGGGAGTTAAATGGGGGAAAATTGGTTGAACGCCTTTTATGAGGCGACTTATATCTTAAAAGCTGAAGATGTTAGAGGCATGAACATTTGTATTTGGAATCTTCTTTCAAAGTAAAGAAACACGTGTTCTTTTGTCTTCGGAAAATACACTTAAGGGGGTGAGTGAATTGAAAAATTAGTTGAATTATTTGTATGAGGAGACTTATATCTCAAAAACTAAAGATGATGAAGACGAGAAAGCTGGTAATTGGAATCTCCCTTAAAAATAAAGAAACACGCACTTTTGGGGATGGGGAACCATCTTAACGGGTAGGAATTTGGGGGGGGGGGTTAAAAGGAGTTGAACTACTTTTATGAGGATACATATGAGGATACATATATATCTCAAAAACTGAAGATGTTACAGACATGAAAATTAGTATTTGGAATCTCCTTTAAAAATAAAGGCACACGCATTTGTTTTGTTTTTTTCGTAAAATCGGCGTAAGGGATATGGGGTTGAAAATAAGTAAATAAGGAGTTGAAATATGTATATGAGGATACTTTATCTTACAAACTGAAGCTGTTAGAGACGTGAAAGTTGGTATTTTGAATTTCCTTTCAAAAAAAGAGACTCGTACTTTTTGTTTTTGGAAAGTCACTTAAGGCGGGAGAGCGGTGGAAAGAAGTGAAGAAGAAAACGTTTAATTATTTTTATGATTATACACTTATCTAAAAAACCGAAGGTGTTATAGACGTACAGAAATGGAAACTGGTATTTGGAATCTCCTTTAAATATAATGAAACACGTATTTTTTTGTTTTCAAAAAATCCAGTTAAGGGACTGAAAAGAATTGGAAAAGCGGGTGAATTTTTTTAAAATGAGTACCGATATATCTATATTTTATGTCAAAAGCTTAACATGTTAGAGACAAAAACTTGGTATTTGGAAAGTCCTTTAAAAATACAGTAACATGCACCTTCTTTTTTTTCGGAGGAGGCACTCAATGCGGGGGGGGGGGGGTGAAAAGAAGTAAAAAAAATAGTTGAATTATTTTTATAAGGATACTTATATCTTAAAAACCGAAGATGTTACAGATGTGAGAATAGGTATTTGTAATCTCCTTTAAATATAAAGACCGTCGCCGAAAACCTTCGATGTGTTTGTGCGATGTTAAAAGAAATAGCAAAAAAAATAAGTATAAAGAAACGTGTATTTATTTTTTCGCCTTGAGAGAAGACTGTATCTCACATGTACAGTTCTAAGTCGCATGGTCGTCTTAGCCCCAAAAGGTGATACCACAAACATGGTTTACAAAGAATTTCTGGGGTAAATGGAACTCAATTTTGGGTGTGATTTTATACTTTAGGAATTTCCAGATAATGTCTTAGTACAATGCCGAGGAACGATTACTTTGATCAAATTACAAAATCCACGCGAGCGAAGCCGCGGGAAATTGCTAGTTTACTAATATGAGCGTTGCTACCCTATCTCTAAGCGTATATCTCATATCTTTACTTAACTTCATTGATACAATTAACTCCATATATTACACAACATACAACTTTGATAACGGAGGTAATTAATTAGATGTAAATATAAATTAGCACGTTACATTGATCTAATTGTAATAGATCATTCAAATATTAACAAATATGTATGTCAGTAGTTAATTATCAAATATATTCCATACGTGAAATATACATTCATTGCATTCCGTCGTTCAAAAAGTTTAAAATGTAATCGTAAGCTTTTAGGAACGGTTAAATTTGGGAAAATACGATATCTGCGTTTGGATGGCGCTACAAAATACACCACGGGCGCCGCATTGGACAGGCCTGGTTTATTGTACTGTGTTAGGATATTTTTATAGTAGGTAAAGAAGCAGATGGGACTGAATAAAGAAACATATAGATAAATGAAGTAATTAAGAAAGAAGTAAATAAACAAAGTAACTCAATGATATATCAATGAAAAGTAGTCATTCCTTAGCGTTGATGAGTGACTTCAATGTTAAAATGGTAAGCATACGGAGATAAAAGTTAAGACAAAGGCATTTAAATGTAATTAAAAATGAGATGTATCAGATTTTTCTATTAACAAGTGATGCAGTATTTGAGTTTCGTACCTCAAATAACACGCGAGAGGGTAGAACTAACACATCAGTGTAACTTTATCATCACTGAAGACGTTAATTCACAAGGTAAGGTATTTTCACTCTCTAGAGGAATTTCCCTTTACAACGACCAAAATGTTCTTAAGTAATATGCATACAGCAAGATTAAATTAAAGTTTTCGCAGCTTACACATTGGCATTTTAGTTGTAAAACTGAAGGCGATATGTTTCTCTCAGAGTACGGTCCTTGGATGCATTCCTATCCTCACGGGTGTCAAGAGTGTGTGAAAGGTTTCTTCGTGGCGCCACGTGAACAGAGGAGTTCCCCAAGGTTCTGTACACCGATCTCTTCTTTTCGCACTCTGTGTGAATGAGATGTCATTAAATCTATGACAATGCAAATACCATATGTACCCTGATGGATCTTCAACTCTACATAGGCTCAACAGTACGAGACCTTCACGAAAATATTGACTCTAAAAATATACGTATATGATGCAAGTCATCCGTTGTGAGTTACTTCTATTAATATTGAAATTTCACGAACGCAATGTTATAGAAACATACATTCAACGTATTAGGTCGCGTTCTTTATTTTATTGATATTTTATTACGTCGCACCGACACAGATAGGTCTTATGGCGATAATCGGTCGTGTTCTGTACACACTGAAGAAGTGTTATTTAAAGAACAAATTTGTCAACCGAACTCTAGTGGAATCCGAACCAACAACCTTGCAATTTCGCCCCCATCTGAGCTATGGCGGCCTAGGTTATATGTCTTCTGATGGAAAGTATCCAAGCTACAGATTTCGCACTACAGCCATCAAACTGTACAGTGACTAGATCAATGTTTCTCTGACATTCCCAAAGTTGTGATCCACATTTCCTCTTAGTTTTAGCTGTGTCTCTAACATAAACTAAACCCTCTGATATTTCATAATATTCTCTCAGGTGCTTTGTGCGGTTGAAGTACACCTAGTATTGTGGCAGCTCAGTAAATGTTAATCCCTGCTTCCTGTTTAGTACCAGGCATTGTAATGAAAGGCTAGGGGATGATGTGAATATGTTGATACTTGGTATTTCTCAGTCAAAACACCTTCCAGGAAACCATCACATTGCGAATGTTTCATAAATCCTTCCTGCTCAACGTTCCTACGATCTTCCTAGCTATCTGATATTCACGGCCGTGGAGCAAGTAGTTTCACGGATTCCTCAGTTTAATTCTGATTATATCATTATAAGAAGCATTCTACTAGTTATTTTTAAGCGCATTGCATTTGCACTTCTTTTTAACTTACAGACTTAAACTTTATTTACTTTAAATGAAGAACTTTGTTTTCACAACCTTAGTGTGAAAGAACTTGAATCTAAATTAACATTGCAATAATCTATATTTGCAAAATACGTTCAGAAATCAAGTAATACGAAATTCTCCCAAGTTTCAGCAAAAGGAAAGAGGCCTTTCAGTGATGGCGAAGTAGATAAAGAAGCAATGATCAGTGCCGCTCAATCTCTGTTCGAATGTCGCAAAGAAAAATCGAACTCGTTTCTACCGTCAGAAGTATTTAGTAGTCTCACCAATGTGTTGCTAGTGCTGAAGTTCGATGGACTGAGTATATTTCTGGTTATTTGGAATCTCAGTTATATCGTAATTTACACTCGTGTGAATATTTTTCACTTTATATTAATGAACGCACAAAATATGTCGGATGTACAGAGTTGTGTATATTTATGATGAGGGTATTTACTGATTTTAAATTGAAAGATAAGTTTCTTAAACTACTCCCCACTACGTATATACTAGGGGAAGTACCTTTTTATTTATTTCGGAAATTAGCAGTGACTGATAAAATCAATGGGTTTCTTGCTCTTTGCATTAAAGATTAATCATTTCTACAATTTGTTTCGTATCATTGCATTATACATCATTAAGCTTTTTGCGCTAAAATGCTGAAGTTCAAGCATTTTATGAAAGTGGTTACACGCGTCGTGAACTATATCAGATCATGTTCCGCTCTCGAAACTTTCTACAATCTTTTAAATTAGATCAGAGAATTTTTAAATCATCTCACTGACAATTTTAGGAGGAACTGCTAGATTTAGCTTTCATGGAAGATGTCACTTCAAAATTAAATTGAGTCTCGAACTGCAAGGAAATTATCATGACATCCCACATATGAGAAGTGTAGTAAATTCTTTTCAAAAGAAAATCACACTTTGGATTTTACATTTAAACAACAATTCTCTTTTACAGTTTACATTCTTGCAACAGTGAAATTTATCAACTGTGGTGGGTGTGACCTGTTTCCATTCATCCAGCATCCTAGGAACCATTTGAAAGAATTGAGTAAGGTAATAGACGTTATCAATTTTTACATTTTGTGCCAGTGATAATGTTCATCAAAAGTCAATTCACTTCTGTAGAAGTTAGTGAACTAGCGGACTCAGTGGTGAACTCTTTAAAAAGTGTAATCTTAAAGAATTAGAACCGGCCCTTTTTAATTTCCCAAAAGGTCATTCTTTTGAAATCCTCGTACACTGCATATAGAAATTCCTGGGATTTGGTATACAGAAATAAATATCCTGCGGTTCGTAGTGTGGCTCTGAATATATTCATACTTTGATTATACTCGTGCATAAATTTTCGATGTATTGTACTTGGCAGACAAGTGTTCAGTGTTCGATATGCAGTAAAATATTAATTCTCAGAATATAGTTTGCAATTAGGACTCGCATAGAAGTCCACTACTGCCCTCGAGTATCTCTATAATCACACCATGTAATGGTACGCTATGAGTCCCGACTTCAGTCCCATGAAGCACTTATGGGACAAGTTAAAGCGAAAAGACTGACAGCGTCGAAGAGCCTAAAACACTTCAAGAATTTTCAGGTGCCCTGGTCGAAGAATGGGAGAACATCCACCATGCGGAAGTGCGTCGACAGATCAGAAGTATTACTCGTGATGTACGGCAGTTATACAGGAAACTGGAGGCCACAAGGATCTGTACCTTATTTTAAGTGACAGTGCTGGATAATGATTGCACTTTGGTTTATGACATAATGTTTATTGTCTGGTTAACGCAACCAAAGTGTACAATGCGACATAAATAAGTTGTGTATTCCAGTAATACGAAGATTTTAACTGTCTGGTAAAACATTATTTATATCACCTTACACCTAACTTGTACAAAAATATAATTATTCAAAATATATAATTTAATATCGACGTTAAGGATTTAACAAACAGTGTTGGATGGGTTGTGTATGTTCATGAATTGTAAGGGGCTGCTGGACCACCCTGTATGTGAGCTACTTGTGTGCATAAAACGTTAAATACTATTCCGTGGGCAAATTAAGAAGCTTCACTCCATTGTTGGGGTACGATTTACCACATATGATCTCAGGAGGAAAGAAACCGGACTTGTTGGTTTTACTCGACTTCATCTTCCAATTCTTTTATTAATTCTGCCGTGAACTGAGGGCATCATCTGTCGTGGGGAATGTCTGTCCCAACTGCAGTATTCATAAAAATAAAATTGACTGAAAAATATAGTAATTACTGCTTTCCGAGGAGACATAATGCAAAAACAAGGTACGACTTTTCATTTCGGCAGTCACTCTTCATCAGCTCTTTCAGTTAAACTTCTGTAAATTGGAAGTGTGAAAGTACTATTTTTCAGATAAGACGTTAAAAAATTACCTGAAGTTTATCAAAATTAAAGTTGACACTTACTTCCTTTAAGTAATGTGGTTATATTTTATTTTAATTAACTTTCTTGTGCTGGTAATTGGGTAAGATATTTGATGGCGGCGAAGTCCCATCCGATTTTAACAATAATGTTATTACACCTTTTCCCAATAAACCAGTGCTTACATATCTGAAAACTACCGAACCATTCCTATAGTATATCACGCTTGCAATATTTTAACACGTAGGTTCTATTACTTGTAGAAGAATGGAAAGGCAAGTTGAATCGAGCTGGGAGAAGACCAGGTTGGCTTTAGAACTGTACGAACACGCAAACCAATCCTCATTTTACGTCTGATCGATTTAAGAAGGTCAATCCCACGTACATGCCATTCGTAGATCTAGAAAAGGCATTTGATCACGTTGATTAGAACAACTATTTGAGATTCTGAAGGTGATCGGGATCAGCTGCCGAGAACGAATGCTTGTCTATAAGGTAATTCCGGTAGAGTTGCCGCACTTTTTATGTCTTTTGTTATATCTCGGTATATTTACTTTAAAAATTGTTACAAATTCATCGAGCATAATTTGAAAACATCTACATTTGATCAGAGATGAACAAAATATTGGCAACTGAAAGTAAATGGTAGCAAGGAGGGAGCAAAGGAATTGTTGCATCAGCGGCGTCTCTCCCTGGAACCCGGTATAGATGCCGACTTTGCTCGGGAGAGATGCCGCAAGTAAAATAATTAATGACAAAATCAAATTTAAGCCAATTTCTTCAACTTTAATATAACTGAACATTAGAGCGTACTACAAGACAATTATATCCATATAATATAATCATTCAATGGTAAAATAATCTATCTGATAAATTACAACATTAATCATATTTTAATTTCGATTTACTATGAAAGTGCAATGGATTCTTCACTGTGTTATATAAAACCCCACGGCACTTAACGCCCTTGAAAGGGCTCTGGCCTGCCCAGCGACCGCTGCTCAGCCCGAAGGCCTGCAGATTACGAGGGGTCGTGTGGTCAGCACGACGCATCCTCTTGGCCGTTATTCTGGGCTTCCGAGACCGGGGCTGCCATCTCACCGTCAGATAGCTCCTCAGTTCTAATCACGTAGGCTGAGTGGACATCGAACCATCCCTCAGGTCGAGAGAAAAACCCTGACCTGGCCGGGAATCGAACCCGGGGCCTCCGGACGAGAAGCAGGGACGCTACCCCTACACCACGGGGCCGTCGTGTTATATAAAGGAAACATCAAAATCATAATGAATATAATTCTGACCTGACACAGTAATTTGAAAACATGTCTAAGGCAGGATTCTTGAATCTAAAACTGATGTTTATCCTCTTACAAGTTTTTACAGATTGCATCTTAAAACTTTGTTCTCTAGCAATTTTGCTGCAACAGTCGTTAAATGTAGACCAAGATTCATGCAGCCACTGGTTGTAACTCAAACACCGGATACAGTCATCCTTTTTTGAATATCACTTTGACTGCATTCTAAGTTTCAGTGTTCGTTCCGGAATTCTTTAGTATCATTCTGCCTCCCTGATCAGTATTTCCTTCGCTTCCAGTCTTTTAACAGCCTCTCTTAAATTTTCCTCTGTCCATTGAAGTCTTTCAACAGTGCCCTTACTTTTATACTGAGCAGGCATGTCGCAAATGTTTATTTCTGAAAATAATATTTTATATAATAAAATAATGTTACCAATGAAAGCAATAAAAATAGATTATGTATATTACGAATCGTGGGACGATAAAATATTCGAATAAAATACCGGTACACCCTGAATGGTATTGAATGTTTCCAGATCGCTTGTAGATTCTGATAGCAATGAGGCATCTCAGCCGGATTGTTGTGCGGCAACTCTCCCAACTATCAGGGAGAGACGCTGCACCCTCCTGTTTTCATACCTCAAGGCTATCATGGCCCAAAATTAGCTTACTCTCAACTACAGTTATGCTTCTGACTTCTACTGTACTAAAAACGTCTGATTTAAGCATTTGAAACCAACTTAATATATAATGAAATAACACACGGAAAAACTGTGTCAGGAGGAAACATGTACTCGCCTCAAGATATCGGCTATAATTGGCATAATATACGAGAAAATTTCGTCACACTCGCAGACAGTAGTTCTTCCTTAGAAACTGATAAACCATACATATTGCCATCTAGCTGTAACGATGGGAAGCTTTAGCTACAGTGTATGCGGCACCTCTACCGGTGCGGCATCTGTCCCGGATTTACCTTAATCTGTACCAAAGTCAGTCTGCATTGCTGAGTATTGAGGGCTACGAAAATGAAGCAGAAATCCAGAAAGGAGTGAGGCAAGACTGCCTCTCCGTTTCAGTGATTGCATGGAACAAGTGGCGAAGGAAATCAAAGAGGAATTTGGAAAAGGAATATAAATCCAAGGAGTGGAAATAAAAACTCTGAGATTTGCCGATGGTATTGTTGTTTTATCTGAGTTTGCAGAAGATCTGAAGAAATTGCTGAATGGTATGGACAGAGTCTTGGAGATGCAGTACCAGATAAAAATAAATGAATCATGAAGTGCAATGTAACGAAATCGGGTGATGTCACAAGCAAGGGAGGCCTTTACTTACAAAAGAAATTTTCTCACATCAAACATTTGTGTACAATTTAAATTTTATGAAGACTTTCATCTGGAGCATGGCACTGCATGTAAGTGAAACATGGGCAAGGAATAACTCGGAAAATAAATAGGATATAAATTTTCGAAATGTTATGTTACAGATGAATGCTGAATGTGGGATGGGTAGATCGAATCCCGAATAAGGAGGTAGTGAATCGAATTGGTGAGAGAAAAACGATTTCGCGAAAATTGGCGAGAAGTAGAGATTGAATTATAGGATAAATCTAAAGACATCCATGACTTGTTAAGTCAGTTTTTGAGAAAAGTGTGGGTGGTAGGAACGATAGGGGTAGACCAAGGCATGAATATGACAAACATGTTACAATAGATATAGGATATGGTAGTTATGTAGAGATGTTAGCACAGGACAGTGTAGCATGGAGATATGCATCAAATCAGTCCATGAACTGATGACACAAAACAACAAAGTGCAGATAAGAACTGAGAGACCAGGCGAGTTGGTCGTGCGGTAAGGGGCACGCAGCTGTGAGCTTGCATCCAGGAGATAGTGGCTTTGAATCCCACTGTCGGCAGCCCTGAAGATGGTTTTCCGTGGTTTCCCAGTTTCATACCGGACAAATGCTGGCGCTGTACCTTAATTAAGGCCACGGCCGCTTCCTTCCCACTCCTAGGCCTTTCGATCCCATCGTCGCCATAAAACTTATCTATGTCGGTGCGACGTCTAATGTGGGGGATTATTTTCTCCATTCACTGCTCTCACAATTTTACGCGCACGTCATGGTTTAAAGAAATATGTTAGTGACAACAAAATAATTTTTAGAGGTAGTAGGAAAAGTGATCAATATGTAGCTTTATTTAAAAAATAATTTCAACAAATATTCTGATTAAGGATGGTTTTCAAATGTTTAAATTTAGAATTTTAAAACAAAGTTTTGTTAAACTCGCTTTATACAACAAATAGAGGTTGTTCTGCAGATCAAAACTACTGCTAATTTTAATAAACTACTCTAAGTCACGATTAACCTTGCAAATAATATTCTACGTTAAAACATGTAGGGTAAAATTAGGTATTATCATGATATGTGGTATTATCGTGATACTTTATTTGAACTTCTATCACGGTAATACTAAGCGGAGCAGAGGGTTGTT